>NC_090298.1:151543333-152159166 GCF_039906515.1 Pseudorca crassidens | reverse complement strand
AATTCTTAAGTGTGATTGTGTGATGGATCAGAGTAATGGTCTTAGCTTAGCCTGTATCACTTTGAAAGCTTACATGAACGATGTTACCAGTCCCTGGGGAGGCTCCCTCCTCAAACCTCTATCCTTCTATAGCCACAGTCCCTAGGTATGTAGAGGAATGTAAATATAGGAAATAAAGATCAGTTTGCTTTAGAAATTTAGAAAGTGTAACTATCCTCCTGGCATTTCTTTGTCCCATGGGAATCAAGTCAATATCCAAGATCAAGTCTGACTCAACAAAAGGGAGATGTATACAAAGATTTGTGTGATTCAGAATTCAGTATTTGTGTATAAGGCTGCTTCCTTCTTGACTTGACTTGACATGTGGCAGAACAGAGTGTCACATTACTTGGGATAGATTAAGGAACACATTTTATAAGGGGCAATTAACAAATCAGGAGTCTGCAAGAAGTGATTCCCCCCCCCCCCCCCCCCCCCCCCCCCCGGTCTCTTATCATCTGCAAAGAGCTCATGAAAGGACAACAGTGCTCTTCTGGACAGGCTGTGAAGGTAAATTCCAGAGAAAGATATTTGACGCCCTGTTGATTTTGCTTTTATTAGGGCAAACATAAGAAGGGCTTTTCAGTGAGGGGACAAACATTATTTTGGGTGTCAGGCAGCCTGGGGTTGGAAACCAACTGATTGTATGAGGTTCCTTGGGAAGTTTTAAGTTTTTCTGCTGGGAAGGAAGTTACTAGCTTCTGGGTATGTTGTGAGGGAAATTTCTGATCCTGGCAAAATGATTGTTCAGGCAATCCAGAGAGAGCATTTAAGGGTGTTTCAGGATATGCCACAAGAATAAATTCATAACTTCCCCCCTACTGTCATCTTCCCAACACAATAAATTGTCCCTCACATCTATTTGACACTAGTGGGTAGGAGAAATTGGGCGAAGTCCAAACACAGTAATTTTTTCTTCTTTTTTTTAGTAACTTTTTCTTGTCTATTAATATTCCACATAGATCATGCCATACGTGTAGCGACACCATACTCAACTTCAGAAGTCCTCAATTCTACATTTTGTTTGTATCCGAAGAGTGGGGAAAAAAAGCAATCTTTACTGCTATTTATGGGGATGCTGTAACTGAGACTTAGTACTGAAGGCTCTTTTTTTGTTTTTTAAACAAAGGCATTCTAGGTCACCTGGGAAGAAAGGCACAAAGGAAAGTGATTATGCAAATGTATGCCCATCTGCAGCCATTTTGCCTTTCAGGCTCAGGCAGAAAATGGACAGATGTGAAAGACTGGAAAGAATTTCCTCTCTTCTAACAGTTTCTCACTCACTGCTTCTGCTCTGGTCACACTGAGCTCCTTGGCATTCCTCAGACATACTAGTACCTCAGATCCTTTGTTCTTCCTCTTCTCTCACTCTCTCTGGCTAAAATGCTTTACCCACAGATATCATCATTGCTCCCTCCCTTATTTACTCATATCTCTGCTCAGAGTTCATCTTATCAATGAGTCTATACTACTGGTTAGCACAGGACAGAAAAAAGGTATTGTCAGTGCTTCAAGGTTAGAAAACTGATAGGATAGTAATGAAAGTTATCATTAACACAACAGATAAGAAGATTAATAAGTTTCAAGGGAAACAATTAGGTTTGGGGACAAACTGAGTTTTAAGATAACCCTGTAAGCAGCAGGAAACCTAGGTGGGGAGCATAAGAGATCAGGGTGGGAGGTGTAGATTTGGAATTTGTCAGGGTAAAGAGGTGATTTAAAACCATTTAGATACCAGTGTAGAATGAAAGAGTTACGAGAGCCAAAAACAAACCCTCAGGAAAACAAACATCTAGTGGGTATAACTTGAAAGAATATAGAACAACAGAAGAGAAAAGGAAACCAACGCACAGAGAAGGAACATTGAGATCCTGGAGATGAAATTAAAGAGAAAGAAATTTCCCTCTACCCTTATGGGTTCTTCTGCCTGGTCTAATAATTAAATTGGCATGAGACAGATTAACAGGAGGAAATCAGGCAAAGATTTAATAACATGTATATGAGGGAGAGACCCAGGAGAAATGAGTAACTCTCCAAAATGGCTAAAACCCTCACCTTAAATATCATCTTCAGCTAAAGACAAAAGAAGATGTTAGGGGTAGTGGTTTGAGATTTTAAAGGGGAGGAAGGCAATTCACAGGGAGGTGGAAAACACATGTTTGGTAAACAAATGTTGGCTGGGCCCCGGCAGACAATGGGACACAGAGTGGATGGACTCTGATCTCTGAATTTTTCCCCACCATACCTATCCCATATTCTTTGCAGACATCTTTGGTAATAGATCTATTCCTGTACCAGGCCTGGTATCTAAATTCTTCAGGCAGGAAGGGGGAAGATCAGAGTTTCTTCCTGAGTCTTTTGAGCCTTGATTGTTTTCAGCTCCAAATAATTTGCATACCAGAGACATTTTGGGGTAGCAAATTTTGTCCCCCTGCAGAGTGTAGCTACAAAAGATATCATCAGGCAGGACCTTTCAAGAAGAAAGTGACAGTCAACAGTGTCAAACAATGGCTAAATACAAGTTCTTAGATTTATAAATTTGTCAGTTAATAAGAGAGAGTAAATTTAGTAGGAAAGTAGTTGCCATCATCTGTTGACAGTGAAAGTGGTAGAAGTCCAAGTTGGAAAAATTTGCTATATCTGGAACTCAGCTGGAGCAAAGTTACAGGTAAGTTTGGGTATTCTAAATTTGGAGTGAGCCCACATAGGCAAGAAGTATACTTTTCTGTTACAACATTTATTTTATTTATTTATTTTTAATTTATTCAATTTATTTTATTTTTGGCTGTGTTGGGTGTTCGTTGCTGTGCGCGGGCTTTCTCTAGTTGCGGCGAGCAGGGGCTACTCTTCATTGCGGTGTGCGGCCTTCTCATTGCAGTGTCTTTTCTTGTTGCTGAGCATGGGTTCTAGGTGCGTGGGCTTCAGTAGTTGTGGTGCGTGGGTTCAGTAGTTGTGGCGCGTGGACTCAGTAGTTGTGGCTCGCGGGCTCTTGAGTGCAGCCTCAGTGGTTGTGGCACACGGGCTTAGTTGCTCTGCAGCATGTGGGATCTTCCCGTGCCAGGGCTCGAAGTCGTGTCCCCTGCATTGGCAGGCGGATTCTTAACCACTGTGCCACCAGGGAAGCCCCTCTGTTGCAGCATTTAAATGAAGAAAAAAAAAAAGTACTTGAGTTGGCAAGATAGAAATTCAGTATTTTAGATACCTAAGGACATTTTTCAGGGTAATTTGATCATCTTATCATATTACCAGAATCTATGTGGAATAGAGTCTGTGTAGTGAATAAATTCAAACAAACAAACAAAGTAAACCTGTCTCTTATTATTAAAATTTTAAGTATAATCCCATAACTAATAATAATAGTTATTATATACATATATATATATATATATATAACCTTTTATCAAGTGCTTAGTGTGTGCCAGGCCCTTTAAAATTTTAGTTGCATTATTTCATTTGATATATTCAAAACAAACCTATGTATCCCAAGGTTAGAAATGAGAAAACTGAAGCATATATAAAATAACTTTTCTAAGGTCAATCCACTAGCAAATGGCTGAGCAGGGATGATGTATCACACTTCTATCAAATTTGCCACACACACACACACACACACACACACACGCATGCACGCACGCACGTGCCACATGATACCCTGCTTCTGGTAAAGATTTAGGATTGTTTTAATGACTCGACCTTTTATTTGGTGAGAAACTCTTGTGTTATCCAAATTCTGCTACTTATTGGATAAATTTTATTTGCACACCAATCAGTTTGTTTCTAAGTTAATCTTTCTCATAGCATCTTTTTAAATGGAGATAGCCTTGAAATCCCTCCCTCACCTCTACAAATTCATTGGCTACATTTTCTTTCTTCCCAGTTATCTCAGGTGATGGCTTTATTTCAGGTGATGGCTTTATTAAATATTTTGCTACTACACAATAGTGTCACTGTTTTTCCATCCTTCTACAGCAGTTTCCTTATCAATCTCCTAACTTCTTATAATAATTTCTAGTCACTTTGTGCTTCGTTTCAAAATCAATGCCATATATGTTAGGGTTTTTCTTTTCGCATAAATTTTTATATCATTCAACATTGCCACAACAGTGCTGTTTAATCAACCAGCCCAGTATTCAGTGGCATACTTAGTTACTCACACATGTTTGGGGTGACTGTGGGTTGGCTGATCCAGGTTGCAATTACCTGGAGTTGGCTTTAGTTACACATTGCGTCTAAGTTTCTCATTTTCCCTGGATGAACAAGCTAACTGGGACATCTTCCAGTAATGTTAGGAGAACAAAGAGCAGACATGCTCAATCATAGAGGCACACTCTTTTGTATTATTTGTGCTAGTAGCCCATTGGCCAAAGAAATTCATATGGCCATGCCCAGAGTTAATAGGTAGATATACTTCATCTATCATGACACCAAGCCAGTGGTACAAATGCATAGCATTACTATAGGAGACTGAAGAATTATGCCCCATATTTAACTTTCCATAATGAGATTTTTACCAGTAATCCCATGGTTGATAAAGTAGACATGATAACCAATAACTCTCATGATTTTGACTATTGTTTTATCATATAAATTACTTCTGTAACTCTTGGGTATTCACGTTAGAAACTGAACTATGGAATATAAATTAGTCAAATTTATATCTCACTTGGTGAATTGAGGTTAGAACGTACAGATATAGTAATGATAGTTTCTAACAAAATAAATGTTTTTTTGAGTTTACAAAATTTCTAGCATCTAAAGCAGTACATAGAACATAGTACACACTTAAGAAGGATTTATTAGCTTGAATCCTTAAACGTCATGTGTAACTTGTTTTCAGTTAATGAAAACATCAAATAAACCCCATATAGGGATTTTTCATTATTTTCAATGTGAAAATTATATATTGTATGGTAAATTAAATACAAACTAAACAAAATGTAAAACTCTTCACTCCAAGTTCTACTTTCTTGTCACCTTCCACACTTTGCTGCTGGCTGTACTTTAGCACATTGGATTTTTAAGCATTGTAAAGACTTGCACACAAAAAAGAAGCGTTGATTTTAAGCACTTTTTCTTAAACAGTTGCTCTGCCCTTCAGAGATGGTGTTGTGAAATAAAATGTCCTGTCATCAGAAGGCTCAAACTTTTCAACCCCTGCTGCCTTCCTCTTTGCCTGAGTGGTTGCAGTATTTGCCTTGTGCTGCTGGAGGCTATCTTTGGTAACTTCTCTTAGTTAAGGCAGAACTCTTAGGTTCTTAAATCCTATGTCGCTAATTAATAACTGTGCTACAGTAAAACTGAGATGTTCATTCCCCTGAAAAGGTAAAAGCTGATCTGAGTGAGCTGTGTCTAACTAATCCTTTGGTGTATTCCCTGCTTTTGTAGGATCACACCGTGACTCCCCAGCTTCAGGCTCAAAATAAACTCAAATCTGGTCTTCTCTCATTCAGGCACATGCTAATTCAAATAGTTCTTTCTTTTTAGTTTGCATTCTCTTACCTACTTATCCTAAAATTTTGGCTTATAATATTATGAAAGATTTTTCTTCCGAGTTTTTGCGAGGCCCTAGAAGAATTCAGCTATTTTCTATGTCCTTTTATCAATATTTGCTTTGCTTCTTTACAAAGCACAGTAGAGTTGGAAAAGATGACTCCAGGAAGTCTGTATAAGGTTACTAGCCTTCCTGACTACTGGCTCCTTGAGTTCACAGTCATGCTCTGGGGATAGTAAGCCTATCTTTACTGTTGGTCAGTAGGGAACATATTTGAGAAGGAGAACTGGGTGTAGATCAGGAAACACTGTAGACAAACTGGTACCTGCTGGTATTTCTGCATCTCTGTTGCATCGTGGCTGCTGCTTCATTTCTGCTTGGCAAGTTGCTTGCAATTTACTTTCATCCAGCTCAGATTTGGAATCATGTAGGGAAGGAGATTCTGGGAAATGTAGTTTCCAGTGTAACCACATTTACAGTAGAACAGCCCTTAACCATTAAAGTAAACAGAGAAGTTTAGGTTAGGTGTTCAAAGACATGAACAAAATAGAAGAGGTGAAGATGACACTCTGCCAATAGTTGTAAAACAAAGCAGCATGACGGGAAATATTGTTTAGCATGATGTATTATAGATTCATAGGGGTATATAATGAATAATATATATAATTATCATATAATAGAATGTTACACACACTTCTAGAAAAAGGTGGTGACATAACAAAAATAAAGGCAAAAACTGCTGTAGTTTCCCCCTTCTCTTTTATAATATTATTTAGATATGAGGCTATTTGATACTATATCATTATTGGATTATATAACATAGAATGCTATATGGTCTTTTGATACTTAGCTTATCTAAACAGTTTCTAACAACTGTATCTTATTTTTAATTTTACTTTTATTTTTTACTTTTCTGATCTGACTAGTCTTTGATTCTTGTGACTCTTGCTTGAACTCTCTCCCAGGGTTTTTCCCAGGTCCTTGAGAGTAGGCCCAGGAGTTTTCATCTGGATATTCTTAGTACATGGCCTGTTGATTGGCACATAAGGGATGTTTAGTACATACTTTTTTAATTGAGGTACAGTTGATTTATAATATTAGTTTCAGGTATACAACATAGTGCTTCACAATTTTTAAACCCTATATTCCCTGTATGGTTATTTTAAAATATTGGCTATATTCCCTGTGTTGTACTATGTATCTGTGAAGCTTATTTATTTTATACATAGTATTTTATACCTCTTAACCGCTACCCTTACCTTGCCCCTCCCTGCTTCCTTCTTCCCACTGGTAACCACTAGTTTGTGGTGTGAGTCAGTTTCTTTTTTGTTCCATTCGCTAGTCTTACTTTTTAGATATCCCATATAAGTGATATCATATAGTACTTGTCTTTCTCTGTCTGACTTTTTTCACTTAGCATAATACCCTGCAAGTCCATCCATGTTGTTGCAAATGGTGAAATTTCATGGTTTTTTATGGCTGAGTAGTATTCCATTGCATATACATACCACATCTTCTTTATATATTCATCTGTTGATGGACTCTTAGGTTGCTTCCATATTTTGGCAATTGTAAATAACACTGCTGTGAACATTGGGGTGCATGTATCTTTTCAAATTTGTGTTTTCTTTCCTTTTTTTTTTTTTTTTTTGGTTAAATACCCAGGAGTGGAATTGCTGGGTCATTTGGTAGTTTTTAGTTTTTTGAGAAACCACCATACTGTTTTCCACAATGGCTGCACCAATTTACATTCCCACCAACAGTGTATGAGGGTTCCCTTTTCTCCACATCCTCACTGACATTTGTTTTTTGTGGTCTTTTGGGTGGTAGCCATTATGAAAGGTATGACGTGATAACCTCATTGTGGTTTTAATTTGCATTTCTCTGATGATTAATGATGTTGAGCATCTTTTCATGTGCCTGTTGGCTATTTGTATGTCTTCTTTAGAAAAATGTCTCTTCAGGTTTTCTGCCCATTATTTCAGTCAGGTTGTTTGTTGTTTGATGTTGAGTTGTATAAGCTGTTTATATATTTTTGATACTAACTCATTATTGGAGAAGGAAGTATTGGAGAAGATATTGCAAATATCTTCTGCTATTCAGTAGGTTGTCATTTTGTGGATGATTTCCTTTGCTATGCAAAAGCTTTTAAGTTTAATTAGGTCACCTTGTCACAATTTATGTTAAAGAGTGTTCTGCCTATGTTTTCTTCTAGGAGTTTTATGGTTTCCAGTTTTACATTTAGGTCTTTAATCCATTTTGAGTTTATTTTCTGTATATGGTGTTAGAGAATGTTCTAAGTTCATTCTTTTACATGTGGCTGTCAAGTTTTCCCAGCACCAGTTATTGAAGAAACTGTCTTTTCCCCATTGTATATTCTTGCCTTCTTTGTTGTAGATTAATTGACCTTAAACACATGGGGATACATGTTTAATTTACAAAAGACAATAAATGTCAGTGTATATTTTTCCAACCTTCAATTCTTATACACAATATATGTCTATAATACATAATATGTAATCCTATAAATATTGGCTGATTATATTAATGACTAAATGTGTAGAAAAACATCTAAGGCATAGGTAGAACCTAATTTTATTTCCAAAAAAATTAGAACTGAGGAATAATTCAGCCTATTAACAACATGGATGCCAGTGCCAGTATAATCTATTCAACCATTGCCTTTTATGTAGTGGCACCTAATTTTTTGTCAGTTGAAATAGAACTTGATCTAAATTATGAGAAAATTGGAACATTATAATTCAGATATTAAACTAAGTAAAAATCACATTTGAAGCTTTGAGAAAAAACTTTTTTCCCAAAAAACTTTTTTTCATGAAATTTGATAAAACAGAGTTATATTCAATGAAATTTGCTTTTTAAATTAATTGGTTTCCAGATATGATTGATTTAGTATAATAGAATGTTTAAAAGGCTGTTGTTTTAACTGAAATTCCAGAGTTTGCAATGTGCAAGTATTTAAATTTGACAAGTGGAAGAAGGGAATGCTATATCTACATGCAACATATAGTTTTTGTAAAGTCAGATAAATAGTTCTCACAAATCCTGCCTGAAAATTCCAAACAAATTGGATAATAACTACAATAAACATGGAAACAATTTTACCTACATAACATTTGCTATAACTATTGTACACAGAAAGGTTTAAGGAGTTACAAAGAAAAAAATAGGAAATAAACTTCAATCTATTTCAGTTAAGAGTTAGAAAAATCTCAAATTTTTATAACTATTCAATGAAAAACAATTAAATAGATGGATGCAGTGAAGCATGACTATGAAATTTTCTATGTCCTTAGGAGTGTTAGGCATGACATATTATGATAAAGATTGGATTAGAAGTCAAATAAATTTTTTATTTTAAAAATGAGAAAAATAACATATAATTGCCTGTTCCAGTTTTTGGCCTCCTGCCTTATTCCTGCCGTGCTCTAGTAAACTGTATTTTAGAAAAGGGCATAGTATTTTAGCATTTCACAATGTAACAAGATTACATATTTGTAGAATGCTAACCATGGCATATTTCTCAACTACTGCCTATAAGGAGTTACACTCTTCTTTGAAATCTTTTAGTATGTGTTTTCCTATTAGTGAAACCACATACTAAAATCTCATGGATAAATATATATGATTGATATTTGGTTTGTGCATGTAGATGATGCAGTGTTAGAACCAGGACACAAGGCTAACAATATAAAAATGTATTACAAGACATTTGGATAATCTTTGAGAAATTTAGTATTAAATTGTAGTTAGAACAATCTTAGTTTGATAATGCCTGATTATTTTAGATGTAAATCTGGTATACCAAATTCAAAATTTGATTAACTATGACAAACTTGGTAAGTAGAGTGAATTTGGGAAAATTATCTTGGGATTTAACCATATTTAATTAAATTGAAAATGTACTAGTGATGTTGGGAATGTTGGCTTACTGCCTTATTCATTTAGTAAACATGTCAGAAACCATGCTGGGTATAAGAGAAGATTATGAACATATTGGTAAATTCTTCCTGTGCTTGAGAAGATAATCAATTGATCAGAACTGTGTGACTTCACATTTTGTAAAACTAAAAGGCATGCATTTTAAAAACTAATTTAAAGTGATCACCAAAGCTTTTCAAATAACATTAAGTACTTTTTTTTTTTTAGGTAACTAGCTTATTTAGGTTTAAGTAGTATATATATGTGATGGTTAATTTTATGTGTCAACTTGGTTAGACCTTGGTACTCAGATATTTGTTCAACCAATATTCTAGATGTTTCCATGAAGGCATTTTTTTTAGATGAAATTAGCATTTAAGTTAGGCTTCAAGTAAAGCAGTCTACCTTCCATATTGTGGGTGAACCTGATCCATTTAGTTGAAGGCTTTAATAGAAAAAGACTGATCTTTCTGGAAGAAGAGGGAATTCTTTGGACTTGAACTACAACATCAACTCTTCCCTGGGTCTCCAGCCTGCCAGCCTACCCTGCTCATTTGTAGACTTGCCAAGCCTCCACCATCTCCTGGGCCAATTTCTGAAAATCTCTCTCTTTCCCCTCTCTCTCCCCTCTCTCTCCCCCCTCTCCTCTCCTCTCCTCTCCTCTCTTCTCTCTCTCTCTCTCTCTCTCTCTCTCTCTTTCCTTGTACATCCTATTGATGTATTTATCTAGAGAACTCTGACCTCTGACTAATACAGTATGCTATTAAGATACCATAGTTGTATTCTGAAAACTTTGTTTCACTTTTTCATTGAAAACACCATGAAAGTTAGGCAGGTGGATGTTATTTTTAGTATGATCAGTTTCATTTTCTGGGAAAAGAATGGGCCAGGAGTTTACATATATAAGTGATTTTTAAAACTTTTTGAAAGTTTCAGTATGGAATTCTTTTTTTCTTTTTATATGGATAAAAAGTGGGATTTGATAAAGTTGTACCACATGGAAGCAGGTAGGAGTTATCTATGATAAGAGTATACTTTTGATGGTTTCAAATGATTTAATCTTATTTCTAAATTACCATAGTGCTAAAAACAAAGCCTTAATCTAAATAGAACTCTGTGTGTTGAAGAAATAATTTTCATAAGTAGAAATGTGAGTTCTATTTCCTTTTACTCTTTTAAACTTTGCTTAGTTTTAGGAGAAAAATATGATGCAAGCCATTTATTCTTAAGCTCTGTCCACTTTAAAAGGGTTTTTTGTAATTTGTTCTGCTTAAAAAGAAATAACAAACACTGTTTTTCAGCATCCAGTTCTACCAAGCCAGGCAGATCAAAGTTTTCCTGTGTTTGAGGCACTTCATTGAACAAAAAGTCCCAGGAACCACACGTTCCACCTGTTTCTACTTGCCACTTCCCCCAAAATTCACCTGAATTAAAGGGATGAATAACAACTGCTTTTGATGACACATCAGAAAAGGACATCGTAAGTAAATTAATATTTTCTGTCTGAAACAAAATCTTGTCATTTGCATGCAGTAGTCACCCATGGTGACTATAGAATATTCTTTTATTAATTTGGGTGTCCTTGATCTACTTGACGAAATGCCCTGTATATTTCACATTTCCTCCTACAAGAGTAACAAAACAAATGAGAAACTTGAAAATCTTCCCAAAAGAGAAATAATCTGTTGAATCGACACAGATGTGTTTAGGCCCTAATATGTAATTAGCACAAAATGCTGAGTTAAATCTTCAAATATTTCCGTTACTTTAACTTTATGCATTCAGAGTATTCTATATACAATATAAAAATTTCCTCTCAGAGAATCAGTGAAACAATATTTATCTACTGCCTGTCTGTCTATCTGTCATTTATCTAGGAAGATATAAAAGCAATATTTTAGCTCTTTTATCTACTAAAATAGTTATTTGTATAGCTTACTATGTTTCCAACCACGTGTTCAAATCAAAATACTCATCCATCCTATTTTCCTTTAACAAAACAAATCATCAAGTGCTATTGTTGCAAAATTGCCATATCATTTTGAAAACGTGTCAAATTTTGACATGACTGGCTTGAGTATATTTGAATAGTACTGTATAGCAAATAGTTATTCCTCTTGCATTAGGTTGACTTATACAGTTGCTTCTGTTTGGAATTGTTTCATGTAGATGATCTCTACTAAGCCTTTCAAATCTGAAAGTCTAGTTCTCGGGTGGAAAAATCTTCATCCTGTGCAAATGAATTCACGGTAAAAGTTTCATGACATAAATGGTATAATGACCAGCAGACTCAGGAAAAGACAAAATTTGCTTTGGTTCAGAGTTCCTGTAGGTGCAAAAGGATCACAATTGGTGTTGAAAACAGTAGCACGTCGGTTAATGCATGACTGCTAAAAACGTGATCCAGCCCACTAGTTAACATGGTCCAATCAGTAGCTCAAAACTGACAGATAAACTTAGCAGCTCCTGGATAAAGAGCAAGAAGTGTTTAGGGAGTTCAATAGACTTGGCTGCTTAAATTTAAATGAAATAAATTTTAAAAAATCAAAAGTTCAGTTCCTTACTCACATATCAAGTGCTTAATGGCCACAAGTGGATAGTGGCTACTATTTTGAGTAGTGCAGGATAGAACATTGTTCAGAGCCCAATTTTTGGTAGAATAATAACTAGTTCACATTTTGACATTTAAAAGTACTTTCTCGTATATTACCTATTTGTTAAAAAAACTGATGAGAATTTAAGAAGTTCTGTTTTGCTTTCTTAAACCTGAAGTTCAAGGAAATTTACTCTGTATGGCCAGTGAAAGACAGAATTGTGAATTTAGCTTAAATATTCTAATTCCAAGAGACAAATCAAAAAAACAAAAATCCTAATTTTTTTGGGTATACATCAGCATAACATCATTTGTATACGTTTTCAAGATGGTTATGCCGAAAAACACACTTTTGTATTTATATAGGTCTTTATAGTTATTATCTAATCAGTATTAATTTTTTTGTCATATCTTATAGGCTTGTGGTACCTAGCAGATATTAATTCTCTTTTAGACCTCATGCCCAACATAAAGTAGCCATCCCTTGGCCAGGGAAGGAAGTGAAAAGCAAAAATTTTATCATAGATGTTAGCATAATAATTGCTCATTGTTTGTGGCACAATTACTGTACATGGATTAATAATTATACTTTCTGAACCTAATAATTTATGTATTAGTATTTTGTCCCTGTCATGTCTTGAATTTTTGCAATTAATTGTTTTAATAACGGAAAGGTTAATTGTGCTATTCATTAGAAGTGCTTGCTGTGAGATGGTAGACAAATAAGAACTTTACAGACAAAGGGCATACTTACTAACCAAGCCTGTCATTTCTTTAGAAAATAAACTTGCTGTGACAGCATAACAGATTTATTTAATTTACAAAATCTTGGGGTTCAGAAAAGTTCCTGCTAAAACAAATGGAATTATAACAAATTGTCAAATTTATATTTACACTCAAACATATCCAGAGCTGCATATATTTTTCTATGTCTAGGTATATGTATACACACCTTGCTGTACACTACACATACATATACACAATGTATACTCACTTTCATTAAACTATAGCCTAGAAAACCAAGATTTTGTTCTAAAAGCATAATCAGATACCATGCTTCTTAAAATTATTAGTACATGATATAAGAAGTATTATTTTAACATATTCTTATATTAATGACTATAAAGCTGATGAACACAATTCTTATTAATGTGCCACTAGATATTTGAAAAATTTTTAAAGTATGGTAATGATCATTATATGCTAGTCAACTTATCTCTCAACTCTGGAAGAGTACTTGAAAGATCGTCAAGTAGTTTAATTTTCAAACCTCTAAAACAGTGATTCACAAAGTTTGGTCTGGGACCTAGTGACATGAACATGGATTTAGGAACTACTTTTGGGGGCTAGTACAGAGGTCTAGAATAATGGTGTCTTCAATCAGGTAGGGGTTTGCTTTCCTTTCACAAAACTTGAAATCCAGAAATAGGTAATACTGGGTGACTGACTTCTAACTTTTTGCTCTAATATGCTTTTCACTGTCTTTTAAATGCACAGTTGCCTCATGCATACAGGTTGGTCATTGGAAGACCCACCATATCATCCATATTTTAGACTCCAGGAAAGGGAGAGAAATTCCAGCTGAAGCAGCCCTTTTAAAGAGCTTTTCTGAATTGCCCACAGAATAACTTAGATTCATATATTAATTTCCACATATATCAAACACACATATTACTCCCCAAAAGGACCATCCTAAAATCTCATCGAATGACGACCTCTCCTACAAGTCATAGGACATGAGTGTAAGGTATGATCTTCTCTGTCAGGGTTGGATGTTGTGTCTGATAGTCTAATCAGCTATATAGTATCCAACCCACTGAAGGCAGAATGATGGAGAAGAAACAGTATAACACAATAAAAATGTCCATTTGGAAAATGGAAAACAATAAGCAGTCATGGTCTTTATAATTGATTAAATTCCAATGAACATAAATAGTATTGATGACCTGTTTCAGAAAAATTCCTTAGTTAACCCATCTGGCAGCCTTGGTTCTGCCTTCTGTGAGGCTCTCTTCTGTGATCTTCCATGGCTAGATCTAGGTACTGGAGGGTAAAGTATTGCTGGAGGTGGCACTGATCACTTCCTGTTGCTGCAGGTCTAAAGCCAAAGGATTATTTTTTACAGGTTCATATTAGTGAGGTTTGTATTGTCTTGTTCTTTTCCTTTCTTCTTTTCAATAAATTTCCTTCCAAAAACTTAGTAGAACTCCAGTCTGTTTCCAGTTACATCCTTGGTTAAGTAACCACAGACAGAATCTTGTTTTGACATAGGTTTAAGCCTGGGAACTCTTGTCATTTACTTCCTATTTTAAACGCTCTGCTTTTAATTACTGTGATCAGTCTTTTCCTTTCTGTTCCCTAAGAATTGACCACTGTATCAAATGCTTTACTGCTAAGCTTCTTTCTTAAACTATTGACCCTGACAACAGTGTCTTGAGTGAGACAGCAACAGCTTTTTTCCTGTCCTTTCTAGAAGGATACAGGCTTTGTCACCGGCTAAAGCTTCAGGTTTAAAGCTATCACACACAACTATTTTAATTTAGAGTCCAGAAGCAGTTGGTTTTTCAGTCTAATAAGTTTCCTATTTATAAGATAGCTAGTCAACATAGATTGCAGGACAAGGACAGATAGCAGAATTTCCTTCCATCTCTGTTTTCAGAATGGTTAGCTCTACTCTGAGTTTATCTCTATTTTATAGAACTTTTCTAAAAGTGGCAAAAAGGGAACCAGTAAATGCCAACACAGACCCTGCCATTTACCTCCGTGTTACAGCTGGTTTCATTTTCTAAATAATTTGTGGACTAACCACATCTTCCAAAGACAGTCTTTACCATTCTTTGGAGATAACATTGTATAATGCCATTTCGAGTAAAGATTCTTTGCCTTTAAACATGGGTTTTGCCCTTTCATTTGGAAGCATTGATCACATAGATGGTCTAGTATTTGGGGATAGAGAAGCATCTATTTTATTCATGCTACAGGAAAAGCTAGTTGTATTATGGAGGCAGCTACACTAGTCAGCTAAATTCTGAGAAGTGATGTTGTCACTTCTTAATAGAAAAGTTTGATTGATGAGGGGAAGAAGAGGAAATACTCACCAGTTCAACCCATTCACAGACAGGCTATTCCAATAAGTACCCCAGACATCTGTAATCCATTCAATAAATAGTCTTTGAACCCTGTTATGCATCAGGAACTTTAATAGGTTTGGGAAAACGAGGATGAAACAAGATTAGTACAGTCCTTGCCCTCAGAAACCTTAAAAGGTAGCAGGGTAGGTAGACAAAATTTTAATTTGAAAAAGAAATCCATGTTGTTATAAGATATTTGGTAGAAATAATCAGGGTGCTAGAAAGAAGCAAGGTGCTAAGATACCGATAATAAACATTGATTAGATGTTTCTCTTACTCCAGGCACTGTTATGCTTTACTTTATTAGCTTATTTAACCTAACAACCCTATGAGATATTATTATCATCTCCATTGTTAAATTATGAAACTGAGGCACAGAAAGTCTAAATATGTTGCTCACAACCACAGCTATCGATGGCAGGATGATGTTAATCCTGTTACTTTAATATAGAGTTCATGCTCTTGATCATGACACTACACTCTCTTTCATAAGACAGTAAATCAGGGAAGACTTGCTTGAGGGAGATGAAAAAGTGTGGGTGACAACCAAGCTAAGACCTGAGGGCTGAGAAGGAGTCAACTGTGAAAAGAGTGGGAAAAAAATCATTTCAGGAAAATGCAATTGCATGTAGGAGGAGCTCAAGATGGGAATGGGTACACTGTGTTAAGCAAACTGAAACAGACCAGCATGTTTGGAGAATTGTGAACAAAAGAGGCAAGTGATGATGGGTCAAAGAATTTTCAGGCCATGATAAAAATTTAGATTTTATTCCAGGTGCAAAGGAAAGCCACTGAAGAGTACTAAAAACCATTTTCATCTGCTATAAACATTGCTGTCCTTTTCAAGGGGTTTTTGAAATTTATGGAATACTGTAGCAAAATGGTTAAAAATGAGAAAGTATCTTAAAATATGGCATCTGGTCATTCTACTCTTCACAGAAAATCAAATGATTTCAAGTATTTTCAGAAAAAGGCACTTTCGGTTGAGATTATTTCATTCACACACATCTGTCTTTTGTGGCTTCTCAGTGGAGTACATAGCCACAAATACTTCTTGTTTCTTCAATCAGAGAGAAAGAAATGAACAGATGGGAGATTAAAGGAGCAGCTGAGCAGAGAATCTGGCAAAATATGCATCAGTTTATAGGTAGATGAATGAAAATTTGAGGGTCTAGTGTAGAAAGAGACTATAAAAATGACTCCTGGTTTCTATATTATGGATATTTAGATAGTCTCTGATCTTTTCTGATAGGGTTTGGTACAACAAGTACAATTGATTTTTAGTAAGTACCTAGTGTGGTACCTTCTCATACAAAAGTACAATTATTTTGGAAGGAAGTAAAAAAAAAAAAAAACTAACTGAACAAACATATCTTTTATATGAAATTGTTTCCCCCTAGAAATAAACATGAAACTTTACTACTTGGGAGCTTATTAGAAAATGTTTCTCTTTTAATTAAGTCCATTCACCTTTTCCCAGCTCTAGCAGGGATCTACCAATGATTCTATGCAACAAGAGTTTTTAAGTGGAAGACAGTTTAGGAGCAAAGTCTGCTTAGAATATTTAGTCTAGATCTCACTAATCTCTTTCTGCCTAGTATGTGGCATCCTTCTTTTCCTTCATTCAGTGTTATTATATGTTAATTTATGTAGACATATCCTAGTGTCCTATGAAGTTAGAAATTATGTTATTCATCTTTCTTGATCTTACTACCGCAATGAGCATACACTCAATAATTATAATGTAAATAGCACACTGTTTACAATACAAGACAAATAAACATTTTGACAGTAATTTAGGAACATCCAGCTCTAAAATTCCTTGCCTCCACAGCCTGCATAAATAGGAATATATATATTACATATTGTTTTTTCAGTGAGTATGAAAATAAAACAGCTTTTGGAAGAAAAGTCTGTTTTGTTACTTTCCATTTCCTACTTACACTCTTTGCTTCAAGATGTGTTAGGGTGAAGAGATTTTTCAGCATTTTTTCTTTGAAAAGAAAAATTTATTCCCACAACCATGTTTTCTATTTATTCATGCCAGAATTTAAAATTTAGCTACTTTGAGAGGGGGACTTCCTTAATTTCTAAAGATCATCTCTAAAAAAATTACAACTAATAAAATGATTAATGATGATAAACTAGAAACTTTAAGATCAGGAACAAGAAAGAATGTCCTCTCTCACAAATCATTTTCAACATCACACTGGCAGTACTAGCCAATGCAGTAAGACAAGAAAAGAAAATAAAGAGTATGTGGATTGAGAAGGAAGAAATAAAAGTGTTTTTCTTTGCAGATGACATGATTATCTATGCAGAAAGAATTGACCAAAAAAAGATAAAAAACAAAACAAAAAACCCACAAACCTCCTGGAACAGATAAGCAATTATAGCAGGGCTGTAAGATATAAAGTTGATGTAGGAAGTCAGTTGCTTCCCTGTATGCTAGCAATGAACAAGTGGAATTTGAAATTAAAGCCACAAAACCATTTATATTAGAACCTCCCCAAATGAAATACTTAGGTGTAAAGCTAAAAAAAAATATGTAGAAGATCTGTAAGAGGAAAACTATAAAACTGTGATGAAAGAAATCAAAGAAGAACTAAATAAATGGAGAAGTATTTTATGTTCATTGATAGGAACACTCAAATTGTCAAAAGTCAGTTCTTCCCCACATGATGTATGATTCAGTACAATCCCATCAAGTTATTTTGTGATCATTAAAAAACTGATTCTAAAGTTTATATAGAGAGGCAAAAGACTCAGAATAGCCAAGAAAATATTGAAGGGGAAGAGCAAAGTTGAAGGACTGACACTTCTGACTTCAAGACTTACTTTATAAAGCAACAGTAATCAAGACAGTGTAATATTAGTGAAAATATTAGTGAAAAAAATAGACAAATGGCTCAATAGAACAGAATAGAGAGCCCAAATTAGACCCATGCAAATATAGTCAACTTTGACAAAGGAACAAAGGCAATACAGTGGAGAAAAAATAGTCTTTTCAACAAATGGTGCTAGAACAACTGGACATCCACATGCAGAAAAAAAAAGAATCTAGGCACAGACCCTTTACAAAAGTTAACAGAATATGAATCACAGACCTAAATGTAAAGCGCAAAAATATAAAAGTGCTAGGAGACAATATAGATAAAAACCTAGAGCGCCTTGGGTTTGGCAATGGCTTTTCATTTTTTTATTGCAATTTTTATTCAGTGATAATTAACATAGAGTATATACAGTATAGGGATTAGATATTTTTATATATTATGAAACAATTACCACAATGAGTCCAGTTATACAAAGTTGTTATAGTATGATTGACTATATTCCTTATCCATGATTTCTATCCCTGTGAGTTATTTATTTTATAGCTGAAAGTTTGTATTTCTTAATCCCCTTCACCTATTTTGTCCATCCTCCCACCTTCCTTCCCTCTGGCGACCACCAGTTTGTTCTCTGTATCTGAGTCTGTTTCTGTTTTGTTTTGTTTTGTTTGTTTCATTTTAGGTTTTACATGTAAGGGAAATCATTTGGTATTTGTTTTTCTCTGACTTATTTCATGTAGCATAATACCCTTCAGGTCCATCTATGTTGATGCAAATGGCAAGATTTCATTCTTTTTTATGTCTGAGTAATAGTCCATTGTATGTATATACCCCACATTTTCTTTACCTATTCATTTCTGGATGGATGCTTAGGTTGATTCTGTATTTTGGCTATTGTAAATAGTGCTGCAATACACATAGGGGTACATATATATTTTTGGATTAGTGTTTTTGTTTTCTTTGGATAAATACCCAGAAGTAGAATGGCTGGATCGTATGATAGCTCTATTTTTGAGTTTTTTGAGGAACCTCTATACTGTTGTTTATAGTGGCTGCACCAATTTACATTTCCACCAACAGTGCATGAGAGTTCCCTTTTCTCCACATTTTCACCAGCACTTTTTATTTCTCGTGTTTTGATGATAGCCATTCTGAAAGGTGTGAACTGATATCTCATTGTGGTTTTGATTTGCATTTCTCTGATAATTAGTGATGTTGAATATCTTTTCATGTGCCTGTTGGCCATCAATATGTTTTCTTTGCAAAAATGTCTGTTGAAGTCCTCTGCCCATTTTAAAATCAAGTTTTTTTGTTTTTGTTTTTTTATATTGAGTTGTATGAGTTCTCTCTATATTTTATTATTCTATATGTTATTCACAAATATCTTCTCGCATTCAGTAGGTTGCCTTTTTGTTTTGTTGGTGGCTTTCTTTGCTGTGCAAAAGCTTTTTTAGTTTGATGTAGTTCCATTTGTCTACTTTTGTTTTTGTGACCCTTGCCTGAGAAGACATATCCCAAAAAATACTGCTAGGACCAGTGTCAAAGAGGTTACTGCCTATGTTTTCTTATAGGAGTTTTATGATTTCAGGTCTTACATTCAATTCTTTAATCCAGTTTGTGTTTATTTTTGTTTATGATGTAAGAAAGTGGTCCAGTTTCATTCTTTTGCCTGTAGCTGTCCAGATTTCTCAGCATCATTTATTGAAGAGACTGAGAGACTGTCTTTTCTCCATTGTGTATTCTTGCCTTCTTTGTCATAGGTTAATTGACCATATGAATAAGGGTTTATTTTGGAACTCTCTATTCTGTTCCTTTAGTCTATGTGTTTGTTCCTGCATCCCTGGAATGAATCCCACTTGATCATGGTATATGATTTCTTTTAATGTATTGTTGAATTCAGTTTGCTAATATTTTGTTGAGGATATTTGCATCTGTGTTCATCAGGGATATTGGCTTGTAATTCTTTTTTTATGGTGTCTTTGTTGGTTTTGGTATTAGGGTAATGCTGGCCTTGTAAAATGAGTTTGGAAGCATTCCTTCCTCTTCAGTTTTTTGGAATAATTTGAGAAAGGTGGGTATTAACTTTTCTTTAAATGTTTGATAGAATTCACCTGTGAACCCATCTGGATCCGGAGTTTTGTTTTTTTTGATTACTGATTCTATTTTGTTGCTAGTAATCTATCAGATTTTCTGATTCAGTCTTAGAAGGGTGTATGTTTCTAAAAAATTATCCATTTCTTCTAGGTTGTCTAATTTGTTGGCATATAATTGTTTATAGATTTTCTTCCAATCCTTTGTATTTCTGTGTTGTGGGTTTTAATCTCTCTTCTTGAATTTATGATTTTATTTATTTGGGCTCTCTCTCTTTCTTGATGAGTCTGGCTGAAGGTTTGTCAATTTTGTTTATCTTTTCAGAGAACCAACTTCTAATTTATTGTTTTTTTTGTCTCCATTTCCTTTATTTCCTCTGATATCTTTATTACCTTCCTTCTTCTAATTTTGGACTTTGCTTGTTCTTTTACTGGTTCCTTCAGATGTACATATAGATTGTTTATTTGAGATTTTTCTTATTCTTGAGGTAGACATGTATTGCTGTTAATTTCCCTCGTAAAACTGCTTTTGCTGCTTCCCATAGATTTTGGTATGTTGTGTTTTCATTTTCATTTGTCTCAAGGTATTTTTTGATTTCCTCTTTGATTTCTTTGTTGATCCATTGATTATTTAGTAGCATGTTGTTTAGTTTCCATGTGTTTGTGTTTTTTCCAGTTTCTTCTTTTATTTGATTTCTAGTTTCATACCATTTGGGTCAGAAAAAGATGCTTGATATGATTTCAATCTTAAATTTATTGGGACTTATTTTATGGCCTAGCATATGATCTGTCCTGGAGAATGTTGCATATGTACTTGAAAAGAATGTGTATTCTGTTGCTTTTGGAGGGAATGCTCTCTCTATATCTATTAAGTTCATTTAGTCTAATGTGTTATTTAAGGCCAGTGTTTCCTTATTGATTTTGTGCCTGGGTGATCTGTCCATCAACGTTAAGTGGGATATTAAAGTTCCTTACTATTATTGTATTGCTTTCTATTTCTTTTATTTCTGTTATTATTTGCTTTAAATATTTAGGTGCTCATATGTTGGATGCAAACCAACAAATGTTATAGCCTCTTGTTGGCTTGACCCCATTATCATTATATATTACCCTTTTGTGTCTTTTGTTACAGTCTTTGTTTTAAAGTCCATTTTGTCTGATATAAATATTGTTATCCCAGCTTTCTTTTCTTTCCATTTGCATAGAATATATTTTTCCATCCCTTCATTCTCAGTTTGTGTGTGTCTTTAGATATGATTCGAGTCTATTGTAGGTAGCATATAGGTGGGTGTCGGTTTTTTTAAATTAATTCAGCTACCCTGTGTCTTTTAATTGGATAACTTAGTCCATTTATGTTTAAACTAATTTTTGATAGGTGTGTACTTATTGCCATTTTATTCATGGTTTTTTGGTTGTTTCTGTATTTCTCTGTTCCTGTCTTCTCTTGGTTTCTTCCATTATGGTTTGATGGATTCCTTTAGCATTATGTTTGGATTCCTTTCTCTTTATTTTTTTTGCATGTATCTCTTGTAGGTTTTTGGTTTGTGGTTACCATGAGGTTCATACATAGCAATCTGTATGTATATAGCTGTCTATTTTAAACTTAAGTTTGATAGTAGCTTAAGTTTGCAGGCATTCTAAAAGCAGCACATAACATTTTTACGCCCTCATACTCTACATTTTATGTTTTTGATGTCATATTTTACATTTTAATTTTATATATCCCTTAACTACTTATCATAGTTATAGTTGTTTGTACTTTTGTCTTTTAACCTTCATACTAGCTTTTTAAATGGCAGATCCACTGCCTTTACGACATATTTGCCTTTACCAGTGAGATTTTTTTCTTTCATATATATTCTTATTTATAGTTGTGGCCTTTTCTTTTCCACTTGAAGAAGGCCCTCTAACATTCTTGTAAGGTTGGTTTAGTGGTGAGGAACTCCTTTAGTTTTTTGATTGTCTGGAAAGCTCTTTATCTCTCCATCAATTCTGAATTATGAACTTGCCAGGTAGAGTATTCTAGGTTGTAAATTTTTTTCATTTGTTTGTTTTTTGTTCTTTCTTTTCAGTACTTTAAATAAATCCTGCCACTCCCTTCTGGCCTATAAATTTTCTGCTGAAAAATTAGCTGATAACCTTGTTGGGTTTCCCTTGAATGTAATGAGTTGCTTTTCTCTTGCTGCCTTTAAGATTCTCTGTCTTTAATTTAAGCCATTTTAATAATAATACATCTTGTTGTGGGTCTTCTTGGGTTCATCTTGTTTGGAGCGCTCTGTGCTTCCTGTATCTGGATGACTGTTTCCTTCCCCAGTTTAGGGATATTTTCAGACATTATTTCTTCAGATAAGTTTTTTGTCCCTTTCTCTCTCATTTGTCCTTCTGAGACCCCTATAATGCAAGTGTTAGTATGCTTCATGTTTTCCCAGAGGTCCCTTAATCCCTCCTCATTAAAAAAAAATTCTTTCTTATTTTTGCTGTTCTGATTCTCTGATTTCCACTGTTTTATCTTCTATATTGCTTGTTCATTCTTCTCTATCATCTACTCTGCCATTGATTCCCTTTAATGTATTTTTTAACTTCAGTTATTGTAGTCTTCAGCTTTTAATTGCTTCTTTCTTATATTTTTTGTTGAAGTTCTCACTGAGTTCCTCCATTTTTCTCCAGACTTTGTTGACCATCCTTATGACCATTTCTTTGAACTTTTAATTGGGTAAATTACTTATATCCATTTCGTTAGGGTTTCTTTTTCCCCCTTGGGTGTTAACTTTGTTCTTTTGACTGAAGTATATTCCTCTGACTCCTCATTTTCTGTGATTTTCATTTTTGTTTCAGTGAATTAGGTGAAACAGCTATCTCTCCTGATCTTGAAGGGGTAGCCTCATGTGGAAGCATCCACTGTATAGACTGCTTGTGTGTGGCAGCTTTTGAAGGCAAACTGGAGCTAAGTGGGCATGGGTCAGGGGAAGTTCCTGGGGAGCACTGTGCCTCAGGCCATTTTGGCAAGGTGGCTGGAACTCGAGTGGGCCCAGGCTAGGGGGAAACCCTGGGGGGACTTGAACAGTGACACTTGCTGGTACCTCTGACCCTGGAGAGAGCTGTAGCAGTTCCCTGCCTATTTGGCAGAAGCTCTAGGGTTAGTAAATGAATTTCCTTCCCATATACACAGCAGACTGCTATTTTATGCTCTAAGTCCCAGGGCAAACAAGTTTGCGCTTGGGACCCTCAGCAATATTCCTTCCTGTTGCAGGTCACTGTGTTTGGGTGGGGTTCCTGTGGATATTGTGTCTCTGTCTTTCCTACCCATTTCTGTGTTCTCCTTCTGTGTACAGTAGCTATCCAGTTAGCCCTCAGGTCTTCTTTAGGAGGAGTTGCTCTATATGTAGGTATAGATTCAGGACATCCATGGGAGGGGGTGAACTTATGGTCTTCCTACACTGCCATCTTGGATCCCTCTCCCAGCAATGAGTTTTTAGATCCAACACAAAAAGCATGTTCCATGAAAGAAATAACTGATAAGTTGTACTTCATTAGACTTAAAAATTTCAGTTCTGTGAAAGATGCTGTCAGGAAAATAAGAAGACAAGCCACAGACTGGGAGATAATATTTGTAAAAGACATATATGATAAAGGAATATTATTTAAAACATACAGAGAACTCTTAAAACTCAACAATAAGGTGGAAATGTCCAGTTAAAAAAATGGGCAACAGACCTGAATAGATAGCTCTCCAAATAAGATATAGATGACAATAAGCACTTGAAAAGGTGTTCAACACCATATGTCACCAGGGAATTGCAAATTAAATAACAGTGTGATACTACTACATATCTATTAGAATAGTGAAAATTCAAAACACTCTCAATACCAAATGCTGGCAAGCATGTGGAGCAATAGAAATTCTCACTTATTGTTGGTGGGAACACAAAATGGTGTAGCCATTTTGGAAGACAGTTTGGCATTTTCTTCCAAAACTAACCATACTCTTACCACAGAATTCAGCAGTTGTGCTCCTTCTTATTTACCCTAATGAACTGAAATCTTATGTCCAAACACAAACCTCACACAGGGGCTTATAGCAGCTTCATTCATAATTGCCAAAACTTGGAAGCAATCAATGTGTCCTTCAGTAGGTAAGTGGATAAACTGCAACACATCTAGACAATGGAATACTATTCAGCATTAAAAAGAAATGAGCTATTTTAAACCATGGAAAGACATGGAAGAGCCTTAAATGCATATTATTTAGTGAAAGAAGCCAATCTGCAATGGCTATGTACTTACGATTCCGGTTATATGATATTCTGTATGAAATAAAACTATGGAGATAGTAAAAAAAAGATCAGTAGTTCCAGAGGTTGGAAGGGAAATAAGGATAAATAAGCAGAGCACACAGGATTTTTAGGGCAGTGAAATTGTTCTGTATGATACTATAATGGTGGGCACATGATTCTGTATGTTTGTCTCAACATAATGCACAACGTCAAGTGAACCCTAATGTTTAATGTGGATTTTGGATAATATTGTGTCAATGTAGGTTCTTTGATTGTAACAAGTGATCTATTCTCGTGGGGTGTTGATAGTTGGGGAGCTGTGCATGTGTGTTTGGTGGAAGGCATATAGAAACTCTGTACTTGGCTTAATTTTGCATTTAATGTAAAACTGCCCCCTAAATATATATATAGTTTTTCAAAATTAGATCTTTTGAAATATTTTGAGCATCTAGAAGGACAGACTCATGTCTTAAACATCTTGGTATCCTGGGGTGAGACACAATGCTTGCAACAGAGGGGAGTCCCAACAGATATTTGTTATATGAATGATTGTACTCTGCCCCTCTCTAGGCAATTTATGAAGTTGATCTGTAGCATATTTTTATTAGATATCACAGTTTATGACAGTGAGTGGGGTTTTAAGATAAGGATGGAATACTAATGAGGAAAACATAATTTAGTCATTTAAAGAAAGGACCTTTCTAGTCTCAATTAAATACGGTTTTATTTTATTTCTAAAATCACGTATACATTTCAGTATTATTAAAATGCTTTTGAAGAATCTAGCAAGATTATCATATGGATTTTCTCCCTTGAAATTTTCATGTGATAAATATATTATACATTTTTAAAAATCCTTGAACATTGATATATCCTTGCATTCCTGGGATAAATCCTACTTGATGATATTTTATGTATTTCATATACTGGTGGATTTGATTTGAAAGGATTACATTTAGGACTTCTGTATCTAAATTATTAAGGGAAAAACTGGCTATTGTTCTCAATTTCTTTTTTGTGTAGAGTGAACTTCAAAAACATTTTAAGTATATTGTTATTTTTAAAACTCACTTTTTTGGTGTGCTCTGAAACATTATACACACACACACACATACACAGACACACACACACACACACGATAAAATAATTTACTATTTGACATTTTCACTGAAAATATCCGCAAATCTGTCTAAGCCTGAAAAATATTTTGCTTATATTCTACTTTGACAATGCTTATCAATTTTCTACTTTAGTTTTGTACTCAATTTGAATTGATTTTGGTGATTTTGATTCTTTTGAAATCTTTCAGTTTAGAATTTTCGAGCTCATTGATTTGAACATGTTTCTTTATTTTTCTTTTCCTCAATATCTGCTGTTTTACTTTTAAAAATTGTATTTGTGTTTTCTTTCTAGTATTCTTAATTAAATTTAGAGATGAGTCTTTTAAAATTTTTCATAGAAGCAACACCTTGTTTTTGCACTATTATGTCTTCTTTTAGTTGTTTTGCTGTGTTTTTTCCCTTCTGTAATTAAATTACGTGTTAAATTAAAACATTTAGCACTGTGAATTTACTTCTGACTAAAGCTTTTACCAGAGTTCATAAGTTTTAATGCATAGTATTTTCAACACTTTATTTCCTAAGAATATCCTGTGATATCAAAGTTTTAAAATTTTTTACTTAAGTGACGCAGAAAGATTTATTTTTTTAAGCTGCTGAAATTTGTCATTGATTTCTAGTTCTATTTTATTATGATCATAGAATGTAAATATATCTCTGTGTCCCTAGTTGTCTCTGAATGCCTATTGATTTTCTAAAAGGGAAGAATGACATTTCAGGATGGGTTCACCCTATAAGTATGTGGTGAAGGTATTCACCTTACCTAGTTTTTTTTCCATCTCATTAAGACCTCTGAACTTAAAAGGGCACTGAAATGTGAAAAGGAGCAAGGTCTTTATGTAAAAAGTAGAGTTTATTTTCCAATTCCTTGACTTTCAGTGCCATTCTTTCTGAATGTTGCTTTGTAATAAGATAAGTTCTACATCCTAGTCTGGTCTATATTCCTGATGCTTCCTGTTTAAGCCAACATGTACTTACTACCAGACCTGATATGGTTATTGGGAACTAGCTCCTGGCATATTTCTAGACAGTCTTGTGTTTTTGCTGATGTGACAGATTGTTCTGTTACACTGACAAACTATTTTTTTGCATATAGGTCTAAGCCTCTATAATGGTGTCTGGCGACTTCTGTCATATTTGGCTTCTGACTCTCACTCACACCGTGATGTACATGGTTGTTTCTGATAAAGGCTTCTTTGAAACTAATTGCCATTTACCAGGCCTGATCTTTGTTTGAAGTGTACAGACCATCGAGTGTTTCAGCAGAAGTAAAGGAAACTGTTTCATAATTATTGCTTTAATCTAAAAATAATCAATATGAAGTGATAATGATAGCAACATATTTTAGAATAGTATAAAGTTTTTTTTTTTCAAGAGTACAAGGTGAATCAATGTTAATTTGCTCCTGAAAACTAAGTGTTCTGAGAGCCTGGTTGGTTTTTGACTAGTTGACCTTCAGCCCCATTTACAAAAAACAGAAAACTTTCTTTAGACTGTCACCAGCTTAAATACAAACAAGTATATTGTTGTTCTTGGTCCATACCAGATCTGTAAAACATTGTTTTAGTACCACTAAACTGATGATTACACAGCAAGGATTATTTTTTTCAGGTTTACAGAGTAGACTAGAGTGGAGGAGGAACATGTGTGGAAATGAAAATGAAAATGCCAGTCAGAAATCATGCTTCAGCAAAGTAGGCCAAGTTAAAAGTTGGATTTAATAGCACACTGCTAATTATGCTTTTCTTTCTGTCTTCCATCATTATGTGCTTACATATCCCATATAAGAAATGGAACTTTATGACATTTCCTAATATTTTAAAGTAATAAACTGAAATCACCCTTTGGAAAGCATAATTATTAGTAATAAAAAGCTGCTGTATTCCTCTACTATGGAGATGTGTTTTAAGCATAAGCAGGATACTTTATGTCTTAGCTGCTCTTGCACATCAGTTAAATTAGAATGCTTTGATATGTTAATTATTTATCATTTTAAATAATGCATCTTCTAAAATCAAAGAAACACATAACCTATAATTTATTATTCATTTAGCATGAAAATGTATCTTTATGTGGCTGTTTCTCTTCTAGGTACAGAATTTCTGTTTTGATGTAAAACTTATCAACATATGGCTTTAAGAACAGGATGGAAAAGTTTAGTTATTTGAAAACAATGCACACACAACATCTCTATCATTTGTTTTCCAGTCTATTGGAAATTGCCACTTTATATGTCTTGATGTTCTAGACCTGTGCCTTTATGGATAGATATAGATGTAGATATAGATAAAGATATGGTATGGATATGGCATCTATATCTATGTCACTGCCTATGCCTGTATCTCTATATTTGTCTGTATATATATGTATTTAGTTTCTGTGAAAATAAATATACTTGATTTCAGACAAATGCATTAAATTCATAGCAAGTTGAAGTGAATAGAGGGTTCTCTGTAAATAATGTTATATGTAATTAAGAAGCATTTTCTCTACTTCTAACAGGTAAGATTCTACATTCTTATCTGTCTTTACTCTGCACTAAAGGGAACCATGTATTGAAAAGTACAATATTCTTTCCCCTAGTGTTCTAAAAACAAATTATCTAATTCACCGTCTAATCCCTTAAACAAATCAACACAACATACTTCATGTAAATTGTTGATGTCTATGTTAGTGATTGCCCAGAGAAGGAAGCAATAAACATGTATCCAAACAGAAAGTGCTTCCTAGTTAAGAATTTGTATTATTTAGGAGTATTTATGCAAAAATTTGAGAGGCAAAACTGAGGAATGGCTTTACTGCCTTATAGTTTTTCCCCAACTTTGTTTAATGCCGTATTAGAAGTCATAACCCTCCATTGTCACACAGCCTTCCCAGAAGAAAAAGATGTCACATATATTGAATACTTCCTAACTATGAACACCAACTGTTGCACTCCATTTATATTTCATACCTTCAGAGTATTTCTCTGCAAATTAAACTTTAGGCCTTTTTAGTAGCAACCTTGACCCTTCTAATATGATTGTAGCTTTGAATGTCATTTCTAAAGTATAAATGTGATATATATTTTTTCAAGCCCCAAATAGAATCACATGATTACAACTTTGACTGCTTGAGAGGAAAATGGAACAGAACTCATAGCATTATAGCTGATTAGAGATCTAGAACAATATCTTTATCTAATACACATTTAAAAAAAAATTAAGTATTTTGAGGATTCTAGGTTCAAACCTCAAGGAATCTCTCCTCTCCAATGTGGGATTTTGTGTACAGTCCCAAATAATTTGGAATGAATATTTGGGTAAGGAAGATTCTTGGAAAACTTCAAAGTCTATATACTACAAGCTCAGTAATTTGAAGGATATATTGAGGGTAAATCGTGAGGTAAAATGGAGAATCTAAATGTGGCAGGTGGAGTTTAGGATGGTCCCAAGTGATTCCTACCTCCTAATGTTCATATCCTGGTATAATCCCCTGCCCAGATGTGTAGATTGTACTTAATGACTCTTTTCTGAGAATACTACAGAAATGTTTGGATTTCACTTTCAGGATCAGGTTATATAAAGGCTGTGCCACCCATCTTGGGTGCTCTCTTTCTGTCTCCTTCTCTGTTGGATGTCTTGCACTAGGGGATGAAAACTGCTATGTTGTAATAAGCCCTATGGAGAAGCCCAAAACACGTGGTGAGGAACTGAGGCTCCCAGTTTCAACATCTCACAAGGAACTGAGGCCCTCAGTTAAAATCCCATGAAGAACTAAAGCCCTGCCAACAATCATGTAAGTGAGCTTGGGAGTGTATCTCCCATTCAAGTTGAGCCTTCAGATGAGTGCACAGCTGTAGCCTACAGCTTGAACACAACTTCACAAGAAACCTTGAGTCAGAGATACCTGGCTAAGTGTGCTTGGATTTCTAACACAAAAAAACTGTGAGATAAAAAATGTTTTTTTTTTAAACCACTAAATTTTGGGGTAATTTGTTTCACAGCCAAAGATAAGTAGTACACTAGGCAAAAGATAATAACAGCATATGCAAGGTAGGGAGATGAGGATGTTAGAAACTCATGTCATTCTATAAATAAACCTGTTAGCACCGTGGTGTTTGTAAGAGGTGAATGGTCTTTTATGCTGCTTCCTATTCCCGTAAGAATTTTCTGCTATCTTTAATCCTTTCATAAAACATTCACAAATCAACTCCTTTTCCTATTAAATACTTTGACTGAAGTATGGTCAAATATGAAAAGACCAGTGTCAACCTTAAAAAAAAAATCCTCTCTAATAACAGTAGTATTTTACTGAGCATCTATTTAAATCACCTTTACTGTTTGGAACATTGAGATTTTACTCCCAGTATATTCTTATAAAAGGATCTCCCTAATGGGAAAGCTTTAGAAAGTTACCTTTGCCAAAATTCTATTTCTCTCATCATTTCTTATTATGAAAGATAATCATACCTTATAATCTAGGCCAATATTCCCTGCAGCATAAATCACTGTAACATTAAACCTTAGTATTTATTGCATGTTCTATCTTGCAGCTGACAGTTCTATTAAAGCTTCACTTAGCAAGTCAAAAAGTGATACCTCAGTACTATATAGTACTAGAAAAGATTGAGAAAACTCTTTGTACACAAATAATCTGAAAGCATAATTTATCTATTACATCACAGGAAGATTAAGTACATGGCCATAAAATTCCCTGCAATCATGGTAACTGGAGTCGAAGTTGCCTCTATTGCTTTAATAAACCCTTTAAGTATGCTTTCAATCTCTCAGCAATTCCTGACAAAGCTTGTGTGCTGTTGTTGTGAATCTGCCTACTTGAAAGCCCTGATGGTGAATATTTCATGTGGCTTATCTCTTCTCTAATTTGGGAGAAGCAAGTGTACTGTTTACTAGTGCTTCTTAATACCTTATTAGTTGAAGATGGATTTGTACTTCCAGCCTTTAGCCACCTAATTTCCTGTTATAAAAGATAAAAATTTCAGTTTTTGCAAATGATGAATGAGGTGATTATATTTCACAAATTTTAAAGCCACAGACCATTAACTGAGTCACTCTGAGCACTTGTCATTTTAGCCATATGTATGCAAAATGAAAGTAGAGGGCTGTGTTGTTGTGATACCTGACTATTGCCACAAAAGATCCCTCATGAACTTTATGTCAAAACTTCATTTTAGCAGGTTTAAGGCAAAAAAAAAAAAAATCACTATAAAAATTAAGCCTTTCTGAGAGAAATTAAGTGACTGCTCATATTTAAGTTTGGATTTCTCTTTATTCTTAGGATTCCTGATAAAGTGTCAACCAGAAGATTATCACAGACCATCTTAGGAGAGTATAAATAGATGATTATTCTCATATAACTATATATATATATGTATAGAAGATTTATGAGATAAGGCAAAATATCAACACTGGAACATTGTAACAGTAGAGTAGAACTATTCTATTCTCTTGGTCGCTGTGAGTTTTACTAATAACTAGAAAATTGCAGAATTACCTGAAGAATCTATCTGCATGGTATATTTCTCCTCTGGTTAGGTGTGACCATCCTGTGGCAGAGTAAGGGCAAAATAAGGAGATATCTAAGCAAGTTGTGCAGAATGTTCAAACCTGACACCAGGAGTCTTTGGACTTTGCCTCATTCCAGAACACCATTTCCTCCAGGCAGTAGTGTCAGCAAGGAGACCAAGTCAAGCATGTAGGCATGTCACTTCACAAGACATTATATATCTTGACTGGGAATGGAAAGAGAACACAAGGTCTGTCATTCTGAAGACATTCTCAGATGCTGAGACTGGGAATGCTACACTTAAACATAATCAAACCAACTAACTGGCAGAAACAAAAATCATTAACAAAAGTCATCCTTCCTTTGCTCCTTCCCCTGATTTTACCCAAGTTTTTGTTCAGTGTCTCCCTAGGTTGGTCTTACGCTATCCCCTTCCCTATGGCTTTATTAGGCCCACACTTCTGGTTCCTTCAGCTGGTCTCTCTGTTTTAATATCCTTGGAGCTTAGTTTTCGCTTATGGTAGAAATATGTTTTCTGCATTTAAAAAAATATTCACTTTTATCTAAAACATTGAGACTTATTTTAGTTTTCTCCCTACCTCTAAATACCCAGAACCAAGTAAGCTTTACTTTATTTAGGATCCAAAAAGATCCTGGCCAACTCATAAATGCTCTAAGAACTGAATAGGGCATGTGTCTTCTGCACATTCAATGAAGAAGCTTGAAATATATACCCAGACTTCATCAACTACATGAAATATTGAGATATTTTATAACATTAAAATATTTAAAAATGTATTTCTAATCAGCCAGAGTGTCTCAGTTTATAAATTACTTTCAGAAATTAATAAATTGTTGAAAGAGTTGTATTAAAATTTGAATAGAAACCTAGTCTCATTGGGATCCTTTACAGCAAATAGAATGGAATATGGTATAATTTAAGAAAACAATAAGGACTTTTCTTTCTGAATGTTTTTTGCTTAGCACTGTGTTAAGTCCTGCAGAGAACTAAGTGATATCTCATGCACTGTGCTAAACTTTTTCAATGTGTTATCTGACTGAGACCCCACAACAACTGTGTACATTAGGAGGGTAAGGCTCAAACTAAGAGTTTACTTGCTTAGTCAGTCAGGAGTTTGGAACCAAATCTGTCTACTTTCAAAGCCTATGCTCTAACCATGATGAAGTCCTGCCTTCAAAGGCTTTTTATCTTTTTTTGAGACACCTTGCCCATGGTAAGAGGTCCGTAGATATTTATTTAATGAATAAATGAAAGAATGAAGAGTAAAGATAGTACATGAATATAACAGTTCTCTCATATGTCCTTGGAATTTGTACAGGGTTTTAAGACTAGTTCTGTAATAATGAACTCTGCCCTAAGCTATCCAGTTCTCACGACCCCAACTCTAAATGTGGAGGTGAGTTAGAGGAACAACATGTTAAATTTGACCAGTTATCATTTGCTGGTAAGAAGGAAGAAGAACATCTTTAATTTGCTAGGGATAACATGTCTTTGTAAAAAGAAATTACACTTTTTAAGCAAATAACCAGAATTTATTGAATAGGTGGGATTGATGGTTGACAATGCTCACTATGAAAAGACCAAATCAGATGAATTTCTGTTTCAAGTTTGTTCCAGTTGTGAACATCTTGTGGGACTTTTTGTGTAAATTCTATGTCTCAGTTAAGTAAAGTGCTAAGATGTTATAAATTTTGTTCTCCTGAAATTTTGAGAATTAAGGACAGAATCTCCCCAGACTCATTATAAGATGAAGGACTGTACATCTAGCCGAAGATAAAGGTACATGACAAAAGGATTGGCCAAATAGGATTGATCCCAAAAGTTATGACAAATGTAGTATTTCCTAATGTGTTAAATTTATATAGTACTATAGGGAGTTTGAGTTGGAGACAAGTGTGGATTAAATTTTCTTGAGTAAAATTCAGCATTGGTAAAGCATTTCTTTAATGCTTAATGTCGTAGGGCAAATAATGGCCCCTAAAGATGTCCCAACTCTTGGGACTTGAAAATATGTTATCCTGTGTGGCAAAAGAGATTTTGCAGATCTGAGTAGGTAAAGAATCTTGAGATGGGGAGATTATCCTGGATTGTCCATGTTGGCCCAGTGTAATCATAGGTATCCTTATAAATTAAAAAGGAGAAAGGTGAGTCAGACTCAGAAGTTGAGATGGTGGAAGCAGAAGTCAGAGTGATATGGAGCCAAAAGCCAAAAGATGCCACGGTTCCTAGATGCTAGAAAAGGCAAAGAAATAGCTTCTCCCCTAGAGCCTTCAGGAGGAACATAGACCTGCCAACACTTTGATTTCAGCCTAGTGAGACCCCTTTTGGACTTCTGACCTTCAGAACAGTAAGATAATAAATTTGTTGTTTTTAGCCACTAAATTTTTGTTAATTTGTTATATCAGAAATAAAAAAAAACTAATATACTTAATGTAGGAAAATTAAACTATTATATTTTTGTACTTTTATATATTAAGCTGCTAAATGTTTCTGCACTCTGGTTCTTAAAGGAGAAGATGAAAGAGATGACACTTTCATCACACTTTGAAGGACAGTAAAATTAGGTGGATGACCAATTCTTTCAGATTTGTTCTAAGACTTCCCCAAATTTAGCACTGAAAATAAGTCCCACATCCTGGAAACTCTTCAGCTACAGGCAAATTGTGATAGTTGGTCACCTGACACTAGGTTGAAATTCTAGGTGAGTCAGGCTATGTTCTCATGAATAAACAATGATGAGACCAGCCCATTTGTTGAGGGTCTGTGTTGCACTGTATAGAGAAGTTGCATTTTACAAATGGACTGTATAGTAAAGCATGTAGGAAAAGAACTGCACATGGTCAATATTGCTTTTGAAAATTCCTCAGGATGAATCATTGTTGGAGACAGGCATATTTTCTCTCAGCAAGTCTGACACTGCCAGTTTTTCTCCCAGAGCTGCGACAGATTGTTCTTTCTCTAGTTAAGCCCCAGAAGGAATTGACTTGTGTTTAGGGACCATGTGGTATGAAAACCACATAATACTGGTGTATTGAGTAGTTTCAACTCAAGTCAGGGTGTAAATATGAAGAGTTTATTTTTTATAATCACTGCTTTCAACTGCAATCTGTCAAAATGTCCTTATTGACATCTCTGGAAGGTTCCATAATTTTCAGTTACTCTGATTAATTAAAGTATACTTCAATCAGTGTAGAAGTTTTCTTTCATCCTATTTAAATATCATATTCTTCCCATGTAGACTTGAGTTGGAGCCAGCCTACACTAGGAGTATTAGAGGGTGGAGAGAGAGGTAGGTGTTTTCTACCTCTGAAACTTTCGCCCTCTTTCATTTCAAGTCCTCCCCATACCAATGTGCTGGTGAGATGAGGAAGGAGAGGAAAAGAGACAACTGTCTCCACTCAGTTGGCTGCTATGTCCTTGACTTTCTCTTGGTAGTTTCCACTTCTCTGGCTTGTATATACTGGCTTGTAATTTGCTCTTAGAGGGTTTGAGTATAAGTTTGTCTGGGGAGACAATAGTACTGTGTTTATGTTTTATAGTTGAATGTTATTACATACGGATAAGAAGATAAAATGTCTGGGATTTTCTCGAAACAATCAGGATTAGGAAAGAACTAGAGACATAGATGAAATAAAATTTACCATGAGTTGTTTTGGATGGGCCCTTGGAAGTTTATTATACTATTCAGTTTTTGTACATGTGTGAAATTTTCTATAATAAAAGGTTATAAAGACATTTTTATATGAAAATATTGGTTTTTAATGAAATTTCCCCCTGTAATCTTTCTAAATATTGTTTTATCTGATTGTCAGTTCTGCCCTTTTTGACCTGTGGTTGTGAGATGGATTTCTATCTCAAAAGAAAATTAATAATTCCTAGAACGAAAGGCCTGAGTAGAAAGAAATAATGTGTAGGTAGTCATCCAGACCATTCCCCTTCCTTCCCACTAAAATGATAGAAACATATATTCAGAACTTAAGGTGTAGACCACTTAGTAAGCATGTGGATATATATAGATATCTATATATATCATATATAGATATCTATCTATATATATATCATGCAAACCAGATTCAATTATGTATGAATTTTCTACTGTATTCCAAGATCCCTAGATATTCAAGAAAATCGTTTTGTTTCTGTAAGATTCAGGATGAAGTAAAATTAAGCATAAATTCAGAAGTCCAGACTTGCATTCTTTGAAAATCCATCACATTCTTTGAGAACCCCGGTGTCTGTATTATGCATTGAAGCTGTAGTTCAGTATACTAAACTGATAATAATGAATTTAATCTAGATTAAGCATGAGTTTTAAAATAAAGTTTTTCTTAGATTCCTTGAGATGTCACTTTTTAATAATGATAAATATTTCTAGTTTAATTAATCATCTCACTAATTTATTCCAGCCTAATTCTATATTTCTTAGTGATATTAAGGATGAGTATCTCAGAAGGATTTAAATAGACTCCATTGGGAATCATATTTAACATGCAAAATAATTTCAAACTCCTCATTTAGCCATACTCCAAGTATCTTAATTTGCTGTTCATAAATCAATATATTTAGAAAAGACTAGAAAGCAATTTTCAGCAAATTAACTAATAATATGAAAACAGTTTTGATTTATGTCACCTAAAAAGTCACATTTTTTATACCTAAGCACAGTTTATTGTTTCTTTAAGTACTTTAAAAGTGATATTTTCAAATAATGTTATTAAGATGACTTCAATTATGTTAATAGTTATACTATGGTAAAGGGACTCCACAGTCAAAATGCTTATGAAATACTAAAGATGATATATTCCTCTTAGAAATTCTTGGCACACAGTAACATAAGAAAGTCTTTGATAAGTCCTATAGTAAAGAAATCTCTAATTTATTTAACTAAATATTTCTTAAGTTTATTTAGTCTTGAAATATTTTTTGGAAGTGTATTAAAATATTTCAGAACACTAAATATTCATAGATCTGCATTTTCAAAATGCTGCTTGAAAGCCTTGTTAGTAGCATAAGCAGAATTTTGAAATAAATGTCTAGTCTATTTTAATATATGAATATAATCATATCAGAAATGTATAAAAATTAAGCTTATATAAAACAATCTTTACACAACAACAAAGAATTTATATTTTACACATGGTTTGCTCTCTGTGTTCTGTTGCCTATACACAGAGATATACTAAATGTGCATGAAACTGGACAGTGTTACTTTTAGCAGTCTTTTTGTAGAACAGGTGACAAGTAATGAGAGAATTAATTAAAACAGAGGTAGTGGGAATGGGGAATAAAATATGGATTTGAAAGTACTTAATAAGTAACTCAGTAGGACTTGGTGAATAACTGGATGTGGGGATAAAGGAGAGAAATTACTGGTGATAGGATATCAAAAATGCAAACATGCATACAGGAAAGGAGGAGATACAGGAGGGAGATGGTGAGTTCTGTTTTGACTCATTGGGATTGAGATTTCCTTGTAACAGTAGGAGCAGATGTACAACAGTAGTTGAAAATGTGTAAGAAGTTCAGGGGAAATACTGGGACTGAAGCTAAGTGAGGTGTTACCAGCAGAAAGTTCATGGTTGGACATATGGAATAAGATAGGATCATTCAAGAAGAAAACCTTAGTCAGAAGAACAGTGTGGACTGTGAAATGATGAGCAATACAAACTCTTAAAATGTGATGTTGGATAAAAAAGGGAGCTGAAGAGGAAACGGAAGAAATGAAAAGAAAGAGGTCTGTATGAGGAAACCCACAACAGTTCAATATCGTAGTAACCAAGTGACTAGAGGTTTCAGGAAGAAAGGAGTGATTGACATACCAAAATGTAGTAGGTAACCCCAACCAGAGGAATATTAAACAATTGCTACCAGTTTTGATATTTGGGAGCTCATCAGAGAATTCAATGAGAATATTTTCAAAATTCGTTGGTAGCAGAAGTCAGATTTCAAGGGCTGAGGAGAAAATGAAATAATAGTGAGAAATTGAAATGGTGGAAATGATTCTTTCAAGAATTTTAAATGGCTTGGAGGGAAGAAGGATTTGGTGCCAACTGGAGACAGTGAGGTGTGGAGGAGGAGTGGAGAATGTGAGAACTTAAGTTTGTTCATAGGTGAAAAGGTAGGGAGGAATGGAGGAGGCACAGAATAATGTCTTAGGGAAAACAGGAAGGAATGGGATTGAAAACATTAGTGGGTAAATTGGGCTTGAATATAAAAAGGAATTCTTAGAAGACTAGAGGAAACATAGTGATATACAATATTTGGGGATCAATTTCCTTGATGTTATAGGAAGCAGATTTTATGTTGAGAGTGAGGAAGCTGAGGGTCAAAGAGAGTAATGAAGGTTAGGGATGGTTGTTGAGGAGAATAGGAGGGAATGTCTTAACTGGTAAATTCTGGAGTGATTCAGTTGTCCTCCCCTGGATAACAGTCACATATTCCAATGCAGTATTTTACCTATTTTCATCTTTTGTGCTTTGCAGTTTCTTAATCTAGTGATATATTTAGGTTTTATGTCTTCATTTTGTTGGTGGCTTTTTTTCCCCTCCCTGACTTTTTTTCTTCCTTTTTCCTCCCTTACCTTTCATTGTTACAATTCCGCATTATAGCCTACTGCTAGGATAAGCATTATACACATATATAAAGAGCGCTATGGACATCTAGGAGCATTTGGAAAGGTGAAAACTGTGGTAGAGTGTCCTTATTAGATGAGGTGGGTGTTTCACTTATTATAAAAGAGTCACATAATCAATATTTAAAATATAAAGAAGTGGAGCTCTTTATCTTGTTACAGCTTCAGTATCTTTATTTTCTGTTACATTTTATTATTAGTCCCAGGAACTGTTCCTTATATGTCCCCAAACGAATATAGTATCCCCTGCCTTGGATACAGTCTTTCCTATTTTTTTAAAAAAAAATATTTAGGAGAGTTTAGAACACATTACATAATAATTATTCTTAATTAATTTACTTATCTTGTCTCCCTACAAGATTGTTAAATCCTTGAAGTCAAGTGCCTGTTAAAAAAGATTAGCTAAATATTAACATCTAGTTGACCTTAGAAAATGTTAGCTACTTGGTCCTTCTCTCCTTCTTTCCTTCCATTTGTTATCTTCCTAAAGAGTACTAACCATGGCACCTATCACATAGAGGTTCTTGTACACTCCGTGTAAGTTGATTTGATAAAGTTGCACTTCCCTGGAGTGAACCATATTTTTGGAGAAGATGCTGTTAGCTTGCTTCTTAAAATTATTACCTGTTAATCTTAACTTTTTCATCTCTCTGTAAGTTTATACATAATATATACCTAGCTATAAATTTCTTTCTTTCTTTCTGTAATATAGCTATAATACATAGCTAGCTATGGATACCTCTGGGCTATTTTCTATCAAGAATTTTTGTGGGAGGAGAACCCACCTCCCATGAAGCGGGCTGAAAATGTCACATACTCTTTTTTGTTGTTCTCTTTCAGCTAGGAAGTAGGCTTTAGAATGAATGAATGCTAATTTCACACCTGGTAAAGATTTGTATATAGCAAATGCAGAAAATTTATTCTGTCTGTTGGGGGTAGTAATAATAGCAGCATATCCTGTTTCTAAGGCTGGCTATGACTGTGGTTCTGACAGCAGTGCTTAGTGCCCAATACTGTCGCAGAGCTGCAGGAGTTCAAACTAACAGTGTTTGAGGTGTCCTCATTGGACTAATGTTGTGTATGACTTTTTCTATGCAACTTTATTCATTCTTGCCCTTGCTTTTTAGCCTGCTTGTTAAATTTTCATGGCAATTCAATGAACCACACAGCATTTTTGTTTTTTCTCCCAGTTTCATTGAGATATAATTGACATACAGCATTGTATAAGTTTAAGGTGTACAACTTTTTTTTTTTTTTTTTGCGGTACGCGGGCCTCTCACTGTTGTGGCCTCTCCTGTTGTGGAGCACAGGCTCCAGACGTGCAGGCTCAGTGGCCATGGCTCACGGGCCCAGCCGCTCCGTGGCATGTGGGATCTTCCCGGACCAGGGCATGAACCCGTGTCCCCTGCATCAGCAGGCGGACTCTCAACCACTGCGCCACCTGGGAAGCCCTAAGGTGTACAACATATTGATTTGACTTACATACATCATGAAACGATTATCACAATAAGTTTAGTATACATGCATTATCTCATATAGGTATGAAGTTAAAGAAATAGAAAAAAAATTCTTTCTTTGTGATGAAAACTCTTAGGACTTACTCTCTTAACAACTTTCATATATAACATACATCAGTGATAATCATATTTATCATGTTGTACATTACATCTCTAGTACTTATTTATCTTTTAACTGGAAGTTTGTACCAATTTACCCTCCTTCCATCTCCTACCTCTGGTAACCACAAATTTGATCTCTTTATGAGTTTTTGTATGAGTTTCTTTGTTTTTGTAGTATAATTGACATACAACACTATGTTAGTTCCTGTTACACAGCATAGTGATTTGATATTTCTATATATTTTTAAACGATCATCAGTATAAGTCTAGTTATAATATGTCACCAAAGATATTACATAGTTATTTATTATATTCCCCACATGTTACATTTCATACTCTTAACTCATTTTTTTTTTGCACTGGAAGTTTGTAACTCTTAATCTCCCTCACCTATTTCTTTCCTCCCCCCAACTCTGTCCCCTTTGGCAACTACCTGTTTGTTCTCTGTATTTATAAATCTGTTTCTGATTTGTTATGTTTGTTTGTTTTGTTTTTTAGGTTCCACATATAAGTGGAATCATACATCATTTGTCCTTCTCCATCTAAATTATTTCACTTAGCATAATAACCTCCAGGTCTATCCATGCTGTCACAAACATCAAGGTTTCATTGTTTTTTATGGCTGAGTAATATTCCCTTGTATATATATATACCACATCTTCTTATCCATTCACTTCTTGATGGAAACTTAGATTGCTTCCATATTTTGGTTATTATAAATAATGCTGCATTGAACATAGGGGTGCATGCGTAGTTTTAAATTAGTGTTTTTGTTTTCTTTGGATAAATACCCAGGGACTGGAAGTGCTGGATTGTATGGTACCTCTATTTTTATTTTTTTGAGAAATCTCTATATTGTTTTCCATAGTGGCTACACTAATTTACATTCCCACCAACAGTGCATGAGGGTTCCCTTTTCTTCACATCCTTGCCAACACTTATTTCTTGTCTTTTTGGAAATAACCATTGTGACAGGTGTGAGGTGATTTCTCATTGTGGTTTTGATTTGTATTTCCCTGATGATTAGTGATATTGAGCATCTTTTCATGTGCCTGTTGGCCATCTTTATGTCTTATTTGGAAATGTCTATTCAGATCCTCCATTTTTTAATCGGGTTTTTTTTTTTTTTTTTGATGTTGAGTTGTATGAGTTTTTGTATATTTTGACAATTAACCCCTTGTGAGATATGTCATTTGCAAATATCTTCTCCCATTCAGTAGGTGGCCCTTTCACCTTGTTGATCGTTTCCTTCACTGTACAAAAGCTTTTTAGTTTGATATAGTCCCATTTGTTTATTTTGGCTTCTGTTTCCCTTGCCTGAGGAGACATTTCCAAAAAAACATTAGAGACCAATGTCAAAAAGCATATTGCCTATGTTGTCTTCTAGAAGTTTTATGGTTTCAAGTATTACATTTAAGTCTTTAATTCATTTTGAATTAATTTTTGTGCATGGTGTGAGATGGTAGTCCAGTTTGATTCTTTTGCGTATAGCTGTCCAGTTTTTAAACTAAATTAGGAACAGTTAGTTTCTCTTACTTATTGTGAATAACACTGATTGACATATCAGAGAACAGCATCGTTTTTATTTTATTTTGCTTTTGTTTGCTTTTTGCTTAACATGACTTGTTCCTTGTGACAGGTTGATATAATTTTGAGATATGACACATCTAATTTGGTATATAGCTAAATAATTTATTTAAAATTACTTCTAGGTAGTAAGAAAATTGTATCCTTATAAGTATTATATTACAATGGCTTAACATAGTTTTAAGTACAAATTATATCAAAGGTATATATTTACAAAATTCAGTTTTTTCATTCTTAATCTTAATATTTCACTAATAAAAAGCTAGGAGATTTTTTAACACAATTTTTAAGAATTAATTAGGACAAATTATATTTCATTTAAAGTATCCTAATTAACTTTTGCTTGTGCTATAATGTTAAAATACTTTGTGGGCATTTGGTGTGCACTCTTTGCAAATTGAGGAAATATAACCTTATCATCAGTTAACATATCAAGTGTGTAACTAAATTTAGCCAAGACTTGTCCTATTATACAAGTTCCTACTTATCCAAGTTGACTCCCATTAGCCACTGTGCCATAATGGCTTGTGGGAAGACTGAACAGAAAATTGAATTAATGAAAGCCATTTCTCAATCATTTCTCACTCTCATAAAATGATTAAAGCTGATGTAAGAGGGCTCATTAAAACAGAAAACATTAGGCTCATTAAAAAGCCATTAAGCAATCTCACTGCTCTGATTTATTTTATTGTAACCTTATTTGGCCATTGTTTAAAAATCACTGCACCCCACATTTCCTTTTTTATCACTGAGGAAATGTTATTTAAAACGTACATTCTGGCTATGTGGCCAGATGATCTTAAATCATCTCATACTGCTTTTGCTTAGTTTATAACTCTTTGAGGCTAGTATTTGACTACTACAAGCTGGAAATCAGCGCACACACCCAACTGGAATGGATTTACCTTCCAATATTTATTTTGGCTAATCTTAAACTGCACAAAAGTTCTTATTTCAATCTTGTATTGTTTAACCTTGAAGTGAATTACTGCTTATCCAGACAAAGTCAATGTCCATTGGTCACTGTATGATAATAATGTTACTTTTGTTAAGCAGCAGTAATTTCTGTTGCCAAACCAATAAAAAGATCTAATCTGGGAAAATACATCTTTATGAGCAGTTTGTTTGTAGAGGCTATACTGTAAGTATGATAAAATTAGGATGCTAATAGGTTTTCCTCTTTTTTCTTAAGAATATTTTCACAATATGTCTTTGCAAGGATAGAGCCAAATAAAACTGACTTGGTTTAAAAAATAAAGTACCTATTAGAATTCATATAGAAGATAAATACATTGTAAGATATACTTGTATTAGAAAAAGTAACACTAGCAAAGCAATAGACCAGCCCTGAAATCTCAGTGGCTTAATTCTCATGTCACAGTCTGTTGCTGGTTTTGGTGGCCTCTCTCCATCTTATACCTATGCCTTCTGGAATGTGGCCCCTATCCTCCCTCACAGAAGAACTCATTACATTTAAAGACTGATTGAAACAGGTATATAAAGACACAACTGTTTTGATATAATGTGGAAACCTCTGAAATGGGCCTTTTTTTTTTCAATCTCTGTAGCTCCCAGAGGGGTTAAAACAAGTGCCAGCATCTCAGCTTCAATTTGTCCTTCTGTGCAATCCTGTTTCCTTCCCTTCCTTTCCATAGGTATTATTGATCCCAGAGGCACTACTTAGCAAACATTCTGCACACTAAACACCATCTCAGAGTTGGCTTCCCAGAAAACCCCATCTTCCTTGTGGACTATATAGTCTCCAGTGTTTTGCTGAGGCAGGAAAAGAGAGAGATGGGAAAGACACAAAGGCTGCCAAATGCCATACACCCAAAGTGAGATATCATTTACACTCCCCATCCATTGGCCAGAATTAGTCATATGGCACCAAATGAACTGCAAGACAGACTTGTGGAAATGTTGGAAAACGTATCAACCCTTGTTGACCAGTGTCTCTGCCATATACTCAAACTACAGTGTTATTTTTGACACAATGAAAATATTTGTAATCACTACAGTTATTACAGAATCATCTTTACGTCTGAGTCTTTTGGAATTTTATACAAACTATTTTTGTCCAGTTTTTAGTGATGATTTAAATTATTCCTTATGCTTAAAATATTTTCTTTCATAATCATTCTGTGGCAGTCTTGGCCTATGTATAAAGAAAGATGGAAAACCAGGGAATTGACTTTTTGTTTCTATATTGAGTCACAGCCTAATTAGGTGGCCTTATACTTACTTAGAATCCTGATTTGATATTATATTAGAGTATGCCCTTCCTCTCCCCAATCAGTGAACCAAATTTTGTTTGCAGCACAGCAAAATAATAACTCTTAACCTAATGATTTTACTAACAAAGGAAAGTAAAATGATTAAAAATCATGGAGAACTAGCTGTGAAATAAGCTACAACCATAAAGGTAGTATTATTGTCCCAACTTAATAAGAAACAAAGAAGAGGCATCAAGAAAATAGAAAAAACTTGTGTAACATCAGCAAGTAGGAAACACAGCTGGAGCTTCCATTTACACCCATCTGGCTTGAAAGCCTGTGTTCTAACTACAGTATTAGACTCTTTAGGAGAGTCATTCCTTGAATGTTTTTCTCCAACCTTCTTTCCCTTTAAAGTCATCATGTAACTAAATGCCGTTAAATGCTTTCCACTCTCTATATTTAAACTAAAAACAGTGGACTGGGAGTTAGCTTAGGAAATGCATTAGTTTAGAGAAATATCTGCAAAATACTGCCAAATATCTGCAAAACCACACCAAATTTCCCTCTCAAATGCCTTTGAATCTGTTTATTTCTTGTGATTTTATGTTTAAGTCCTTGAGTAAATTGGGAAGATGGTCACATGATATGGGTGTGACTTTTATAAATGAAGTAACTATAACACTGGTATTTCCACTTACTAATATTATACTGATATTAGTAACATTCATACTGTTATTTAAACTTATACTATAAGTGTTTAATTTCAGATCTAAATGAATCAAGAAATATTTCTTAATTTGAATGATTGAAGAATGAAGTTGCAGTTGGAAGGAAAATGTATGCAAAAAGGTTGAATATCATTTGGAAAAGTCCCAGAACACAAGTAGATCGACCTCAAGGATGATGCAGGTTAACTAAGCTCAGAATTAGCTGCATAAGAAATAAGACACCTACTTTTTAGTTTTTAAGGAGATATTTTTAGTATAAAGGTGTGAAGCAACTCCAGTTGTATTCTGGTCAGTGTACTGTCTTTGTATCAACGTACATGGGAATTCTGAATATAATCCAAAGTTGGCCTGGTGAACATGTTATAGCACAAGAGAAATCGACTGGATGATTTTAATGGTTCTCTCCTGACTAATACAGTTTCGTGGATCATAATGTTATAGATATACTAGTTCTTATTCAGGTCATCCTCTTCACGGTGCTAGGCTAGAAATACTGTTGAAGGCTGCTGCTGTTTCTCCATTTCTAGGCTTCCACTGCTTTACAATCGTGTGCCTGAACATGTACAGACAAACCACGCACGTATGTACAAACACACACACTAACTGGTATTCAAATTACTAACCTCTATCTGGTTGTTTATAATTTCAAATGAGGTAATCTAACCTCATTCTGAAAAGCATTCCTTCCCTTCAAGGTTTCAATGTGTAATTCTTTTCTGATCTCCTCAATATAAGCGTTGTGGTTAAATTAATATCACATAGGGAATTCCCTTGCAGTACAGTGGTTAGGACTTGGTGCTTTCACTGTGAGGGCCCGAGTTCAGTCCCTGTTCAGGGAACTAAGATCCCACAAGCCATGCAGTGTGGTCAAAAAAAAAAATTATATCACATACATCTAATACTTATAAGCAACCCACCCTTTCTGAGTAACAAAAGTAATCATTTAGAAATTTGCTATATTGAGTCACCATTCATTTACATCCTTAAAAAGGCCAAGTATATTTCTCTATTTTGAAAGTCCTGAAGAACATCATATTTTGGCTTTTTTTCCTCAATAAGCTGTTTTCCTTTAAAATAGTTTTAGACTTATAAAAGTATAAATAGAAAAGTATAAAGAAAGAAAAGTATAAAGGTAGTAGAGAGTTCTCATACTCTGCAGCCATTTTCTCCTACTATTAACATCTTACATTAGTATGGTGCCTTTGTTACAATTATTGGACCAATACTGATACATTATTATTAACTGAAGTCCACAGTTTATTCATATTTCCTTAAATTTGCCTAATGTCCTATTTCCTGTCTAAGGATTACATCAAGGATACTACATTACATTTAGTCATCATATATTTTGGGGCTCCTCTTGGCTGTGACGGTTTCTCAGACTTTCCTTGTTTTTGTCAAAATAGTGGTTTTGAGGAGTACTGGTCAGGTATTTTGTAGAATGTCCCTTTATTGGGATTTGTCTGATGTTATTTTTGTGATTAAGCTGGGGTTATGAGTTTTTGGTAGGAAGATCACAGAGAGAAAGTGCTGTTTTCATCATGTTATATCAAGGGTGCATATTATCAACATGACTTATCCTTGTTTATGTTAACCTTGATCACCTTGAACACCTGGTAGTGTTTGCCAGGTTTCTCTATTACAAAATTATTCTTTTTCTCCCCTTCCACACTGTACTTTTTGGAAAGAAGTCACTATGAGGATCCAACACTTAGATTTGAGGGTTTATACGCTACCTCTTGGGAAGAGTATCTATACCAGTTGTTAGGGAGTGTTCTGCATGAGAGATTTATCTCTTCTCTCCATTTTATTTATTTTTTAAATAATTTAATTATGTCAGTATGAACGCATGGATATTTATTATTTTGGGTTTTAATCCAATACTACTTTATTTATTTTGTTTGCACCAGTGCTTCCACCTTGGTCTTTGGGAGCGCTTTCATTTGGCTCCTGTGTGCTATGACATACCCCTCCCTATTATTGTTTGTCTGCCTACCTGCCTTCCTCCTTATGTTCCACTATGATATATGGCAAATTTTCTGATGCAGTCCTAGAATCAGCCATTTCTTTAAGGATCCCTGGTTCCTTTTGTTGGACAATGGTATCTATCTGGAACCAAGATTTGGGCAATAGGTGTACTTGTTGCTGCTGAGGTGTCATTACATCTATACCCTCTCGTCTGACAGAACAAGGAACTATATCAATATGTGTGTATACAAACCTGTGTGTGTATGTGTGTCTGTGTGTGTATATATGTACGTGTGTGTGTGCATGTATAAATATTTCCATGTATAAACCAGCTTTATAGTAAGCTAGACATGAGTTAGTATGGCTGTTTCAAACTCTGTCACCACATGAATCTTTCTTTTTCCCCTTGCTTATTTGTAAATTCTTAGTTCAGTAATAAGAAACCTGGCTTCCACCATCTGCCATCCATTTACCTAAGTGTTTCACTCTAGTATACATACATAGGAGTTATCAGAATTGTACCCCTAGTAGAAACAACATCATCAATTCTACTTAATGTACTTTTTTTTTTTTTTTTTGCCTTTAGTTTTACAGGTTCTACTTTTTTTAAAGTTACTTGGGTCAGCACCTTTCCCCTACCTAGTCCAGTGAGATGGTTTCATAAAATTTTAATAGAATTAGCTTTTTTTGTTATAGGCTACATTACCTCCTGGGAAACCTTGACATCCTAAATGGCTTTTTAAATGTTGTGCATATTAAGATTCAATCTTTGTGCTGTAAAGTTCAATGTATTTTGACAAATGTGTAGTATCTACCATCATCGTCTCATACAAAACAGTTTCACTGCCCTAAAAAATCCCCTGTTCTTCACCTATTCAACCCTCCTCTCTTGCTCCATCTTCTATCAACCACTGATCTTTTTTACTGTCTCTGTAATCTTGCCTCTCCCATAATGTAGTATAATTGAAATCATACAGTATGTAGCCATTTCAAACTAGCTTCTTTCACTTAGCAGTAAGCATTTAAAATTTATTCATATCATTTGTGGCTTGATAGCTCACTCTGGCAATCTCTGTCTTTAATTAGCATATGTGAACCATTCACATTTAAAGTAATTCTTGATATATTTGTAATTGTTTTCTACTCACCCTGCTTGTCCTTTGTTTCCTGCCTCCCCTTTTATCCTTTCTCAGGTTTTAACTGAGCATTTTATATAATTCAATTTATATAAAGCTCACTTATTCTCCTTCTGCCATGTCCATTTATACTGATAAGCCCAACAAAGGCATAATTTCTTTTTGTTGCAGTGTTTTAAATTTCTACATTACCTTTTGATACTTTCTTAGAGCTTTTATATCTGCTTATTTTACACATCTGTTCTTATATGTCTTATACTTTTTTTTCCATTAGAGCCCTTAACATAGTAAAATCATAGTTATTTTAAGTTACCTGTTTGAGAATTTCAACATCCATGTCATATCTGACTCTGGTTCTGATGCTTATTTTGTATTTTCAAACCATTTTTTCCCTTGCCTTTATCATAACATTATATTTTGTTGAAATCCTGACATAATGTATGAGATACAGGAACTGAGGTAAATAGGTCTTTTGTGCGAGGTTTTAGATTAGTCTGACTAGGAGTTGTGTTGTGTTTAATGTTTACTGTAGCTGTTGGTATCAAAGCTTCAAATTCCTCTAGTGTTTTTGATATTTTGTTTCTCCTATTTTAGGTGCTAAAAAGTGTCAAAATTAAATTGCAGTAATAGGAAAGCTTTATTCCAGACTGAAGAAACAAAGTAATAAAATCTAGATTCCTAAAAATGATATCTCCATTTTTTTTCTGCTCATCTGTGATTACAGGTGAATTTCCAATTCTTTTAACTATTTTTTCCACAATAAACATTGGTTCTCAAATAATAATCTAACCTATTCAGTAGTAATTGAGAGGCAGAAATACTCTAGAGATTCCCAGCTCCATAGCTGGGATCCTTTATGAAGCTGCAATCAAGTTGTAGGCTTTGGCTGGAGGATTGACTAGGGAAAGATCCACTTCCAAGCTCTTTCAGATTGTTGGCAGAATGTATCTCTTTTTAGCTTTAGGACTAAAGGCAACTTGATTCTTTGAAAGCAGCTACAGAGAGTGAGAGAAATTCTTGTAATACAAGACTTCGATGGCTTAACATGATCACGGGAATGACACCCCATCACCTTTGCTGCATTCCAATGATTAGAAACAAGTTATAGGTTCTACTCACGCTCAAGGGGAGGGTTTTATGCAAAGCATGAACAAAGGGACACAGAAATCATTGGGAGATACCTTAATGTTGTCCACCACAGAGTGCTAGTCATAACCCAGTTACCATTCAGAATATATAAAGTCTAGAAATTGCCATTACAATTGGAGAAAAGTCAAAATTGAGCAGAAACATATGATCTTTAATTACATAATTTTATTTTCTTTAATTTATATAACTCATGTAAAATTAATAACATTGAATATTAAATGAAGGAAAATTTATTTACAATTCTGGGTATTTGCTTGATGACAAATTCTCATGCAGGTAATTATTACATGAGAAAAAAAATTAGAAAGTGAAAATAGTTAAACTGTTTTACTATTCAGAGACTTCACAGATTAGACATTATAATACACCATAAACCATAAAATAAGTTAAACAAATTATTTGTAGAATTAAGTAAATGCACATGTATGTTGGTTAACAAAAATGTATTATTGTGCAAAATTATACCAGTATTATCTTAATCATAAAATATTAAATACCCAAGATAATATCATGAATCAATATATATTTTAATACCATTGAGGATGTCCATAACAGCTTCAGTGATCCTTTAAGACTCTTGGACAGTTGTCTATTATGCTACAGAAAGAAACTTCTGGAATCTCCTAAGCAGGGTGTGGTACAAAGAATTTCAGAATAGGAAATCAGAGACATGGGCCCTGCTGAGAACTGACCCAAATTTTAGATATATCATTCAAGTCTTCATTTTGCAAAAGGAGCTGGTTGGAAGTTATGGTTTTTAACTGAACTGTAGAAGTCATTTCTACTTCTACTTTCTGTTTCTAAACCTAAATCAAGTACCGATTAGGCTTCTCAAATAGGATCATTAGAAAATGAACAAATGATCAGGACTTGGTTGTAAGAGGTGAAAAACACCTTCTTGGAAAGGTTCAAAAAACTCATGTAATGTTAGGCAGGAAAAGAGAGTTAAAGGAAAAAAATCACCCTTTAGATAAAACACAATACATTGAAAAACAAAACATGCATACTTTTGTGAAAAAGTAATCTATAGTTTTATTTAATTCACTGTGTATTCAAATGTTAAACCCTTATTAAATTTAGAAGTACGTAAAGATACTTACAATAGACGTCAACGTGTATGATATTTCATTCAAATATAGAGTTCCTTTCCCTTATTTCTACCTATGTATCATTTGCGTTTTCTACTTTTTAAGAAAAAAAATATATTCTTGTATTTATTGTTATTGAGTAATGATCATTTCATTTGTGAAGGTGCAGGTCAGCATGCAAAACAGGTTTAAAAATTTGTTTCAGGTCCCCTCTGACTTGGTATTCTAGATGGGTGACATTGATATTTATATATAGAGGATCATGGAGATCTGTACTACAAATAGAAAGCAAAGCTTTATTATTGTCAACTCATTCACAATCAGTATTAAATATTGTTAAATGCAGAATGAGCCTGATCTTTGAATTCAGAGCAGTTTGGTTTAGAATCCCAGTTGTCACCAACAGTGCAAAGTCATGGACAAGTTATCTCTCATACTGTACCTTCATTTTTCAATTGTATGTTACCATTCCAACATCAGCAACTGGTTGTAATGATTAAATAAGATAACTTAAGTAAATAAGCCACCTACAATGGTTTTGGCACTCAGGAATGAATAATACATGACTGATACTATTTTAATGGCAATAATTATAATTATGATACCTTTCACTCTACAGTTGAAAATTGTATAATCCATGCATTAAACTATTTCTGCCTCTGTCTCAGTAGAGTGGACACACTCACATAAATCTTCTCATGAAATTCAAAATATGATTTCAGAGAAAGAATGAAAGAGCATAGAACAATTTCAGTTTTTCTTATGTGTGCATCGTTGGCGAAACATTTTAAATATTATTCTATCATAATATTTTGTAACTCTGGAGCTGAGAGATTATTTACTGTATCTCCACCATTCAAAAGATGAAAAAAAATGAGGTCATTCACCATTAGTTTAAAAAATATTATTGAGCACTCAATGAGATGCTTGGAATTCATTGGAGATGAATGAATGAATGAATGTGTGCATGCTATGTAAATGAATAAAAGATTGAATACTAAATAAATGAATAAACAAACAAATGACTCTACTCTGACACTCAAATAGCTTCTACACCAGTGAAATAGAGATTAATCAATACAGTCTACAAATAACTAGTTCAGGGAAGTTGTGGTATTTTTCGTGGTTGTAAAGTTTGAAGACTAAAACCCAGGGTTTCTCACTTTAAGGCAATGCCCAGAAATAATTTATTGCACAGAGCATATGTTCTAAATTTTTTTTTTCCTGATAAGAGTTTGACATTTTTCCCTATAATTTAAATTTTATAGCTTAAATACATTATGCTAATCAAATGATATGTCACTACCATTTATCATATTTGCTGGATTCTATCACATGATGAATTATGTACCCTAAAATTTTTCAACATAATTATTGGTGCATTTGCAATTGAATCTTTACAGTATTCCAAATGACATTTTTTGCAGCTTTGGTGTTCAGCAAAGCTTGCATGAACATATAACTTTGTTTAGTATGTTGTGTGTATTATTACATGATACATAAAAATCAGAGACTTGTTCTGACATAAATCAAGAGTTAAATAGTGAGGGAGGGGATATGGGGATATATGTATACATATAGCTGATTCACTTTGTTGTACAGCAGAAACTAACACAACATTATAAAGCAATTATACTCCAATAAAGATGGAAAAAAATAGTTAAATAGTACATTTACTCTTAAACACACTTGCTAATTCAAGTTAATAGATAATCACATGGTTATTCTTGATACATTCTAACAAAATAGAATGCTCTAGAAAAAATTGTTACTGTCATAACATACCTTCATTTATTTATTCAACAGTGTGTTTCTATGTATCCACTTTACATTTATTACCTCATTTAATTTCCACCTCGGCATTGGAAGTATATACAATTATTAGTCTCATTTTACACATAAAGAAAATGAAGCAGAGAGTGTAAATAACCTAGCCCAGATCATATTTCTAATCAGAATGCTATGCAAAATGTAAGATAGGTGACAGATCTATTATACAGATAGTAAGGGTTACAGGCATTCAGAAGAGTGATCGTGGAAGTGGGAAGATGAAAAAATTTTTCATTGGGTCTTTGCCCTAGCATCATACCATGAAAAGCCCAGTATTCAGATGAGGGTAGATTTGTGTTGCTGAGCTATGAGTAAAATAACATGTTGGCAGACTATTATTTGTGTGAAACCATGAGGAGAAAATCAAGATGAAATCCACGATCCACAGGGTGATGGCTAGAAACGTTCCTGGAATGGTAGATTGGTTTAATTTCAAAGGATTTAAAAAGACATGGAAGAAAAAAATGCAAAGAACTTTCTTTTCGTCTGTAAGAGATATTTGCAACTCTCTATCTCAGTAAAGGAACTTTGCCTATGTTGGATACTGTTTGAAACTAGAAAATCATCTCTTGGACTGGTAATCTGTACTGGAGCCTAGGAGAATATAGTCCAGTACTCTCTTATGACAGTGGGAAGAATGAGACTGCCTTGATTATTGGTATGTGGTGGTACTCACAGTGCTGGTATCACAGATCTACCTGAGGATTAAAAATAAAATAACATTGATACGTATTGATGCTCCACAAAAGCTACAAATAACATAGAGTAAATCAGAACTCTTATTCATCATAAGTTATTAAGACAGTTTCATAGATTTCATATCTGAGTTTGCCTTCGTTAACCTCAACAACAACAAAATAGCCTGTGGTTTTTGGTTTCTGTTTACCAGCAAAATGGGTTTATTCCAGAATAACAGCAAATTGCAAATTGGGACAGGCAGGCGAAGGTGAATTGTAGGCAAGTCCGAAGAGACAAAGGGAAGGTCACCTTTTATTAGGTTTTAGGAGGAAACTGGGCAGGAGTGTTTTGAATAAAAGCTCACTGGAGAGGAACAAGAGTTTGAGATTGTGGCATCTTTTTGTTGTTTGCCAGCACTGGTTAGTATGTTGCTATTGCGGAAAGGAGGGATCTTCCATCCTTGTCTTAAAAGCAGGAGAAGGAATTCTCTGTGAAAAATGTCCTCCCTTGTACCAGAGAAAAGTAACTTCTTATCATGGATAAGAAGTTGAGACTGAGAGAATGTTATACAAAAAATTCTATGTAAACAGACCTTAAAATAATTATTTTTTTTTCCTGCTGGTTATGCAGGCTGCAAGGAGTAGTACATGTGTGAAACCTCTCCCGTTAGGGCTTTCTGACTCCATTTTAAATGATGTTTTCCTTTATTTATTTTCATACCTTCAAGATAAATAAGTTACCAATACTTTCCACCCAGCCCAATATCAAGAACTTTACAAGCAAAGTATGATACAAAGGAAATGAGTAAAATAATGGAGAGATGGGATGAATAATTTGAATCCATATCCTTACCTTTATACTGTATTCATTCACAATTCTTCTGGCTATACTAAGTTGTGGATATTGAGGAAAAAACACTTACTGGTTTTCATTGATTTTGAATAATTCAGTCAAATCTGTTACCTTAGCAAGATAAACTTAGTGTTAAGAGTGTTTCATCAAATCCTTAATCATCTCATTTTCTGTTTTTAGTCATTTTAAGTCATTCCTTACCTTTTTACTGCAGGGCAATACAAACTGACATGCTTCTTTAGATGAAAGCAAGTATCCTATTCTATATGGTGGTCATACAGAAGCCAAAGTGTTGGTGCTGTAATTTATCACCCTCCTAATATTTCTTAGGTTTCTATTTTCCTTCTACATTTGTTACTCAATACATTTTCAGTGTGCTTTCTTGGCTTCTTATGCTTAATACAACTGGAAATTACTCTTATTCTTCCTAGGAATGTGAGATATAAAAGGATAGTTATGAAAACTTTGCAGAATATAAAGTGAAACTTAAATACTTAATAATTCTGTAGCTCAGAGAAATAAAAGAGGACTTCAAGCACATACTTCCAAATGAATTATCTTCTCTGTCTAGAGCTTTCTAAATAGATGGCCCCTTTGAATTCCTATTGGGTTGGAGAGAAATCAAACCATCACATAAAACATCAGTGTAAAAGTCATAGTATAAATAACAATAAAACAACAGCAACAAGAAAGCAAGAACAACAATAGAATAAAGCATCACTATCTAAGTTGAATGGAATTGTGAAATATTTATTATTTAAATATATACAAAAAACATTTTACTTTAAAAAGTTCTTGTATTTACTTGACACATTTTCTTTGGAAAGTGAGAGCTATTATTCTGAGGAGACTTGACATTAATGTTTGAGAACAGTAATTTAGAAACATATATAACATAAAGAAATATGATAAGGAAAAGCTAAAATAGCAGGCATGATTTTCCTAGCCTGTGAGAGTTGGTAACTGAAACTGGAGCACTGTGGGGCACTTCAGGAAGGAAGGAAGTTGAAGGAAGACAGGAGAAAAAAAAATAGCTTAAATGGTCACAAGGCAAACAACAGCCATGCTAATTAAAAACAAAGCATAATTATTATAAGCCTTTTTGAACCTCCACATAAAATCTGATTTATAACATAGGAGCTATTTTATTGCTCTGTGATAAATTGTAAATATAGCAAAAATGCTAAGTTAATCTAGTCTATACTCATATAAATAAACTTCTCAGGGAAGAAAAACATAAGTTCTTTAGTAAAAAAAAAACCTCTATTCTACTTATTTCCTTTAACTTGAAGGAAAAATATAAACTTCCTGTCTTCCTTTTAAAATTCAATATTTTGTTAAGGAACATTTCATAAAATATCTTACATAGTCCTTTGAACACTATAAATTCATTTTGCTGTTCTTATTTATACCACAGAAAAGGTATGTGTACATTGTGGTAGATCAGTAATTTGGCTAATGAGACAAAGAAAGGAAAATGCAAGCAATTAATACCTAATGGATGGTTTTAATTAGTTGACAGCAGCTTTTAATAGTAAAGAAAAAATAGGATCATATTTTTCTTGTACACTGACTACCATTCACACAAATATTACCATGCTATCGTTATATTTCATTAGAAATAATGTATGCCTTAATAGACAGATGAAAATATCCTGTTTGATGCATTTACAAAAGGAAGCTAAATTATTGAATCCAGCAAAATAAACTGAGTACTTTAAAATATTTCTTATTTCTCTAACCTGTATTGAAGTGATAAAGGAAGAGATTTAGAATCATAAAAGGAATAGTCATAAAGGTGAGGTCCTAATTTACTTCCCAGTTTTATTTCACCTTAGTTCTTCATTGCTGTAAGGCGTAAAAGTTATTGAATTTTACCACATTCACCTCACGCTGGTTTCCTATCAAACAGAATATCAGTGGAACACCTCCGCTGAGCTCCCTACATGAAATTGTCCTTTTGTACGTCTCATAATCGGTGGCGATGTGGCCAAGCATCTGGCGGTGACAAGCAGACGTCTTTGATTTATTGGCTAATATCACTGCTTGTTAGTGGATGGTTGAGCAGGAGACTAAAAGAGCATAAAATCAGAGAGAATAAATTATGAAGGCACCGAACTGTGCCATTATAAACCCTTCCTTGTCACAGCTGTGACATCTCTTAGGAAATGGAGGATGACAGCAGCGTTCATTCTTCAAAGGGCCAGTACCGTCTACTTGTGATCCTGACCATAAATAAATAAATAAAGCAAACAAACCATATAAGCAAGACAGAGCTCAAACAGGAAATGTTTTCCCCTCAATAGAGCACTTGGGTTCCAGTTTTCTTCTCCTACTTGAAAGTTGAGCAGAACAAAGCCGACTTCGATTAGAAGCATACACTAGGAGAGCTCTAGGATATTAAGTACATTTCTCATGCACACTAGAACCTGAAAACCCAGGAGGTTGACTTACCCCACATTGCTCTTCTTTTTAGTCACCCGGAAAAGATTACTCTTACTTAAATTGGTTACTGAAATACTATGTTAGTGAGTCAATTTAGCCAGTCCATTCATACTATAAACCTCTACCCAAGAGATGATTTTAAGGCTACCCAGCTTTAGTTCGTATTTGCTAAAACAATGTTCCAGAATAATTTAAAATTTGAATTGGCTTTTTAAGTTAGTTTAAACTGTCAAAATAATTAAAACACATGTGAGAATAAAGATTTGTTTAAAATAGATGATAGTAAGAAAATATGCAGTAGTGGAGAGAATGTACATCTTAGAACTTGGAATCATTTCTTAGATATTTGTCTTCTAATATGCTACAATATCTTAAAATTTAATTGAGTTTCTTTGAAGTATAACATTTACTTTATATCATTGTTTTAATATCTTATAAATTTTTAAATTTAAGTAATATTAAATCAAAGAAAAGTACAGCTGCATACTTTCACTGATTCTTTCCTGGAGCCATGAAAGGATGATTTTTGAGATCAGTCTTAACCACGTGACTTACAGGGAAATGACAGTGGTAAAGTATTGTGAGATGAGGTTCAGCATTGTCAAAATTGTGAAGAACTATAAAAAAGGGGAGATCTGTGCTCATGAAGTTGTATTTATTTAATGTGGACAGTAATTTTATATGTCAATCATACCTCAATAAAGTAGTTTTTAAAAATCAGTATGGGTAGAGAAAGAATGAATGAGAAGGAGTGGTGAGAGGAAGGCTAAAGAGAGAAGTTGGGGCCATACTGTGAAAGGATTTCTCTGCCCTGAAATACATTAAATCATTTATTAATTCATAGTCTGCTTTACTTTAGAAAGAGTTTATTACTAATTACAAAGACACACAAAATACAGCAAAATACACTAAATTAGGCTTAAAAATGATAATATATATGAAAATGAAGCCAAGAATAAACCTAATACTAAAATATAAACCATAGGCCTCTTTAGTATTCTAAGGATGGTTCATAATTTTTGCTCAAAGCTTTTTATCAACCACTATGAAAAGAGAAATTGGGTCAATATCCTCTCAACACTGAAATAAAAAAAAAAAGTCACATTTGTAGGACAATTTTTTAAATTGGTTTATAACATATTCTTATATCACACTAAAAAGTTGAATTGAGACAAAGCCATCCCATTGGAGTAGGCTACAGTGGATGATTAGAATATTGACTATGTATGTAGAAAAGATGATTGTCCTAATGTAGTCAGCCCCATTTCCTTGAATACAGCCAAGGTTTACTTCTAAGGAAGTCTAAGAATTTTTCAAAATATTTCCAAATTTATTTTACAAATTAATCTTTTTCTACCTATTTTAAATGTGTTTTCCACATTTGTGCAATATAAATGGACAGGTTTTTACTCAAGTTGGAGGATGCATTTGACACATAATGGCACAAGGTAATAATGTATATATGATCATGTAGCAAATGAAAAACTCACTTTGGGGTGTACTATAGGATCCTTCTAAAAATGTTCATCTTCCATAGAAGCTGAAGCTGGGGTTAAATTATAGGCCTCTGTAACTTCTGATTAAGAGGAAAGTGTGCATTAAAATCCTGTGGTTAAAAACGCCACAAATGCCCCTAATCAAAGAGTGCAAGTGCCGATTCTCCTAATTGCAGGTATTGATTTGGAATAAAACTGCTGCTCATATGGCAACACCTTGCAGCTTGATCCAGGGGCAGTGAGGAGCAGGACTTTTAGTTTGAGTGTTATGGATAATAATTCTATTATGTAAAGCCAGTAAGTGCATCTATTCTATTATAGGTGCGAGTCTGGATCCTCAGAGTTCTGCTCTTAAAAAAAGGAAGTTACACTCTTTAAAAGATCTTGGAAGATTTTGAAGATAAAACTTTCAAAGTATGTTATCTCTAACACAAGGGAATCTTGAATTGATACATGGTTGACTTTGAGCTTGATGCAAGCACTGCCAGGATATTTGCCATGGAATGCACACTCCATGGCACACTCAAGTAAAAAGAATTCTGGAGAACCAAAAGGCAATAGGCCATGGTAAAGAAAAAATGTAAGAACACAAAATACATTGGGAGTCACAATAGTTGGAATGGAGTCTTAGCTCCATCTTGAAATTGCCTTCTAAATTCAGGCAAGACTATTGAGCTGCATGAGCTGTTTGTAAATTTTTGAGACTAATTCCTTGTCGTTCGTATCATTTGCAAATATTTTCTCCCATTCTGTGGGCTGTCTTTTGTTTCATTTATGGTTTTCTTTGCTGTGCAAAAGCTTTTCAGTTTAATTAGGTCCCATTTGTTTAGTTTTGTTTTTATTTCCATTATTCTAGGAGACGGATCCAAAAAGATATTGCTGCAATTTATGTCAAAGAGTATTCCACCTATACTTTCCTCTGAGACTTTTATAGTATCCGGCCTTATATTTAGGTCCTTAATCCATTTTGAATTTATTTTTGTGTATGGTGTTAAAGAATATTCTAATTTAATTTTTTTACATGTAGTTGTCCAGTTTTCCCAGTACCATTTATTGAAGAGACTGTCTTTTCTCCATTGTATAGTCTTGCCTCCTTTGTCATAGATTAATTGACCATAGGAGCATTGGTTTATTTTTAGGATTTTTATCCTGTTCCATTGATTTATATTTCTGTTTTTGTCTCACTACCATACTGTTTTTATGACTGTAGCTTTGTAGTACAGTCTGAAGTCAGGGAGCCTGATTCCTCCAGCTCCATTTTTCTTTCTTAAGGTTGCTTTGGCTATATGAGGTCTTTTGTGTCTCCATACAAATTTTAAGATTTTTTGTTCAGTTCTGGGAAAAATGCCATTGGTAATTTGATAGGGATGGCATTGAATCTGTAGATTGCCTTGGGTAGTGTAGTCATTTTGAAAATTTTGATTCTTCTAATCTAAGAACATGGTATATCTTTCCATCTGTGTCATCTTCAATTTCTTTTATCATTGTCATATAGTTTTCAGAGTACAGGTCTTTTGTCTCCGTAAGTAGGTTTATTCCTAGGTATTTTATTCTTTTTGATGGGATCGTAAATGGGATTGTTTCTTTAATTTCTTTTTCTGATCTTTCATTGTTAGTGTATAGAAATGCAGCAGATTTCTGTGTATTAATTTTGTATCCTGCAACTTTACCAAATTCATTGATGAGCTATTGTAGTTTTCTGGTGGCATCTTTAGGATTTTCTATATATAGTATCATGTCATCTGCAAACAGTGACAGTTTTACTTATTCTTTTCCAATTTGCATTCCTTTTATTTCCTTTTCTTCTTTGATTGCCATGGCTAGGACTTTCAAAACTATGTTGAATAGGAGTAGCGAGACTGGACATCCTTGTCTTGTTCTTGATCTTAGAGGAAATGCTTTCAGGTTTTCACCATTGCGTATGATGTTAGCTGTGGGTTTGTTGTATATGGCCTTTATTATGTTGAGGTAGGTTCCCTCTATGCCCACTTTCTGGAGTGTTTTTTATCATAAATGGGTGTTGAATATTGTCAAAAACTTTTTCTGCATCTATTGCGATGATTATATGGATTTTATTCTTCAATTTGTTGATATGGTGTATCACACTGATTGATCTGTGGATATTGAAAAATCCTTGTATCCTTGGGATAAATCCCACTTGATCATGGTGTATGTTCCTTTTAATGTATTACAACCCAACCAAAAAATGGGCAGAAAACCTAAATAGACTTTTCTCCAAAGAAGACATACCAATGGCCAAGAGGCACATGAAAAGATGCTCAGCATCACTAATTATTAGAGAAATGCAAATCAAAACTACAATGAGATGTCACCTCACACCAGTCAGAATGGCCATAATCCAAAACAATAAATGCTGGAGAGGGTGTGGAGAAAAGGGAACCCTCCTACACTGTTGGTGGGAATGTAAATTGGTATAGCCAGTATGGAGAAGAGAATGGAGGTTCCTTAAAAAAACATATGGTTCAGCAGTCCTACTTCTGGGCATATATCCAGAGAAAAACATGGTTTGAAATGATACATGCACCCCAGTGTTCATTGCAGTGCTGTTAACAATAGCTAGAACATGGAAGCAACCTAAATGTCCATTGACAGGTTAATGCATAAAGAAGATGTGGTACATATAAACAATGCAATATTACTCAGCCATTAAAAAGAATGAAATAATGCCATTTGCAGCAACATGGATGGACCTGGAGATTATCATACTAAGTGAAGCAAGTCAGACAGAGAAAGACAGATATCATATGATATCACTTCTATGTGGAATCTTAAAAAAATGATACAATTGAACTTATTTACGAAACAGAAACAGACTCACCGACTTAGAGAATGAACTTATGGTTACCAGGGGGAGGGGTATGGGGGAGGGGTAGACTGGGAGTTTTGGATTGACATGTACACACTGTTATATTTAAAACAGATAGCCAACAAGGACCAACGGTATAGCACAGGGAACTCTCAATATTCTACAATAACCTAAATGGAAAAATAATTTGAAAAAGAACAGATACATGTATATGTATAACAGAATTATTTTGCTGTACACCTGAAACTAACACAACATTGTTAATTAACTATGCTCCAATATAAAACAAAAAAAAAATCAAAATTAAAAATAAATAAATTCAGGCAAGACTATATCTCTCTGGATCTCAATAATATTGTTTAACTTTCAATGTTGTTATGATTTTAAACAATGTAATGTGTAAAATGAAGTATCAGTGAAGCTTTATATAAATATTTGTTTTATTCATAAAATATTTCATCCATAGAACCCATGTTAATTCTGGGCTATAACAAACTCTTCTGGTAGTTTCCAAAATGATGTTTAATACAGTATTTCTACTTTCTAGTGATTTTCTTCTGCCTCTTTCAGAACTAGATAAATTATTGGCTTCATATATTTAATTTTAAGAAGAGAGATTGTATTTTATCTTGGAGCAAAATCATAAAAGGCTCTCAGAATTCTTTAGATTGTGCATAACACGTGACTCATTTTGAGATTTTATTATTCTCTCTGTCTCTCCCTCTGTATACATATATCATACACACCAGATTGTAAACAATTTTACCCATTCATTTTATTTCTAGTAAAAGAACTAATTTGAAAATAATTTATGCATGCACACATAGAAACATGCACATAAACCACACAGATCTAAAATCTGTAATTGCAAAATTACAAATTTTATTTTTTATATAATTTTTACATAGTACATATTTATATGTAATAATATTTATTGAGTATATAGTATACTTTGACTATATATACTTGAGTGCTAGTTGTGATGCTAAGTGGTTCATATATAATATTTTAATTAGTCTTCACAAATTATTTGAAAGGTAGGTAACATTAGTCTCATAGTTTAGAAGTGTGAAATATCCAGCTAAGTGGAAGAGCTCAGATTCAAATTTGGATCTCTTAAACTTAAAGTCCATATTTTAAGCCCATCATTCTTTTTCTCGATAATGAATTGAATAATGAAAGATGCTAAAGGCCTAAAATGTTATTCCAGTAATCTAACTTTAAAAAGAGGGATCACATGACACAGTTATAAAATTCTGTGTATTGTGTTTAGTTGAGACTGCCTGCCAAGATTTCTGGTTATTATCTGTTGAAATGCTCCTTGTTTTCAAGGTGCTGACCTTCTGCCTTAAACGTTTTGTTTTGGTTTCTCAGGTATATGGAAAAGGCACATGAATATTTCCTATACTGGATGTTATTCATTCTTTAATAAAATATATGTATGTTTAGTTCCTTTACATGAAAAGGAAAAATCTTGTCTATAAATGTATCTCAGCAATCCAAAGATCATTCTCAACATTTTCACGTGTAATGAAAGAGTATCAAAAATATATACCTTCAAGGAGGCAAGAATATACAGTGGAGAAAAGACAGCCTCTTCAATAAGTGGTGCTGGGAAAACTGGACAGCTACATGTAAAAGAATGAAGTTAGAACATTCCCTAACACCATACACGAAAATAAACTCAAAATGGATTAAAAACCTGAATGTAAGGCCAGACACCATCAAACTCTCAGAGAAAAACATAGGCAGAACACTCTATGACATAAATCACAGCAAGATACTTTTTGACCCACCTCCTTGAGAAGTGGAAATAAAAACAAATGGGGCCTAATGAAACTTAAAAGCTTTTGCACAGAAAGGGAAACCATAAACAAGACGAAAAGACAACCCTTAGAATGGGAGCAAATATTTGCAAATGAAACAACTGACAAAGGATTAATCTGCAAAACATAAAAGCAACTCATGCAGCTCAATATCAAAAAAACAAACAACCCAATCCAAAAATGGGCAGAAGACCTAAATAGACATTTCTCCGGAGAAGACATACAGACTGCCAAAAACACATGAAAGAATGCTCAACATCATTAATCATTAGGGAAATGCAAATCAAAACTACAATGATACATCTCACACCAGTCAGAATGGCCATCATCAAAAAATCTACAAACAGTAAATGCTGGAGAGGGTGTGGAGAAAAGGGAAACCTCTTGCACTGTTGGTGGGAATGTAAATTGATACAGCCACTAGGGAGAACAGTATGGAGGCTTCTTCGAAAACTAAAAATAGAACTACCATACGACCCAGCAATCCCACTACTGGGCATATACCCTGAGAAAACCATAATTTGAAAAGAGTCATGAACCAAAATGTTCATTGGAGCTCTATTTACAATAGACAGGACATGGAAGCAACCTAAGTGTCCATTGACAGATGAATGGATAAAGAAGATGTGGCACATATATACAACAGAATATTACTCAGCCATAAAAGGAATGAAACTGAGTTATTTGTAGTGAGGTGGATGGACCTAGAGTCTGTCATACAGAGTGAAGTAAGTCAGAAAGAGAAAAAAACAATACTATATGCTAACACATATGTATGGAATCTAAAAAAAAAAAAAAAAAAGGGTCAGAAGAGCCTAGGGGCAAGATGACAATAAAGATGCAGACCTACTAGAGAATGGACTTGAGGATATGGGGAGGGGGAAGGGTAAACTGGGACAACGTGAGAGAGTGGCATGGACATATATACACTACCAAATGTAAAATAGATAGCTAGTGGGAAGCAGCTGCATAGCACAGGGAGATCAGCTTGGTGCTTTGTGACCACCTAGAGGGGTGGGATAGGGAGCGTGGGAGGGTGGGAGGGAGGGAGATGCAAGAGGGAAGAGATATGGGGACATATGTACATGTATAACTGATTCACTTTGTTACAAAGCAGAAACTGACACTCCATTGTAAAGCAATTATACTCTAATAAAGATGTTAAAATATATATATATATATATATATATATATATATATATATATATACACCCTCAAATAACATGATGCTTTGCATTTAAGGAAACAGCAGTAATGACATGGACTACTTTCCTATCGGGCTTAATTTTTTTGGTTTGAGGTAGCACTGCAATTAATACATTACTGAGGCGAATTCTCAGTGGCACAGCACTAGACACTTCTTACACACTTGAGTGGGTACAAGTATAGCCATGTGCAGCCACATGTGTTAAATCTGTCAGATTGAACAGCAGGAGCTCCGGTAAGAGTCCTCTATCAGTAAGCCTGCTTGATAGTTCAAGGTCTTTGAATTGTTATTGTAACGAGTACCCAATAGTGAGGCCAGTATTAAGGGTCTGTTGATATTTCTCCAGTATGTATTTCTGAACTTTCCATAGTTTTATTCTGTTTTGGACATTGAGATCATGTTGGAGTTTAAATTTCAGCATAGCTATGGTCAGAACTTAAGTACTTTTTTCCCCCTTGATGAGAGAGAGAGAGAGAAGGAGGGTACAGGAAACTGTTTTCCAAATAGAGTAGCATGTTTTGTGAGGATAAAAAACAATTAGGAGACTTTACTACATTCCCATTCGTGTTAGGTAGTCATAACGCACAGGCTCATATTTTAGAAGAAACATTTAAGTTACAAATTCCTGATGCTAAACTTCTCCTTTCTCTGTTTGAACTGCTCTGCTAACCTCAACATAACTTAGTCTCTACTCCAGCCAGATTGGCCTACTCTCTATACCTTAACTACATTTTGCTTTGACACTGCCTCTGGTCTGCTTAGACAATTCAGATCCACTCTCCACACCATATCCTACCACTGATGTTTCCTGGCCCATGGCCTCAATCTGATCCATATCAATACAACCTTGAGAACTGATTATTGATAGTTACTTATTCATAATTTTTACCCATGGCCTAACATCATGGGCTGTTTTCTGCAATTCTGTGCAAAAGTGATTCATCTTTTCTCATTAGTTCCATGATTTTAGATAACTAGCATATATTCAAATTAAGCTTGCACAGTACAGAGATTGTTTTTAATCGTCATCCAATATGTCCATAGTTTGTTTCCAGAATAATTACTTAATCCAATTGTACATAAGTGCATGATACATAATTTCAAAATCTGTGTGTGTATGTGGTGGGTGAATTTATTGCAATATCTCATTTATGTAGTTTTGCCATCAGAGCAATTATGCAAAAGCTTCCAGGGACGAGGTAGGTAAAATAAATGAGTGAAGCAGACCAGGTGTTCAAAAAGCAATAGCGCAAGCTTGAACCTAAGTGGCAAGAGCTACAAGCTTTGATGTTGGGAAGTAATAGGGAGTGGAGGGGACTGTGGAGAATTGAAGAGCATATGCCCTATTCAAAGTGGTTCAGTGTTACTCAGCTCTGAGGGTTTGTAGCCATGTGGTGATGCATGCTCAGATCAGCCTTACCTTCCAATGTTGTTTACAGAGAATGTGGAAATCTGGATTTACATGTGAAATTTCACAGTTTTTTTCTATGTTGGCAAATAATTCACTGCATAGAAAACATGCAACACATTTATTGTTGAACTCAGACTAGTTCTCAAGCTATTTGTAAATTCTAAGTATTTCATATATTTCAGGGGAGATTCTGGAATTAAGGGGGTAATGAAAAAAAGGAACGTTTTTAAAAGAATCTGGGAAATAGTTATCTACTGTTACTACTAATACCATCTTAGTTCATTAATATTAGACATAACATAAAGCGTATGTAATAATATGCTATTTCAAGAATGTCCCAACTTGTAAGAAAGAAGGAGTATAAAGGACATGAAGAAACATTTGAAGGAGATGAATACATTTATTATAATTATACTTAATTGTATATATTCGTTGGTTGTGATATGTCAAAGTTTATGAAATTGTACACTTTAAATACGTACAGTTTATTGTATGTCACTTATACCTCAGTAAAGCTATTAAAAACAGCAGTGGTATATCACTCTTTAAATGAATCTAAGATAATATAAATACCACAGCATTTTCTTAATTGTGAGAAAATTTAAACTCATTGATATGGTTGAAATTTTGCCTCACAGTATGATGAATTTTGATAAATGTACACACCAACATAACCAGCGTCCCATTCAAGATAGAGAACATACCGTCAACCGAAAAAAATTCCTCGTTACTTTCCAGTCAAACCCAACCCACCATAGGCAGGCACTGGTTTGATTTCTATCACCTTAGATTAGTTTCTTCTGTGATAGTATATTATATAAATGAGTTCTCTGGTCTGTATTCTTTTGTGTCTGGCTTCTTCAGTTGACAGTGTTTTCGGGATCATCAAGGTTGTTATGTATGTTAGTAGTTTTGTTCATATTTTTTATTGAGTAGGGCTCCGTCATTTGTTTATGCTTTCACCTGTTGATGGACATTTGGGCTGTTTCCAGTTTTTGGCTGTTATGAATGAAGGGGCTATAAGCATTCATATACAAAAAAAAAAAAAGAATGCACCAACTTTTTGATGTCTGAATATAATGATCAAAGATTTCATAAATATTTCTTATACTGTATTTGTTCTCCCAGTCTAAAAGGAGCACAAAGCATATTTGAGTAGAAAGTAAGGGGAAAGATTTGGGGGTAGAACATCTATACTGTATTTTTAGATCTATCACTTGTTATATAACATTGCAGAAGTCGAATGATCTTTCCAGACTTCAAGGTTTTTTGTTTTGTTTTGTTTTATTTTGTGGGTTTTTTTGCAATTGTGCAGCATTGGTTTAGATTGGTTATTTGGTAAAGTAAGGACATTGCATTAGATGGATTATAGAGTCCCTTAAAAGAGTGGAATGTTAACATTGTAGGTGAAATGATGACAACATCATTTGGAAAATTATGTGACCTTCACAATTCACTTACTATTTATGGGATGTTTTAAATTGAGGGGGTTAAATTAAACCTCCCAAAGCTCTGATATTATGTGGCCTTATGAGTTAATAGGAATAAATTGGGTTTTTCATGTTATATCACTTTAGAGTCATAATGATAAAGAAGCCTCACTTTTGAAATCAACAACAGATGATTTCAGTTGTTTCCACTATGCATAGTATTATTTGGTTTCCATCTTTAAAATGTGGTATGGGCAATGCATAGTAGATGGAGTGTCTCCAGTTTTATTCATTTCACTTTTCATTTGAAAAGTAATTCATCATGAGAAGTCAGTGGGGTATAGAGAGCACTAATTGCAGCAAAATGTAAAGGACAGTTTTCCCTTGTCTTAATTAAACATTAATGAGTAAAGTTATTTGCAAATGCATGCTTCAGGGATGGACTTGTCTATCTACGTTTGGTAAACACTGACACTAGGTGTCAAAATAAAGCATCTTAATTGATTTATACAGGAATAGTTTAAAAAGATTGCACCTCTCGTGACATTTCCTTAGGTTTTTATAGAGTAGTTTCTGATAAATTATTTATAAAGAAATTTTTTCTGACCTATCCTAAAAACAGGCGTGATTTTTTTTTCAAACTAATCAATTTTGTATAAATTTCACTGTTCTTCTCGGTTTTGCTCTCAGCTTAAGGAATTCCATAGTAGATGATGAGGAATCAGGTTGCTTTATATTTCAGAAGGAATATGCAAGCAAGTCACTTTTTCCCTGATTATTGGAAGTGTGTTGTAAGATTTTAGATAATTTAATTTTTTGAATTAATATTTATATATGAATGTATTCATTTTATTTCATATATTTCTGAACAACAACAAAACACTTGATTTTATTGCATTTGCCTTATTTACAAAAGAGTTGTAAACATTTCAAACACTACAGGGTTTTAGAAAGTAAAAGTGTGGTTTTCTTTTTTCTTTCCCAATCTTAGCAGTTTTGTTTTATACTTATATTCTTTTATTTATTTATTAATTTTTAACAACTTCATTGGAGTATAATTACTTTACAATGGTGTGTTAATTGCTGCTGTATAACAAAGTGAATCAGCTATACGTATACATATATCCCCATATCCCCTCCCTCTTGCGTCTCCCTCCCACCCTCCATATCCCACCCCTCTAGGTGGTCACAAAGCACCAAGCTGATCTCCCTTTGCTATGCAGCTGCTTCCCACTAGTTATCTATTTTACATTTGGTAGTGTATATATGTCCATGCCACTCTCTCGCTGTGTCACAGCTTACCCTTCCCCCTCCCTGTGTCCTCAAGTCCATTCTCTATGTCTGCATCTTTATTCCTGTCCTGTCCTGCCCCTAGGTTCATCAGAATCTTGTTTTTTTTTTTTTTTAGATTCCATATATATGTGTTAGCATACGGTATTTGTTTTTCTCTTTCTGACTTACTTCACTCTGTATGACAGTCTCTAGGTCCATCCACCACACTACAAATAACTCTGTTTCATTTATTTTTATGGCTGAGTAATATTCTGTTGTATATATGTGCCACATCTTCTTGATCCATTCATCTGTTGATGGAGACTTAAGTTGCTTCCATGTGCTGGCTATTGTAAATAGTGCTGCAATGAACATTGTGGTACATGTCTCCTTTTTTTTGTCCAAATATCTTTATTGGAGTATAATTGCTTCACAATGGTGTGTTAGATTCTGCTTTATAAGAAAGTGAATCAGCTATACATATACATATATCCCCATATCTCCTCCCTCTTGTGTCTCCCACCCACCCTCCCTATCCCATCCCTCTAGGTGGTCACAAAGCACCAAGGTGATCTCCCTGTGCTATGCAGCTGCTTCCCACTAGCTATCTGTTTTACATTTGGTAGTGTATATGTGTCAGTGTTACTCTCACACTTCATCCCAGCTAACCCTTCCCACTCCCCATGTCCTCAAGTCCATTCTCTATGTCTGTGTCTCCATTCATGTCCTGCCCCTAGTTTTTCAGAACCAGTTTTTGTGTTGTTTTTTTTTTTAGATTCCATATATATGTGTTAGCATACGGTATTTGTTTTTCTCTTTCTGACTTCACTCTGTATGACAGACTCTAGGTCCATCCACCTCACTACAAATAACTCAGTTTCATTTCTTTTTATGGCTGAGTTAATATTCCATTGTATATATCTGCCACATCTTCTTGATCCATTCATCTGTCGATGGACAGTTAGGTTGCTTCCGTATCCTGACTATTGTAAATATAGTGCTGCAATGAACATTGTTGTACATGACTCTTTGAATTATGGTTTTCTCAAGGTATATGCCCAGTAGTGGGACTGCTGGGTTATCTGACAGTTGTATGTTTAGTTTTTTAAGGAACCTCCATACTGTTCTTCATAGTGGCTGTATCAATTTACATTCCCACCACCACTGCAGGAGGGTTCCCTTTTCTCCACACCCTCTCCAGCATTTGTTGTTTGTAGACAGATTTTTTTATGAATGCTATTCTGACCAGTGTGAGGTAATACCTCATTGTCATTTTGATTTGCATTTCTCTCATGAGTAGTGATGTTGAACATACTTTCATGTATTTGTTGGCAATCTGTATATCTTCTTTGGAGAAATATCTGTTTAGGTCTTCTGCCCATTTTTGCATTGGGTGGTTTGTTATTTTGATAGAGCTGCATGAGCTGCTTGTATATTTTGGAGATTAATCCTTTGTCAGTTACTGTGTTTGCAAATATGTTCTCCCATTCTGAAGGTTGTCTTTTCGTCTTGTTTATGGTTTCCTTTGCTGTGCAGAAGCTTTTAAGTCACATTAGGTCCCGTTTGTTTATTTTTGGGTTTTGTTCCACTACTCGGGGAGGTGGGTCAAAAGGATGTTGCTGTGATTTTTGTCATAGAGTGTTCTGCCTATAAGAGTTTTATAGTGTCTGGTCTTACATTTAGATCTTTAATCCGTTTTAAGTTTATTTTTGTGTATGGTGTTAGGAAGTGTTCTAATTTCATTCTTTTACATGTAACTGTCCAGTTTTACCAGCACCACTTATGAAGAGGCTGTCTCTTCTCCACTGCATATTCTTGCCTCCTTTGTCAAACATCAGGTGACCATATGTGCATGGGTTTATCTCTGGATTTTCTAACCTGTTCCATTGGTCTGTATTGCCGTTTATGTGCCAGTACCATACTGTCTTGATTACTGTAGCTTTTTCGTATAGTCTGAAGTCAGGGAGCCTGATTCCTTCAGCTCTGATTTTCTTTCTCAAGATTTCTTTGCCTATTCAGAATCTTTTGTGTTTCCATACATATTGTAAAATTTTTTGTTCTAGTTCTGTGAAAAATGCCATTGGTAATTTGATAGGGATTGCACTGAATCTGTAGGTTGCTTTGGGTAGTATAGTCATTTTCACAATATTGACTCTTCCAATCCAAGAACATTGTATATCTCTCTATCTGTTTGTATCATCTTTCATTTCTTTCATCAGTGTCTTATAGTTTTCTGCATACAGGTCTTTTGTCTCCTTAGGTAGGTTTATTCCTAGGTATTTTATTCTTTTGTTGCAGTGGTAAATGGGAGTGTTTCCTTAATTTCTCTTTCAGATTTTTTGTCATTAGTGTATAGGAATGCCAGAGATTTCTGTGCATTAATTTTGTATCCTGCTACTTTACCAAATTCATTGATTAGCTCTAGTAGTTTTTTGGTAGCATCTTTAGGATTTTCTATGTATGTTATCATGTCATCTGCAAACAGTGACAGTATTACTTCTTTTCCAGTTGGATTCCTTTTATTTGTTTTTCTTCTCTGATTGCCATGTCTTAACTTCTAAAACTAAGTTGAATAATAGTTGTGAGAGTGGGGAACCTTGTCTTTCTCCTGATCTTAGAGGAAATGGTTTCAGTTTTTCACCATTAAGAACGATATTGGCTGTGGGTTTGTCATATATGGCCTTTATTATGTTGAGGTAGGTTCCCTCTATGCCCACTCTCTGTAGAGTTTTTATCATAAATGGGTGTTGAATTTTGTCAAAAGCTTTTTCTGCATCTATTGAGATGATCATATGGTTTTTATCCTTCAGTTTGTTAATATGGTGTATCACATTGATTGATTTGCGTTTATTGAAGAATCCTTGTATTCCTGAGGTAAACCCCACTTGATCATGGTGTATGATCCTTTTAATGTGTTGTTGGATTCTGATTGCTAGTATTTTGTTGAGGATTTTTGCATCTATGTTCATCAGTGATATTGGCCTGTAGTTTTCTTTTTTTGTGACATCTTTGTCTGGTTTTGGTATCAGGGTGATGGTGGCCTCGTAGAATGAGTTTGGGAGTGTTCCTTCTTCTGCTATATTTTGGAAGAGTCTGAGAAGGATAGGTGTTAGCTCTTCTCTAAATGTTTGATAGAATTCCCCTGTGAAGCCATCTGGTCCTGGGCTTTTGTTTGTTGGAAGATTTTTAATCACAATTTCAATTTCAGTGTTTGTGATTGGTCTGTTCATAGTTTCTATTTCTTCCTGGTTCAGTCTTGGAAGGTTGTACTTTTCTAAGAATTTGTCCATTTCTTCCAGATTGTCCATTTTATTGGCATATAGTTGTTTGTGGTAGTCTCTCATGATCCTATGTACTTCTGCAGTGTCGGTTGTTAGTTCTCCTTTTTCATTTCTCATTCTGTTGATTTGAGTCTTCTCCCTTTTTTTCTTGATGAGTCTGGCTAATGGTTTATCAATTTTGTCTGTCTTCTCCAAGAACCAGCTTTCAGTTTTATTGATCTTTGCTATTGTTTCCTTCATTTCTTTTTCATTGATTTCTGATCTGATCTTTATGATTTCTTTCCTTCTGCTAACTTCAGGATTTTTTGTTCTTCTTCCTCTAACTGCTTTAGGTGTAAATTTAGGTTGTTATTTGCGATTTTTCTTGTTTCTCTTGGTAGGATTGTATTGCCATAAACTTCCCTCCTAGAACTTCCTTTGCTGCATTCCATAGGTTGTGTGTCATTGTGCTTTCACTGTCATTTGTTTTTAGGTGTTTTTTGATTTCCTCTTTGACTTCCTCAGTGATCTCTTGGTTATTTAGTATTGTTTAGCCTTCATGTGTTTGTATATTTTACAGTTTTTTTTTTTCTTGTAGTTGATATCTAGCCTCATAGTGTTGTGGTCGAAAAAGATACTTGATGTGATTTCAATTTTCTTAAATTTACTGAACCTTGGTTTGTGACCCAAGATATGATCTATCCTGGAGGATGATAAATGACTACTTGAGAAGAAAGTGTATTCTTTTGTTTTGGGATGGTATGTCCTATAATTAACAATTTAGTCCATCTGCTCTAAGGTGTCTTTTAAAGCTTTTATTTCGTTATTTATTTTCAATTTGGGTGATCTGTCCATTGGTGAAAGTGGGGTGTTAAAGTCCCCTACTATTATTGTGTTACTGTCGATTCCCCTTTTTATGGCAGCTAGCATTTGCCTTATATATTGAGGTGCTCCTATGTTGGGTGCATAAATATTTACAATTCTTATGTCTTCTTCTTGGATTGATACCTTGATCATTATGTAATTTCTCTCTGTCTCTTGTAATAGTCTTTATTTTAAAGTCTATTTTATCTGTTATGAATTGTTACTCCAGCTTTCTTCTGATTTCCATTTGCATGGAATATCTTTTTCCATCCCTTCACTTTCAGTCTGTATGTGTCCCTCAGTCTGAAGTGGGTCTCTTGTAGACAGCATATATACAGATCTTGTTTCTGTATCAATTCAGCCAGTCTGTGTCTTTTGGTTGGAGCATTAACCCATTTACATTTAGGGTAATTATCGATATGTGTTTTCCTGTTACCATTTTCTTAATTGTTTTGGGTTTGTTTTTGTTGGTCTTTTCCTTCCCTTGTGTTTCCTGCCTAGAGAATTCCTTTAGCATTTGTTGTGGAGCTGGTTTGTTGGTTCTGAATTCTCTTGGCTTTTGCTTGTCCGTGAAGGTTTTAATTTCTCTGTTGAATCTGAATGAGATCCTTGCTGGGTAGAGTCATCTTGTTTGTAGGTTTTTCCCTTTCATCACTTTAAATATGTCCTGCCACTCCCTTCTGGCTTGCAGAGTTTCTGCTGAAAGATCAGCTTTTAACCTTATGGGGATTCCCTTTTATGTTTTTAGTTGCTTTTACCTTACTGCTTTTAATATTTTTTCTTTGTATTTAATTTTTGATCGTTTGATTAATATGTGTCTTGGTGTGTTTCTCCTTGGATTTATGTTGTATGGGTCTCTCCATTCTTACTGGACTTGATTGACTATTTCCTTTCCCATGTTAGGGAAGTTTTCGACTATAATCTCTTCAAATATTTTCTGAAATCCTTTCTTTTTGTCTTCTTCTGGGACCCCTATAATTCAAATGTTGGTGCATTTAATGTTGTCCCAGAGGTCTCGGAGGCTGTCCTCAATTCTTTTCATTCTTTTTTCTTTATTCTGCTCTGTGGCAGTTATTTCTACTATTGTATCTTCCAGGTCACTTATCTATTCTTCTGCCTCAGTTATTCTGCTATTGATTCTTTGTAGAGTATTCTAAGTTTCATTTATTGTATCATTCATCATTGTTTGTTTTCTCTTTAGTTTTTCTATGTTCCTGTTAAATGTTTCTTGCGTTTTCTCCATTCTTCTTCTGAGATTTTGGATCATCTTTACTATCATTACTCTGAATTCTTTTTCAGGTAGACTGACTATTTCCTCTTCATTTGTTTGGTCTGGTGGGTTTTTACCTTGCTCTTTCATCTCCTGCATATTTCTCTGTCTTCTCATTTTGTTTAACTTACTGTGTTTGGGATCTCCTTTTCATCAGCTGCAGGTTCGTAATTCCTATTATTTTTGGTGTCTGCCCCCAGTGGGTGAGATTGGTTCAGTGGGTTGTGTAGGCTTCCTGGTGTGGGGAACTGGTGTCTGTGTTCTGGTGGATTAGACTGGATCTTGTCCTTCTGGTGGGCAGGGCCTCGTCCGGTGGTGTGTTTTGTGGTGGCTGTGAACTTAGTATCACTTTAGGCAGCCTCTCTGCTACTTGGTGGGGTTGTGTTCTGGTCTTGCTAATTTTTTGGTGTGAGGGTCTGGAACTGGATCTTGCTGGCCATTGGGTGCAGCTGGGTCTTAGTGTTGAGATGGAGATCTCTTGGAGACCTTTCACCATTTCATATTACGTGGGGCTGGGAGGTCTCTGGTGGTCCAGTGTCCTGGACTCAGCTCTCCCACCTTGGAGGCTCAGGCCTGACACTCTGCCACCCACACGGCTCAGAAGAAACAGAAGGAAATAAAAAATGAACAGATAGAACCCCAAAACATATGGTAAAAGAAAACTAAACAGACAATATCACACAAAGAAAGATACACACACACAATCATAAAAAGAAAAAAACAGAAAACCCCAAAAAAGCTAAAAAAGGAAAAAAATAAAAACAGAAGCCTAGGACAAGTGATAAAAGCAAACCTAAACAGACAAAATCACACACACTCACAAAACAAGAAAAAAGGAAAAAAAGAAGGAATACAGCAACCAACACAATAAACAATTCCACCAATGATAACCAGCACTAAAATCTAAACTAAGATAAACATAAAAGCAAAAACAAATCATATGCAGAAAGCAAACCCCCAAGTCTACAGTTGCTCCCAAAGTCCACTGCCTCAATTTTGGGAACATTCGTTGTCTATTCAGGTATTACACAGATGCAGGGTTTATCAAGTTGATTGCAGAGATTTAATCTGCTGTACCTGATGCTGCACAGAGAAATTTCCCTTTCTCTTCTTTGTTTGCACAGCTCCTGGGGTTCAGCTTTGGATTTGGCCCTGTCTCTGCGTATAGGCCACCCTTAGGCATCTATTCCCCACCCAGACAGGAGGGGCTTAAAGCAGCAGCTGATTAGGGTTCTCTTGCTCCCTCAGGCTTGGGAGAGGGAGCGGTATGGTAGTAATAATTGGAATGTGGGGCAAGACTGAGGAGGCAGAGGCCGGCGTGACGTTGCACCAGCCTGATGCATGCCGTGTGTTCTCCTGGGGAAGGTGTCCCTGGATCATGGGACTCTAGCAGTGGTGTGCTGCACAGGCTCCCGGGGGAGTGTGGGTAGTGACCGGTACTTGCACACAGGTTTTTTTGGGGGCAGCAGCAGCAGCATTAGCATTCCATGTCTGTCTCTGGGGTCCAAGCTGATAGCTGCAGCTCGTGCCTGTCTCTGGAGCTCATTTAGGCAGTGCTCTGCCTTCTGTGGGCAGACAGGGAAGAAATTCCCCCCTCCTCGTGCACCCGGAAACAATGGTCTCTTGCCTCTTAGGCAGGTCCAGACTTTTTCCTGGACACCTTACTGACTAGCTGTGGCACACTAGCCCCCTTCGGGCTGTGTTCATGCAGCCAACCCCAGTCCTCTCCCTGGGATCTGACCTCCGAAGCCCGAGCCTCAGCTCCCAGCCCGCACCCACTCTGGCAGGTGAGCAGACAAATGTCTCAGGCTGGTGAGTGCTGGTCGGCACCAATCCTCTGTGCAGGAATCTCTCTGCTTTGCCCTCTGCACCCCTGTTGCTGTGCTCCTCTGTGGCTCCAAAGCTTCCCCCCCCCCGCCCCCATTCCCGCCAGTGAAGGGCCTTCTTAGTGTGTGGAAACTTTTCCTCCTTCACACCTCCCTCCCAGAGGTACAGGTCCCATTCCTATTCTTCTGTCTCTGTTTTTTCTTTTTTCTTTTGCCCTACCCAGATATGTGGGGATTTTCTTGCCTTTTGGGAAGTCTGAGGTCTTCTGCCAGTGTTCAGTAGGTGTTCTGTAGGAGTTGTTCCACATGTAGATGTATTTTGGGGAAGGAAGATGATCTCCATGTCTTACTCCTCTACCATCTTGAAGGTCTGACCTTATTTCATATATTTATTAATTTAAATACTTTACTTGAGTTATATTCCAAAAACCTTAAATAAAATTAAAAGCCTAAGGAGTGCATTTAACTCCAACTTCAAATCTTAAAATACTGTTCTAAGTAACATTGCCTTTGATACTTTAGAGTGCACATAATAAGTTAATACACTAAGAAGAGGCATAAAATAAAACTTTGGCTCTCATATTAAGTTCATCTGTAGATATCAAACAAGAATTTCCCTAGATAACCTTTAGATTAGTTGATATGTAATTTTTTACTTGATTTCCTCTTACTCTTCTCTGAATGATTCCCCAGTATGTTTGTTTTGATATGTAAAATTGAGTAATAATTTTGAAACCTTAAAAGTTATAATGAACATTTAAAAATAATTAACTATACATTCCATTAAGTGCTTCTAGTTTCTTACATAGGAAGTTACCCATAATGCAGTGTAAACCTTACAACACAATTTTCTGTAGATAAACGTAGCAATGGAGCAATTTTCCCTAAATGACAGAAACACTGTGGGTACAGTTTTAAAGTATCAGTATGATAGTATATGTTTAAGGGGGTAAAAAAAAAAAATCCTGCTGTATCTTAGAATGCCTTATAAACTCCTCAGTTTACTCTGTTTTCAGATAGTACTGTTAAATTTCACTCTGGATTCTCATGAAACTCCCAGTTTCCCAAACCATATGGCTTGATGCAGATAAAACTGGCTTATGGCAAGTAGTGTAAACACACTTCACATTTTTCCACCTGTGAAACTACTGAAGTGTTATGGTGTACATTTTTAAGGTTATTAGTACCAGATTTTCAGTGGGTCTTTATTTTCAGACTCTTTTTGTCCTTCTGGACAACTTCATTGCCATATTTGAAAATAACAAATTGACCCTTGCCTTCATCTTATGAAGCTCAGACGTAAGAATAATTTTATTTTCAATTTGAGATTAAAATCAATATAAGGGACATTTTATATGTGTTTTTAAAAACCTTTAGAGTAGGAATTCCTATTTTTAAATGTAAATTAAATACACATATTCTCTTTCACCCAAAAGTAAGGAAAAACAATTGAGAAATCTGAAAGCGTGAAACAGAAAACAGGAGTCAGCAATAATGGTCAGTAATGATGATGATGTTTTGATATGTTTTAGCTAAAGGACACTCTTGTCTGCAGTTATCAAAAAGCCACACAAACACAAATTTAAATCCTGACAGACCCTGTAATACAGAACCAACTATTTATTTGCAACATTGGCATTGGGGTTCTCATGTTAATGGTAGGAGTTTGACTGGATTTGTTTAAATTCCAAACACAAGCACAGAGACAGGGCACTGAACAAGGAATCACAAATATAAGACTTATTTGTAAAAAAAAAAAATGTACTGATGGTAGAAGTGAGGAAAGAAACATTGTGAACAGACAGGTGAGAGGAGACCTTACACTTACTATTGTTAATAATAAAACTTTCTACTTGTTTGGGGTATGGACGTAGCTCATCCCTCACATGTAAAAGATGAGTAATGAAAAAGAAGCACACATGAATACTTTACAAATATAGTGCATATATATTGAGAAAGAGAGAGAGAAGGAAAGAGAGAGAAAAGAAAAAAGAATAAAAAAGGAAAAGAAGGAAGGGAAGGAGGAAGGAGGGAGGGAGGGGAAGGGAGGGGGAGGGGAGAGGAGAGGAGAGGAGGGGGAGGGGAGGGGAGGGGAGGAAAATGACCTATAAAGAACACTAACCAGAAAAATGTTCTTGTGGAAGAAATAAATATTGTAACCACATTAATTTCAGTGAATTAAAACAAAGCCACTTTCAATGCATAATGGTTTCACTGGTTTGATGTCTCATAATGATGCAGTTATTTACCATATTTCCATATGCATTGGGTCTGTGTCTAGATTTCCTAATTTGTTCCATTAGACTGTTATCCAGTTCAAGTACTAATCTCACAATGATTTAATTATAGAGTCTTTAAAGTAGATATGTTGGAATATTTGTGTGATTACTCTCTACCAAATACACACACACACAGACACACACACACACACACACACACACACACACAGAGTACTCTTTTCTTTGAGAGTTTTATTAGCTGTTCTTGCTAGCGTATTCTTTCATTTGAGATTTATAATCAGTGTTTTAAGCTCTGAAAAAACTCAAATGGCATTACTGTTGGGATCATGTTGAAGTTATAAACTAACTTAGGGAGAAATTACATTTGTTCACATCTACCTTTTATGACTTTCAGGACTGTATTGCAAGTTTCTTGATAGAATTTATGCCTGCGCATTCTTTTTCTCTTGAAATGTGACTTTAAAATTTTTTTATTATTAACTTTCTGTTTGAAATTTCTTTACATTTTGTGTCTTGCTATTTTACAAAATTTAAAAAAAAATGTTAGTTTTGGGTTTTCCAAGTATACAATCAGGTCATCTGCAAATATAGTTGTCTCTCAGTATTCAAGGGGGAGTGGTTCCAGAATAACTCTTCCTCCCTTCAGCCATCATAACAAAATCCACAGATGCTCAAGTACCTTATATAAAATGGCATAGTATTTGCATATAACCTACACACATCATCCTGTATGCTTTAAATCATTTCTAGATTACTCATAATGCCAAATACAATATAATGCTATGTAAATAGTTGCCAGCCTGAGGCAAATCAAATTCTGCTTTTTAGAACTTTATGGAATTTATTTTTTCAAGTATTTTCGATCTGCAGTTGGTTGAATTTGCAGATGTGGAACCCACAGATACAGAGGGCTGACTGTAGAGTACTTTGGCTAATCCTTCCAAAGCAGTGTTAAATAGTGGTGAAGACAGTGGGTACCCATATCTTGTACATGACTTTATTGGAATGCTTTAAATATTTTTCCAATAAGTAAAATACTTGCTTTGGAGCTGAGATAAACACATTTTATTATTTTAATTATTTCTTCTTTTATTTAGTGTTTTAATCATGAGAATATCTTGTTAAGTGTTTTCCTTTGTTTTCTATGTAGAAAATCATATGGTTTCCTTCTTTTTATTTATTAATTTACTAAGTTAAATCAACATATTTCCTAATATTAAGTTACCTAACATTCCTACCAAACACTTAAGTGGATCACAATGATTATTTAGTTACCGTTTCATTGGATCTTGTTTCCTAATATTTTATGTGTTTTTTGCTTCAGTATTCATAATGGAGATTTGTCTGTAGTGCTTCCTTCTTGCATTATTTTTGAATGTTTTGAAATCATATTGTTTTGACCTAATATGAAAGCATTTGGAATGTTTGCTTCTTCTTCATTGGTCTGGAATTACATTAGTAGCTATATATTATATTTATAAGTTTTGTAGAATAACCCTACAAAAGCATCTGGGTCTGGTTCTTTTAATGTGGGTGAGATACTTGGAAATTTTTGTTTTTCTTCCATAAAAACTGGAGAATTTCAAATTTTTATATCAAATATAGTCCATTTTTATGAAGTCATATTTTCATAAGCTTATCCATTTTATTATGTTTTCAAATATATTTACATAGAGTTTCTTCTAGTAATCATTTATAATTTTTTTTTTAAGATTTTCTAGGCTTTGACAAGTTTTCCCCCTTTCTATATCTGTGCTTCCTTTCTTTTTTAAAAATGAGGTTGCCTAGTAGTTTGACTTCTTTGGTGATTCCTTTTTCAAAGAATGTTTTTGATTTAATTAGCAATTAACAATTTAATTGAATTAATTGCATTAATTCCAATACTTTCTTCTTTCTAACATTAATGATTGATTTCACTATAGTTAATTATTTTACCTTCCTTTCTTTTTGGTTTAGTTTACTGATCTGTATTTTTTCTTTTTTGGCTATGTGAGTTGCCTTTGTAGGTCATTTTTCTTTCTAGTCTACTGTTTTAATGATTTCATGTCACGAAATGTTCTTGGGTTGCTGCTTTAACTGCCTTCCATAGATCAAATATGTTGTATTTTATCATCATTATTTTGAAGAGATTATGCAATTTCATTTTGTATTACTTTTCTTTCCCATGAACATGTTTCAAAAATTTCCATGCGGAAGACCTTGTATTTTTTTCAGTTGCTTTTTATGTTTTGCTATATTTTTAATTTTTAAATTTAGTTCATTATAGTTAGAGTACAGCTTATCTCTTTTTTTTTAAATTAGTGATGTTTTGTGGTCTAATATAATGTTAGTTTGTGAAAATGTTTCATATGCATATGAAAAGAAGAAAAATATTTTTAGATTTTCATGCTAAACACTATTATAAAAATAACCCTATTAATAATGGTGTTTAGGTCTTCTATTGCCTATAAAATTTTTCCACTGGATCTGTTTTAAATTACAAAGTATTCATTAATATCTCTAATTATTAACATACTTCTCTTTCAACTTGAATCTTTGGTAGTTTCAGCATTAGGACAGTTGTACCTATATTGGTGTTATTTTTAATGTAATCATTTTAAACTTTCTTTTGGTTTTAGAAAAAATATATACATAGTTGGTGTTGGTGTTTAGTTAAAAACTCTTTTTTCTTTAATGGCTACTTTGAGCCCATTTGCATTTATTGATATAAGCAGTATATTTGATCTTACTTTTGCCATGTTATTTTATAACATCTTTTATTTATTTTATGTTTATTTTAAAGTATCTCGTGGTATTAGAAATTCTTGGGTTTTTATTCTAGTGGTTATTATTATAATAATGCATTTAATCTCGTGTTTTTAAGATGCTGTTGATTCATTTCCTACTGTTGGCAATCATGGAATTACTTAGTAACACTCTTTTTATTTCTATATTAACATCTAATTTTCAGTGACATTATTTATTTCCACTTAACACTGCATATTGTTCAACAAGCTTATTTTGAATTAGAAATTTCTCTACATTGTTTCCTCACATGTGATTGTTGTTTTTTATCTCTTTTTTCAGAATATCTAACATTTAACTAATATTCTGTCACCGTTATCCCTATAACCTAGTCATGGTGCTACAGTTAAGTATATCAGTGCTCACCAATACACCTTAGACAGAAGTTTCCCTCAGTAATCCTTGGTTATCTGAAGCTCATTCTTGAAAGATTTCTTCAGTAAATGCTTATAAGTACAAAATTCCCTGATACCTTGCAGACTCATAATTGTTCCTATTATACATGAAAAGTACTGTTGCCTGGACTTAGTATGCTTGTAGCAATTTTTTTTTCTTTGAGCACCTTAAATATATAGTTCAATTGTATTAAGAATTGCTGCTGCTGCTGCTAAGTCTGATAGAAAGAAATATTTTGTTTAAACTTTTCTTGGTACTTTGTAATGTTTTTATATGGATATCCAAGGATTTTTAAAATTTCCTTTATATTTAAAGTGCAGTAGTTGTCCCTAGAATATGTTTTGGTTTTGACCTTCTTGGTTGATATTTCTTGTAACACCGTTTTTACTTCCTAAATATAAAGTAAAGTCCTCCTTAATTTGGAAAATATTTTTTTAAATTATATATTTGCTATTTGTTTTGTTCTTTTAATTTGTTTTCATCTCTGTGACCTCCAATTATATCTATGTTGGATCTTCTTTGCCTTCTAAATTGATCACCTCTAATTCTTTTCATTTTATTGTTTCCTTTTATTTTCATTTTTCTTATTTTCTTTCTTTCTGTTATTGTAATTTCAAATGTGTCTATCCTTATGCTGCTGCTATTTTTTTACTCCCTGTTTCTAAAATATTGTCTTTATTTTCTGTTTCTTTCCTGAGCTCTATTAATTCTGTTTCTATTATCCAGCCATATCATTTTGACCTTTATTATTTCTAATTTATTTCTTTTTTCATTTTTATATAGTTTCAAAATCTTGTTTAGCTAATTTTGTATTGTTAAATTAGAATTTTCATGTATTTTATGGTCCTATTTTTCTATCATTACTTAGTTAACTATTAGTACATAATTCAGATTATCTTTCATTTTATTCTTACAATATTTTTATGTGTGATTCACTTGCATCTTGTTTCTCTTTTTCATGTTTAAGTAAGATACACTCTTCTATAATTAAATGCTGTTAATATAAAAGGAGTAGTAGAAACCAAGGTAGTTTTCATAGTTTCACATCTCTAGATCATCAGTTCCTACTGTATCAAGAAGCACTAGATTCCTTGGTTTCAAACTGCTCTCCTTTTTTAACCATGGTGACCGTTTCATCACCATCTCTGGTAATAAAAGTGCCATGTCCTCTGGATTCTGGATATGAAATCTCTAGGCATGCCACAAAGTCTAGGACTCTTTCACAATGAATAGAGGCTGTCTACCCTAGGGACTTTCCAAGTGGCAGATTCACCCATGGCTTTCACACAGACTAAATGATTTAAGGATCAAATTGAAGTAATAATGAAAAGAAGGATGCAGAGCAAAGGAGAAGTTAGAATAGTAAAGATAAAAAGAGATTAATATATTTGCAAAAAAAATAGAATTAATAAATAAATTTAATTAATAGACGGTTCTTAAAACTAAGAAACTAGTAGCTTAATCAAGAAAAAAAGGATAAAGCAAACATACAAAACAGTCATAATTCGGAAACAATCCCTTATGAGAAGAAAATTTTAAATTATGTGTTAATTCAACTCCCTATATATTCATCTGAAAATCTGGAAAGATGGCTATTTTATAGAATAAATAAATTGTAGAAACTTATAAAATTGAGAGAAAATCTAAACAGACCAATTGCCATAAGAAAAAAAGTAAAGTTTTGAAAATACCTTAACAAACACTCATTCTCAGTAAAACTTTGTGAAGCTCAGTTGATATGGCAAGTTAATTCTATAAAACATTAAAAGTTAGAAACACAAGGAAAGAACAAATTAAAGGAAGTTTCTAAATGATTGTTAATGAAACAAGTAAAACATTGATACTAACCCAAACAGAGATAAAACATAAGACAATACATAGGGATGACTCTCATTCCTGGAGACAGCTGCAACATGTCTAGAAAAATTGCAATTAAAATGAAATGTCATTGAAAGAATAATAAACTATGAGCAACTGAGGTGCTCTGCAGGAATGCAAGTGTTGGGAAATAGTGTTAGAACCATGTTAATCGAGCAAGAAAGAAAAGTATTTTTTTTCCATACATGCTGTATGTGTGTTCAATAAAATTCAGAAATTGTTATGGTTAAGAATTTTAAAAAAAACTAGGAAATTAAGAGTAGACAGATGGACAGCTAAATATATCTTTTTCAAAACAAAGCGGTCAATTCTCTGATAAATGGAGAAACATTAAAAGCAAATAAGCAACAAAGGATGGGTTATCTAGTTTTGGGATTATTATTAAACCATTTTGAAAATATGAACCAATTCATTTTGACAAGAGAAAGAAATGAAGTATAAAATTGGATAGAAAAATGTAAATTGTTCATTATTTACAGATTATATGACGATATACTTTGAAGACTCAATTTAATTAAGTAAAAAACCTAACAGTTGTAGATAATAAAGACTTCAGTAGTTGGCTGAGTAGTCTAATTTAAAAATAAAACTTTGGTATTATAAAATATTTAATATTATAGTTTTATAATATATTTTAGTATTTGGTAGGGAAATTATGTAATCATTAATCTCTGTTTTCTCCATATTTTGTGCCAGTTCTCAAATCTTTACATTTTTAGAGTAGTTGTAGAATTATTTTGTGATGGAGATTTTGACTGGGATGTTGTTGAATTTTTATGAAAGTTTGAATTAAGAGAATTAACCTCCTTACATGATTGAGTCTCTTATAATAGTTTCTTATTTTATATTCCTTAGTGAAGAATTCTAGTTTTCTTTTTATAAATCTTGCTCATTTCTAGTTTATTGATTAGCATCCATTACGTCTTAAAAAAACACTAGTAGAAGTTCAGAAAAGTTTTGATGTTTGTTGACTCCCATTTTAAAAGATCATTTTCCTAGAAATGTTTTGAATGATACTGTTGGCTTTTTAAGTAAATTATATCTCCAAGCAGCAAAAATTAAATAAATACACAGGGGTGTGTGTGTGTGTGTGTGTGTGTGTGTGTGTGTGTACATGTGTGCACATGAGCATGCGCAATTTAATTGGCTGGCGCTTCCATGTTAATTTATAATAATAGTGGTGATGGTGTACTTTTTGTTTTATTTTTACTTTGTCAGGAGTGTTTCTAAGGTTTTATCATTAAACACAAAGCTGGCTAGTGTTAAATGCATGTTTATGTGTTTCTGTATCATGAAGTCATGAATAAGGTGATGATAGAGCAAAGACTTGATGTATGGAGTGTAGTTACCAGGCATATATTGAAGGGAAGAATATTCCAGGAAGAGGAACCATCATCAAAAGGACTCTAATGTCTGTGGGGCTGAAGGAACAGTAAAGAAGATAGTGGGACAGAAGACAAGGAAGAAGAAGATGGTAGAAATTAGGTCTGAGGTAGGGAAGATCTGATCACATAGGGCTGAGGAGAATTGCAAGGACTTTGGCTTTGATTGTGGGTACAAAAGGGAGCCATTGAAGGATTTTCAATAGAGTCATGATATAATAAAATTTATATTCTTAGAAGAATCATTCTGGTAGTAGCATCTCTAATTCCATATTTTCTAAAACTACATTATGCTGCCTCCCATTCTTCTCAAACTCACAATTCTCTTTTTCAAATAATAGCACATAGTAGATGATAGCAAATCAGGCAAAAGTGACACTTAAACAATGTATACTTGGCTTCTGTTGTTGTCTTAATAAGAATGATTAGAGATTATACAGATTTTTTGATTGTTTATTTGCATACAACTCCAGTGATTACTGGGTCTTTGAATGGGATTAAGCTGAGTTATTTGTACAGTCTTCCTTATTTGCCGCCCCATTATTTAAGAGCACAAATCTTAAATAGATTACCTGAAGTCTAAAGCTTTTACATGATACATTGAAACTGAGCCATAAGCTCTGAGTTACGAGGTGCAATAATTAATTTTCTCATTTTTTCACACTTGCATGTTGTTAAATGTAAATCACTTCCTGATGTTTTGGAGGTCAGAAATTTAAATGTTAGAAATAATACCCATAAGGGTATACATTTATTGATATTTAAGTTACTGGAAACAAAAGGGTACAGTGGGAAACATTTCACATAGGACTAAATTAAATTTACTTGATATCCCCCAGTAAGTATACATTTTATGACCACCATCACTGTAAATACCACTTAGTAAAGTAGAATATTTTGTTATATCATATTGCTTATTATAGGGTTTTCAGTGTTTGACAAGATTTATAATTGCTCAATTTATAATACTTTGACACAGTTTTAAGCTCTATAGTGAACTTCTAGTTCCTCCATTTATTCACTTAATATAATTATCCATTCATTCAATGATTATTTGAGTACCTGCTTTGTGCCACATGCCGTATTAGATGCTTCGCATGTAGTAGAGAATAAACATCCCTGTCCTAGTGGTGCTTTCATGTTATTAGAGGAAGGGAAGCAAAAAGCAAACCGAATACATTATGTGACATTTACAAGGTGATGAGAGCTATGTAAAAATAGAGCAGAGTAAGGGAGATTGAGCATGGGGAGATGAAGCCCAAGAGGTTGCTGCAGTTTTACTTGAGGGTAACAGGATCGGCCTCATTGAGAAGGTGAGATTTGGCAAAACTCGGAAGGAAGTGAGGGGGTAATCACACAGATATCCTGGAAAAGTGTCTCTTGGGAGGGAAGCAAGGATGGGGGATAACAAGGGAGTAATAGGAGATGTGAGAAAGTAGCAGGAGGTCAGATCTCATAGGGCATTTGAGGCATTTTAAGGACTTCATCTCTTATTGTGAGATGAATGGGGGTCGCATTTCAGGGCTTTGAGGAGTGAATTCATCTGAGTTTGGCTTTAACAGAATAATTCTGGCTATTCTGTTGAGGATAGACTGAGGAGGCCAAAGGTAGGAGCAAGGAGCTCAGTAAACAAGGAATTGCAGTGATCTAGGAGTGAGATGATGGTGGCTCAGTATAGGGTGGAAATAGTGGGTATAGTAAGATAGGTTCAGATTCTGTGTGTATTTTGAAGTTAGAGCCTAGATGTCATAGATTAGAAATGGATGTAAAATGGAAAGAAATTTAAAAGCAATTTCATTCATTCAGTTATTGGCTGTGAGAAACTGGAAAATTGGGGATACAGTCAGTGAGATGTATAAGGCTATATAGGAGGAGCAGGTTTTGGGGAAAGATGAAAAGTTAGGACACAACTTTAAATATCTTTTAGACAACCAGATGAAGAGGTAGATTGGTCAGTCAGATATATGGGTTTGGAGTCCTGGAGAAAAGCTTGGCCTGGAGATGAGACTTTGAGAATTGTTATATATTGATGGTTCTAACAGCTTTGAGACTAAAGAGTGCACCACAGAGTGAGGGTAGATAATGAAAAAGGTAAAACCTCAGCTCCTAGGCACCTCACAGTAAAGAGATGGAGAAAGAGATGACCAGCAACAGAGACTATAAAGGAGTAATGGTGTGGTGGAATGAATTCCATGCAGGGCTGGCTTCATGGGCATACAGTCTGTATGGAACCTTATGTGCAAAAGGACCCTGTCCTTGCTTTAATGTTCTGCTATCACTGTCTTGAAATTCTTAATAATGTTTTAACAAACATTAATGTGAGGGGCCTCACATTTTCATTTTCAATGGACCTCACAGATTATGTAGTTGGTCCTGATTCTATGCCACACAAGTAGAATATCGACACAAATAAGAGCCCTAACAACTAGATAATTAGTTTTATTTAAGAGAAAACTATTTTTAATATAATCATACATATGCCTAGGGAAACAAAGATATCTTCAAGCTACAAATCTTTTTCTTTTCCTCCTTCATGTAATATATATGCATTTATTTAATATGTTTTCCTTCTATTCATTTCTTAACGCTTTCTTCTTTTCCATCATCTCTACTGCGACTTAAAAACCATGAGTGCAAGAGTCGTCTTTATCTATTATTACATTTTTTAAATTTCTCTCTACACTTATAACTTCAGACCCTAGTGCAATTTCTGGCACATAGAAAATGCTCAATTTTTATGTGCTATGAGATTTTTCAAATGTTGTTGTTACCACCTAATTGATAAGTATGATAGCTTTTACTCACAGCACAATCTCTATAATCTCTGCAGCTTTTGATAGGTTTTCTTCTTTATTCGTCCTACATTTATTTCACTTTGGATTATTTTGAACTCTAGCGTGCTTGTTCTTTTCTTCCCTAATGTTCCTTTTATATCCTTTTCTTCCTCTTTCCCTTTGTTCTAAATAGATACACTACTTAGAAAAAATAATTTAGATTGATAGTCTTCATCTTTCTTCTTTTTTGTATTATTTGCTGCTCCTTTCATATATTTCTATAACTATTACCTTCCAATCATAGCTATGCTTCTCTCTCCAGCTTCAAAACTGAATGTTACCCTGGCAGTAGGCCATCTTGGTCTCTATATTATTATTCAGGTATCTAACCCTGGATATGTCCAACTGTCTGCTATTTCTAACTGCCTTATTTCTGTTGACTACCGTGCTGTCAGTAACCTACCTACCCTCAGAATCTTCTTGTATCCTTATATGTCATTAATGGACTGTTCCTTTACTTTCCATATACAGAGTCATATTTGTATATGCTCCTCTTTTCTATATGCACTGCTGTCAGCCTGCTTCAATATTTTAGCCTCTCTATTTAGATTGCCAAACTCTCCTCAATCCAGTTCGTTCCACACAAAGTCAAATTCACATATGCAAAGCACAGTTTCCATTGTTTTACTTAATCTTAGGAATAGTACAATCTACAGTTAGTCCTCATCATCCCTGTTTCCCAGAACGTGTTAGGATACTCTGGCATACTATAACCAGTTGTGAAGTATGTCATCAATGATTAGTTATCAATTATAATAAATGCCTTAAGTTGAATGATTTGCTTTTTAAAAAATTAAGTGTGGACTCATGCACATAACACATTTATTCCCATGCTTTCCAAAATGCTTTCCTTGAGTAGAAAGGGAAGCAAAAAAGGACAGATAGTAATGAAAACACAAATAAAATTCAAGAATGGCACATAAGCAACAGATTAAGTTGTCTATTTCACAACTCCAAGTGACAAACTGTTATTGACATACTATGAATAGTTACGGTACATAGTATTGGTAGTTATTTTAATTTGTAGCACTGTTTGTCTTAAATCCTGGCCTGTGTTTATTTAATTTTTTTTTAGTTTTCTTTTGCTTTTATCAAAATACATGGATTGTCTTATGCATACAATAATCATCTTTCTTGTCTACCCTGTCTCTCTCACACACACACAAATACATACACACAGAACCACTCCAGGAATCCCAACTTTCCTTATTTTCCTAATCCTCCTGCACTTCACCGCTTCCTTTCCCTATATCTTCACGTGGCAAATGCTTATCTACCTTTGAAGGTTCACTTCAAATGGTGCCCTTCCACGAGCTTCACAAAATCTCTCCTTTCTTTGAACCCCAACACTCCTGTACTCTCCTATAGACACGTTACCTGATGTGTCTTATCGTCACCTGTATATTTCTATTAACTTCCTGCCAAACTGTGTTTCATGTGTATCCACCCTGCACCCATCAGAGTGTCTTGAAATGGAGCAAAAAAGACTTAAATACTAGAGAGATTTAAAACGCTTAGTGCAAGTGCCTAATAGTAAAGGTACAGTTTTGGGAGACCAAGTAGCTGCTGCAATATGTGGATATCGTTGTAGTGAGAACCACGGGGACTGTAGGGCAGATTAGATATTTCTGAGGGCACTGGGCAGAGTACAGAAAGAAATGATGAGCTCAGGGTTTAAAAATGTCTGCTTAAGACATTCTCAGAAAACCAGAGTGTTTCTGTGACTGCCCCCCCACAAAAAACCCCAAAAAACAAACCAAAAAAAATGCTTATTGATTCTTTCCTGAATGCAAGAGAAAATACAGCTCTTTTCTAACATTATGGTGAGATTTCTCATTGGTGTTTCTTGCACTATATTTTTCGAAAGAATCACATAAATCTAGTATTGTATGAAGTTTGACATTAGGTTCTCTACATTGATGCATTATGACCATAAATATAATTATTCACGTAGTAATTGTTAAAATAAAATAAACAAAGAGCTTTGAGTTTCTATGGTATAAATCCTTATCAAAATGAAATGGACATATTTCCTACAGAATGAGCATGTGCTTCTAAATGTCCAAGCAGAGTAGACTTGAGCCATGTTATAATGTTGTTTAGTCTGTGGAATTACGTTTTAAATAAAACCAACTTATAAAAACATCCTGTTGATGATTTAATATTCTTGCCATTAAAAAAATTCCCAAGCAGTGATATTTTAAGTTCTAGAATAGTAAATAATACAAAATAAGAATTTACTCTTGGATAAGTTGGAATTTATATTAATTATAAGTATATGTCTTTAAACTCTCTCATTGATTTGTGTTTTTGACAAAATGAGGACAACCTTCAAATAAAACATAGTCAAAAGGAGACAGTTAAATAAGCATGTGTTATTGTAATAACAGGAGAAATACAGTTTAGGGAATTATATTTGAGGATTACTAATGTAAAGGCAGCATAAAACAGAAGTATAAATGAGTGTTGAAGAAAAATATGATAATATTTACTATCTTTACCTTTTCCATTCCTTCAAACAGAATATATACACACCAATCCACAGACAAAAATGCAATAAATCATACAGAGATTTATAGACAATACCATGGGGATATTTAAGTTTGAACTATTGTAAAGTTTCATGGATTAGAGCTGCAATAACATGACAATTCAAGTAGATTATCCTTGTATTACAAATGTAGTTTTATAGGTATTTTACTCCCCAAATTCTTGCCTGAATGTTCTGAAAAATTCTAGAATATGTGTCATGATAACTCTGTAATTCCCGTCTGACTTCATATTGTCCCGCATATATATATTTCAGGACTAGCTAGTAAAATTTGCATTGAATATTTTGATTTCTGATGTATTTATTTTAAAATTTTCAATGAGTATTTATTTTTATAGTTATAGAGTTGAAAAAGAAACATGTATATATTATTTCAAAAAACATTAGGATATTACTTCTGTTCTTCCCAGCATTTATGAGAAAGAATAAAGTTATTTTATTTTCTATAACCACTGTATACATTCTAATATGAGGTTTGTTCTCTAGCAGTCTCTTTTTCTTGAGGGATACATTTTAAATGGGGAGACACTGTAAGTCAGACATACTGTGTGTATTAAAGTAAGGCAGAAACTCTGAAGATTATATGATAAATATGTGACAAGTCAAACACTGAATTTCTTGCTTACTGAGAAGGAGCTGTATGGAATTCAACTGTTTGAAATAGTTCCACATTAGGAGAATTGCCAATTTTAGAATTTGGGATTTTTCCATATTATATTGTTTTTACACTTAGAAAAAGTATATTCCATTTATTAACAAATTTAAAATCCAGTAAAGCAATGGTTTTGTCATTAGGATCAAAGGAATTCAAGATATCTGATGAAACATTTAATAATTAAATGCTATTGAATTTATATAAACAAATGATTTAATCCCTGTCTGTGTTTTAACTAACACACTAAATAAACGATCATGAGAATTTATGTAACTAAAACTAGAGTAAAGGTTAAAGGTGTAGAAAAAAATTGTAAAATGTCCCAGCAATTTGCTACCAGTGGAGCACCAAGGCAAGTGAAGGCAGTGGAAACAGTCTACCCGAGTAGGAATATTGTTTAGAGTTTCTGACACATGGTGATAATAAAAAGACAATATATTTTTAGTTAGTGTTATTATCCTTTTAAATTCCCTATAGACAGTGCTCTTCTTGATTACTTGCCCCTTGGGGTGGATGGCTCCCACTACCCTGCTCTTAACAGTGTTACGTTACTAATAATTGTCACGTCTGCATTTGATATAACAAAATGGAAGAACAATGTCAGCTATCCTTTTAAAATGAATATTATTTGTAGTCTTTCATATAGTGAATTTGTAATAATGATAATCATACCAGTTTTTTGCTCTAAATTCTTTATCATAAAGGACCTTATTTAATTTTTACAACTGCTAGTGAGGTACGCATTGTGATTTCCATTTAACTGAGATGCATGGAGGTTAAGTAACTTTTCCATAACTACCCAGATATGTATGATGAACCTGAGACTCAACTCAAAATTCTGTGCTTTTTCTCTGTCTAGTTTACTTCGCTTAGTATGATAATCTCTGGATCCATCCATGTTGCTGCAAATCGCATTATTTCATTCTTTTTTATGGCTGAGTAATATTCCATTGTATATATATACCACATCTTCTTTATGCATTCATTTGAGGATAGACATTTAGGTTGTTTCCGTGTCTTGGGTATCATAAGTAGTGCTGGAATATCATATGGTATTGCTTATATGTAGAGTCTAAAAAAAAAATTTGATACAAATGAACTTATATATAAAGCAGAAATAGACCGACAGATATAGAAAACAAACTTACGGTTTCCAAAGGGGAAAGGAGGGGGGATAAATTAGGAGTTTGGAATTAATATATATACACTACTATATATAAAATAGATAACCAACAAGGACCTACTGTATAGCATAGGGAAATATACTCAGTATTTTGTAATAAGCTATAAGGGAAAAGAATCTGAAAAAGATAGATATATACGTATATGTATAACTGAATCACTTTGCTGTACACCTGAAACTAACACAACATTGTAAATCAACTACACATCAATTAAAAAAATTTTTAAAAATACTATCACATAACTCTTTAAAAGGGATATATGTGTATGTGTAGCTGATACACTTTGCTGTACAGTAGAAACTAACACAACATTGTAAAGCAACTATACTCCAATAAAAATTTTAAAAATTAAAGCTGTGGTTTCAGCTGAAAAAAATAAAAAAGAGACAAAAGTCTGTGCTCCTAACTGCCATGCTCACATGTCTCATTATATATCTGGTAAGGAAAAAGTCCTGACAATGCATAGATAAAATAATTAGGTAAATAATAATAATAATAATAATAATAATGAGGTAATCTACAGTGGAGCACTGATCTACGTATGTTTTCTAATTTAACATCAATATTAATATTATTTTGGTTAACTACCATTGACTGATTACCTCTTATGTGCCAAATATAAGAACTTTCCCTCAAAGGTCTCATCTATTCTTCATAACAACTCTGTCAAGTGGATATTTTCACCACCTTTTTACGATGATGAAAAAATATCCACAGAGTTCCCAAACTTAAGTGAATGGAGGATGAGAAATTTGAGTTCAGGTCCTCCTGACTTCATGGCTCATGTCGTTAATTACTAAATTGAAGCCTACAAAATAACAGCATAAGGAAAAAGAGGCAAAGCCTACATAGTATTCCTTATTTTATCAATATATACAACCAGTTTTAGATTTACAACATTGAGAGTTTACTATTAATTAACTCATATGACTTAAACTATTAAGCTTAAGTCAGAATAGAGAATATCATGTTCAGGAGGACTGTACCGACTCACAAGGAGATTTCAAGGAATAAAAAAAAATCACGCTTGATATCATCTAGGAAAAATAAACAAAAAATGTAAGTTTCAGAGGCAATAATGTAGTTTTCAGTCTTCTTACTATGTTAGATAAATTTCCTCAGATAGTGCCAGTGCCATGTTCGTGACTAGAAGCAATGATTATAGAAGGGCAATTTCACAACCTGAGATTTTCTAGAGTTGAGGAAATGCAAAAATTTTCTACACACACACACACACACACACACACACACACACACATAAATAACAAGGTTTTGTAACAGCCAACATTTTAATTTCAGTTTTCAGTGTCATCTCCTGGATTTTTTTTTTCCTTCAGAATTTCTCTGTCATTGTGGAAATAAAGGGAAAAATGGATTCATTTTACAGCCCATCACTTTGGTAACATTTACTGTGTTGTTTTTAATAGTTACCTGTTATCAGTTGAAGAAATATTTGATGGTATAAAATGTCACAATTTTCAAAGAAACTGGAATTCAAGAAGTTAACACATTTAAAGTGTCTTTTTTTTCCACTTTTTTTTTGAGTGCAGAAAATCTGATTTTACACGACCTAAACTTTGTATTTTTAAGTTCTGCATTCTGAAGCCTCTTCTTTGCATGGTAATGTAAGGAACATAAGCAATATGTTTTTCATAAGAAGGAATGCCATAGACAAGTATACAAGGCTGAGAGCAATTATATGATCCATGGCCTTACAGTTGTTATTTCAATCTTTATTTGGTGATGAAGTTAACTATTACGGATCTCATTTTCAATTACAAGATAAAATTTCCCTTTAATCATATCTTCCAGAGAAGTAGCACAAAATCAATGTAAACTAAATGGAGGAAGGTATTTCAAAATTGTATTAACCAGTTATAAAGGCTCCAAGATGTATATTGACAGGGTTCTTCTTTGGTGCTTGAGTGAAGCTTTCAAAGGGCTTAAGGCTAGAGAACTATTAATTTATTGTATAGTGGGTCACATAGCTTAGGGGTTATGAATATGAATGTGTTGTTCAATTCCTGGCCTTTCTCATTGGTGTGTGATCTTGTGCAACTCATTTAACCTTTGCATTTCCCAAGTTGTTTATCATAAAATGGGGATAATACTGTCTATCTTGTGGCATTATTGAAAAGTTTAAATGAGTTAATGTTTATGAGTGTGCTTAGGAAAGTGCCTAACACTATTGAATTCAGTACTAGTGTACCAAAACCCTTACATTAAAAAATTTATGTTTTCTTCCAGTTTTATTGAGATAAAATTGACATATAGCTCTGTATAAATTTAAGCTGTACACCATAATGATTTGACATCATCATGAAATGATTCCCACAATAAATTTAGTGAATATCCATCATCTCATAGATACAACATTAAAGAAATAGAAAAAAATATTTTCCCTTGTGATGAGAACTCTTAGGATTTATTCTCTTAACTTTCATACATAATGTACTGAGCGATAATTATATCATGTTGTACATTACATTCCTAGTACGCATAACTGAAGTTTTACCTTTTGACCACCTTCATTTAATGCCATCTTCCCCCACCCTCCCTGCCCCTACCTCAGGTAACCACAGATCTAATCTCTTTTTCTATGAGTTTGCTTGTTTGTTTTTGAAATATAATTGACCCGTGAAACTATGTTAGTTCCTGGGGCCCAACATAGTGATTTGATATTTCTCTACATTTCAAAATGTTCATAAATAAATGATCACCACAATAAGTCCAGTTACCGTCTGTCATCATACAAAGATATTACATAATTATTGATTGTATTTCCCACGTTGTACATTTTATACCCATGACTCATTTATTTTGTAACTGGAAGTTTGCACCTCCTAATCTCCCTCACCTATTTCTCTCCTCCCTCCACTCCCAACCCCTCTGGCAACCACCTGTTTGTTCTCTGTATCTATGACTCTGTTTCTGTTTAATTCTGTTGGTTCATTTGTTTAGACCTAAGTGAAATCATATAGTATTTGTCTTTGTCTGCCTCAGTGTCTTATTTCACTTAGCATAATACCTTCAGGCCTATCTGCGTTGTCGAAGATAGCAAGATTTCATTCTTCTGAAGGCTGAGTAATATTCCATTGTGTGTGTGTGCGTGTGTGCGTGTGTGCGCGCGTGTGTGTGTGTGTGTGTGTGTGTGTGTGTGTGTGATGTCTTCTTTCTTCATTCATCTATTGATGGGCCCTCAGGTTGCTTCCATATCTTTGCTATTGTAAATAATGCTATAATGAATATAGGTGTGCCTATGTCTTTTTGAATTAGAGTTCTTGTTTTCTTCAGATAAATACCCAATAGTAGGATAGCTGAATCATATGGTAGTTGCATTTTTAATTTTTTGAGGAATCTCCATACTGTTTTCCATATTGGCTACACCAGTCTACAATCCCACTAACAGTGCACAAGGGTCCCCTTTTCTCCACATCTATCTGACATTTATTATTTGTTCTCTTTTTGATAATAGCCATTCTGACAGGTGTAAGGTAATATCTCATTGTAGTTTTGATTTGCATTTCCCTGATGATTAGTGATATTGGGCATCTTTTCATGTGCCTGTTGGCCATCTTCATGTCAACCTTGGAAAAATGTCTATTCTGGTACTCTGGCCATTTTAAATTTTTTTTTATTTTTGACTTTGAGTTGTACTAGTTCTTTGGGTATTTTGGATATTAACCCCTTATAATATATATTGTTTGCAAGTATTGTCTCCCATTCAATAAGCAGCCTTTTCATCTTGTCGATAATTTTCCTCACGGTGCAAATGTTTTAGTTTGATATAGTCCCATCTGTTTTGCTTGTGCTTCCCTTGCCTGAGGATATACCAAACTCTTATATTTTTGAGTGATGATGTCTCATTTAGGCAGCAGAGGTAAAATAAGCTCTGGATTTCAGACTCCAGTGAAGCACCCTTAGTTTTTGGTAAGTCACTTTTCTGTAACTATCATTAATATGGGAATGAGTATTTTTCATCAGTGCAACCATGCATCTTCTCTAGTTTATATGATAAAATTAATTATCATATAAACTTCAGTATTATACATACTAACAGTAACATATTATTTGCCATACATCTTAATATTCAGCTGAGACACTCTGATAGGGCAGCATTGAATCACAAGATTTCTGTTGGAATTATTTTGTCAAATTGTCCAAGATACTGATGTAATGATTAGCACTTTTTGGGGGGGGGTTCTTTTGTTTTTTGTTTTTTTTGCGGTACACGGGCCTCTCACTGTGGTGGCCTCCCCCACTGCGGAGCACAGGGTCCGGATGCGCAGGCCAAGCGGCCATGGCTCACGGGCCCAGCCACTCCACGGCATGCGGGATCCTCCTGGACCGGGGCATGAACCTGTGTCCCCTGCATCGGCAGGCGGACTCTCAACCACTGCGCCACCAGGGAAGCCCTCCATGATTAGCACTATTGACTCCTAAAGAGAAACATGTAGGTTCACTTTTTATTTTGCCACTGATTTTTTTTGTCCACTTCTCTTTGGCTTGATCTGTAATCTTGCTGTGGCTTAAGTTTCATTGTATGTGTGACTTTGATATCTTTTTTAATTTAAATAAGACCCAAAGGCCTCTAATTCTAGGAATAAAGGAGTCACACAGGACCAGAAAAGGTGAAGAGAAAAAAGTGATTGATGTGAAATAGAAAAGGAATTTGACAAGAAGAGATACAAATCCTTTCTGTTTCCCAGTTACAGATTTGAACAAATTGAAGATTAAAAATCTTCTGTGCAATTTGCCTAAAGTCTCAATTCATCCTCAGATTTTTTAACACAACCAATTTAAACACTTTCTATTATCTCCGAGGATCAAAAGAATCAATCAACATCTTCTACAGTCTTGTGAGTCCTCAATCACGCTTGCCCAAGGCAATGAATATCAAATCAAAAGCTGCCTCTATGGGTATGGGGTTATAACTCAGTATAACAGAAAATACCGCAGTAGTAAAACCTTGCATAAAATGAAATCTGATTCATGGTCATTGAAAACTATATCCTTTCAGAGATTATATGGAAATTTTCTCAATCTGTTTTTCCCCTCAAAATGAGTTTTTAAAATGTCAACCTGTTATTCTTTCTGAGGCAAAAGATTAAATTTGTAATCAATCTAACTCCTATATTCCTAATTTTTTGGATTTCTCTTCATTTTGATAACTTTAGATTATGATATTCAATTTAGATTTTTTTGAGAAGTTCATTTAGAAAATAATAGTGATCATATGTAAGTATACAAACCTGCATATTTACCAAGATGATTATGATTATGATTATGTGTGTGTGTGTGTGTGTATATCTGGGTGATAGATATCAAATTAATTTGGTACAATAGGTTTGGTCAAAAAGTAGGAATAAAAATGACAGATTCAGGACAGTCTTTCAATCTGTATTCTAAATGAAGCTAGTTTCATTATAGTAAGTGTCTCAAATCGTTTGTCTGGGAAATTTTATTGCACATAGATCTTAACTTGCTACCTTTATTATTGTTGTGTCAACTTTTAGCTGCTGTATATAAAATGTATGCTGGACACAACTCAATAAGGAAGTTTGAGAGTTTGAATCTATCTGCTTTTGTGAAATGTAAGAAATCCCATGTTTTTATTTGGTTTAGATGAGAAAAAATTTGCTTCCCCCACCATCAGTTCTGTTTTCATTAGTTAGTTTTCTATGCTTTTAAGTGGTGTGCGCTAAAATATTATTACTGGGGCTTCCCTGGTGGTGCAGTGGTTGAGAGTCCGCCTGCCGATGCAGGGGGGTGCGGGTTTGTGCCCTGGTCAGGGAGTATCCCACATGCCACGGAGCGGCTGGGCCCATGAGCCATGGCCACAGAGCCTGCACATCCGGAGCCTGTGCTCCGCAATGGGAGAGGCCACCACAGTGAGAGGCCCGCGTACCACAAAAAAAAAAGAAAAAAGAAAAAAATATATATATATATTATTACTATCAAGGTTACTTATTACTACTACTTATTATTACTTTACTATTTGATGAAGGAAATAGAACAAGTAAAATATTCACTTTTGATCACTTATACAAATGTCTGTAATAATTATTTAAATTAGGATAGTGAAAATTATATTTATAGCCATGTCCATGGAGTGGGATGGGGATGGAGTGCTTCCTCACAGTGTTTCCATACTTTGCAAAGGGAAAAAAAGAAGCATGCTGTCATCACATGTGTCTATATTACATGCACATGTTTTTTTATGTTTCACTCAGAATAAACTTTTTTTGTGGGGATGCCACCAGGGTTAAGCATGGACTTTTTAAGAGTTCTAATGTCAATCATAACATTTTCAATCTGTGTATAATTTAAAAACATCAAAATTATATTTATTTACAGTTTATACTCACCTCTAGAACTAAATTTAAAAATATTGAAATTGCTAAGTTGAAGAAAGTTTACCTTATGGGCTCACATATGTTAACAATAGCATGCATCGTTTCTTTTAATAGAATTTGTTAATCATTTTCCAAAAGGCTATGTATTTTCTTTTTTTTTATATATTTTTCAAAAGGCTATGTATCTTCTAAATTTTATCTGTAATTAGTTGAGGCTTGTGTTGGATGAGGGTTGAGTAAGAAAGTGAAACAAAACATGTGATAAGGACAATACTAGATCTGAATGCACAGATGTAGATTATAATGGCTAGTCTACATTCTGTTTTGACATCTAGGATGTAAAAAATGCTTTCCTTGAAATAGAAATAAAAATTGCTTGAATGTGATATATGGAACATCATCAAAGTCATAGTAGTTGTCATGATTTAAAATCTATATATAAAGCACTGCATGTTTACATCATGGGAAATCTTTGCTTCTACTTTATGAATTTCACTTTTAGAGTTTCGCTCTGAATTGCAATATTTAAATAACAAAGTGAATCTGAAGTTGAATTGAATCTGCAATAGTATAGAAATAATGCTGCTCAATTCCATTTAGTGTAATTCTGGAATGATAAAAGGCCTTCAGCATTTTAAAGGTTGGATTGGTTTTAAACAATTAGCTGAGCCATGCTTTAAACTTATCTAGTTATAGTTTGTGTTTCTTTATTGTTTCTAACATACTAAGACACCAGTTATTTTATGGGGCATTTATATAATACTATTATAGTTTTTTATTTAATGTAGCTGATTTTTAGGTGAAATATTTTTAAAGAAGTATTTTCTGATTATTTCAGCTTTTTAAATCCTTTATAAAATATGCAAGGTGGATCTAACTTTTCATTCATTTTCATGGTAACTTATTTTTCTGAAATTGATATGCAAAAGGAGGGACTCTAAAGACAAAGTCAACCAGTACTAGGGACTTGATTTTACTTCACTTGCCAAAGACCAGGCACATATGTTACAGACAGAGAAAATGAGGGCCAAAGACTTCAAATTACTTTTTCCAAGGTTAAGCAATTAGGAGTCTGTGGAATTGGGATTCATACCAGTAGCATCTGATTCTTAGTTTTGTACTCTTTTCCTTGTGCCATTCCATGAAAGTCAAAATAATCCTGGGGAACAGTGATTTGCCCCCAACTCTTTTCCTTTAATATCAGCTGAATACCACGTCAAATTTCTACCCCTCTCTAATCTTCTTGCCTCTTCATTAAAAAAGAGTGTCAATAGCAACATCGTAAGCTAGAAAAGTAACCCCACTTTATCAGCATACCATGTTTTTACTCTACCTTATTCCTGTCAGTATCTACTATGCATTTGTCAAATCCTATAGAACTTTACCAAAGTACTAAGAGTGAACCTTAATGTGTATGAAGTAAAAACATAATAATTTAGGAGATTGGAGTATACCTGGATGGAAGGCAAAATGTGGCAAAACAATCTAACTGTATTACACATGTATGAAACAACCTCACTGAAGGGGGTGAAGAAAAAGGCTAGCCTGAGTGACTGACCGTGAGTAGAGTCTGTAAAACTAAGGGCAAAGAAACAATGCATAAGGACTCTACTCTTGCTGGTAAAGTTTCCCATGGGAGTATGGGTTGATAATTCTGATACTGCTATATACGTGTACGAGAAGTAAATAAGTAAATGGATGGCATATGGTAGAGACAGGTTGTCATTGTTAGTAGGAATTTACAGATAAGCAAAGGGAGAAAGTTTCAGTGATCTGTATGGTAGTGGACTAGAATTGGAGATATGAGTATAAACTGATGTTTTGCTTAATATTTGGATATACAGAGGAATATTTATAGATATATAATATAATATATAACATAACATTTACACATAACGTTTTTTGCCCTGTCACCTGAGAGGATCTAGAAACAATGACACCCCAGTAGCAACAAGCATACGTAGCACCCAAATTTTGGTTTCTAATACCATTCTCCAAAAAAAGGAACCCAGAACTTCGTGGAGAAATAGTTGATTCTAGGACTGGGGCAAGAAATTTAAAAGATGAGTCTGTAGCATCTTGTAGTTTCAGAATGTGATGTTCTCAAAAAAGCTACAGTGAAGGTTGGACGCAGGAGCCAAGTGAAAGAGCTCCCAATGGCCAAAACTAGAACAATTTGAACGACAAGAAGTAATGTAGTATTGGATTATAACTAAAAGCATTAAATACCCATGAGTCCATATTGATATTAAGTTAATTATCAAATAAATATATGTGAATGAGAGCTGTCAAATATGTGGGAAAATTCCAAGTAATTGATGTAGATACTCTGCTCTCAAGGAGTCAGGGCCTTACTTTTTGCCCCCCTAAATGTGGGCTATGCTGAGTAATTTCCTCCAAAGAGTGTAGTATGGAATGGGCGGGAAGAAAAAAGAGTAACTTGAGAGTGGAGAAACATGATGAACACTACCTCAGCCATGTGGTCAAGGTTAACATCAACAGTGATGTCATTTTGACAGCATGTATCCTTAGTAAGATGTGATGAAGCAGAGGTTTACCTCTGTGGCCATCCTCTTCAAAATCCGTAACTCCAGGCTAATCATGAGGATTATATTAAACAAATTGCAATTGAAAAATACTCTTAAAACTAACCAGTACTCCTCAAAATGCTCAACCAATACTCCTCAAAACTGTCAGGATCGTCAAAAATAAGGGAAGTCTGAGAAAATATCACAGCTAAGAGAAGCCTAAGGAGACATGATGACTAAGTGTAGTGTGGCATCCTGGATAGGATCCTGGAACAGGAAAAGGCGTTAGTTAAAATGACTGAATAAACTATGAACTCTAGTTAATTATTGTGTATTAATAACTTGTTTATTCATTATAACAAATGTACCATAAAAATATATGGTGTTGCTCCTAGAGGAAACTGGGTGTAGGGTATATTGGAACTCTCTGTAGTATCTTTGTGATTTTTCTGTGAATCTAAAACTGTTCTAAAAAATAAAGTTTTTTCTTTAATTTAAAAAATAGATTTGGTAAGGCCTAATCACTGGAGTTCTGATTCAACAGGGTTGGATTAAGGCTCTACGCATATCTTTTTTTAATAGCTCCTGAGACACTAGGAAACACAGTCAGAATTAAGAGGCAAGGGCTAGGTTGTAAGTTCAGTGAAGACAGCAATCCTGTAAGTGAAGCTCACTACTTTATCCATACCGCCTACGACAATGCCTGGCACCAAGTAGACAAAAAAGTAAATATTTCCTGAATGCATGAATTGTAAGATTCTGTAGTGAGAAATGGAAGTAGTTATGATTTAACAGCAAAAGACACATTTTTAACTTACTTCTGAAGATTTTGATGTAAGCACATTTGTTCAAAACCCAAATACATAATGAAAACATTTGTATTCCACATATCATCTCTGTTGTTATGTGCAAAATGTGTATTGGCCATATTGCACAAATAATTAAGCAATTATAATCTTTTCTATGTCACAATATTAGAATCTCTTGTGTTGATGAGAAAAGATTAAATTTCAAAACGACATTGAAAATATAAATGGAAGTAGTATGCTAACAAAGATATTTTAATTTCATGATACTTGCACTGTGCAACAGATATTATTTTCTTTGAAAACATTTAATGTGTGTTTATACACATACATGTAAATAAACTCTGATCTTTTTTTATGTGCTGACTTACAAACACCAGTGCTTAGCACAGTACACAGTGCAAAAATAAAAGCTTTTGAAAAAATAGATAATACGTAAATAAGTGCATGCATTGAAGGTCTGAAAGGTACTTGTATGTTTGAAATGACGTTCCTGCTGAATTGTGATTCAGTACGGTTATTATCTCAGTTTAGTATCTTCATTCTCCTTCTTTGTATGTGTGTGTGTATATGTGTGTATATATGTACTATATCCATATGTATATACTGTTATTTACAAAGGAACCAGTGAAATATGGCAATAATTTTAAGCGCTCTCCAATTACAGAATCAAACATACTCTCTTAGAAACTAACTGGCCAGTTTTTGAAAGTAGTTGACCATAATATTTTCCTTCTTCAAATTCTGATTTGGTCATTTTCTTCCTATTAATGTTTCTACCAGGGGGTGCATAAGGGAACAAATTAAGATTTATCTCATATTTTGTACTAAAAACTAATAAAGAAGAAAATTTGAAGCTATTGGCTAAAATGATTTTTACATTTCTAAAAATCATGAAATGTAATTGGTTCATTTAGAGTATGAAAGTAGTCTATATCCAATTTGAGGAGGCAGCACTGTATAGTGAAATGGTTAAAGATAGTCAAAGGAAAAGCTACATTTGTATTTGGCTTTGACACTGTTGGGTTTTCATATTGGACAAGTGCCTTAGGCCTCTCCAAGCCTGTCTCCAGACCTGTCTCTTAGGCCTCTCTGTTTCCTATCTCTAAAATGTCTCAGGCATCCACCCGAATTTCATATACTTTCCTTCACCATGTGGGATATTATTTTCCATTGGAGAATAATTCTTAAGCACATCTACATTTTTAGTTTATAGTTAAGTGAGATTTGAATGAGACACACTTTTTTGTAAACATTTAATTCAACCATAACCCAGAGTGGGAAATAAACAGTAGCTGATGTTGCCTCTGTTTTGCCTCCCACATTCTCTTCTTTCCTTTCTTCCTCCTTCTTCTTCTTTATAGTGATATTATTCATTCAGATGGACATGACCTCCATTAAAATAGCTTCAGGGAGATTGATGACATAAAATGAGTGTTACAACCAGAGTAGCAAGAAAATGAAGGAATCTAGCTGCGAAGTGAAATCAGATAAAGTTTATAAGGTATAAGAGACACAATAGCACTACATTAGTGTTAGTGAGGTTAGTGCCTGAAACTCAAAGGCAAACAGTATTGGGGCACATGCCCATTTCAGGTGGGAACTGAGGGGTAGTGGTGCAACAAGTTAAAACGCAGGGCAAAACCACACAAGTTTATCTATTGTGAATAGCTTCTAAATAGCTTTTAAATGATCTGTTATTGAACTTACTAAGATTGTCATCTCCTCCATTTCGGAGTTGGTTATAAATCAGTCTTTCATCTCTCTCCTGACAGTATAAACAAAGTACCCTCTAGACCTGTATTCAGAAAGATACTAGGCATGTCCACTTACACTCACTCCCTTCATAGAACTACTGGTGCATTAGATAGTAGGGGCCAGGAAGAATCCTTTGTCAAGTTGCCACTAGAAAATAATCACCTTATATATGGTATCTCTAAACTGCCAAATATTTAGTAGGTTTCTTCACAGACACCCACTGTAAATCCCAGGTACTTTTCTGCACCAGGATCCTAGCTGTTATTTCCAATATTCAACAGACCTACAGTTTTAACTGGTGGTTCACAAACATTCAGATCAAATTCTTATACCTTTTATAATTATCCCTGATACTCTTTCAAATGTTTTTAATGGCCTTTATCATCAAAAATTTACTGGAAGACATGATGTAAACCCTTTGAAAAAATATTAATATTAATAGAGTAATCTTTAACTTTCTCTCCATGAATCATGATGCTTTCTTTTCTTGTCCCAGATGGGCTGAAGTCAAGAGGAAAAAAGATATGGCTTCTGATGGCTCTGTGAACTTTATATGATGTTCAGTGGACTCTATGCTTATAACTCCTTTATTTCATGCATGTAAACTTCCTATCTGGTATCTGGAAGGATCCACTCATACTCAGTAATTAATGCAACTAATCCTTATTATAAAGAATATTTAACAATGTGCTAACGATCTAAGTGGTAATTCTCAATGACTGGAATCTACCTGATCTTTCAAATGTGATGTTGGCCCTAGATTCTCAGGGTTAGTGGCCATGGATGAGCTAACGCCAGAGTTTCTAGTGCCCCATGAACTATCCTTCTACTACCCATAGTAAAACATAATCTATATAAAGATGGAGATCCTGCTGTGGAACATGGGGGATGTCAGCCATTCCACAATATTAAGAAATCAAGGCATCACCTCTCTAGTGGCACAGTGTCATTTAGATAGACTCCCAACACATAGCTACAATCAGGCATTACATTTTGTTTAATGTTTGATCTATGATTAAGAGCAAGACAGATCCATGTATACTTAAGCTTATCTCAACAAAGGATATTTAGTTGCCCTTTTGCTCCTACTCAGGGTACAGAGCCAACTCCTTGCCAATCTGTCAGTCATCAGTCATGTTAAAACAAATCCTCCCATTTTATATTATAGATATGGTGGATTTTCCAAAGTCTAAAGAGGGTAGGACCTTCATAAAGAGATTTTTAAAAACACGATGCATTCATTAACATTTTCAACATTTCTTCCACTCCAGATCATAATTTTGTAAACAGTGTTGTCTGTGGAAATAAAACATAATGAAAAGTACAACAAGATGTACTATGTAAATATCTGGATAGTAACCTAAAGGTTAAGAAGTAGAACAACTTTATTATTCTTTGTAGTAAATAATACTTGTTCTCTACAGTTTATACAAGTGCCATTATCTTTTATAGAAGGCACAAGAAGTATCAGCAAATGAGAAGGTATAATGATGTATTCGGGCCAAAGTTACCTATAGTTATAGAGATTAAAATCTATTTTTTTAGCTATTGAAATACTACAGAATATAGTAGTATTAAGTTAGACTGTACTTTACAAACTGCTTTATATGCTCCTGAGTAGCAAGGATATTAACTAATGATCCTTTAAATGGGTATGTAAAATATAATTTAAGCTACTTGCAACATGCAAAAGAGAGGCATCGTTTGTTACTGCCAAAAATCACTGACATGTGGAAATCAGAAAATCATTAGCCTTGATAGGAATAGCTTAATAAAACAGGGAAGAGAACACATTATTTAGAGCAGTTAAATGACAATTGATGCAACCACTGGTGAAATGCATAAAGAAAAAGTGGATATGATTTAGTGAATGATAAATTCCACACTTAGTATTCATGCATACAAAGGAATAGAAATCTTTGCTCATTAACCATTGCACTTAGTTTGTGAGCCAAAATGCTTCAGGCTGTAGCCCTAATTGTCATAAATGTTTATCTCTGTGCAAGTTTAATTTAGTCTTAAGAAAAAAATGTTATCCTGAGTGATGAATGATTCTACATCTCTTTCATTTTCTTCATCAGCCTAAGTTGGTTTACTTAAAACCCTGTTCATACCTGTCCTCTTCTTGAGGTCTCCAGAATACCCCCAGCTATAATTAATCTCTCTTAATCTCTCTCTTTCCCCCCATTATGCCCCACTCTTTTTACGTCTGTTTTAGTAGTGTGCTTAATGGCATATTTACTGGCATACCTCATTTAGCTTTGCCTTCTAGAACACCAGTTTTTCATAGCTGTTTAGTAGAGTGTAACACTGTGCTCTCCTCAGTTTAAATGGCACTTGCCAATCTGTTTTGTTTATGCTCTTGAATCTCTTTGCTATTGACAAACTTTTTTAGCTGATGATGATTTCTATTTGATTTTGAGCAAATATGTTGAAAATATCTCAAAGTATGAACAAACATGGGCCGTTTTAATGTCCGTTAAACACAAGGATGACATGCAGCATCACACGTGTGAAACTGTGATGGATATGAGACCTGCTCGCTCCACCATTTGAACATATGTAAAGAGTACGGGGGAGTCAATTATCTCATACCCTTATGTTAATTTAGATTTTAGTCATTTTTTAGGGAATGCATCTCCAAAGGGGCTGTCGTGACTTTGATTTATTTATTATTCACATTCATGGAACCCTCTTACACTCCATTTTAAAATAGAGTAAATGGGATATGCCTTTATTTTTGAATGTACCTATACAACTTTTATCATTGAGAGTTCCCTGAAACATGGATCATACCTCAGTGGTAAAATCTAAACTGAGTATAAAGGCCAACTAAGCAGCATAAATGTGTGGAGAGGACAAAGTTAGCATTATAAACAGAAAATCACATTAAGTATTAGCACCTGAAGATTGCCTACCTGCCCAAAGAGGGCAACAGCTATTAAAAAAATACTTGTTTCCAAGAAATAATGTAAATATACTTTTCTGTACCTTCCAGTTTTTCAAGTTAAACCAAACCTGATTTTTGTGAGATTTTTTAAACGTTGGCCATTTAATTTAAACTATAGTTATTTTCTGTGTTGTGCAAGTTCAAATAAAACACTTCTACAGACGAGAGCCAGCTCATAGGCTACCTGTCTATGATGTCTGCCATAACCGTTTCATGACAATATGAAAGAAAGAATAAATTAAGAGCATTGACCAATGTCTTGGCCTGATCATAGAGTTAGTTTTAAAATTTCCATTGATAAATCAAAAAGACACATATGACCAGTTATAGTATTTACCATCAACATCACACACACACACACACACACACACACACACACACACACACACAACTTTTAAAAAATCCTAGCAATTTCAGAGGGGGAAGCATGAATTTTCCTAGTACTGAATTCTGGGATAAAATAAAATTTCCTGGGCAGTATCATACACAATGTCCTCAAGAACATCTCTACAATAAATATGAGTTTTGTAGGATCACTTTTTGTTGTGTTCCTTTATGTAAGACAAGTCATATTAAATACCACACTTAATTTTTGCTGTGGTTTCAGTGAAGTCACAAAATGATTAAAATCAGGCACAGACCTGTTAACTGGATTTGGCAGAGAAATGCATAGAGTACATATAACTCTAAAGACTTTTATTCAGTTTTGAATTCTTAGAGCTCTTAACAAAGTTTTCTGCATGTAGAAGATGCTCTTTGAAAGTATGAAGTGAAAACATGAATTAACTACACATTTGATGATGGATAAAAAGCATCTCAAATACAAAACCCTGGGTTTAAGAAAATAGCATTTACACTCTACTAGTCACAGTACAACGAAAAATTAAAAAGTGTTTTGATGTCTCATGGACTTCTCGTTTACGTGATTAGAAAAAGAGGCCCACTACATATGCCAACAGTTAACAGCTGTGACTTTAAAAAATGATCGTATTTAGTGGCAGAATTCATAAGAGGAATTTTTGTCGGATGTTTTTAGTTTACGTTCTTGGGGTAACAAACCACCCTACACTCAGGTCTCTGGACATAGCCCAATCATAGCACCTGTTGAAGGACAGACACAGGTGGTTATATTTACAATTATACAGTCTCAACTGGCCTAAGGAATTGAAGGTAGTTACTTGCCAAAGAAGGAAATAGTCCATTCACTGACTAGCTGTCCAATGATGCAGTGGATTTTTCCTCTCTCAAATATATAAACTAATAATCAGAAGGACATTTAAACTAGAAACTCCCGTTTTCAAGAATGCAGTGCTAATGTGTAACCAAGGAAAGTTAATTTTCAGAGAGAAGCAAGAGAATGGAGCAAATGGTATAAAATGGTATAGAGAAAGAGGAGTGAGGGACTAAGAAATTGGAAAAATGGGAAAAGAGTAATTCCTGCCTGTAGCAGCCCAAAGCCAACAGATTTGTCTAGAAAATTGTCTGGGAACAATAGCCCCTTCCCCCCCTCCCCACGCCCCCGCTGGCACCCACCACATATACACCCCCTCATACAACTGCTGAGGCAAGCTTGAGTGGATATCACTTTCTTGTTATTAATTAAATTATCATGACGAGGATGAACTTAATACAACTATTTAAAATATGTGATATATAAAGTAGGAGAGTAAAAATAGATGTGTTTGTGTGCATGTGTTTTTCAGACCAATAATTATGATTAATGCCAAGTTATTAAAATACGCAGTATGTGAATCATTAGTGCTCAAGGAAGTTGATTATAAGATCATAGTATTCTGCCTGAGATTAGGGAATGGATATATTTATACTTAGCTTGCTCAGGATCTGTTCTCTCAGAATACAGAAGTCCTTATTCATATAATATTTTTCTAGACTCTTGTTTTCTAATGTCTTCTGTTTCATAGTCTACCTCTTTGTCTTCAGAAAGTTGAGCAAGACAGCAATACCTTTGTTTAACTATCTTTGGGACTATTTCCTCATTCTCAGCTTATTTTGATATAATATCCTTGGATATAAATCTGTATATCCTATCTAACTAGTCCTAACACTTTCTGTTCAGAACAATTTTGGATAGCTCTAAATTGCATGCAGCAAATTGGCATAAGCAAAGTGCTATTAAAGAAATAAGATATAGAGATGAGAGGGTACCAAACAAGTCTTTCTGCTGGATAAAGTCTCTCTCATAGGACAGATAGTAATTTCTCCATCTAGTTGATGAACAACCAATATCTTCCAAGTAGGTTCCATAATGGAAGTGGCAAAATATAATTTTCATATGGTCTTTTATGTTTATTGTCCCTGTCACCCTTTCTCAGGGATTCTTTTGAGCTCTGCATGTTAACGTTTTATTCTCCTTTAGATTTTAGCAGAATTTCAATTCAGTCTGTCATTTTATAATTCTAGGAGTGACATATGGAAAGGTGGTAGAATGTGGCTAGGTGTGTGTTAACATAATCCACACTCATTTTTTTCTTAATACAAAAATCATACAAATGGTTGATAATGCAGATAATATACTCCTGAAAAATAAAATATCACTAAAAATTGAGAGTTATAAACATTTCAATGAGTTGTAAAAATCTTTCGTGAAAGTATCCCTTGCAAGTATATTTAGGCTAGCAAAATTTAAAGAAAATTTAAATTGGTATTGATATTTTCTGCTCCTTTGTCACTGTTGGTGAGAGTTATATACTTTTAAAACATTGTGTTAAAATAGCATGTCCTTGCTTTGCAAAAATAAGACATAGAGGTTATATAATGAATCCCATTCCTAGTTTATATTCTTATCTAAACATTAGTTATAGCAAATAAAATCATTTATTAAAAAGGATTAATATTTTAATTTCAGACCTGCAAATTTATGTTTATTGTTCTGGGTAACCCTACATATTTAATATTTATTGATTTTTGGATTCCTCATGGCAATGCTGGGTTAAGGAGACTATTTTCCCTGAAGTCCAGTTTTTCCATAGTCACTGGTTATTATGCCCCTGTAGGTCAGTAAATATGTGTAGGAGAGATACAGAACAAGATTATGAAAGTTATGTCTTACTAATTTCCAATTCAACTTCAAATCAAACTTCAAATCAAGTTTAAATCAAACTTCCCCCCACTTTTGCATTGTATAGTTTAGGAAGCTACAGATGGAATTTCAGTATCCACCTGCAAAATCTACTCTATTTAGGACTCTTATTTGATTGACACAGAAACAAGATTCAAATCAGCTTATTCTAAGAGGTAAACATAGCATAAGACCTCTGGATCTGTTGTGAAAATCAAGGATAGCAATGTTGCTGTGCCATGAAATGAGAGAATGAAAACTTTTCTTTGACTCTCAACTTTGCTAGTCTGGGTAAGTTTTATTTCTACTCTCTCGCTTTAGATTACACTGCAGATGCTTTCAATATCATCTGAGATTTTGATCTTACACGTCAAGTTTTTAGGAAGAGACCGACTTGTTCTGAGTCTCAAGTACAAAAATATGAGCAAAGAGAATCTTTGGCCCAGCTTAGATATACTGTTGACACCTGAATCAATCAAAAGCTATCAGGGATAGATTACACTGCTAAATAATGACTTCCACTGCAGCTGTGGTTGGTATCAAAAGCAGCAGTTCACAAAGGAAGGATAGGGTAAATCTGAAGAAAGGGAAGGTACTATTGGGTAGAATGATGTGCCATCATATTATTCTATATATTTAATGTGACTGAAACATCTAGTATTAGCAAAAAGAAAAGCAGGCAATAATCTACTTACTTTGATTTGAAGGACACTGAGAGTTTTCCCCATACAATTATATTCCTTGATAGCTGGAGAAAACTACTAGTGATCTTAGGAGACCCCAAATTCAAAACCTCCTTAGACCCCATATAGTTGAATACCCAAAATTTTATATGAGAAAGTTGAGAACCAAGGTAATTGATTTTTCAAGGTCACATTATCTCTAAGTGCCGGAAACCCCAAAGTTATCTAACATTAAACCCACATATTTAATCCTTCTTTTTTGGTCCTGGAGACTTTTACTCACTCAAGTATTCCCCATGACAGGGTTTTCAAAGTTTGTTCTGCAGATTACCTGCATGAGAATAATTGAAAGTATAGGTTCTTGGGCCCCCTCCTCTGCCCCCCAAAACTGAGTCACAAACTCCATCGATTATAATCTGTAAAACTGCATTCTTAACCAAATTTTGGTGTGGTTTTTATGCATGCTGAAGTTTGGAAACTACTGAAGCTTGGTACTCCTAAGTCGTTGAAGGAAAGGGTTAGTGACTAACAACTGAAAGTACTGTGAGCCCAGGAAGGACTAGAAAGACAACAGAGAATACCTAAGAAGTTATTGATAAAGTAGAAAGGACCTTCTTGACTTACTACAGATTTTCCTCATGAACTGCCCTCATAATTGTTATTTCCCTAATGAATTCTAGTTCCCTATTGAAAATTACTCTTTCTACATACTGAAGAAGGTGGTGTTAATTTTGAAAGACACCATTTTAAATGGGAGCTTCAAGTATTAGTCAATGAATCAGGTCTTCACATTACCATTTAGATATCCGTGTTATTTACAAAATGCTTTCCCACAACCATGTTTTTCCTAACTACTATTGCAAGCATTTGAGTCATCCCATTGGACTATGTTTATATGCATCTTAACGTTTTATGAATATACTGAAAATAAAAATACGTGAACTCATATAAATCCTGTAGATGACTTTTCTTTCCAAGTTTTAAACAATTGATCTTTGCTGTCTGATTACAGAGGTATAAAAATTTAATAGCAATTCATATGCAATTATTGTGGTATTACTTGCATTTCCATATCTCATTCTTTCCGGAGGAGTTTAAAGATTAACTTGATAGTTTAAATTTTATTGATAGATTTCCTTATGCTATAAAGTCAGTGCTTTGTGTGTTTATGCTTTGATGCAATCTGGAATAAAATGAAGTAATTTTCAGCTCCCAAAATATAAAAAATAAAGTACATGAATTACTGAATTTTCAGGGTATTTTACATCTAAAAATTACATTTTAATTTGTTTTTTACTGGTACCATGCAGCTTTCTATATCTATACATCTTTAAGGCTTATAAATATAGTAAGGTAAAAAAAGTCTATATTTCAAATTTGATGCATAATAAAATATTTAAAAACATTAATAATACATTATCCCAAAATGCCTTGATTTTTTTTTTGTGTATGTAGCAATTCAATTTTTAAAAAGCTTTATAATACTGATTTGTGGTATTAAATACATCTTTTTCGTGCTTTAAAAAATACTTGTCTATTCACACACATATGAATCCAGCTTTGTGAATATATACATAATCAATCTTTGAAATCCACATCATTGCAGTGGGAAAAATAGATTGACTAACTCACATCTCTGCTTACATTTAATATTCCATTAATTTGGGAAGGATCATAAAGTGTTTTAGTCTCCAGAGTATCTCAAAGTCTAAAAGTAAATAAGCAGTTGTCAACTGTATCATCAAATGACTATTACCTGTTTTGTTTAATTATACCAATAAGAACTCAAAAATAAAATTTGTGTAGTAAAAAACTTGCCTAGGCAGTCCAGGTTCTTAAGATGCAGGATAGAATCAAAGTGATTTATGTCAATACTTAAATGCTGTGACATGTGAAAGACTAAATGTAAATTCTGTAGGTCGCTTTATGTTTGAAATTGTATTTCTAGAGTAGTTAAGCCTACTATGGTGGATGAGTAAAGGTTTGGGGATATGTCCTTTAGAAGAGGATAGATTGATTATTGGAAAAGATGGCAGAGAAACTGGGACTGATTGACTGTGAATATACCACACATGTACTACTTTGTTTAATCCTCCTTTTATAAGTTCATATGTGAGAGAATTTTTTTTTGCTTCTTTTACGGCTTTTCGATATAATCTAAAAGGCACACCCACATATCTGTATCACATTTGGCGCTTTAGAATGTCTTTATTGGACTCCAGAAAAATGCACATATGATTATTAATATCATGGATTATGGGTAGCGTATTAATTTTTTAATGTTCAGGTTAATACTCATTTGCATTTCAGAAATAACGTAATTATTTTGACCTTTGCAAATTCATAGTCGAATGGCATTGCAGACCATTTTCTAATCTGTTTCAAATCATCTCCTGGTTAAAAACCATTTTTCTGAAGAATTTGAACCTTTTTACCTACTCTGTTATAAGATAGGAATTTTAAGATTATATTCAGATGCATGTTGGAGATCTCTCGGAGAAAGCCACATCAGAGTAAAAAAGAAGTAGCCACCTCTCATAGAACATCTGTACTATCATAAAACATCTTTTCGTCATAATTGTATTCCCCATCAATTGTATCCTATTAGGAGACTATGCTAAATATAGGAAAGTTTCCAAACATACCCCATCTTTAGAATGGGATTCACACTCTTTCTGCCTCCCATTGGCTCGTCCAGGCAGGAGTGCTTTTCCCTATAACAATGCAATCAGAAGGCCAGTAGGCACTCCTGTATATGTGGACTATCCTAGACAACTCCAGTAGAGATGGGTTTTGAAAGAGCTACCACAGCCAGTAACTCAGTTTCCAAGACAGATTATAGATGTATATATGAATACACACACAGAGTCTTTGACACCATTCATCACTGAAATCTTCTTCTCCTAGTACAAGTAGATTGATTTTCTTCGATAATCACACTCTGATGTGAAGTCATGAGAACAAGTTGAAACCATAAATATATTACGCAGCATGGAAATTGATACCTGTGTACTAACTAGTTTTGCCGCTGCTGTTGCTAAAAATCAGGCAATCTTAGTATATTTGTTCCTGTTTAACCATGCTATCTGTTCCTTTTATCTTTCAAGGAAGATAGTATAGAATTGATACCTGTTTAGAAGTGGTACTTAAAATTTTTTCACCTAATTTGTACTTGTGGTGGGATGGAACAGATTCAGAATAGAGATCACCGTATCTGAATAAAAAGCAGAAAGTGTTGGAGTCAAGCTGAAGAGTGTTAATATCCCAGCAATGACCCTAACAAGCTATGTGATATTGGTTGCTTCAGTTAAGCTTTTTCACCCAAATAATAATATGCAGTAAGAGGTGTACTTTGAAAACGTTGTACGTAAAGTGCTGAGCATGGTGTTGGCTAGTGGTTTGTATCTCCGTACGAGTAAAGTTTCTTTCCCCATCTTTCCCTCAAAATAATGTGTTGCAAGAATGGAGATGCTTGGCATGTCATAAATTCCTGGCATTAAATGTATATTGCCTTGGAATAATTAGCACCTTTTCACTCTTTAAGGTATGAATCTAAACCTAATGAGGTGAGTTTCACCTTGCAAAAGAAAAACCTGAAGTTTTCTCAGTTTAGTTGCTGCATTAATTGTCTAAGATTGAAGTGCCAGGTTTCTCCAAATTCCTACAAAATTATTCTGGTATAGAATTTATGATTATCAACTTTAAGTGATCATTCCCTCTCCATAAAATGATAACGGAACTAGATGCCATAATTTGAGAATTAGAGGAAAACATATTTGATTTTTTTGGTGCTGTCTTTTTAGAGTAAAATCCTTATTTCTCCAAGATATATGTTGAAATGCTACCACAGTCAAATTTCTAATGAGGGTTGATGTTTAAAAAGTTACATAGGGGGACCTTCAAGATGGCAGAGGAGTAAGATGTGGAAATCACCTTCCTCCCCACAAATACATCAAAAATACATCTACATGTGGAACAACTCCTACAGAACACCTACTGAATGCTGGCAGAAGACCTCACAGACTTCACCAAAGGCAAGAAAATCCCCACGTACATGGGTAGGGCAAAAGAAAAAAAGAAAAATCAGAGACAAAAGAATAGGGACGGGACCTACACTTCTGGAAGGGAGCTGTGAAGGAGGAAAAGTTGCCACACACTAGGAAGGCCCTTCTCAGGCGGGGATGGGGGTGGGGGGGGTAAGCTACAGAGCCACGGAGGAGAGCGCAGCAACAGGGGTGCAGAGGGCAAAGCAGAGAGATTCCCGCACAGAGGATTGGCGCTGACCACACTCACCAGCCTGAGAGGCTTGTCTGCTCATCCACCAGGGCAGGGCGGGGCTCGGAGCTGAGGCTCGGTCTTCGGAGGTCAGAAACCAGGGAGAGGACTGGGGGTGGCTGCGTGAACACAGCCTGAGTGGGCTAGTGCGCCACAGCTAGCTGAGAGGGAGTCCAGAAAATGTCTGGACCTGCCTAAGAGGCAAGAGACCATTGTCTTGGGGTGAGTGAGGAGAGGGAATTTCTTCCCTGTCTGCCCACAGAAGGCAGACCACCGCCTAAACGACCTCCAGAGATGGGTGTGAGCCATGGCTATTATCTTGGACACCAGAGACGGGCATGAAATGCTAATGCTGCTGCTGCAGCCACCAAGAGTCCTGTGTGAAGCACAGATTACTATCCACACATCCTCGGAAGCCTGTGCAGCTGCTGCTGCCAGACTCCCGTGATCCAGGGACAACTTCCCCAGGAGAACACACGGCACACCTCAGGCTGTTGCAACGTCACGCTGGCCTCTGCCACCGCAGGCTCACCCTGCATTCCAATTATAACTACCATACCCCTCCCTTTCCCCCAGCCTGAATGGGCCAGAGACCCCTAATCCACCGCTGTTTTAACCCCATCCTCTCAAGGTGGGAACAGATGCCTAAGGGCAACCTACATGCAGAGGTGCGGCCAAAACCAAAGCTGAACCTGGGAGCTGTGCAAACAAAGAAGAGAACGGGAAATTCCTCCATGCAGCCTCAGGAGCAGTGGATTAAATCCCCACAATAACTTGATGTACCATGCATCTGTGGAATACCTGAATAGACAACGAATCGTCCCAAAATTGAGACATTAGACTTTGGGAGCAACTGTAGACTTGGGGTTTGCTGTCTGCGACTGATTTGGTTTTGATTTTTATGTCTATCTTAGTATACTTTTTAGTGCTTGTTATTGGTGGATTTGTTTTTTGGTTTGGTTGCTCTCTTCTTTTTTTATTCTTATTTTTTAATTTTAATAATTATTTATTTTATTTTATTTTACTTTTTCTTTCTTTTTTTCTTCCTTTTCTTCTGAGCCATGTGGCTGACAGGATCTTGGTGCTACAGCCTGGTGTTAGGGCTGAGCCTCTGAAGTGGGAGAGCCAAGTTCAGGACATTGGACCACCAGAGACCTCCTGGCCCCACATAATAGCAGTTGGCAAGAGCTCTCCCAGAGATCTCCATCTCCGTGCTAAGACCCAACTCCACCAAAGGCCAGCAGATAGCAGTGCTGGTTGCCCTATGTGAAACAACTTGTAAGACAGGAACACAACACCACCCATTAGCAGAGAAGCTCCCTGAAATCATAGTAAGTTCACAGACACCCCAAAACACACCACTGGACGCAGCCCTTCCCACTAAAAGGACAAGATCCAGCCCCACCCACAAGAACACAGGCACCGGTCCCGTCCACCAGGAGGCTTACACAAGCCACTGAACCAACCTCACCCACTGGGGGCAGACACTAAAAACAATGGGAAATGCAAACCCATAGCCTGCAAAAAGGAGACCCCAAACACAGTAAGTTAAGCAAAGAGAAGACAGAGAAATATGCAGAAGATGAAAGAGCAAGGTAAAAACCCAACAGACCAAACAAATGAAGAGAAAATAGGCAGTCTACCTGAAAAAGAATTCAGAGTAATGACAGTAAGGATGATCCAAAATCTTGGAAACAGAATGGAGAATATACAAGAAATGTTTAACAAGGAACTAGAAGAACTAAAGAGCAAACAAACAATGAGGAACAACACAGTAAATGAAATTAAAAATTGTCTAGAAGGAATCAAGAGCAGAATAACTGAGGCAGAAGAATGGATCAGTGATCTGGAAGATAAAATAGGGGAAATAAGTACCAGAGAGCAGAATAAAGAAAAAAGAATGAAAAGAATCGAGGACAGTCTCAGAGACCTCTGGGACCACATTAAATGCACCAACATTCGAATTATAGGGGCCCCTGAAGAAGAAGAGAAAAATAAACAGACTGAGAAAATATTTGAAGAGATTATAGTTGAAAACTTCCCTAACATGGGAAAGGAAATAGTCAATCAAGTCCAGGAAACACAGAGAGTCCCATAGAGGATAAATCCAAGGAGAAACACACTAATACACTTATTAATCAAAGTATCAAAAATTAAATACAAAGAAATATTAAAAACAGCAAGGGAAAAGCAACAAAGAACATACAAGGGAATCCCCATAACGTTAACAGCTGATCTTTCAGCAGAAACTCTGCAAGCCAGAAGGGAGTGGAAGTACATATTTAAAGTGATGAAAGGGAAAAACCTACAACCAAGATTACTCTACTCAGCAAGGATCTCATTCAGATTTCACAGAAAAATTAAAACCTTTACAGACAAGCAAAGGTTAACAGAATTCAGTACCGCCAAACCAGCATTACAATAAATGCTAAAGGAACTTCTTTAGGAAAGAAACACAAGAGGAGGAAAAGGCCTACAAAAACAAACCCAAAACAATTAAGAAAATGGTAATAGGAGCATACATATCGATAATTACCTTAAATGTAAATGGATTAAGTGCTCCAACCAAAAGACATAGACTGGCTGAATGGATACAAAAGCAAGACCTGTGTATACGCTGTCTACAAGAGACCACTTCAGACTGAGGGACACATACAGACTGAAGTGAAGGGATGGAAAAAGATATTCCATGCAAATGGAAATCAGAAGAAAGCTGGAATAGCAATTCTAATATCAGACAAAATAGACCTTAAAATAAAGACTATTACAAGAGACAGGGACACTACATAATGATCAAGGGATCAATCCAAGAAGAAGATATAACAATTGTAAATATTTATGCACCCAACGTAGGAGCACCTCCAATGCATAAGGCAAATGCTAACAGCCATAAAAGGGGAAATTGACAGTAACACAATAATAGTAGGGGACTTTAACACCCCACTTTCACCAATGGACAAATCATCCAAAATGAAAATAAATAAGGAAACACAAACTTTATTTTTTTGCAGTACGAGGGCCTCTCACTGTTGTGGCCTCTCCCGTTGTGGAGCACAGACTCTGGGCGTGCAGGCTCAGTGGCCATGGCTCACGGGCCCAGCCGCTCTGCGGCATGTGGGATCTTCCTGGACCGGGGCACGAACCCATGTCCCCTGCATCGGCAGGCGGACTCTCAACCACTGCGCCACCAGGGAAGCCCAGGAAACATAAACTTTAAATGATACATTAGACCAGATGGATTATTGATATTTACAGGACATTCCATCCAAAACAACAGAATACACTTTCTTCTCAAGTGCTCATGGAACATTCTCCACTGTAGAACATATCTTTGTTCACAAATCAAGCCTTGGTAAATTTAAGAAAATTGAAATGGTATAAAGTAACTTTTCCGATCATAATGCTATTAGATATCAACTACAGGAAAAAAACTGTAAAAAATACAAAAACATGGAGGCTAAACACTACGCTACTAAAATAACCAAGAGATCACTGAAGAAATCAGAGGAAATAAAAAAATACCTAGAAACAAATGACAATGAAAACATGATGACCCAAAACCTATGGGATGCAGCAAAAGCAGTTCTAACAGGGAAGTTTATAGCAATACAGTCTTACCTCAAGAAACAGGAAAAATCTCAAACAACCTAACCTTATACCTAAAGCAATTAGAGAAAGAAGAACAAAAAAGCAAATTTAGCAGAAGGAAAGAAATCATACAGATCAGATTAGAAATAAATGAAAAAAAAAAGAAGGAAAGGATAGCAAGATCAATAAAACTAAAAGCTGGTTCTTTTAGAAGATAAACAAATTCATACACCATTAGCCAGACTCATCAAGCAAAAAAAGGGAGAAGACTTAAAACATCAGAATTAGAAATGAAAAAGAAGTTTCAACTGACACTGCAGAAATACAAAGTAATCATGAGAGATTACTACAGCAAGTATATGCCAATAAAATGGACAACCTGGAAGAAATGGAAAAATTCTTAGAAAAGCACAACTTTCCGAGACTGACCCAGGAAGAAATAGAAGATATAAATAGACCAATCACAAGCACTGAAATTGAGACTGTGATTAAAACTCTTCCAGCAAAGAAAAGCCCAGGACCAGATGGCTTCACAGGCGAATTCTATCAAACATTTAGAGAAGAGCTAACACCTCTTCTTCTCAAACTCTTTCAAATCATAGCAGAGGGAGGAACACTCCCAAACTCATTCTACGAGGCCACCATCACCCTGATACCAAAACCAGACAAAGACGTCACAAAGAAAGAAAACTACAGGCCAATATCACTGATGAATATAGATGCAAAAATCCCCAACAAAACACTAACAAACAGAATCCAACAGCACATTAAAAGGATCATACACCATGATCAAGTGGGGTTTATTCCAGGAATGCAAGGATACTCCAATATATGCAAATCAATCAATGTGATACACCATATTAACAAACTGAAGGAAAAAATCCATATGATCATCTCAATAGATGCAGAAATATCTTTTGACAAAATTCAACACTGATTTATGATAAAAACTCTCCAGAAAGTGGGCATAGAGGGAACTTACCTCAACATAATAAAGGCCATATATGGCAAAGCCACAGCCAACATCATTCTCAATGGTGAGAAACTGAAACCATTTCCAGTAAGATCAGGAGCAAGAGAAGGTTGCTCACCATTATTATTCAACATAGTTTTGGAAGTTTTAGCTATAGCAATCATAGGCTAAAAAGAAATAAAAGGAATCCAAATCGGAAAAGAAGAAGTAAAGCTGTTACCGTTTGCAGATGACGTGATACTATACACAGAGAATCTTAAAGATCCTAACAGAAAACTACTAGAGCTAATCAATGAATTTGGTAAAGTAGCAGGATACAAAATTAATGCACAGAAATCTCTTGCATTCCTATACACTAAAGACAAAAATTTTGAAAGAGAAATTAAGGAAACACTTTCATTTACCATCGCAACAAAAAGAATAAAATACCTAGGAATAAACCTGCTGAAGGAGACAAAAGACTTGTATGCATAAAACTATAAGAAACTGATGAAAGAAATTAAAGATTATACAAACAGATGGAGAGGTATACCATGTTCTTGGATTGGAAGAATCAACATTGTGAAAATGACTCTACTACTCAAAGCAATCTACAGATTCAATGCAATCCCTATCAAACTACCAATGGCATTTTTCTCAGAACTAGAACAAAAAAATTCACAATTTGTATGGAAACACAAAAGACCCTAAATTGCCAAAGCAATCTTGAGAACAAAAAATGGAGCCGGAGGAACCAGGCTTCCTGAATTCAGACTATACTACAAAGTTACAGTAATCCAGAGAGTATGGTACTGGCACAAAAACAGGAATATAGATCAATGGAACAGGATAGAAAGTCCAGAGATAAACCCATGCACATATGCTCACCTTATCTTTGATAAAGGAGCAAGAATATACAATGGAGAAAATACAGCCTCTTCAATAAGTGAAAATACAGCCTCTTCAATAAGCTACATGTAAAAGAATGAAATCAGAACACTTGATAACACCATACTCAAAAGAACCCTCAAAATTGATTAAAGACCTAAATGTAAGGCCAGACACTATAAAACTCATAGAGGAAAACATAGGAAGAGCACTCTGACGTAAATCACAGCAAGATCCTTTTGACCCATCTCCTAGAGAAATGGAAATAAAAACTAAAATAAACAAATGGGACCTAATGAAACTTAAAGTCTTTTGCACAGCAAAGGAAACCATAAACAATACGAAGAGACAACCCTCAGAATGGGAGAAAATATTTGCAAGTGAAGCACCAGACAAAGGATTAATCTCCAAAAATATACAAGCAGCTTATGCAGCTCAATATCAAAAAAACAAACATCCCAATCCAAAAATGGGCAGAAGACCTAAATAGACATTTCTCCAAAGAAGATATGCGTATTGCCAACAAACACATGAAAGAATGTTCAACATCATTAATCATTAGAGAAATGCAAATCAAAACTACAATGAGGTATCACCTCACACTGTTCAGAATGGCCATCATTAAAAAATCTACAATGAATGCTGGAGAGGGTGTGGAGTAAAGGGAACCTTCTTGCCCTGTTGGTGGGAATGTAAATTGATACAGCCACTATGGAGAACAGTATGGAGATTCCTCAAAAAACTAAAAATAGAACTACCACATGCCCAGCAATCTCACTGCTGGGTATATATCCTGAGTAAACCATAATTCAAAAAGAGTCATGCGCCACAGTGTTCATTGCAGCACTATTTGCAATAGCCAGGGCATGGAAGCAACCTAAGTGTCCATCGACACATGAATGGAAAAAGAATATGTGGCACATATATACAGTGGAATATTACTCAGCCAAGAAAAGAACCGAAATTGAGTTATTTGTAACGAGGTGGATGGACCTAGAGTCTGTCATACAGAGGAAGTAAGTCAGAAAGAGAAAAACAAATACCGTATGCTAACAGATATATGGAATCTAAAAAGTAATGGTTCTGATGAACCTAGGGACAGGAGAGGAATAAAGACGCAGACGTAGAGAATGGACTTGAGGACACGGGGTTGGGAAGTGTAAGTTGGGATGAAGTGAGAAAGTAGTGTTTACATACGTACACCATCAAATGTAAAATAGGTAGCCAGTGGGAAGCAGCTGCATTGCACAGGTAGATCAGCTCAGTGCTGTGTGGCCACCTAGAGGGGTGGGATAGGGAGGGTGGGAGGGAGGTGCAAGATGGGGGAGGTATGGGTATATATGTATATGTATAGCTGATTCATTTTGTTATACAGCAGAAACTAACACAACATTGTAAAGCAATTATACTCCAATCAAGATGTTAATATATATATATATATAAAAATATGAAATTAAGAAGTTACATAATCTTTTTCCTTAATGTTTCTATTATGGCTTCCTCTCCTTAATGAAGGAAGAGATCTCACATGTCCTCCCTATAGCACTGGGCCCCATGTCATACTTTGGCTTGTAATGTGTTATTTGGAATTCTAAGGCAATATTTTACAAGTTTTTTAAAGATATGCTTGCTTTTATATTCTTTAAAATGAATACAGTATTTTAACTCCTAAGTTATTTTAGTAGCATAAGTGCAAAGATTAAAATATCAAAGCAGTTACAGTGTTTTACATTATGATATACCCAACCTTGTCCCTTTCTCTTGTACCCTTTTCTTTTGCCCTTTGAGAATCACTACTCTAGAGCTTAGAGTTTTAATATGTCACCTTCAACACATATATGACTCTATCATTGCTTTTCTAAACATTATAATATAAATAATATTCTCTGAAAAGATAAAGTGAAAACTGTGGTAATAAGGAAAATTTTATACATAATATCTAAATCTAACTCTGTTTGTTGAATGGTGTGATATTCACATGCAGACTTGTTTCAGAAAAGACATTTTCCTTTATATTGATTTTAAGGAACTCTGATTTATCTTATTTTCTGAAAATAGTTTTTCTTTCATGTGTTGAAAAATACCACATTTAATTCAATTCCTTCTTTCAGTATACACAAGACTCATATGCATAATGTGGTAGAGTATATGTCATTCTATCAGAATTTATTCTTTAAAGCAATTTGGTATTGGAATTCTTAGGCTCAGCTGGAAGATTACTGAGTATCATTTTCTTTCTATATTTGTATTCATATTAAACATTAAGATAAGTCTTTGTGCATTTTAATTTCCGGTAATATTTTACAACTGTTGAGCATATAGTATAGATATTAAGCTGGCTTATTACTATACTTTAAAAGATTATTTTCTGTGATAGAATTATCAATGAGGACAAACTTAATAATATTTCAACCCTAATGTAATATCTATTAATTTATGACTAGATAATTTGTAACCCCTGTATCAGGAAAATAACTTCCAGAAATTTTACCATTAAAATGTATTCATTGCCACAAACTAATCTTTTCATTAGTGATATGATTCAAGTTTGAAAAGAGAATGTAGAAATCTTCAGTAACATTCAGGCAGCAAAATGTGATTGAAAGTCACATCAACACACTCTGCAATTGTAATCTCCATAATAAAATTGCAACTAAAATGAGAAAGAAATCATCTTGATGACAACTTATTTCCTCCTGATAATTCCTGTTTTCTACAAACAATGGTCAGTTAGACCAAGTGAAAGAAAACAGTGGTTTTCTACTTCTGTTGCTCATCAGACTGCCTATGATTAGAAATATATGTATATTTATATATATCTAGGCTTCTGCTTTTCATGGGAGAGAGCCAGGAATATTTATTTTTTAAAAAGCTTTATAAAAGATTTTAATGTTCAACAGGGACTGAAAATAACTGAATATTAGTTACATGAATGCAAGGTATACCTGGGCCATGGGTGGCCTCATGGAAATATTATGAGAAGCATGTCCTCTCTATGTAAGTAAAAAAGTAATGTGGAGATAGAATTTGGATTCAACTTTGAACTTTTACGTTTACTCTCCCGTGCCCAGATGTTTGGTTCAGTGCACTATCATGGACTGGCCCTGGTCTGCCACTCTGCTTCATTCTCTTACCTCTGTCTCTATGACTTAAGGGCTCCTATCACACCAGCCCTGGTGTTACTCCAGCTGGACAAACATATTCTGGGTTCAAGGCTTTGCACTGCTCTACTGCTGCCTGCCTGGTGTACCCTTTCTCCAATTTCACTTGATTTATTCCTTCATATTGTTCAGTGCTGTGATCAAACGTTACTGCTCAGGGAGGCCACCCAGGCCACCACTCCATGTCACTAAGATTTTTCTCTATCAACTTTACAGACTGATTGATATCTAAAATTATTTTGTTTATTAACATATGATTATCTGTTCATTGTATGTTTCACCTCTCCAGTAAAAGTTTCATTGAGGACAGAGATTTTATTGAATATTTTCATCATTACATTCAGGTGTATAATAAGTTCTAAAATAATATTGTTGGAGGAAATGAATTGAACTTAGGAAAAAAGTCCAGTTTTCCTCCCATGATGTAGGTTGCCTGATCTGACCTTCACCTGAAATTCTCTTCCCATAAATTCCCATGGTGTTTCCTTTGGGTTTCAGTCTGAAGCCTTCCAGAGCGACTTTTCCCAAAAACCTTACTTAAGTAATTATCTCTTACTGTTTTGTATATAAATTGTGATATTTGTTTCCCTCTCAGCCCAAATTGTGATCTATATTGCTTTATTTATTTTTTATCATCTGTTTATATTTTTATTCATTTGTTTGCATGTTTATGTTATTATTTCTTTCCTCTCAGATTGTAAGTTTCATATGGATAAGACTTTGTCTCTTTTGTTCATCACCATGTCTTCAAGTTTTAAGGAATTAAAATTTTTCTAGAGAAGACACATCAGTAAAGAAATAATTCAAATTTGATGAAAGTAGCACATAAAAAATATACCTAGGTAAAGGGATAATATAGAGGAGAGAATAATTAACTCTCCAAGGGGAGGATCAGGAAACGCATCAGGGAAGGAAATGCCTGACAGGTGGATCTAAGAATGCTTTCTCAGCTCCCGTAACTGGGTAGATGGTGGAGTAGTTCAAGGCCTCAAATTCAATTATATAAAAGGAAGCATTTTTCTTTTCTTTATTGGAGAGAGGTAATGAGGAAGGGGTCCAAGGATACTAGTGCATGTTTGGAATAGGTGGTAGAAGAAATGAGAGAAGATACTGGTTGTGTGTTTCTGATTTAATGGAGAATTCTTCCTCAGTAGAGAGACAACTGTGTGAACTATTTTGTTCTCTAGTTATAACTACCAAATGTAAACCTGACTGACTATATATTTATTTTTCTCAATTCACATGAAAACATTATGTACTTTTTTGTACCACTGTTGTACAATCAGGGACATAGGCTCCTATACACAAACACCACTTATTTGTCACTCCATGTAAAATTAAAATAGGGTTATTTGGCAAAATTCTATAAGCAGAGAAGCAGCAGAAGATACCCAATTCCCTAGGCTCTCATTATCCCATAAGAGAGGTGTTCACAGAGTGGGCATAGAGCTGGACTGGATAAACCATGACAAACTTTCCAGTAGAAAGTAACCTTGACCCCATCATCCTGTATGTATTTGCAGGAAAAGAGGGACAAGGAACCTCTATGTGACTGTACATTAGTGGAGGCTCTCGGGTATAACTGACCTTATTAGGAAGGAAGAGCCTCCAAAATAACTCAGACCTGCAAAACCAGTGTCTTACTAAGTTATTAAAGGTGGAGAAGTATGAACATCCAAAACAATTAGATTTGTCTCCTTTCAACAAAATGAGCCAGTTTCCTTTGTGAATGTACATAGCCATTCCTGTATGTATGTACTTCGGTGTTCAGACATTGATTTTAAGTCTTAAAATAATAATTTAAAAAAGTGAGCCCAGGTATAGAATGACGATTTCATAAAAGCTTAAATGAAAAATAAATTTATACATAAAAAGACAGTAATTTCTTTATTTACCAGTTTTGAAAATGTTACCTAAGACACACACACACACACACACACACACACGTGATTGAAAAGCTTTTTTATATATGTTAACAAGTGTCTCAAATGTAGCTTTCTGTTTGCTAAGTTATTCAGGTCACTGATGTGGAATGAGTTGAAATATGCAGACTGACATGTTTGCAATTACTCCTAATTTTATTATTCTGACTATTAAAGGTTATTCACCCCCAAATGTCACTACAAGATTATCAAAATGCATATGACTATTGCTTAGTTTCCTAGATATAGCAATGGGTATATTTCATTTTGTGTATATTATCTATCCTTAAAATTCACCATTTTATAATACAGTTATGTTGAAAGAATACACAGATAGGTCAATGAAACAGAAATACATGGTTCAGAAGCAGCAAAGAGAATTTTATAAATTTTGTATATTATAAAATTGGCATTTCAAATCAGTGGAGCAAATCTACGCTCATTCTTTTTTTGCTATTTTGTTCGTTAAAAAAGTTAAGCTTGCCACTTTCATAACACTCATATCCTAGATGATTAAGGATCATTTTAGTTTACAGATGACATCTATGTAGTCCTTATTAAGTGAAAGGAATTGTTCCAGAAATCCTTTCAACAACCTATGACACAGGCATTGTTACAGTCCCTATTTGCTGATGAAGAAACTGAGACAGAATGATTAAACTTGTCAGGCTTACAATTTTGAACAAGTGAACAATCGCTCTACAGAGCTCCACATTTTTAAAAAGTAAATTTTAAATTTGGGGGGGACAGGGAGGGTAGAGGAGGGTGTGGTGAATAAAATGCAGGGATCTTTTTAAACTGCATAAAACTCTAGAAATAATCTTGCAAATCAGCAAGTAAGGATATTTATTGCGGCATTATTTTCAGAGTGAAAGTTAAAGTATTATAGAAGACTCTAGAACTGTTAAGAAGAATGAGGATAATTCATGTATTTCATCATAGATATTTTGGATAAACAAAACATTATAAAACAAAACATTATAAAACAATATAAAATATACTATTTTGAAAGAAAGTGCATACAATATAGATGTACATGGAAATATATTGTATAGAACTATGTAATACATATGCACTATATAAAAATGCTCAGAAATGATATCACCTAATGCTTCAATGTGAGAAATGAGATCTGGGGTGGATATGTTGGTAATCCACTTTTTAATACTATTCTATGTTTATTTAAGCATTTTTGCTAGGTTATTATTTTAAAATTTTTAAAAAGTGTACTGTTTGGAGTATTTAGATAAAAAAATAAATATTGAATCCTAACTTTGTTTCTAAATTTGTAAGCAAAATATATCCATTGTTTAAGTAACTTGAAATACAACGCACAGATATTGCATATAACCAAATGACTCTATGATTTTCATTGAACAGTTTCATAATACTCTCTTCTACCAGGACTTTGCATCAATAGTAATATTGATAATGAGTTTATTTCTGAAGTATTCACACCTTTTTCTTATCCTAATTCCAATAGGAAAAAGTAATGAGTTAGGAAATTATAAGCTTGTGTTCAAATTCTATCACTGTGTGGTAGCAGATGCCATACTGCATCTTTCCATCTCTAAGATCAGTAATATAATATAGCAGATTTCCATTTTAATCAAATTACATTTAAAAGAAGATATCAGTTTTTATGGTATGAAAGTGCTTGTGGTGATTTGTAATATCAAATTTGCCTAACTCCATGCAATTCTCAGTGCCTCAGCAAATACTTGCCTGTGACAATATGCTTGAAACCCCACTGTGCTTTCATTGAGCAGTATTTGAATTTGGTATGTAGGAATCTCTTTAATATCAAATAGACCAAATTGCAATCTTCCTCCCCACACTGAATTTCTCATGTTTCAGAGTCTCCTTTTCCTCATCAGCAAAATAGTAATAATAGTATTGCCTCATGGGGTTATTCTAAGAATTAAACTGAGTTATATAGCATAATATTAATACAGATTCAATATATAGTGAATTTTAAATAAATGTTAGTTCCCTTCACTGACCCCAGCCCCCTTGAAAAGAAATTAAGCTAAGAAACCTGAACCGATTTCATTCACCTGGAGTACATGTACCTACTCAATTTCTATCTTGACTCATATTCTTGGACTCATGGCTTTTCGTAATCAAAGATCATGAAAGATACCAAAAAATAGCTCTGCCAGGGGAACAGAAAACTGGTGCACAATGATGCTCTTAAACAATATTGTAGGATTTTACTCAAAGAACTTCAGTTCAAATCCTCACTTGAAATTTAGTAGCTCTGAGCCTCCATTTTCTCATTCGCAAAGACAGGTTTGAAAGCAACTAGCCAACTTAACCAACACAAAAGTTGTAGTTTATTGATTAAGATCATGGATTCTGGAGCTGAATTACTTGGGTTCAAATCCTAGAATCTCCACTTCTTAGCTGTGTGATCTCGAGCACATTCCTTAAACTCTGCATAGAATTTCATTCTCTGTCAACAAAGATAATAATAATACCTTTCTCATAGATAATATTGTGAGAGTTAAATAAGATAATAGGCAGAAAGCACTTAAAACAATGTGCATAGCAACAGCAATCACTCTATCAGTGTTTGCCCTTGTAATTATTGTTTTCGTTATTATCAGACCGTTTTGAGGATTAAAGTGAACACTCAGTACTCACAGTAGTATATTTTTGATGCAATGTATAACTTAGGGTCATTAATTTTGGATGTAATTCTTCTTATTATATATCCCTGCTCATAAACATTACATGAATTCAAGTGGAGCCCAGAAAATTAAGGGCTGTGTGCACTGAGAAGAAAAAAAATGTTTTCTCAAATATTTACATTGAAACAAATTATTAACTTAATATGTTGAAATCATATCTATTTCAGGGAAGTTATTAGGAATTTCTTAAGCAGAAAATACTTTCAGTAATTCTCTGACAAGAAAATGAAAGTAATAAAAATATCAACAATACTATTGTTAACTAAGTTATATTGCTTAACATAAATGCAAAATGTAGATTTCTTTATTAAACAATTATATACAGATTTCAAAGAGAAATAAAATTTAATTTTTCAGTAACATTGTTTCATTGATATACAAAGTTAGTGCATAATTTCTATGTCCTTTATATAGAGTAGGAGAAACACCAGGATTTTAATAATTAGTAAATTTAATGTATCATGCTGAAAAGTGTGAACAGTTAGACAAAGATATACATGCATAAATAGAAACTTTAGTTTATCATTTTTCTGAATTACAGAGAGATTCCATTTAATCTTTATTAAAATGTAAACTTTTAGGGCAAAGAGAAAACAATATCATCATAACTGACCTTTTTGACATAGAGATAGTCTAGTTTGCAATTCATATAACCAGCATATTTTTTACTTGTCTTTTTATAACCTTATTTAAATGTGAGTTTACATGCCTGGCATGGTCCTAATGGTAACTGATGTTAGACAAATAAATCAACTAAAGATGATAATGAACCAACTATTAGATATCAGAGGTTTATGCATTAATCATGTCTTTGACATTGACTCCTGATGTAGACTTATAAAAATGCATTTTAAATCTCAACTTTTTCCCAGTGGAGTTAAATATAGAGATAATCATATTTCACTGCTCATGTCCATACTAATACTTAGAGAAGTATTCTGATTCTAAATCTTTAGCTCTTATTGTCATGCCATGCTACAGTCTCTCAATAATTTTGATAGGTTGATCTTTTCTAGAACTTTTTACGACCATGGAAGTACAAGTATAATGGGATAAATTGTATTTCTATAGAATTAAGAAATGTTATTATTCTCCTTGATGTAAACAAAAGAAATGAAGTCTTTCACTATATATTTTTACTAAACCTCAGAAGTATTATTTTTTCAGGTAGTATGATTACATCTTTTTATATATTACTAATAATTATCCACAGAGCTGTTGACTCTTCCTGACTATACGAATTATTACTCAACATTAATGAAAATCTTACTAGCTTTCTAGTTTCCCAGGCTCATTTATCACAGTATTTTTTATCTTACCGTACTGATACAGAATTATACCTCATATACAATATCCCTTTTTCCTCAGCATTTCCCAGAAGTCATTCTGTAGCTGTCTAGTTTTATAAGAAGATCAGAAATAGTTTATGTGGTCAAATAATTTCTGGAAATACTGTCTGCCATGTTCCACTTTATGCAGTAACATTTCGAAGACTCTGAGAGGTCAAGTATGAGGGAAACTAATTATTGTTCAGAAATATTTTCCACTTTATTAAAAATAGGAATCATTATTCTTTAATAGTCTACAAGTTTTATTTGACCCCCCCATTGGGAAATGTTTCTTTACCTGTTTTATTTCCTTTAGTAATGTACTTATTCCTTTTTTAGATGTGTAATCATTCTTTTTGCTATGTTTCAGCCTGATAGGTTTTCCAATTCTTCCTCTATTCATTAGTTTTATCTCTAAAATTACTTGTTATAGTCATTCATTGATTCAGCAAATATTTACTGATGACTGTGTATCACGCACTGTTGTAGGCACTAAGGATATACCAATAAAAATCCCTGTCCTGTAGATTTAACTTTCTACAAGGATTGAGAAAACAATAAGCAAACAAAAATTAGTAATTAAATATACAATATGTTACATGATAATTACTGTGAAGGAAAAGTTTAAAGGGGGCTAAGAAGTGTGATGGTGATTTCAATTTTAAATAATGTGGTGAAGTCTGAGGAAGGTGAGAGAGGTAGAGTGAGTCACGTTGGTGTCTGAGAGATGAGTTTCTCAAGGAGAACAGAAAGTACAGTTGCCTGGATCTAGGTTCATGCCTGGTCCATTCAAAGAATAGCAAGGAGGCCAGAAAATTAGAAATGAGTGGGTGAAGAGAAGTAGAAGAAAAGGTCAAATATGTAACTGGAACCTTTAAGGATCTTATGAGCCAGTGTAAGGATGTAGGTTTTTACTCTAGGTGAATTGAAAAGCCACTGGAGGGTTATGAGTAAAAGAGCAATATGATACGGCTTATATTTTATCAGAATTATTTTGGCTGCTGTATTGGGATTAGATTGAAGGGGGCAGGGGTAGAGGAGCAGAAATAGGGAGATGACTTCAGGTGCTTCTACACAAATTAAGGTGAGTGAGAATGATGGATTGGAAAATATTATAGCAGTGGAGGTCCTGGGGCAGGGTCAGATTCTGCATATTTTGAGTATATATTTAACAAGGTTTCCTAAAATAATCAAGAATTACTTGAAGGTTTGAGGCATTAAACAATTGAAAGGATAGAACTGCAGTTTTCTAGATTGTAGAGCACATTTTGTCGGGGAAGATGAGGGTCTTGGTTTCTAACACATGAAGTTTGACAGGATAACATTGCAAGTAGGCAGTTGAATTTAAAGTTCGGTGTGTAATGTAGGTATACAAACTAAGAGTCTTCAACATAGCAAAGGTATAGAATGTGATGGGATTACATGAGATCTCTAGAAGTGTTTACATAGAGAAGAGATTCAAGAGCAAAATCTTAGTCTTAGGCTATTCCAGTATTGGAGGGTGCAAATATAAGGAGGAATCCAGAAAGCAGACTGGGAAAGAAAAGCCAATAAGAGGAAATCCATGAGATTAGTGAGTACTAAAGCCAAGTGAAGAAAGTATTTCACAGAGGAGGGAGTAATGAAACTTCTGATTATTTTAATTGTGCTTCTGAATATTGCCTTTTAATTTTCAGTAATTTTTGCTATCCTCACTATTTTTATTCATAGCATTTTACAACCATAGTTTACTTAATTATTAACTAAATAATAATTTATTAAAATACATATAATTGAGGGCCTGCTATGCATGACATGTTAACATCTACCCATTATGCTAGGAATGAAACCTTTAGAGATTTCATTATCTCTCCAAAACAGGTAAATGATTTACCTTTATAATGCATTATTATAGGTGCTTTAAGTGAGATTTAGAACCTGAGTTCTGCATAGAAAGGAAGGTGAAAAAAAGTATGAGAAAAATATACCAAAAATGAAATAATGTCTCTGAGTCTTAAAATAGTATGAGTTTTTCAAGGAAATAAGGAAGATTGGCAAGATTCCAGGTAGAACAAAGAGCATATACAGAGAATATTGGAAGCATATTCCAATGCTTCCAAAAGAAGACATATCACATTTTGGGAACATCAGGTAGCTTGACATAGCCAGGGTGCAGGGACATTACAATATAGGTAAAGCAATTGAACTAAGGTGGTAAGCATGAGCCATAAAAATCGACCTCTCATGCTTGCTAAAGGGTTTGTAAAAGACCCTGTAAGTGGTGAGAATCATTAAAGAATTTCAAGCAATTTTTTAGAAGTTTGTGTTTTAGAAAAAATTGTATTGGTAGCATTTGGAGTGGGGGTTAAACTGGTAGTAGGTAAGATGAGTTACTAAGTTATTGTAGCAGCTCAGATGAGAATTTCTGGGAGAATTAAATACAGTCAGGGGAAGTAGGCATCTGGAGAGAGGGATGAGTGTATACTATTGATACATATAATAGGAAGCAGAATGAGCATGATTTAGTGACTTAATGGAAAGGTATAAAATAGATATATCTAGAAAATTATCAGGTCTTTATTATTAGTGAAAAGAAAACAAAGGAGGAAACAAAAAGAAAAACAAAGCTGGTGTGTACATGTGCATTTGTTTTGTAAATAGAGCTCTAGAAAAAAAGATGAGTTCAATATTACAAAAATCTGAGCTTGGGTCTATGGAGCATACAGAAAATAACACAAAATAGAAGTCTGAGATTTAAATGAAAAATTCTAACTGGAGGTATAGAAAGTAATATCAGTATATAGATGATATCTGAAATATGAGAACAGAGTAGTCAAAAGAGCATATAAAGTGATATAAGAAAAAAGTCACTGATAAAATTCAGGATAAAACACCGTTTGAGGAGTGATAGAAGAATAGAAAGCTACATATACACCTGAGAACGAATGGTACAGGAGGAAGGAGAAGAACAGGGAAGGGATACTTATATTTCTAAAATTAAAGAATAATCAATACTATCAAAAATTCCTAAGAAACCAGGGCCAGAGAAATGAGAATGGGAAAAAAAAACGTCCACAGAGTTTTGAAATTAGGGAGGTGGTAATCACTTGAGAAATGGGTGATATAATTGCTTTTCATTATTGGTACTATTTGTTAATAAATATTAAATAAATTATATAGTTGCTGAGAATTGCATGGCAATTGTGATTTATGAGACTCTTTCAAACCTGACAAATTTTGAAAAGTCTTAGTTACCACAGTTTGCAAGAGTTTAGACTACCAAACCTCTAGAAAGTTTTGTTACATTGGGATATCACTCAAAGGCATATTGTCTGAAAATCAAGTTGTTGCCTCAAGTGAATTCTACAGGGTACATTGCTGTTGATTGAATAGTTTGAATAATTTGGTAGTTTGGATAATTCTTATTAACTAGAGTCAACCTTATGTAAAGTTAAAGTGTTTCTAATTGTTAATGCATATATTTTTAAATTTTTTCTTACGATAATATATGCCTAAATGTAAAAAAGCACATCTAAAACAACCTGAAACAATATGAAGTTATGTAAAGTACAAATTAATCATCTTCTATAAACTGTCTATTCTTCATCTCTTACTCTCCACTCCACTCACTGGATAACAACATGAATGAATGGTCATTTATCCCTACAAATCTTTCTTTAAGTACATATCTATTATCACTGTCCAATTCAATTTTCTGAGATGATGAAATATTCTAATCTGTATTGTCTAGTATGAGAGGAACTAGCCATATGTGGCCATTGAGCAGTTGCAATGTGGCCCACATGACATTTCAAATTTTACTTCATTTTAATTAATTTGAATTTGAATGGCTGCGTGTGGTTAGTGGCCACCAGTGATTAATTTACTGATACTTTGTGGTCTTATTATACATCAAGTACTGTTATAAGAAATTTAGGTGTATTCATTCATGTAATTCTGACAACAGATAGATAGATAATGTTATCACCATTTTAGAGATGAGGAAACAGGTATAAGAGGTTAAATAAGTGGTTTAATAACAGCACCGGTAAAAAAAAATTCTGTGTTGTGTATTCAGCACTTACACATACTAGTCACTGGGCTGAGTGATTGGTACTAGTCACTAGTCTACTACCAGTACTACTGATTCATACTGGTTCTAGTCAGCAGTCACAAACCCCCAGTAGGGTGTGTTATGTTACTATCCTCAGTTTTCAGGTTAAAAATCAGGCTTGGAAGAGGTTAAGTAACTTGCCTAAGGTCACAGTCAGTGAGTGGCAGGGCCCAGACAGAACAGCCTGTCTGACCTCCAAAGTTGCCTTCTTCCCTTGCTAATATTAATGCTTTCTTGACAAGAAGCAAAAGGAGAGTCACTATTCAGCCTGGGTCAGAATAATCACGAACACATTTTCTTGGCCTGCCTTTCGTCACGCCCCTATCCCCAACAACAAGGAAAAGCACCTTAGCTTTTCTTCTGTCTGCTCTCCTTTCTCCTTCCTACAAATAAAGAGAGAAAAATTCTGCCTCTTAATAAGTTCCATAAATAGCCTTAAGATTTTAAAGAGTTTCTTCATTTACGCTAGAACAGCATAGTAGAAGAGTGAAAGGAAAGCCATTTTGAATTTAAGTGACTCCAGTCCTTGTATCTATTATTGCGGCTTTGCCTCACCTGCTTCTCCTTTATCACCACACCTGCCTTCGGCTGACTGAAGAGATTCTTTTAGAGGAAATGCTTCCACTTTGCACTGAGAAGAGAACTGTTTCATAATCTTTGTGTAAGGAAATTTGGCCATATTACTCCACTGACATTCTCAATCTTCCTGACTAAATATCGCTCTCATCGTAACTTTTGGCAGAGCTGGGAGTTACAGACTTGGTATTTTAATGTGAAGTTTTCTTCAGTAACTTAATAGATGACATTTCAAAGACTAAAAAAAAAAAAAAAAATTGCCTTCCACACTAATCTTGAATTACTAGAAATCTATAATTAGACCAATTAAAATCTAAATGCATTGCCCTAAAAACACAATATACTGTGATTAGTTGTCATAATTTTAAAATTCACTGAGTTCAAATCATGATTTATTAGAGCTGAACTCATTTCTTGCCTGAGTTATCTTTTTTTTTTTTTTTTGACTGATTGGCCATATTGTTATTTAGGCTCTGACAGAGCATGGAGGAATATTGTGCATGAGACATTAATCAGGAAATTATGCATTGCTTTCACAACTGGACTTTACTTTGTAATATTGTATTAGCTCTTAACATGCAAATTATTTTAGGTAATTACCTCATTTTTCAGTGGTCATTTGATGGATAGAAGTTTCATGCAGATTCCTCTGTGTAATTTAAAATCTTGTGGTGATTTGTTTCCTTTTTTGTTCATAAAAAAAAATCTCAGTTTGAATTGTCATACATCAGACTCAGGAGGCCAGTTGTAGAAAGCCCTGGTTGTAGAAACTCATTCTCCCAATTTCTTCAAACTCTAATTCAAGCTGGCAATTTGAGCAAGTGGTACAAAAAAAAATTTATAATGTTGTCAGTTCAACTAGCAAATTTGCTGCTCTTAAAAAACTTAAGCTTTAAACACTAACTGAATATCCCACATTACAAATAATGTCTGTTTTTCAGTTTTATTATTAAATATTTAGCTAATATACAAAACAGTATAGCTTCAATTCATATTGTAATATGGTAAATGAAAATAGGTATACGTGTCATAATTGTAGTTGTCAAACACATGTAATGTATCAGTAGACCTCTGATCCAAAGTTTTATTAGATATATCCATATATGTGAACTGCCCAGAATATTTAGATCATTCTTTCTGCATATTTTTCAGTCTAGCATGTCACATTATCATGAATATTTGTTGTGATCTTGTCTATTCAGAAACCTGCTGCTGTAAAATAGCTTCCCCATAAATGTCAAGTAATGTAAAATTGAATGCCTATATTTAAATAGATTTTAACAGATAATAAAACTCTTGAGATTAAAATGGTTTCATTCAGGGAGGCAGACAATTCTTTCTACAGTGTGCAATTTATGTGTCATGTTATGTAAAATACAATTTTAAAAATACTTTTTAAAAAGCACAAATGAAAAGTATCTATTGAATAATAAAAAAAAAGGAAGCTAGTGCTCTCATTGCAGGTCTAGTTGAAAATGTGAAATATAATGACAAAGTACAAACTTCTATTTTCTAAACATTGCTTTGACTAGCTTTGCTTCCTGCTAATTCCTATGGGGGTTATTCCAGAGATTCAAGCTATCAAAACAGAAGTTTTACTCACAACCTAACCTCTCCTTATTTAAGACAAAACAAAGGAATTAGAGAATTTTGACACACTGTTATATGAAGCCGAAGAGAAAATTACTTTTCCATTTACAGGTATGCATTTGGCACTTTACCTCCGAACACATAGATATGTGTTCAGCTTACAGTAGGTTCACCAGGACAAAGGATGCATCTTGTCTATTGAGAGAATAGCTACTGACAGTCTTTCACTCACTAATATTAAAATGGACATGTAAAATTGGATGTCTAATAAATCGTATTTTTTAGGAGGATAATTTTTTTGACTAATAAATATTCAGCAGTCTCTAGTATGGATTGGAGGTAAGAAAGGGAGTAGTAGAAATCCCAAATAGGTTGCCAAAATAGTTTATGCATGAAGGAAAACCGATCTCACATGTAGGGGGCGATAGATTCCAAAAAATGGGCCACATGAGAGATGCTAGTGCTCCAGAGTCAAAGATGACCAAGGGCACATTTGAGGTCAATGTTGGGTTTATTGACTTGTTGCAAAGAGGGAGAATGCACACACTGGGCTGTGAATTGTCTATTAACAGGGTGTTAGAAGGGTTTTACGATAAGATTTGATCATGTGCTGGGTGATTTTGGGAAGGGTTCAAGGAGATAGAATTCTGTGATTGGGTATCCTAATACTTCTTATATAGAAAGCAAGAGATATGAAGCAATCCTAAGGCAGTAATTGGTACAGAAGCAGCAGTCATTAATGTTAGAAATGAGAGAGGGATGTTAGGGTCATTTTTATTATTTAAACAGTATTGTATTTTTTGTCTGAGTTCAGACATAATGATGGGGTTTTTTGTTTTTGTTTTGCTTTTTTTTTTTTTGTCTTTTTGATTTGTCATGGTCACTAAGTACCTTGTCTGATGTTCAACAAGAGAACAGCCTAGTTGACAGTGCCATATTAGTTCCCAGCTGTCAGGGTTCTTTTCTCTTCCTCAAACACATTACAAAGACACAACTGATGTTCAAAAAAGTCTGATTGTATATAGAGTTTGCATTCAGAGACAATAGGAATCAACCTTTTGAAAACATGTACTGTGGCTAAATTTTTATATTTTTCATCTCATTTAATCCTAATAGATTGTAGTGTCTATTGCCATTTATCAGACACAGCACCTAGCACTAGTGGGAGTCAGTAAGGTAATTTGCTATGACCTCACAGATAATAAAAGGAAAGGTTGGGATATGAACCATGATCTTTCAGATTTTAAAGTATGTAGTCTTCCTGCTTCAGCAATATAAGGAGCATATATTTCAAGTTAGAATTTGAAACAAGTGATGATGTCCTGGACAGAATTTGGGAGTGCAAGATGGGAATTGATTTGGAGAAAAAAGATTCTGAGTTTCTTTTTAAACATGTTAAGTTTGAAGCAGTAATGAAGCATCACTTATCTGTCCATTTATTCATTATCCATGGTTAACTTCATTTTTAAGTTTTTTGTTTTGAAACACAGAAAGGGACAAGTATTCAACTCAATATCATGGCAAAATTGGCACTTTGTAACCACCAATTAAGTTTAAAGACACAAGCATTACCAACCTCAAAGAATTTCCCTTCATAGCCTCTCAACTGTTACCTGCTTTCTCTCAACCAACCTTAGCTGACATTTTTATGCTAATGGTAAAAATTTCCTTGTTTTTCTTTATGTTTAACCACCTGAACTAGCATCCATATATACTATACATTTGTTTTTCCTTTATTTTTTATATTCTATATAAATGAAAACATAGAGATTATAGTCTTCTTATACTTTCTTTTGCTCAAAATTATGATTGTGAGATTCAATCATGTTTTATTTGTGTAGCTGTGGTTTGTTGAATTTCATTGCCATGTGGTAACTTTAAATAATTTAAAACTTGCAAAATATTTTTAACAATTTTAAAATTTATTTTAACATTATTTTATTGATAGACATTTGAGTTATTTCCAGGTTTGGGCTTTTACACATTTTTGTATGTATTTCTTGATATATGCATGCAAGCATATCTGTTCAGTAGGAGTGAACTTTCTAGATCTGATTATATGTCAGTATTTAAACTTAGTAGATACCAGCCTGTTTCCAAAGTGGTTGTTCCAGTTTACACTCTTTCCACCAGTGTATGAAGGATTCCTTTGCTTCAGATATTGGTATCATTGTCTTTTAAATTTTAGTCTTTCTGGGTAGAGTAATAAAAGTTTCCATGTGTTTTAGTAATAGTAATATTTTTACTTTGCTTGGCTCTGATTGTTAATAAAGTTTAATACTTTTTGCATGGTTATTATTTGGATATTGTCTTTTGTTAATTATCTTGACAAATGAAGATATTCTTCTATATTATCATCTAGAAAACTTTTATCCTTTACATTTCAGTATTTAATTAATCTAGAATTGACTGTTGTATACAGTGGAGAGTAAGAGTTGTTCTTCCTTTCCCTTTATGATATCCAGTTGTCCCTCATATGTCACTGATGGGAATGCACAATGGTATAGTCACTTTGGCAGATAATTTGGTGGGTTCTTTCAAGACTAAACATACTCTAACCATATGGTCCAGCAATCATATTTCTTGGTGATTACTCAAATGAATTAAAAGCTTAAGCCCACACAAAAACCTGCACACAGATGTTTATATCAGCTTTATTTATGGTTACCAGAAAGTAGCAGCCACCAAAGTGTCCTTCAGCAGGTGAATGGATAAATAAAATGTGATACATCCAGAAAATGGAATATTATTCAGGATTAAAGAGAGATGACCTATCAAGCTGTGGATAGACATGGAGGAAACCTCAGTGCATATTACTTAGTGAAAAGCCTGAAAAGGCTACATACTGTATGACTTCAACTATATGGCATTCTGGAAAAGACAAATCTATGGAGGCAATAAAAAATAAGTGGTTGTTAGGGTTGGAGGAAGGGATGATTTGGTGGAACTCAGAGGATTTTAGGGTAGTGAAAATACTCTGTATGATATTATATCAATGGGTGTATTTCATTATACATTTGTCCAAATCCATGGAATATACAGCACCAACAATGAACCGTGAAGTAAACTATGGACCTTGGGTCTTGGGTGATTATGAGGTATTGATGTAGTTCAGGTTTGGTTAAAAAAGAAAAGAAAAGAAAAGTGTCATTCTGGTTAGTGATATTGATAATGGGGGTGGCTATCCATGTGTGGAGGCAGAGGTTATGTGGGAAATCTCTGTACCTTTTTCTCAATTTTATTGTAAACATAAAACTGCTCTAAAAAATAAAGTGTTAAAAAATTGCTTTTAGTTTCATTGACTTTCCTGTATGGCTTTTCTGGTTTTATTGATTTCTGCACTTTATTGTTTCCTCTTGACTATTTACTTTAGTATTAGTTTTCTATTTTTATTTTTCTCATTTCATAAAATGGAAGTATAGGTAATTTATTGATTTGAAACTTCTGTTATTTTGTGATATAAGTATTAAATGCTATGAATATTTTTCTAAGGTATGCTTTGGCTGCATCTCATACATTTTGATATATTGTGATTTTATTTATCCTTTAATTTAAAATATTTTCTAATATCCTTTGTAGTTACTTTTTTCAGTCATGCATTTTTTATAAGTATGTAATATTCTGAATTGTGCAATAAGGACACGTTTATTTAATGTAGTATAAACAATAGACTGCTTGAACTACATAGAATAGGACAGTAACTATAATATTGTTAATCTGTAATGCTAATCATGGAACCAACAATTAAAGTCATTTGTGGTGAGTCACCTAAACCCTGGTGTCATAAATTGGAAAGATTGTGAAAATGATGTAAATGTTAATTTTGTAATGCATGCTACCATTCTTGGCAAAATTTAGTCTTTTAAATGCTTTTTTTTTTGCCAACTCTTCCTCACTACTTTCTTTTGTAGTGCTAACACTATACCACACTTTGATGCAAGGAGAAAAGTTTCTAATATTTCCTAAAAAGTAATATATTCTTAAATAAATGCTAAAAAATAAAATTGTGTTCTTGTTTGTGGTGACCTCTTTGCTTTATTTAAACCAGGCAAACAAAATTTAAGGAAGAAAAACTACTAGCACTAGGAAATATCATTATACATTCTTTTTGGACAGTGGTGTAACTCTGAATATTTTCCTTGAAAGAATGGGTTTCTCAGTGTGCTAATATTTCATAGATCAGTTAGATATTGGTGAACTGCAGAATTGGGGTGAGAATCTTTTATTTTTTCCTTTCTTAATTGCTAAATGAAATTACTTGTGAGCATTTTTTATCTTTTATGCGTGATCAGGATATTTACAAACTTATTGGTGGCTGTACATTTTTAACTCCCATATAAATTCCTATAAATATCCTTGAGCTTTGTCCAGGACATGGTTAAGTTAGTTGGAAACAACTTGATCTTTTCAGATCTTGCTTTTCAGCTTTGTTAGATGAGACGAGTTACATTTATTCTAGGATTAATTCTCTTTCCTACTGAGGCAAGATGCTTCTTAGTATTCTAATCAATGTTCCTTGAATTATGAGGTTTTCCATCTTGGCTGAAAAGAACAGTCACTATTCTCATTCCTGTATGAACATCAGGCATTGTTCCCTCTTAATTTTCAGATGTTTCTTTTCCTGGCTGTGGGTAATGTCTTCACAGCATGTACTAATCACTGCTCAGTTGAGTGCTCAAAGGGGACTGTCTGTAGATCTCTAAAGTTCTGTCTCTCTGCAAGTCTCTCCTCTGTGATACTCTGCCCAGCAAACTCTAGTCACCTTGACTTCCCCAAACTCCCAGCTGTGTCTCCTGAACTCAGGGAGACCACCAGGATCTGACCGGGTTTCCTCTCCCTGTGCTATAGCTTGGTAACATCCTCCAGCTGAGGCAATCCCAAGGCTTACCACATTTGTTTCCTCTCAGGGATTGCTATCCTTTTTTGCCAAGCTGTTTTCCTAAATGCCTGAATCTTTCACTGTTTTGTTTGTTTGTTTGTTTGTGAAAATCAAACCATAAAATGTATGAAAATGCTTTGTAAACTACAAAGTTCTATGTAATCAGTACATTTTGTTGCTATATGAGAATCAGTTGAAACTTAGAGACTGATTGCTCTAGAATATCATAAATATTCCAACATTAGCATTGTATATTATATCTAAAAATTATATTTAAAAATAAAGAAGCACTGGTGAATACCATTATATGATATGGATATATAGAAAGTCAAGTTAGTCTTGACGGTAAGAGAAATTACTTTGTGGTGTAGATGATCCTCTACCACATATTTGAAACTCACTTTAGAGGCTCAGATTAATTTAGTTGGCATATCTAGATGTTTTCATTTCATGACTACCCTAATTATTATCATCAGTTTATTATTCTTTTATTTTATTCTTAGTCAAATGGAACAGCTTTTCCATTTGATATCTTCTGTTTTTTTCACTAGAAATAGATCTCTGCTGAGAAGAGGGTACAATTTGTCAGTTTTAGCTTACTTGAAGAATACTCCTTTTTACATACTGTAAATAACTATTGGATGTGTTTGTTTTTATGTTGCAGGTATACGAAGTCTGGGGTAAGACCTGCAGAAATTTCCTTTAAGGTAGGGGTACGCATATTTTTAATTTTCATTTGTTCAGAGCTATTTATACAAAGCATAATGAAGGGCTTCTTCTGAAAAATTTGACCTTATCAAAATATAAATTATAAAGAAAAAAACTCACTCACCTTGAGACAAGCTTTTCAAAGACAATTAGATATAGCCCCTCTTTAAAGCTTCTTTGGTGTCATCTTAAATCATAAATTACTAAGATTTTAAATAAGTGAAAGATTATTTTTTTCCTTCATATGCTTCATCTTCAGGCACTTGATGAGCATATGCTAATACAAAAAAATCAAAGGTTGATTTTTTAATGAAAAAAATAGTACAAATCACATGAGATACTTGCTTAATATTAGATATTCCCTAAGACTATTCCTGACAAAGCCCATGCAGACAGTAATAGGAAGGCTAGCATTCACAGAAGGGTTTGAACAGCTTTATGTTACCTATTTTGGGGCACGTAGTGAGAAATGTGAGTAGGAAGTGGAGTAAATATAACCTACCATAATTCTAAATATGGATAGACAAATTGAAAGTAAGGAGGAAGATGGTCTCAGGCAGATGTGTTTTTTATGTTTTATGCCATACATGCCCTGCCCTCCTTCAGTTTTGGATAGGTAAGGGCTAATGGGAGCATAATGGCTAATGGTGAGACATGCTGATTACATGGGACAGAAAGTTGATGTTGAATGAGAATTAATTCAGCCCATCCAAATCAGGTGGATTGTTTCTATTCAAGAGCAGAACAAATGGTTATTCTGTTTACTCAAGCAATTAATCTGTATAGGGGGTGAGACAGTGTTACTTTTTTGACCAGGTTGACTGGATTTTTTGTAGTCCTGATAAATGATATTAAATATTAAGGTTTAGTATTTTTATAATGGCAAAATGTTTTTTATATCTGTTTTTATATGTAGCTTATTAAATGCCAAGTCAACCATGTAAAATAATCTCCCTTTAGAAACTTGAAAACAAAATCTGAAGAGCTCTCAAAGCATTGAACTAAATGTCCAAGGGCTATGATGGGAGGCTCCATGAAAAAGCATATTTAAATAGGTGCAGACTGTCTGATCAATATTGCACATGTTCGATTATAAACCATACAGCTCAATATAGCAGGTATGGCACATCTGTGCAATAATAGGTAAATTGTTAGAAATGAATAATTTTAATTTTGGCACCTCTTTATTTAAATTGGAAAACTTTTTTATTTCTTTATAATTCTCTTCAATAAGTTATTTTTTTTTCTTAAGATAGATGGGTTAAAAATACGTGACTAGGAGATGAAGATTTCAGTCTAAATTATAATTATTTCCTACCTCTGTTCTGATACATTTAGAATGATTTGTGCTTGTAAATTAGGTGTTAATGAAATAAAAATGTTGTAACCATGTGGAACATCAGAATTGCAGTTGAGTGAAGAAGATTCTATAAATTCTCGAAGGATGCTCTATTGCAGCGAAAACTCTTTTGAGCTACCCACTATATGCAAAATTATGTCTTTATACACTTAACTATTAAATTTAAAATAAGACTTAAAAATTGCCAAAGGGAAGCATTACCAAGAACTGCCTTGTAAAGATAGACATTCTCCTTTTATTACTTTGTGTTTACTTTGTTTCTGAACCAGTCAGTTGCACATTGTATAAAAGGCATAGTGTTTTATAGCCTTCAAATCCACTCCATAGGGGCCCAGACTTAGAAATGTGCAAAGTGGTCCGTGGAAGAGACTTTGAAATGTGCAAAGTGGTCCTTGGAAGGTGAGCTGGTAGCAGTGGTGGTCAGCCTTGCCTTCCTGTCATTCCTTTTAATGTCCTAATCGTAATCCCTGGCTCTTGTCATGCAATAACTTCTACTTCTGCTGACTAGAGGATATTGCGGTTATATTTTTGTTCAGCCAAATGCCCTATTCAATAAAATATATATCTAAACGAGATATATTTCCATCAAAGAGATGCATAGTGACATCATTCCAAAGAAAATTTTCCAACACAGTTTGGTACTGGTTTTATTAAATTAATATGAAATATTGGAAAGCAGAATTTGAAAGAACGTGTAATTATAATACTTTGAAAATTGCAAGTAACTATTATAAAATTATTTTATATATCCCAAATATTTAATTTCAGTTTTGCTTTCATTATAGTAAAATCATGGAATTTGGAAATATTTTTTAATACTCCAATCTTTATTGAAGATTACTAATTAAAATAAAATGAATAAATTTGAAAAACTTAGAGTTTACATTTACAAGATAATTTATGTTACCAAAGACAATTTATTTAAAAATTATTGTTATAATCAAAATTCCAAAATAACACACTAAGATTTATTTAGATGCAATACTATATAATTTTGGATAATTAGAAATTTTGAATATTCTTTCTTGAATTTTATTCCAGGTTGTGGCTATGTGCTGCTTTTGACATAAAAAATGTTCTATTTAAGTAGATTAAGTGAAAATCAAATATTTCCAGTGATATATCAGCTAAAAGAAAATTGTTATTAATTCTTAACATGATTCATGATTTTTCTCCAGTGGAGTAAAACTTCCAAGTACATCTCATTTTCCTGCTGGACTTGTCACTGTCCTCTGTGTTCATATTTATTTTTCCCATGTGCTTTGTATTATCATTTGTTTCTGTTCTTAAGAGGACAAACACATTAATATTGTCAAAAGCAAGTCTCCAAATAGCTCTCCTGACATTTATTTAAATGTTTCATTTTTTCAAGTTACTTCTGTACTGCTATTGAAAAATGAAAGAAGTAAAAAGGAAGAATTCACAGAGTGTAGTTATTGACTAATAAATTGAATATGGATGTGTGGACAGACTACACAAATGAAAAAAAATTAAAGGGGACACTTATGGCAATGTTTGCTTACTTGATTATTTTTTTCTTCTGATATATAGAAACTCACTTTGGTGATCTTTTTCAAGCACTTAAAGCTAAACGGTAGAATTTCAAATTATATTTTCCAACCATTAAAGTATTTTTAGAAGTGTTAATTTGCCAGGGTTTTTGTTTTTTTTCAGCTGTGTAAGACAAAGACACGGTTTGCTAATGAGATACATGTAAAACTTAATGATAGTTAGAACAAAGGATATTTAATTTTAGTGTTTCTTATTTTAAAAAGTTGCTAACAAAAATTTTATGTTACAAAATAAAAATCAGCACAAGTACTTATTTTTTGGCAACTTTGGTTCCTGCCAAACAACATAAATGCATTTATTGGCTTATTTGAGGGCTCTAAATATATAGGTCAATATTCACATTTTCTTTTACTGTAAGGTTGAATACTTATGTTTCCCCTTAAATGTTTTTTTTTTCTTTTAGAATTTGAACCTAAAATTGAGGAGCTATAGTAAAAACAGTTTATTACTTATGAGAAATACTCACCCTAAATCCTAGAAATCTCAATTCATGATTGTTTGATTTGTCAAGCCATTAAAAACAAATTTACTTCACCCCAAAGTATTTATCTTCATCATATTTTCTGAAATATATCAGAGTATGAGAGATAATAGAAGCTACAAGTTTTGAAGCATGTAGATCAGTTAATTCCCATTCATTTTCTTTCTCAATGTCAGAGTTTACTTGACACAGATTTCTTTTACCTGGGCTGTTTTTGCAAATATTACTCTATGGCTAATAAATAGATTGGAGAGATTTTTACATGTAAATAAAACCAATCATATCATTTTAGCCAAAAATGACTAAAATGCTTTTGCTTTAAAATTGTTTGCTAAAATTATATTTGAATTTAGAATCAATTCATTTACTCTTAAAATGGAAAATGATCCCAAGTGGAAAAATAACTTGAACACTCTGAACAGTATAGTCATATCATTCACATATATGATTCTCCAAAAAATAAATTAGCTATAAAAAAAATGTAAGAGACTTTGTACAAAGATTTACTGTTTAATTTATGCTTGTTTACCATACCTGACTTTACCAACACCCATTCATTCTTCATTCAAATTCTTACTCTTTAAGATCTTTACTGCATTTTTAAAGTTAGTTTGAACAAAATGCAAATTTTATGACTTATCTAAATGTAGCATTTCCAGAGAACCATCTAAGATTTACCTATTCAAGAAAGTTTAACAACGGTAATGTAAAGAAAAGGTTACCCTGACAAAAACAAAAAGCAAACAGAAAATACTGAAAACCACTATAGAAATACCTTATCTGGTATGCTGAGTATGCCAAGCATTATTATATGAATGTGTCTTAAAAATGTGTTTATTAGATTAATATCACTCTGAAAGTTTCTCGAAAGACATTTTTAATTAGTTGTGGCACAATGACGGAACTGATCCTCAGTCTTTTCACAAGTAAACGTTATAGTAAACTGTAATTTAAGTGGCTGATTCCAAACAAATCATACAGTATATTTCATGTCATTTTTTTGTCAATGTAACAGAAGTTTTCATTGTATATAAAATAAATTTTTGAAAAAATGTGCTCCACAGTATTTAGGAAGCATTGACTTCTCTATGTGTGTTTTAGTTTTACAAAGGATAAACAACAGCTAATAGGCATTAATCAAAACAAGCAAAAGTTATGACTACTGAAGCAGAAATTAGTGAATCCTCATGATTCATACATATAGCATCTAGATATGAAAGGAAAGATAAAAAAAAGAACTGAAATAAAAGGATTTGTCTGGGCACAGCATTACCTTCTAATTCAGGATGACTGTCTATAAATTTCTTAGCTTCAAAGAGATTTTTGTATGTACGCTAGTAACTTGTAGTCTTATAAGCGAGAAATTTCTCCATAAATATAACCTAATTTTCTCTCTTTTGTCAATGTAATTGAACACTTTTTGCTTGTTTTCTCTTTCATATACTTGAGAAATTGTGTGTTTTCCGTATAGTGGAGAAACTTTTGTGGCTTTCTACTGTTCTTCTAAACTATTTAAATAAGCATTACAACATTTTCCTCTTCTATTGTTATCATTTTGGACTTTTTATCAGTTATTTATCATTACGTTTCCTCTAGGCATCTACTTATTTTTAAAATAAGCTTATTAAAGCCATATTAAAATCTTAGAAGATTCTAATGATATCCAAATTACAAACAAGTTATATTCCCAATGTGTATTTATTAGATGGATATTTGGACCTTAGAACACATGGACTATACATTCAGCATTATAAATATTTTATTTCCCCAGGTTATATTGGAAAACACTTAAGTCATAATATACTAAAGTAGATTCCACATTTGACCTTATTTCACATTGAACTTAGATTAAAATGTTTTATTTTTTTTGAAAGCACTAAAGATGTTTAGATTCAGTTTTTAAATGAATATTATGTAAGTAATGAAATTCTAAGATTTGTCATTTAAAAAAAGAGTTAAAATTTTATAAGATTTTAGTTAGTAACCTAGGAAAGTTAATGTGTACAATTCTGATACTTTTCACTTTATGCTGTTGCTCTATCATTGATCACTCTGGAAGGTTTTCCTACTTTAGGTCCTCCTTAAGTCACTTGAAAAAATTGTGATTTCAGGCCTTCAATTTGTCTTCACATTTATGATTTCTTATCCTGGGAAGAAACTTCAACAAATGTTCTATAGCTTCTCTTTTCAATTTTAGTCCATCAGAAATTCTCAGGAACTCACAATTTTATTCTACACCAGTACAGAAGAAGGGTCTCTTTGCAAAGACAGTTATTTTTGTTTTGTTGGAAAAGTTCCAATAATTCTTTCAGTTTGTTCATTTCCTTTATGAAAAGACTGATGTCAGACATAGTGTCCTATGGTGAAATCCAACATCTTTTTTTTTTCGTCTCTAACTTAGTGAAGTACACTGGTCACCCTCCAGAGTACTCCCATGACTTAACAATTATGAGGTTAGCACTGAGCCCATGTGAGAGATATTTTTAAAAGTGATAGTAATTTCATTCCTGTAATAATAAATGTTTATCAAACAAAAGAAACCATGGAATCATACCAAATAATCTTGTCATATTATTATTTTAATTGTGTAATCCACATTCTGTCTTCTCTATTTCTGATATTAGATTTGTGTTGTTATGCATTATAGGTAAAAACAGTTTTCTTCAAACCAAAGTCAAAATAATAGCTCATTCTTCAATAAAACCTCTCTGGGCAATTAGTATTCAGTGTTTTTGTGTATTTGTAGTCACCCCCAGGTTATTTTTTCCCCTTATAATATTACTAATATTTCTACAATAGTTTAGTTGGCAATTTTAGGTGATGGGAATTTCAGCACTTGCTAGTCTTTTTCTACATGTTACATAGCTGCTATGTACACTCTATTTCTTCCTTTTCTCTTCTAGGCATTAGCTTCCCCCCCTGCTCTTTGAAAATGTTCATGGTCCTTCAGCAATCTAACATCTTTTCCATGGACATGCTTTGGTTTGCCAATGCCCATCTTCACATGCAATGTTTATTACTTTTCCTTTTTTTTTTATTTTGTTTGCATTTTTATCAGATATAGAATTTCTCTTAAAGTGATTAAAAATAAACTAAAAATAATATATAATATAAATAAATTTAATATAAAATATTAATAGAAATATATATTTAATGGTTAGATAATATAGAAATAAAATTAAACTGTCTTTAAAATACTTTTCATTTATGCAGATTTTCCAGATAAATTAGTTTATTCTTATATATTTTTTTGTTTCTTAAAATCCAGAAATTCAAATTTATGATTTATAAAATAATATCTAAGCAACAGAGTATAACTATAATTTCATATGTGGCATACACAAACTGGAATGTTGATCATAGCCACGTATTTTAGAAAGAACTTTTGAAAATCTCTTAATGACAAAAGTCTATAACTTATTTTGTTTTGAAAATGGTGCTAAATGATTATGAATTCCAGTGTTCATTAAGTAAAAAGAATATATGCTATATAAACGATGAAGAAAATAAAGTTCAGGTTTCCTACTGCTTCATTATCCTTTTCTAGTTTTTTTTCTGCTTTCCCTCAAAATTTTGGAGTAACCTAGCACTTATTTCTGGGTTTTTGTGGGGTTTTTTTGTTGTTTGTTTGTTTTTCCTATCCAAACTGTCTCAGTAGGTGTCTCAACTAATTCCATGGCTTCTAAATACAGTCTGTTGGTTACATTGCCAGACCTGACCTATCTTATAATTTTAGGATTGTCTGTCTGACTCAACATTTCTACTTGGATGTCGTCTTTCTTAGTGTGTCCTGTAAGTTTTATTTGAAGAATAGAGCTGTCCATTTTGATACATTTCCATGGTTTTCATCCTGGTCCAGGTGAACACCTCTTTCTTCTGGCAATAGCCCTTTGAGTGACCTGTTTAATTCTGCCCTTGCCCCTTTACACCTTTTTTCTTGCTCTTTGCAAGAAAGTTCTTTTCTGGCTCTGCCCTTGAATCTCACCCTTCATTGGGATTGTGAAAGGAAAATCAAATCGAATGGAGTTGGTATTGCTAAGAGAGTTCTCTAAAATGGAAATGGGAGGGCATTTATGTTTGTCTCAGCCCAGATGGAATCTGAACTTTGACCACTTATTATCTTAATGCAGGCATCCAGAATATCTGCCTAATGTTCCAGAAACTCAAATTCTTAGCGGACCCTTACCCTAAAATAACCTGTGACTGCCTGTCCCTTAAGGACAAATATTTTCTTTCGTGTGTCATGGTCAGTCGTAATTCTTGCCAGACAACTTTAACAACCTTGTAGCTTTTGCCTTTATCAGCCCCTGACTCTTTCTCTTCCCTGGAAGAGTTTTTTGGTTTTACCCAAATCTTTGTCTCCCAAACTGCAATTCCTAAGACCCCAAATAAATTATTTTCTTCTTTGCAGTTTTCTGCATTTCTTGGTTGGCAGGATGATGGAAGGAATAGCTAAGACAATATATGAGAAGCCACTTTCTAAAAAGTAAAATCCTCTCTAAATTTTAGGTTTTATTTTTCCTAACATGACATTTTGTACACACCCTATGTGATCCATGAATAAATTCATATTTCTCCCCAGATCTGTACCTTCTGCATACTCCTTATCAGTGATGATAATATTACCCACCCAGCTGTCAGAAGAAACCTTTGGAATCATCTGTGATACCTTGTCCAGCCTCATCCTTCATTGTAAATCTATCACCAGGTCCTGAAATGAACTTCCTTAATATATTTCAAGCCTGTCATTTCAACTGACAATCTTCTAGTCCATAATAATATTATCTTTCAGTGAACTGAACATTTAATTGACTTTACCGAATCTACCCTTTCTTCCTACCCCGTGCCCAACCTGTGGTCCATATAGCTACAGTCTTTACAAAATCTAAATTAGATGAGGTTACCCCCATGCTTAAATAATTTAATAGTTTTTTTTTAATCTTTAATGTGCACTTAAATCACTTGGGAAGATGGATAAAAAGATTTTGATTAGTAATTATGGGTATAGTCTGAGACTCTGTATTTCTAATAAGTTCCCAGTCAATGCTAGTGTTCCATGGATGATACTTTGAGTGGTGAGGATTAGATGACGCCCAGCTATACATGGAATAAAAACTAAATACTGTCATTGGTCTATAAATTCATATATGGTAGATCTTCTTGCCTTCTTTAACAGCCTCACATCATCTCTTCCCACTTTGCTCCTCAATCCCTACTTTCTGGGTCTTCTTTCAGTTCCTTGAAGGCATGAAGCTAACTTTTGCCTCAGGGTATTTGTACACTCTCCCATCTGTTTGAAATACTACACCTCCTACCCAATACTCACCCTTATCCAGGCACTTCCTACTCATGTTAGCTGTCTCAGTGTAAATCTCACTGCTTCAAGGAAGTTTTACTGGACTCTAAACGTGCTTTAGTACTTCTTCTTTTACTTTAAAAAAAATTACATCTATATTTCCCTCTCATAGCACATACCATGGTTACGATTAATCAATTATATTTTCTGTGTTTGAATATCTGCAGTCCCCCACAGATGTAAATTCGTTGAAGGCAGTTTCTTTTCTCTGGTTCAAGACTCTATCCCCATGTATGTAGCACAATAGGTGCTATATTTCCTGCATCGAGCTACATAGTTGATGTTCTACAAATAATTGTTCACTCTGATTATTTATGAAGATTATCCTTTTTCTTGGTAGGAGGGTAGGTTTTATTACCAGATTTAGAATTTTGGAGCCTGGTGAAGGTCCAAATACAAAGGCTAATTGTTTTATCTGCTGTAGGATGAAGAAAGCAAAGAACTCTCTGGTAGTCCCATTCATCAGTGGAGAACACAATGATAGATGGGAGAGATGTCCACTAATTCCTATGGATAAGAGCACTTGGTCTAGTAGCAAACTAGTTACTAAATAGTGTGATGACAGTAGACAGGATGAGAAGGGCTGGGGAAGCTAGAGTTAAAAATAAAGTTGAGAACATGTGGGAAGAATTATATCCAGCTGTGCTTGGTTGACTGCAATAAGTCGTTCGGAAAAGGAAATTGTCATAATTCAGAGGATGAAGGAGCAGAGTGAAAGCCTCTATGCATGGACTGAAGGAGTGAGGAGGAGACGTTACTGGAATTTGAGTTCAGAGTCAAACCAGGAAAGAACTGTTGCTGAATGTCAAACGAAGTCACAGTGAGGCCAGAAGAATAATAGTCTTGAGGTAGGACAGTTGTGAAAATTGAAAATGCGATGGTAGGCCAGGAATTGAGGTGCACAAGACCAGGCATCTGAGATAAAGCCCAAGGACACTGCAGGACTGCTGTTGATTGTTCTGATGACCACACCACATCTCCTTGGCAACTTCACTGTGCCTCACATGTGATCTTTCTCATGGAGGGCAGTGTAATATGGACAAAACAAGCTGAAGCAGGGAAATCTGGTATAGGAACAAAGCACCCACACTCAGGTGTTCAGAAACAGAGATGTGTATTATTTTGGAGTGCTCTATTTGCCTCAATTAACCCACTTTGCTCTTATATTAATCTCAAAGGAGAATATTGCATGGTGTGCTGGGATATATTAATACCCTAATCAATCCTTGGAAAATGTTTGAAATAAGGGAAATTGGCCATGGGGACCCTTCTTTTCTGCTTTCTGTATTTACTACCTACCTCCTAATGGTTTCCTTTCGAAGTCTACTGGATCTCTCCAGCTGCTCTAAACCAGTGCTTTTCAAAAATGAGCAAGCATCAGAATCACCTGGCAGCATTGTTAAACTCAGATCGCTGCTCCCCGACCCCCAAATCAGAATTACTGATTTAGTTGGAATGGGTGGGGCCCAGTAATGTGCATTTCTAACAAGTTCCCACTGGATGCTGATGCTGCAGGTCCAGAGCCACCACACTTTGAGAACAATTGCCTTAAACTGTCTGTCTACCCTGGTACTTTATCCAAATTTGTCGTTCCCTGAGGCAAGAAGTTTATTAACTAAAATCACATGACTCCCCAGATCTGAGGCACATAAACTAAAATCAAAGCTATTTTAGGGCATATAAACTCAGTAAAATTTAGTCATCTGATGAAATGATGTATGCACATATGTGAATGACTAATATCTACAACAATTTCTCTGTCTTCATTAGATATTTAATTGAGTTGGGTCTCTAACAAGAAGAAACTTAGGCAGTGTCACCAAATGGAGGGGAAAGCTTCTAAATTGTGAGGAAGAACTTTCCTGAGCAGAGTGTTGATATATTTGGTAGAAACAAATTTCTTCTTCTGTTGTGGGTCCTTCCTTTACTTCAAAATCTACATGTTCTACAAATCTAAACATTTTTCTGTTTGTTTGTTTTTCTTTTTCAAATTTTACTATTTTATTTCCAGCAATTCTAGTATAGGTGGTAGCATCGGAATTATGTGTCCAAAGGAGGGGAAGGTAGGGTGATATGCATGTGAATCCATTATAAGTTGCAAACCACCTGTTACATGTATTTTGGCCATCAAGAAAAATATTTCAATGTCAGTTAAGATTTATTTTTCTTTAATTTCCCCAATTTTGAGCATATTGCCTTGTTTGAAAGTGTCTATGAAAGAACCATTTAGTTTTGTCAAGGAACATTGTTCAGCATGGCACTTGTTTAAAAAGTAAATTAGACTCTGGAATACTGCAAAATTACTTTCTCTTATATCACATGTCATTTCAATGAAAATATAAGAGAATACTCCCATCTTCAGGGGTTATATTTTTACTCGTGTCCTATTAGGTGATTTTTAACATAATAGTAGAAGTGCTAATTATTATCTTGACCTCAAAGTGTTGTAGGTTATGGGGCATGAGAGGATGGTCATGTCCCAGGTCTCAAGTGAGTCCCTGGGGATGAGGTTCCTTGGCTTAGCGCAGGGGAGAATTCAAGAGTGAGCCAAAGTAAAGTGAAAGCAGGTTTATTTAGAGAGATACACACTCCATAGACAGGGTGTGGGCCATCTCAGAAGGGGAGAGTGGCCACAGGGCATTGGGTCCTCTCTTTGGAAAGTGAGAGCGGAGATGGGAGGAACACACTCCACAGAGTGTGGGCCACCTCAGAAGGCGAGAGTGGCCTGAGGTGTAGCAGTGGTTAGTTTTTATGGAGTGGGTAATTTCATAGGCTAACAAGTGGGTGGAATATTCTAACTGTCTTGGAGAAGGGGCGGGGATTTCCAGGAAATGGGGCATCACCCATGTTTTGGCCTTTTATGGTTGGCCTAGCAACTATTATGGCACCTGTGGTGAGTCACTTGGCTAATGTGTTACCATGAGCATATAAGGAGGCTCAAGGTCTACTGGAAGTCTAATCTGCTGCCATCTTGGGCCTAGTAGGTTCTAACCGAATCTTGTACTATTCTGTTCTTCTTAATGGTTGTGTCATTTTTTAAATGGTTGTGCCCTGCCCCATCCTTCCTGTCTCAAAAGGTGCAATCTTACCTCAGATTCAGTGGTAAGATTTTAGATAAAGATTTTGCATCTTTATCTTATCTAAGCCTTGGGTCAAATGGCTGAAAGCTGAAAATGAGAGCAAACTTATTTCCCTAAATCAGGGAGACAAAATTATGTCCATTGAGAGAAGATCTGGAAATACTCTCAAAAGCTCTCAGTCCTATGTGCCCATTGACTTTTTAAAAGATGCCTTGTATTTTTGAGAGAGTAAATGTGGTTTAAGAATTCAAAGCTTCTAAGTTTGCTTATTCAAAAGGTGTTTTTAAACATGTGAAACACAGTAGAGCAAACATTCATTTTTTTTCGCATTTGTTTTTCTCTTTTCTTTTTCTTCTTTTATTTTTTTAAATCTGCCAGATTTGTTTTGTGTTTCTCTTCCCTTTAATCAGAGATAGAAAAGAGATTCTGTGTGTCACTTTGTAATTCTTCAGCCAAGATATCTTCAACCATATCACAATGGACAAGGTAATTTCTTACATTTCACCAGTTTAATAGCCTGACCACAGTTAGTATTTGGAAAATAGAATATTCAAATTACTGCCATAAAGTCAAACTATATTTCCTCTTATACATCAGCTTTGAGAATATTTTATTGAGGAGGAAAAATTTTCCTTCTCCCCTTCTAGGTTCTTTTGATGGCCTAATAATTAAATTGACAGAAGCCAGTGTTACAGGAGAAAAACCACAGGTTAAGGGCATGTACACATGGGAGAAACCTAGGAAAACTAACTCACTAAAATGGCCAAAGCCTGTACCTTAAATATTTTTTCCAGCCAAAGACAAAAAGATGTTGGGGGTGGGGAAGTCAGTTATGGGAGATTACCAGGAAAATCACAGTAAACAAGAGTAAGGTTGTTATGCAGATTTTAAGTCCTTGTCTACTCCACTGACAAGAGTTATCTAGTCTTCATAGTCCAACTAGAGAGACACACTTACAAAACTAGATTTTCCTTACAAATGTAAATGTCTTTTACAAAAGGTAAATTTTACTTGGTTTTAAGAGCTTCTCCTGTGGCTAGTTTCTTAAAAATAATCAGCCTAAAATAAACCTTATGCCAAAGAGGATTATTTTGGGGTGGCAAATTCTACTCTCCTACAATTTCCTGAAACATATTAGAACGGAGCTTTTGAAATTAAAATTCATTGTCATTTAGTATTATCTTGATTCATATGAACAAAAATAGGAAAATTGTGTCTTTTATTCTATTTCAAGTTTACAATTTGATTACTGTGGTAATGGATTTCCTTAGCAGTTTGGTTTTGTTCATCATTACTTTGGGTGCTAATGCACAAGCCTTCTTTGCATTATCTAACAGTTATTCAGTCACCTTAAAAAATCAGACCTACCACAATAAATATCATTATCTTTAAAATACTGTAGTAGACTTGAAACTGTACACGTCAGGTTGGGACTTGAACCTATGGGCTGGGACTCAAACCCAGCCCAAACCCAGATTACGACTTGAACTCACTGTCTTTTAATTGCAGTCACTAATTAGAACCACCTGGTGTCAGAACTTACTGAGGCTCAGGTTCTCTGTGTCTCAGCGCAGAAGGAATCCAGTGAGAGGCAAGGTGATAGGCAAGAAGTAGATTTATTAATATAGGACGTTTGTGAGGAGTACAAGTGGGCATGCAAAGGGGCTCTGCCCCGAGAATTAAGCAGACTACATTTTATAATCAAAGGAAAGTGGGGAAAGGGGAGAAGACCACTTTCTTCCTCTTTCTTTGAGTAGACGTCAGGCTTTCATCACTAGCTCCTCCACATCAGGCAGGAGAGTGTTTGACCCTATAAGGTCAAATTAGGACCCTCATGGCGCTTATTCAAGTCAGCAGAAGGGTGGTAACACATACTAAAATATGTTAAATCATCTCCCGTTTCAGTATAATGAGAGTCTTCTGCTTTGGAATATCACCTTTCCCTTATATTCCTGTCCTTGGTTCTAAGGATCATTGTCTTGCTGGACTTGACCAACAGGATGCAGGCCTCTTTTTTTTTTTTTTTCCACTTAATGGCCTGGGGCTTATCTTGTGCTTTTATTGATGGCTTTACCTGCTTTGTCCCATGGTGTTCTGACAGCTTTCTTGAGTGATCATCGTAAGACCACTTATAGTGGTCTCCCAAAGTTCCCTAAGGTTCCCCCTCTATCTATAATCCCCTAGTGGGATTTTTAAAACTACCTGTGTAACTATCCTACTGTATTCCTATCAGACCCTTAGAGAATAGATAATAAATAGTAATAGTAATAAATAAGTTTGATCCTGCACACAGGAGCTTACAGTCTTGGTAGGTTGAGTTGCAGTAGAGATTTTTCAGATGCCAGAATTAAGTTCATTTAAAACCAATATAGAAAGTTTTGGGTTCCCACATTTAGAAAAAGAAACTGTTTCTCTACTTTTTGCCCCCCAAATTTTACTTTTCCAAAATGACTCCTAGGCAGTAGCTACAACTATTCCAAGTACTCCCTCAGCTACTCCAGTTGACCCTGTTTCTCTTCCTGCTACTCTAGCTACTTTGCCAGGCTCAGCTTTTCTAACCAGCTCTATTGTATGTCCAAGCTACTCTGATTACCCACAGTCCAGTTGGTTTAGCTATTTCAATTAGACTGTTACCCAAAAATTGGGTTTGCCTCTTGCTGGGTGTCAAGCCTGTAGACACAACCAAGCCAAAGCAGAGGAGAAGGGAGGATTTATTATTACTTGCAGGAAGTGAGGAGAACACTGGGGATTTTCCTAAAGCAGTGTCTCCCAGAACAGGAAAATTGAGGAAGTTTTAAGCTAAGGGTACATGCGTATTCATAAAGGGGCTTGAGCAGAGGAGAATTCAGCATAGAATTGGGAAAAAGATTGACAGAGTCCAAGCTTTAGTTGAATGAAGTCATGAGGATCAACATCATCATTTCATCCTACACCTGGGTGCTGGCCTCAGTTCCTGCAGAACTCAAAGACTGTATTGGATTTTTATGTATATCCCTTGAGGAGGAACTAAGACTCCATTTTATTGCTGAACTATTGTTTCTTGATTGTTTTTCCTTTGTTCCTGCATTCACTTACTTAAAATCATTGATTACTGAGTCCTGTTCAAGGTCAAGCATTGTGGCCAGACTTAGATCACAAAATGACTTAGTCCAAAATGGATTTTCGTATGTCAAGAAAGCCAGTCCTGGTTCTCTTTCTCTGGGGAGACCCCTAATTTATCCACTTACAAGATCAGATACTAGGATTAACTAAGTTTATCCTAAAGTTAGTTTCTTATTTGTGTTTTTGAGTTCACCCTATTCAAGTCCCTAACTAAGTTATTTCTCTTCTATCAGAACTGTGGTGTTCAAAAGAGAGAAAAAAAAAAAAAAAGTAAAAGAAAAATTAAAAAATTAGCACAGGAAACTATTTCCACATGTATCTATCAAAGTAAAAAAAAAAAGTGTGAGGGAGGGGAAGAAAACTTCCTTCTGTCTTTCTAGATTATTCTGACTGGTTTAAGAATTAAATTGACAAGAGAGAAATTAACAGGAGAAAATCAAACAAAAGTTTAATAAGTTTATACATGGGAAAGACCCAGGAAAACTGAGTAACTTGCCAAAATTGCTGAAACCCTCACCTTAAATACCATCTTCAGCTAACGACAAAAGAGGATATTGGGGGTGGTGGGTGGCTTGGGACTTCAAAGGGGAGGAAGGCGGTTGCAATGGAGGTGGAAAAACAAATGTTTGGTAGACAAATGTTTACTGGGCCACACAGAGACAATGTGATACAGGGTGAACTCTGATCTCTAGACTCTGACAAGTATTCCCCACCACACCTAGCCCATAATCTTTGTAGATATCTCTGCTGATAATGCTCTTCTTGGACTAGGCCCTTTATCTAATTCCTTAGGCAGCGAAGAGGGAAGAAACAAGAAAAATTTCTGAGTCTTCTGTTTCTTTAAAATAATCCTTGTGCCCAAAAGACACATTTTGGGGTGGCAAAGTTTGCTTCCCTACAAAAATATAAAGTGATAACTCTCTGGTACGGAGTCTTATCCTCTTATTCTTCTTATCCTTTTGTCCCAAAAGTTAGTACCTGGTGCAGGAGCATAGAGCACAATTTGGAAATCAATGGGCTAGGACAGGGACTGGCAAACTGTGGGTCATGGTTCAAGTTTAGCCCATTGCCTGTTTGTGTACAGCCCTTGAGCTAAGAATAGTTTTTAACATTTTTAAGTGGTTGGAAAAAAAATTATGTTAAAGAATATTTCTTGACATATGAAAAGTATATTAAAATTTCAGTGTCTGTAAATGAAGATATGTACCTTGAAATATGGTCAGGCTCATTTGTTTAATGTGACTTACAACACTGGAGCTGAATAGTTACAACAGCTACCCTATTATCCACAAAGCCTAAAACATTTTCTACCTATCCCTTTATGGAAAAATTTTCCCAATTACTAATGTGAAATATGGGCTCCCACAATTGTTCACTACTAGAAATAATTTTGCACTTTGAAAAACACAGGATATACAACTATATTCAATCTCAAGTAACTAAAAAAATTGATAGAGGAATTATATATTCTAGTACATGTAAACATTAGGATATCAAAAGCTTAAGAAATATCTGTGGGAGAAAATGAGCTTAAAATTAAGAAAAAAAAGTTTTATTTTTAATTCAGAGGAGACAGTACTATTATTTAATTTATCAGCAGAGTACTTTAGTCATTTCACTGAACATCTGTATTTTGAAGACGCATCATTTCAGAAATTTTGATCCTGAGGCTCCTGGTATTGACCTTCAACCAGTTTCCTCACTTTGCTGCAATAAGGGACAGTAAAAGATCCCCAACTCATTTCACCTGCCAAGTCCATCTCACCTAAGCCCGACAGAACAATTATGCTGTGTGTTAATCCACATCCTCTTTGAATTACTGCATGGTTAGTTTATGAGAGAAATATGACTAAAGTGAAATATATGTTAGAAATTAATTTATCTACCAAATCTAATAAAACTCCATTGAGATAATATTTGAGATGATCTTTGAAGAATGGGAAGTGTTTTGATAGGTGGAAATGGGAATTGGAGTAATATTTTAGATGGAAGGTATAGCTTGAACAGAAACCCATTGATGGGAGGGTATGCTATGCATTTAAGAAATATTAGTATTTCCAAGTGATTAGAACAAATGGTACATATATAATTAATTAGGAAATATAGATTAGAGTTATAATGTGAATCTTAAGTGTAAAACTAATTTGGTAAAACAATGGAGAGCCACTCAGATTTTTAAGAAGTAGAGGGTATGATCAGACCCGTGCTTTTGAATTGCAGTCTCTAAAGTGTTATGTGTATAACCAGGGCTTGGAAATCACAATACATTGGGATATTAAAAATATATATGAGAACTTATGTTTGTTTTTAATCTACAATATTAAAATAATGAGCTTGGTAATACTTAATATATAGGTTGATCTGGCACTGGAATTTGGTCTCAGTGTCATGTGGTCCCATGTCATACTTGGTCAGTAAATCATCCTTAGGGAAGTATGACGATTCCAAACCAGCAGGGATGGCAGTGCACCCCTCATTCCTTCTAGCTTTCAATTCTGTTACTTCCTGTTACTTATTGACATTTATGTCTACCTGGTAAGTGGATTCATGAATTTTATTATCCAGTTTTAACTAAGCTTAATTTTGCAAAATGGATGAATGTTTTACAAAATAGTTGAAGATCATTCTAGTAAGGCAGGCACAGCAATCAACAAGAAATGGCAGTGATGCCACAAATTTAATTATCAACTGTTGGTCACCAACATAATGAGGTCAAACAATTATGACCTAAACTTTATAGAGTTGGCCAGAATCAAATTATTAGGAGGACCATTTGGTGTATACATAAATACCCACTATTATAAGTGATGTAATTAGTAACCATGCTTAGAAGCCAATTAAAAATATTATTTTATCTTTATCTCACCCTTCAAACATATGTTATGTTGTTTCATCATGTGAAAAACGTATTAGTAGAGTAGTTCAAGACACAATGTTATAAATAAATACTCATATATATATATATATATATACTCACATATATATATATATATATATATATATATATATATATATATATATATATATAGACAATTGTTCTCAAAGGTGTTTTACGGGTAGCTGTGAGTAATGAAAAATATTTTAATGTAGTAAAGTAGAGATGATACATCGTCAAAAAGTGATCTAAAATGAAGACAGCAGTTGGTAGTTTCACCTTTCCTGGTATGAACTGGGATTGTGGCAATTATGAAAGGAAAGGAAGTGCCATTTGCTGGAGATATTAGGGGATGACATAGACGAGATGGAGATTGGAGAGTACAGTGAAGCTTAAAGCATGAGTGTCTCACGCTTTGTTATGATTACAGTGATATCAAGTAGGGAAGAGAAGCTGAATGTAGGAGCACAGTGAAGTTTCTTTTTGTCTTTATAACAGAGAATTATTCAAAAATTAGTTTCCTTGTTTTCACTAATGAATTACTTGAATAGAATCCGGCAGTCTAAGTGATCCCTGTGAAGTGAAAGCTAACAGACGAAATTAATTGACCTATATTTTCAGTAATGATATCTACATGAAGCATAGACAGAACAGATGTTTTCTGTTTTAAGTGGTGGGTGTCTTTTTTTCCCTCACTTGTCATGTTGTAATAAGCATTGATTTAGCAAATGTTTAATTTTGAGAAACATAACACACACTTTTGGAGGTTGTCACTTCATGTTGCTTAATATTACAAGACTTCCACTCTGAACTGAATTTGAAAACTTGAAAGTTCTGAAAGTTAGAATAGCTCCAAAAGTAATTTCTCCATATACTCATATGTTTTTTAAATTAATATGTAGCTGAATCAATTGCTGTATCATATTTTACATAACTGGAATAGTTTAAAGCTTAAACACAAAGTTTAACTATGAAGTTTTATTTATTTATGTTAGTTGTGTATACTTTGCATGTTTAGGTTGCTACTTCACGTGCATGCACATAACATTGTTTTCATGTATGACTGTATGAGCTCCGTTACAGTATTTTGTTTTATAAGTTCTATTTCACAAATGTCTAAACAAGATGGAGAAGTGCCTTTATCAATAAGAAAGAAGTGATAATAATTATGTGACAATGATATAGAACATAAGTATTATTTTCATATGCTACTGATTGAAATCACTGGACACTCATTGATCTTTCAGTTCTTTTCCATACCTGAGTCCTTTAGAGCCTGTGAATATAGTAATTGATGTTGATTTCTTATTTGCTTTACTTCCAAAGAAGCTTAGAATCAAATATGTGACCCCTTTCTATTAACTGAAAAGTATTGGTGGCATGTGTACTTCTGTACTCAGCCCTATGCTTTCCTGAATATATTTAATCTTTGTTTTTTTTAACCTGAATATATTTGCTATATTTATTATTGTAAGCCATCTAAAACCAATTCTTCAAGTATTTTTATATAAATATATAAATGTACTAATACATTCAAATATACCAAATTATATAAATGATTGCTAGAATACATTTTACTTATTGTATAATTTTGCTAATTATACTGTGGCAAATACTGACCTTTTATAGAAAATACACACACAATGGATATAATCTACATTTAAAGATTAAAAAACATCATGGGGGTATAAATTCAAGATGGCAGAATAAAAGACCATGGAACTCACCTCATCCCACAAATCCATCAGAAATATATCACAAATGGAACAATTCCCACAGAACACCTACTGAACACTAGCAGAAGGCCTCAAACACCTGAAAGGACAAGAAAGATTTCCACATAACCGGGTAGGACAAAAAAAAAAAAAAAAAGGAGGATGCAGGGATGAGACCTGCACCCCTGGGAGGGAGCTGAAAAAGAGGAATGTTCCTGCACCCTGAGAAGATCCCTTCACTGGCAGGGAGATCAGCCAGGGAGCTTCAGAGGCTCAAAGGAGGGCACAACAGCAGGTTTGCGGTAGGTGGGACAGAGAGACACCTGCAAAGACAGTCCTTGCCACTGCCCTGTGTGCCCCAACTTAAGACACATGTCCTCTCGTATGGGCAGGGGCTGGGTGCTGAAAGTTGGGGTTTAGAGGACAGACCTAGGGAGAGGACTGCTTTTCGCTGCATGGCGACAACTTGAATGGTCTGGAGTGTGGAGGCCCCACTCAATATCCAGTGCAGGCTCTGGTCAGCACAACATCAGTCACACCTCCTGTCAAGGGGATAACTAACAGCCAGCATACACTGAGGAAAGAGGTGGCAGGCATACACACTAAAAACAGCCCTCACGCCAAAAAATATTAAACCCACGCAGGCAACACAGGGACACTCCCACATAAAGCCCTCCAAGACCACAGTACGTAATTGTTTCTCCTAAACTCATAGAGCAAGAGGACTATAAGTAAAATGAAGAAGCAGAGGAAACACTCCTAATTAAAAGATAAAGAGAATTCCCCTGAAAGAACAATGAAAAAGATCTCTTCAGTCTAATAGACACTGAGTTCAAAAAGGAGATGGAATTAAGGAATTAAGAAGGAGTATTGATAGAAATGCAGATTACTGTAAAAATAAATTAGAAACTATAATGAGGAGCAAAGAAAAATTTAAAAATCACTCAGTGAGATGAAAGCTGAGCTTAAGGCAATGAATAGCAGAATGGATAATGCAGAAGGACAAATAAGTGATCTGGAAGATAGAATAACGGAAATCACCCAATCAGAACAGCAGACAGAAGGTCAAATGAAAGCAATATGAGACCTATGGGATAATGTAAAGTGTGCCAATCTATGCATAACAGGGATCCCAGAAGTTGAAGAACGAGAAAAGGAGATTGAAAATATATTTGAAGCAATTATGGCTGAAAACTTCCTAAACCTAAAGAAGGAAACAGATATCCAGGTATAGGAAGCACAGAGGGTCCCAAACAAGATAGACCCAAACAGACCTACACCAAGACATATTATAATAAAAATGGCAAGTTAAAGAGAAGATTCTAAAGACAGCAAGAGAAAAACAGAGTTAATTACAAGGGAACTCCCATAAGGCTATCAGCTGATTTCTCTACAGAAATGTTGCAGGCCAGAAGGGGGTGACAAAATATATTCAAAACCCTGAAAGGGAAAAACCTGCACCCTAGGATACTCTACCTAACAAAATTAAAATTTAGAAGAGAAGGAGAGATAAAGAATTTTTCAGACAAGCAAATACTAAAAGAATACAGCAAAACTAAACCTAGACTAAATGAAATATTGAAATGTCTTCTCTAAATAGAAAAGAAGTAAGAATCTACAGGGAAGAGAAAGTCACAGTTGGAAAGTAAATCACTTAAATAAGCCAGTGCACAGATTAAAAAAAAAAAACATTTAAAAAAATGTCCGTGAAAGTGATGATAACTACAATGAACAGCAAAAGGATGAACATGAAAATGTAAAAGAGCCCATCAAAATCATGATATATGGGGGAAGAGAGTGAAAAATTGTAGTTTTTTTTTCTAGAATGTGTTTGAGCCTATATGACTATCAGTCTAAGGTAAGTAGATTTAGGAAAAGGTTAACATACTTGAAAAATAGGGTAACCACAAATGAGAAACATACAGTAGAGTCACAAAAAACAAAAAAAAAAGAGAGAACATAAGCATGATACCAAAAAAAATCATCAAAACACAAAAGGAAAAAGAAAAAGGGGCAAAAAAGAAATATAAAATCAATGGGAAAACAAGGTTTAAAATGGCAATAAATCCATATCTATCAACAATTATCTTAAATGTCAATGGATTAAATGCTCCAATCAAGACACAGTGAGACAGATTGAATAAAAAAATATTAAAAAATTAAAAAACAAACAAACAAAAAAAACAATATTCTACAATATGCTGCCTACAAGAGAACCAATTTAGGGCAAAGGACACATATACATTCAAAGTGAGGGAATGGAAAAAGATATTTCATGAAAATGGAAATGATAAGAAAGCAGGGGTTGCAAGACTCATATCAGACAAAATAGACTTTAAAACAAATGCTATAAAGAAAGATAAAGAGGACACTATATAATGATAAAATGATCAGTACAAGGAGAGGACATTACACTCATTAACATATATACACCAGTATAGGAGCACCCAAATACATAAAACAAGTACTAACGGACATAAAGGGAGAAATTAATGGGGATACAATAATAGTAGGAGCCTTTAACACTCCACTCACATCAATGGACAGATCTTTGAGACAGAAAATCAGTAAGGCAACAGAGATCCTAAATGATATAATAGAACAGTTAGACTCAATTAACATTTTCAGGACATTACATCCAAAAAGAAGCAGAATACACATTCTTTTCAAGTGAACATGGAACGTTCTCCAGGATTGACCACATACTAGGGCAAAAAACAAGCCTCAACAAATTTAAAGAGAATAGAAATTATTTCAAGTATCTTTTCTGACCACAACAGCATGAAACTAGAAATCAACTACAGAAAAAGAAATGAGAAAAAAAAAAAATCACTTGGAGACAAACAACATGCTACTAAAAAACTAATGGGTAAACAATGAAATCAAAGGAGAAATTAAAAATACCTTGAGGCAAATTACAATGAAAACACAACCATGCAGAATCTATGGGATGCAGCAAAAGCAGTTCTTAGAGGGAAGTTCATAGTGATATAGGACTTCTTTAAGGAAAAAGAAAAATCTCAAACAATCTAACCCACCACCTAAAATAATTAGGAAAAGAAGAAGAAACAAAACCTAGAGTCAGTAAAGAAAGGAGGTAATAAAGATCAGAGAGGAAATAAATAAAATAGAGATTTTTAAAAAACAATAAAAAAAATCAATAAAACCAAGAGTTGGTGATTTGAAAGGGTAAACAAAATTGACAAACCTCTGACCAGGCTCACCAAGAAGAAAAGAGAGAGGACCTAAATAAACAAAATAAGAAATGAAAGAGGAGAAATCACAACTGATACTGCAGAAATACACACACACAAAAATAAGAGAATACTATGAACATTTTTTATGCCAAAAAATTCAACAACTTAGAAGAAACGGGCAACTTTCTAAAAACAGACAGCTGATCAAAACTGAATCAAGAAATAGGTAACATGAACAGACCGATCACCAGAAGTGAAATAGAATCTGTAAAACAAAACAAAACAAAAACAAAGAATTCCCTACAAACAAAAGTCCAGGTCCATATGGCTTCACAGGCAAATTCTACAAAACATACAAGGAAGAGCTTAGACTGATCCTTCTCAAACTCTTCCAGAAGATTGACGAGGAAGGAATACTCCCAAAGACAGTCAGTGAAGCCACCATCATCCTGATACCAAAACCAGACAAAGACACTACCAAAAAAGAAAATTACAGGCCAGTATCTTTGATGACTGTACATGCAAAAATTCTCAACAAAATATTAGCAAACTGAATCCAACAACACATAAAAAAGATCATACACCATGACCAAGTTGGATTCATCCCTGGGTCACAAGGATGGTTCAGCATATTCAGATCAGTCAGTGTGATACAGCTCATCCACAAAAGAAAAGACAAAAACCACATGATCATCTCAATAGATGCAGAAAAAGCATTCAATAAAATCCAACATTCATTCATGATAAAAACTCCTACCAAAATGGGTATAGAGGGAACATCTCTCAACATAATAAAAGCTACTTATGGCAAACCACAGCCAGTATAATATTCAACAGTGAAAAGCTGAAAGCCTTCCCACTAAAATCTGGAATAAGACAAGGATGCCCACTCTCACCACTTCTCTTCAACATAGTATTGGAAGTCCTAGCCACAGCAATCAGACAAGAAAAAGAAATAAAACGTTTTCAAATTGGTAGGGAAGAGGTAAAATTGTCATTATATGCAGATGACATGATACTGTATGTAGAAAACTCTGAAGACTCCACACAAAAGGTACTAGAACTGATAAATGAATTCAGCAAGGTAGCAGGATACAAGATTAACATACAGAAATCGGTTCCATTTATTTATACTAACAATGAAATATCAGAAAGGCAATGCAAACAAACAATCTCTTTTAAAATCACAGCAAAAATAAAATAAAATACTTAGTAATAAACCTCACCAAAGAGTTAAAAGACATATGCTGAGAACTACAAAACATTAATAAAGGAAATTGAAGATGAATCAAAGAAATGGAAAGATATCCTATGCTCTTGGATTAGAAGAATTAATATTGTTAAAATGGCCATACTATCCAAAACAATCTACAGATTTAATGAGATCTCTATCAAATTACCCATAACATTTTTCACAGAACTAGAACAAATAATTCTAAAATTTATATGGAATCATAAAAGACACAGAATTGACAAAGCAATTCTGAAGAAATTCTGAAGAAAAAGAACAAAGTAGGAGGCATAACCCTCCCAGACTTCAGACAATACTACAAACCTACAATAATCAAAACAGCATGGTATTGGCACAAAAACAGACATATGGATCAATGGAATAGAATAGAAAGTCCAGAAGTAAACCCACACACCTATGGACAGTTACTCTCTGACAAAGGAGGCAAAAATATACAATGGGGAAAAGACAGACACTCTAGCAAGTTGTGTTGGGAAAGTTGGACAGCCTCATTTAATCAGTGAAGTTAGAACACTTCCTCAAACCATATACAAAAATAAACTCAAAATGTGTTAAAAACTTAAATATAAGACCTGACACCATAAAACTCCTAGAAGAGATCATAAGCAAAACATTCTCTGACATAAATCGTACCAATGTTTTCTTTGGTCAGGCTTCCAAGGCAATAGAAATAAAAGCGAAAATAAACAAATGGGACCTAATCAAACGTACAAGCTTCTGTACAGCAAAGGAAACCATAAACAAAATGAAAAGACAGCCTACAGACTGGGAGAAAATATTTGCAAATGATGCAACCAACAACGGTTTCATTTCCAAAATATGCAAACAGCTCATGCAACTCAATAACAACAACAGCAAAACAACCCAATAGAAAAATGGGCATAAGACCTAAACAGACATTTCTCCAAAGAAGATACACATGTGGCCAATAGGCACATGAAAAGATGCTCATCGTTGCTAATTATTAGAAAAATGCAAATCACACCAATCAGAATAGCTATCATTAAAAAAGTCTACAAATAATAAATGTTGGAGAGGGTGTAGAGAAAAGGGAATCCTCTTACACTGTTGGTGGGAAATTGGTGCAGCCATTATGGCAAACAGTATAGAGATTCCTCAAAAAACTAAAAATAGAGTTACCATATGATCTAGCAATCCCATTCCTGGGCATATACCCAGATAAAACCATAATTTGAAAAGATACATGCACTCCTATGTTCATAGCAGCACTGTTTACAATAGCTAACACATGGAAACAACCTAAATGTCCTTTGACAGACAAATGAATAAAGAATGTATATATATATATATATATACACACACACACACACACACACACATATATACGCACAATGGACTATTACTCAGCCATCAAAAAGAATGAAATAATGCCATTTGCAGCAACAGAGATGGACCTAGAGATTATCATACTAAGCAAAGTAACTCAGAAAGAGAAGGACAAACACTATATGATATCACTTATATGTGGAATCTAAAATACAACACAAATTAACATATCTACAAAACGGAAACAGACTCACATAGAGAAAACACACTTGTGTTGTCATGGGGGGTGGGAGAGGGAAGGATTGGGAGCTTGGGATTAGCAGATGCAAACTTTTATATATAGGATGGATAAGCAACAGGTCCTACTGTATAGCACAGGGAACTATATTCAATATCCTGTGGTAAACCAGAATGGAAAAGAATATGAAGAAGAATATACATTTTAAAATAAAATGCTAAGATCCACTGTGTATCAGGATTCACCTTTATTGAGATATTTGCCCTACAATTTACTTCACTTTACCTTACAAATAGAACTTGAAAAGATGTAAGATGTGAAAAATAGGAGAATGAAAACAGGTTACTGAGTTAAATTACATTTAAGGGAAAGAAGTCTACCCTCTTCTATCAACCTCTGTATTGGAAAACATTTACTTAATAAGTTTTTTATAAGAAATTATAGAAACCACTCATTTTTAATTATGAAATATTTAAAATAAAGTGGCTTGTTTTCTTTAAGAATTTGAAAGTTAAATGAAAATCAGTATTTTAGATCTGCAATAAAATACATATTTTATTCTTTACCTAATACACACAGTTTTAAAATCCTACCTCATATGTTTTTAAATCTCTTAGTTCATTTATTTAAGCTCATTTATCTTTTAGTTGAGTGTTATTCTTAACATATTATAGTTGGGGCATTTATATATTGAATTTCTTTATGCTTGCCCTGTGTAGTTTACAATCTAAACATTGCATCAATTGATTATCTCTAATGAGGGAGATAACCACTCCATTTATGAACTTAAGGTGACATAATTTAAATTGAACAATAATTTGACAATGGTATAGATACCAAAGCATATTATGTATTAATCACATGGATGAGCATGTTTTCAAGCGAGGGAGTTACAGATACATACCACAAATGCCAGGCAAGGTTTATTGGGAGAAACCTACAAACAGAGAAATAGAGTGCATGCATCATGTTAACTCAAATTATTTAGTCCAGGCATAGATGGCCAGTGCGCCTGTAGAGAGGGGCCTTGCCCAGGTGATGCTTAACTTATGGATTGGGGCAATGGAAGCCCTTTGGTTAGAAAAGAGACCTTATTAGGAGACAACCTCTGGAACCCAGTGGCTGGCATCAGCCTGTTCTTGTGAGATAATTCAGACCTCCTTTGCCAGTTCTTTGTTTAGATACCAAGAGTGGAAAGGAAATGAACCTGTTCTCTAATCAGTGCACATGAAGATTCTTCATGGTATTCCAGTACCATCTTTTCCTCTTCAAGTGTAGAGACTATTCATGTTCTAGACTGTCAGATATGTCATTTCTGAGTAATTTTATATCTCTCACTGAGAGGAAAAGGTGGTAAACCTGTTATTACTCCCAATGCTATGATTCTTCAGAAACCCTTTGTATTCAAACAGTATAAAAACATTATAAATCTTCTTACCTCTGAAGTTACCTAATATAATTTATATTATTAAGGTTAAATCATTCCTCATGACACTGAATCGTCCATTAGGCTGCTCATGAATATTGGCTTCTAATGGCTCTCTCAAAGGCTATAATTGTGTTTTGTTGATGATGAACGAAAATGCAGGTCTCCCCTAGATTATATAGGAAACTGCGAATGATGTTTTTTCCTCCTCATGTTAGGTTTGCCATTTAGAATTTTATAACGTAAATATAAAACAACACACCTTTCAACTATGTCTTCTCTTGGGCATTTCAGGCTATAATCACTGCACTGGAGTGTTGCTGACACCCCTACCTTCCACACCACTACTGCCAGGGAGGGTTGGAAAGGGGCCTGTGGGCAGAGTGAGAAAAGCTATTCCATTCACACAAGGAATGTTTGTCCTTTGTCCAACATGTCTGAAGATCAAATTAAGAGAGTACAACTTCATATAAGACAGAGTCAAAAGAAAACATTGATTGTAAGAGTCCATTGGGCTGTGGAACGATGGTCTTAAAAGTTTTAGAAGAAGATAGGGCTACACACTCTTAGAAGACCACCTGTCATGTTGTGTAAGTTCTACAGTGGTGTTGATGTCGCTGGCAAAGTGTGAATAAAATAAAACCTACTGCCGCCCCACTGTCACTGGGGACTATAGCTCAGAGGTAGCACTCTTGGGAATATGGACAGGTAATAGACAACACATGCTCAAGCTCACAGGTCAGTGATTAAACCATTGATAGCCAAGAGAGCTGATCTCATCCAGTATGACATGGGTTAAGATCACCCCAAATCAGTATGTCAGCAGCATTCCGGTGGCCCAAATTCTCATGATTCTGTAAAATAAATATTTTGTTGATCAGTGGAAGTGATTCACTTACCAGGCTGCCCTCCTGTAGTCAGCCAAGGGGCCCTGAGATGACCCCATAGACTTGAGTCCTGGATGTTCTCAGGATATCTGGTTGAACTCACATGGGTAGGATGAAGAAAGTGCCCCAAAGTGGACTGATAGAGTACAGGTCTAAGGTCAAGTTCTCAGAACCCTGCCCACCCCCAAACCTGCCTGGATGATGCTTCTGGCCCTAGGCAATCCAAAGCATGAGAGGAGGACTTCAACCAAGGAAAGCACTCTAAGCACAGGGGTCTCTCAGAGCACTGGCACCCACATCTCCTCGAATGCTAAGGAAGGATATTGTACTGTTCTCTCTGTGGAAGTTGAGAAACCCCATATAAAACATTTTCAGATATCAAAGTTTGGAGAATTCCCCCAAAAGTGGTCATGCACCCACTGTGAAGCCATGCCAGTAAACAAAGCATGTTCCTACACATCGAGCAATCAACCTTTTATATAGTTTTTATATAGTTTCTCACTGTTCAATGTGAATAAACCATCAATAATCAAAGGTATTTGAGGAAACTTCCTATTTGAAAAAAAGCAGGAAAAACTAATTCAAATAATTTGAAGGAAACAAATAATATAGGGAAACTGAATACTTCAAAATTGCTATATTGAGTTTACTCAGAAAAACACACACCAAAACTGTTGCATAAAAACAAATAGAATATAAAAAAAATATAAACACACAGCAAAACTGTTGCATAAAAACAAATAGAAAAAAAATATAAACAAATATATAAAAAAGAATACTTGTATGGGAGAGCCCATACAAGTAAAAATAATAGCATACGCATAATAAAATGAATAAAAAGAAGGAAAAATGGGTAAATTTCTCAAAAAATAGAACTCCAAAGACAAAAAGATAACTAAAAGAGAGCAAAAGGGGGAAAATGCTATGAAATGAAAAGTTTAACAAAGAGAGCCAATGTCCAGTTGAAAGGAATTCCTATTAGGAAACAGAATGAAGTAAATTAGCAATAATAATAACATACAATTTGTCACTTCCAAAGGACATGAATTTCCAGATCGAATTGAAAAAGACGTCAAAGCATATTACTAGGAAATATCAGAAGAAAAGGAATAAAGAAAAGCTCTTTAAAACTTTCTAGCTTGTAAACAAGCCAAAAGTAAAAATTAAAAAAAATATATTGAAAGGATTGGCTCTCAGAGTAGTAACAGTCCTACTTCCAGCAATGCTGGCTTAAGTTTTTGAAGAACAAGACTTCTATCCAGAGCAATGAGAAAAGCTGTGCATGCACACACACGCACACATCTATTTGATGACATTAGGATAACATCAAAGCAACCTCAGATTTCCATTAGAACCCTAAAGAGCTAAGTGCCATGAGAAAGAGCAAACAGGAAATAAATTAGTCCTCAAAAAGAGGAAAAGCCAGCTCTGTTATAGTTATAAGACAAGACAAATAAAGTCTGCCCCTACAATAACAAAGCAAAATTAAATCTTTCCTTGAGAAAGATATCCAGAGCCTCAAATTACCTCTATAGTTTTTTATACACAATGGCCATATTCAGTGAAAAATTATCATTCATGTCAGAAGACAATGAAAAAATAAGCAAAAATCGAGAGGAAAAAAAAAGAAATGGCAATAGTAATAGGACCACAGGTGTTGCATGTATTGAAGTTCTCAGACGTTGGGTTTAAAGTAACTATTATTCACATTTTCAAGAAAAATGGCTGACAGGAATCCACAAAAAGAAAAAAAATCAAATTGAAATTTTATACATAAAAATATAGCTGAAATTAAGAACTTAATAAAATGGGAGATTAAACTTGCAGAAGAGATAACTAGTGAATTAGAATAATGATTTTGAAGCAAAGAAAGGAAAATGTCAACAGGACGCAGTGAAAATTTCTAGCATGCATATAATTGTAGTCCTAGAAAGAGAACAGAGAGAATGGTACCAGTGCAATACTTGATGCTTTACTGAATTTGATAAGAATTTTGCAGAAGGTTGAAGATGAGAGGTGTGATCATGATGCTATTTAAAGGAACTAGCAAAAGAACAACTGTGGAGAAGGCCTAGAAACAACCATTCCAGATCATTGCGGGAAGCCAACCAGTTTCATGGTCAATGATTCTGAGAAAAATGAAGAGTGAAGTCAACTCTTACATTGTACCTAATGTGTACCTAATGTGTCTGTATTGACAGTACATTTTTTTCCAGAAATTCTGGAAAAAATGTAACTACATTCCATTTGCATTTTCTACCTGTTCCATTTCTTTGGCAAATAGTGATTAATGTAAAGTAATTTAAAATAAAAGTTTAAGCAAAATCACAATAACATAAAAACACTTGAAGTAATTAAATTGTTTCCTTTATTGCAAATTTTATTTTAAACCTTCCCAATTACCATCTTCATTGACAACATAATCAGGACTTAATGCTGAGTTGCTGTTAATTTTTAATGCTTCTTATGTTGTTTAATGCAGTGTATAATTTGGCAGTGAATCTTTTAGTAGAACTAAACTTTGACATCCTCTGCCATCATTCATATAAAACTAATGTTTTTAATCAATTAACACCCCTCTACCTCCCACCTCTACCTGCATTTCATCATAGAATGTATATAGCAATGTAGATTGTTTAATTATTTAATATTTATAAATGGGATTTCACTTTTAGAAAAGATAGTAAAATTTTCTCCCAGGATTTTAAAAAAAACACATAGTTATAAAATATTATAGCTGGAGCTAATTTGACTTCTCAACAAATTTTCAGCTGTAGACATTTTCTGTTAATCAAATGGCATCTAACTGCTCTAGGTGAAGCCAAATATTTAGAATAAGAGTCTGTTCTTTTAGAAAAAAGTATATCATTGTGAAGTTATAGGTCACTTAAATCCTCAGAAGAGTTTTTACCAACGCGGTGCTTGGGCACCAGCTTTCCTGTGAATTTCTCCTTGAGTTAAGGATGCATTTCCTAAGGCTTAGTGTATTAAGACCAGCTAATGTTTTCAAATGGGTACATAGCTCCCATTCCCTTGGGAATATATGGGTGCCTGTCTAGTCAGGATTTCAAATACTGATAGAGAATCATAATTAGAGTATAACTACAGTTTCATGAATATTCAGTCACTCCATGAAAAGAATGAACTTGAGCCATAGATCAATTACATGAAAGTTGATAAGCTCCTTTAGCAAATAAGATATTTTCAGGGAACATATTCAGGTGCGAGGGAAATGTCATTTTCTTTCATTTTTATCCTTACAATTCAAATTAATCATTCTGTGTGATACCAGAAAATTTAATGTAGTCCATTTTTTTCTCAGTTGTTTTATGTTTAAACTCCATCATAGCCTGTTCTCATTTTTTCTGTTCTCATCTTCTCTTCCATGAGATGGCATTTCAAACCCAAGATGGGTGGGGTTGTAGTGTTTCCATGACTTGCACAATGCTATGGCCTGAAGGAAGGTCCCAGCACCACTTTTTCATCCCCCATGATGTAACTCACCCACTAGGTCTTTGTCTTGTCTGATTATGAAAGGATGATATCTGCTGTCAAGAAGTCCACGTCCCCAGTTGGTCACTAGCTCTGCTGTCCACTCTAGCATTGGAGGATCAATCTCCTTGCCCCAATCTAAGATCTGTTTGTGATAACGCAACCTTCCATGCTGTTCAAAACCACACAGGAAAAAAAAAAGCTGCTCACTGCAACAGACTGTGTTTACATGTAGGTTATGAAAGACTCTCTTGGGTTCTTTAGATGGCAGTTCTTTTTTCTTTTTTTATTGGAGTATAGTTGATTTAAGTGTTTTCAGAGTATAGTTGATTTGCAATGTTGTGTTAGTTTCAGATGTACAGCAAAGTGAATCAATTATACATATACATATATCTACTCTTTTTTTGTTTGTTTTTTAGATTATTTTCCCATGTAGGATATTACAGAGTATTGAATAGAGTTCCCTGTGCTCTATGGCAAGTTCTTATTAGTTATTATTTTATACATAGTGGTGTGTATGTGTCAGTCCCAATCTCCCAAGTTATCCTTCCCCTCTTTATCCCCTGGTAACCATAAGTTTGTTTTATACATCTGTGACTCTACTTCTGTTTTGTAAATAAGTTCATTTGTACCCTTTTTTTTTCTTAGATTCCACATACAGTATAAGCGATATATTTGTTTTTCTGCGTCTGACTTACTTCACTCAGTATGACAATCTTTGGTCCATCCATGTTGCTGCAAATGGCATTATTTTGTTCCTTTTTATGGCTGAGTAATATTCCATTGTATATATGGACCATATCTTCTTTATCCTTTCCTCTTTTGATGGACATTTAGGTTGCTTCCATGTCCTTTTTTCTCATATCCTGAATGCATGGGGGACTCTGTGGGTTGTGTGCCCCACAAGAGGTGAAGCATGACTCATCTCTACTCTTAAATTCTCAAAACTATCAGGGCATTGTATCCTACTCCCCAGCTAACTCTACGTGTCCTACAGGATACAAAACTTCTGAGCATAACCCTTTTATGCTCTACTCCAACTCAACTCCCTCTCCAGCTTATAGGAGTTTGTTTAGGTGAAAGATGACAGTGTCAAGCAGGGTAAAGGGAAAACAAAGAAACAAAGAAAACCCCACAAGTCTGCTAATGTCTCTCCATTTTACAAAGCCACAGTTTGGAAGTTATGCTCAGGATTAATATCTTAGGAATGTGTTAAAAGGTGATTGAGTGTTTCGATTAGAAATTGCCCCGTGGACCATATCATGTATTATTTAGGCCCTAGTCTCTCCAGACTCTGTTTAACCAACATTCACACAGTCCACAAAGTCTTCCTTCCCATCTAACCAATCCTGTTGTCTCGTAACTGTTTACTTTCACTGTCCCCTAAACTTGCATTACCTGTGTTCCCTTTTTAGAGCTCAAGCATAGTGCTTTGTATATAGAAATCTGTTAATATGTGTCTGTATTATTGTATAAATGAATATTGTACAAGAGTCTGTTGAATATATTGTAAGTGGAATGTTGTTTATTTAAATTTTTATTATTTAAAATTCAGGTTGCAAAGTTTAAAAACAATTAGCTTTAGGGTGTTTCAGGTGAAGAACTTGTTCAGAGTCCTTTTGGCAGAAGTACAAGGTGTAAAGGGTGGTTTGGAGTTGAGAGGCAAGAATAGAAACACAGGTAAAACTGAGATGATGATGATTCATAGGTCAAGGTTAAGAGCGAGGGAGCAGGTTCAAGAGAGTCAAAATTTAGTTTCTAGTCAGACCTTTGGGCTTATGGAGAACACTGGCTTTATTAACTTAGTGTAACATGATGATTAAAAATATTCCAACTGCTCATTCTGAGGTCAACCAGTCATGTATACAAATCCTCATTTACCCCTTATGACTTTGTAAACTTAAGTTGTTTTAATTTTCTGGATTCCCTTTCTGTAAAATACTAATACTAAGAGGAATTACATAGTAGGATTCATAATGGAGCTCTTTAGGTACCTCCTCAGAAAGCAAATTTATCTGTATCTTTCATATTTTATTTTGTGGATTCTTTGGAGAGACCATGAAGTGAGTGAGTAATTCTCCTCCAGCTGATGATAATTTCTCCTGAGCCTACTCATCTGAAGTTCTAGCTCCAATGCAGGTTTCCTAAAGCTAATGAGAGTTAAACTCAGGGACCTATATGTGCACAAGCTCTATCCAAAGAACTGAGAAGGAACTTAACAATATGTCTGCATGGTTGTGATTTGTTAATTTTCAGAACTAAGATATCCTTTATATTGTTTTTCATAGTGCCTCCTACCCCATGGTCCAGGACCCACATAATCTGATTCTGCCCATGAACCAGGCTCTTTTGGTTGAGGCTACCTTAGTCTTCAAGGTATCCTTCCAGGTCAGAATCTTGGGCAACCACAGGCCGACATTATTTCAAGGACCAATCCATGTACTTCAAGTGTGAAGTGACACTGCTCCACCATTTTTCTCAAAGTCTAGAGGAAGCACATAATTTTCTCTGGTCAGTACCTTCTCCTTAATCACACTGAGTTGTATTGGGTCCATGAATCACTGGGAATGGTCTTCCTAAAGCTATTCCTCACTACTCCTCCTTTATAGTCTGAGGGTGGGGGCCAACTGAAGAGCACATAACAGATTTTTGGACACCTCCTTTGTAAGTCCTGCCTTGGACATGTAGCATATCAAATCAGAAAGTGGAAGGCACTTAAGATGTTAGGGCCTCAGATGAACTGAGTGAGGACGCAAACATTTTAGCAACTGTCTTACATGTACAAAACTTGACGAAGACCTAGATGATAGTGAGAGTTCAAAAAAAAAAAAATAGCAATTATCATTGTCAGAATGCCTGCCAGAACTGGCCCTGGGTGTATTAATGACTCTATGCTCCTGAAATGATGTCTTAAACATTGAGACAAGTCTTTCAGGAAATTAAAGAAAAGAGGCAGGAGAAAATGAATAAACGAGCTGTCATATGCATGGTATTAATTTTTAAAAGATTAAAACAATTTATCTTTGCTTGAATAAACTGAAAATAATGTTGTAAGCAGAAACAGTCGTATTTCTGATTTGGGGGTATATAATCTACTATTTTAGATTGAGGAATTCTGTATTCCAAAGTTGATTCACAACGTAGTTTTTGAAATTTTTAAAACATTTTCTTTCTGATAAAGTTTAGATTAGCGTAATTTAACTGCACTTAACTATTGTAATTTGCATCTTCCCTCTAATAAAAATAGGGCTTCAACTGCACAGGCGCCAAATTTAATTTTCTGTTGTTTCTGTTTTAGGTAAAATGTAAAACTGTAGTATTCCTCTGTAAAAGTAATTGCATAAAGTTAAGCATATGTAAATTCACAGAAATATGACTTTTATAGAGCAAAAGAAATCGAGGCAGCCAGAAAATGAGTAGGTAAATTAGACTTAATAAGCAGTAATAATGTTTATTTCACTCCTTACCCCTTGTAGGTTAGCACAATATTCTTTAACATAAAATAAAAGATGTGGGTGGGTTGTTTACTTGCTTGGTATTTCATACTCTAAGGAGAAATATATGCAGCTAATTACTATGCTCAGAAAAGAAAGTCATTCACGTGGAAAATGAAATTTGAAAAACAATGTGCATATATTTTAGCTCTAATAGTTTAAGAAAGAACTTGCACATCATTTTTCTTAAGGTGTGTGATACAGGTTTTTGAGGGTTTATATTCTCCATAAGTTATGTTGTCTATTGTATGTGTGGATGTCTTTAAATGTTAAAAAAAAATGCTATATTTTATTTTGCATGTTTGAGTTATAGTGCAAATTTTCTTCAGTTGTATTTTATATACATTTGCTTTTCATTTTATGATACTTAAATAGGACAGAGATAAGAGATCCAAGTAAAAGAAGTTCTGTACCAATTTTAAAAATTAAGCAAAAATAGAAATCAACCTGTAACTGAGGGTATGAATTCCTAGGGGAAATAAAGATGATGATAACCATGGTCATGATAGGAAAGACTAATAATAATAACCATGTTGCATATATTTCAAGTTTTGCCAAATTTTCTTTCCTTTAAGATACTACAACTCTTTATGAGAATCTTGCTCTGTTATTGTAATCTGGCTATGTGAGATCACAGTTAGAAGAAAGAAGAAAGAAACTTAAGTTTCTTACGGAAGAAGAAACATAAGTCAGACCTTATTAAATATACCATTCCAATTCCCTGGCTACAGATACCAGTTCAGGACACATCTACCAACAGGCCAGAATTCCCTAGTTCTTTTGAGAAGCTTCAAAAAATATTATTTATCATCTGGAAATTTCTAGCAATAAAGGCAAAATAGTCACAAGCTGCTGGAGTTCAGTGTTCCCACCATGAGAAGAAAGCTTACTTAATGAAGCCAGCAAAGAGGGAATGAGAACTTGGAGATAGAGGAAGAAAGCTCGATACACCCTAATGATAGTTTGAGATCTAGATTCAGCAGAGCCTGGAGATGACTGTATTCTCTGGATTTTTAATCTATCTGAATAGATCAATTCCTTTTTGGCTTAATCGTGTTTGAGTTGAGTTTCTTACACTTGCAGTGAAAATGGTTGTCTTGATGAGGGGACACTTAATTTGGGTCTAGAATTGTGTCACGTCCTTATGGAAATTGTCACATTGAATTTCGTAAGTCTTGAGTTTTTAAAGTTGGGAAAATGTAAACAAACAAAGTGATTTACTCAAAGACCCTTAACTGATCAAAGGAGGGAAAAAGTCCGATTTGTGAAAATACTCTTAACAGTCAGATGGAATGAATAAATTATCAATGAATGACAGCTTCTGTGACCTTTTATCTCTCCATTTCTATAACACTAATGTGAAACAACCATATTATATTTCTTGCATCTTGCAGCTGTCCTTTCATTTGTCTTCCTTTCTTCATTTTAGTTAATGGGAATTGTCATTATCCTTACTTTAAAATCCCTGAAGCTTTTTTTTTTTTACTGTTCTTGTGTCTGTTCTACCTTTTTTGCCAGTTAATTAGTGGTGAAGAAGTTCTAAAAAAGTAAAATGTTTAAAAGTAGATTAGATTTGACCAAAATACTTCATACTGCTATGCAGGCTGTTTTCTAAAAATATCTGTTTCCATCAGAGTGATCATTTCATATAAATGCAAAAACTATGCCCTTTGTACTATTCTTTTTTTTTTTTTTTTTTTTTTTTTTTTTTGCAGTACGCGGGCCTCTCACTGTTGTGGCCTCTCCCGTTGCGGAGCACAGGCTCCGGACGCACAGGCTCAGCGGCCATGGCTCACGGGCCCAGCCGCTCTGCGGCATGTGGGATCTTCCCAGTCTGGGGCACGAACCCGTGTCCCCTGCATCAGCAGGCAGACTCTCAACCACTGCGCCACCAGGGAAGCCCTGTACTATTCTTTATCTAAGTGATTGTAAGATATTTAGTTGATAAATGTTCATAAGTAATGATTAACACAATAACTTTTTAAATTTAAAGGTTTTGTTTGTATTTTTTACTCTCTATTGTGAAATACTCTCAGACTTAGAGAAAAGTTCATTTCTGGTACACACATCACTCAGCTTCTCTTAATGTCAATGTCTTACACTACTATGGGACACTTGTCAGAACTAAAAAGTTAACATTGGTACTCAGTATTAACTAATCTACAGACATTATTCAGATTCCACAATTGTTTCCCACTAATGTTCTTTTTCTCTTCCAGAATTCCACATTACATTTAGTTGTGTCATGTCTCCTTAGTTTCCTCTAATATGCAACATTTTTTCAGTCTCTCCTTGTCATTCATGATTAGAAAGAAGCTCTTTTGAAGAATATTGGCTTCTTATTTTGTATAATGTCTCACAGTTTGGGTTGGTTTCATGTTTTCTAATGATTAGATTGAGGTTATGCATTTTTGGCAAGAGAAACATATAAGCAATGTGCCTCTCTCAGGGCATCAGGTCAGGACATACATGTTGTCGACTGTCATATCTCAGGTGAAATTAACCTGATAACTTGGTTATAGTGAAGCCTGCTGGATCTTCCCACATATTATTATCTCAACTGATGAGAAAAGTAGTTGAAAAAATTAGTCCCTTTGTCAGTGATAAATATCTCGGGAGAGATAATTTGAGAAAATACTAATTTTGTTTCTCTTCAAACTCAGTGCTACTTTCTCAAAGTCCTTTTGACTTTTCTTGTTTACTGGCCAGAATTCCCTAGTTCAACTTGTTCATATCTATGAAAATGTCTGCTGGGATTCTGATTGAGATTGAATTGAATCTGTAGATCTATTTGTGGAAAAATGACTTCTTAACAATATTAAGTTTTCCAGTGCATGAACAGAGTATATATATCTCCATTTATTAAGAATTTCTTGAATTTATTTCAGCAGTGCATTTGAGTTTTTAGCACAAAAATCCTGTACATATTTTTAGATTATACCTAAATATTTTATCGTTTTTGTGACGCCATTATAAATGGTACTTTTTTATTTCAAATTTTAATTGCTCACTGCTAGTTTATATAAACGTAATTGATTTTTCTACACTGACCTTGTCCAGTACTTTTGCTAACACTCAATTATTAGTTCTAAAAGTTTTTTTTGTTAATTCCTTAGCATTTTCTTGGTAGACAATCATGGTTTATGAATGATGCAATTTAAATTCTTGTTTTCTAATCTTTTTGTCTTTTTTTTGTTGCTTTATTGAACTGCCTAGGACTTCTAGGACATGTTGAATAGGAATTGTGAGAGATGATCTCCTTGCCCTGTTTTTGAACTTAGGAGAAAATCATTCAGTAGTTCATCATTAAGTATCACATTATCTCTGGGGTTATTTATTTATTTATTTATTATTTTTATATGCCCATTAGAGGGTTAAGTAAATTCCTCTTTATTTGAAGTTTGCTGACAGTTTATATCATGAATGGATATTACAAATTTTCAAGTACTTTTCTGCATCAATTGAGATAATCATATGTGTTTTCTTCATTACTATAAAAATATGTCAGTTTACCTTAATTCATTTTCATATGTTGAGTCAGCCTTATATTCGTGGGTTAAATCCCACCTGGTATAGCTCGTATTATTCTTTTTCTATATTTCTAAATTTTATTTGCTAACATTTTGATGAGGCATTTTACGTTTGTGTTCATTTCTCCTCTCAACCCCTTCTGTTAGGTTGAGCTTCCTGCCTCCCCCAACCTACTTTGATTGCCCTAGTGTTTAAAATAAACACCTTTATTAATCAGAATGTGTCTTCAGATAACATTATACTGCTTCACATGTAGTATAATGAACTTAAAACATACTTCTATTTCCCCCGCCAATTCTTTGTGCTATGGATGTAACATCTTTTAGTTTTACATATGTTGTAAACATATATTGCTACTATCTTTGTTCTATGTAGTTAATTATTTTTTAGAGAAACAAAAAATAAAAATAAATAAACTTTATCTTTATTCCATCTGCAGCATTCTTCATTTATTTATATAGATTCAAGCTTTGCTCTGGCATATTCCTTCTGTTTGGAAAGTTCCTTTAACATTTCTTATGATTTTGGTTTTTGGCCAATGACTTATCTATTTTTGTTTGAGATAGCCAATGACTTGTCTGTTTTTGTTTGAGAAAGCCTTTATTTCTTCTTTTTTTTTTTATCTTTGTATATAATTTTTTCATAAACATAAATTTTAGAATAGTTTTATATTTACAGAAAAATTGCAAAGAGAATAGAGAATTCCCATATACTCCCATGATTCATCTACTACAATTATTAGCATATTACATTAATATCATACATTTTTTACTATTACTGAACCATATTGATACATTTTTAACTAAAGTCCATAAATTACTCAAATTTCCTTAGTTTTTACCCAATTTCCTTCTTTCTGTTTTATGATCACCACATTACATTTAATTGTCATGTTTCCTTAGCTATCTCTTGGCTGTGACAGTTTCTCAGACTTTTCTTGTTTTCATGAATTTGACAGTTTTGAAGAATACTAGCCAGATATTTTGTAGAATGTCATTAGTTGGGATCTCTCTTATGTTTTTCTCATTATTACACTGAGATTATCGGTTTTTGAGAGTAAGGCCACAGAGGTAAATTGCCATTCGCATCGCATCATGTCAACAGTACGTACTATCAGCATGAATTCTTACTGTTGATGTTAACCTTGGTCAACAGACTGAGAAAATGTTTCTCAAGTTTCTCCACTGTAAAGTTTATCTTTTTGCCCTTTCTCTGTATTCCTCAGAAGGAAGTGTGTATGTGCAGCCATCACTTGTGTTTGGGAGTTATGCCACACCTCCTTGGAGGGGAAATAATATACATATGTATTTGCAATTCGGCATGAGATATTTGTCTGTTTTCCCACATTTGTATATTTATTCCAACATTAATTATAGCAGTATGGATTCAGAAATATTTATTTTATGCTTAAGTTATAACCTGATATTACTTTATTTTGTTCAAATTTTCCAGCATTGCCATTGGGAGCTCTTTCATTTGGCTCCTGTGTCCCTTTAATGTCTCCTCTTTGTTGCAGATTTTAAGCACTTCTTTATTTTGGGACTAAAAGATACTTGAGGCTCTTTTTCTATATTTCTTGCCTCATGCTAGAAACAGCCATTTCTACAAAGAGCCCTGGTTACTTTTATCAGAAAATTGTATTAGAAACCAAAATTTGAGTGTTAGGTGTGCTCTGGGGTATCATTGCTTCTGGGCCTCTCAGCTCAGAGATTAGGGAAATATGTGTGAGTATATTAACCCATGTATATACACATATCTATAAATCTTTCTGTATCTAACCATATGCATATATATTAAACATGAGTTTATACTGATGTCCCCAACTCTAATCCATTACCCCATGTATCATTGTAACCTATTCCCATTGCTTATGTGTAAACTCCTACTCCAACAGGGACACTCTAGCTCCCATCATCTATCATCCATTTACTTAATTGTTCAATTCCTGTGTGTGTGTGTAAACTCTATTTATTTCCAAGGTTACTTACATCAGCACCATTTTCCCCACTCCCTTCAGTGAGGTGGCTTCATACATTTATAATAGTTATATGTTTTGGTCATATTATGCATTCAATCCTGAAATTTTCTTGTATCCTAAATGATTTTTAAAGTTTTGCATGCATCAAAGTTCAATCTATGTGCTGTAAAGTTCATTAGGTTTAGACAGGTGTTTAGAGTAATGTGTCTACCATTGCAGTATCATACAGAATAGTTTTACTGCCCTAAAAAATCCCTTCTGTTTTATCTATTTAACTGTCCCCTTCCCTGAACCACCAGCAACCACTGATCTCTTTATGATTTCTATTGTTTTCCCTTTTTCAGAATGTCATATAACTGAAATCGTTAAGTATGTAGCCTTTTTAGTCTGACTTCTTTTACTTATCAATATGCATTTAAGTTTCAACTATGTCTTTACCTGGATTAATTATCATTCCTTTTTATGTCTGCATAGTATTCAACAGCATGGATGGACCATGTATGTTTATCATTTCACTTATTGAAGGAAATTTTGGTTGCTTCCAATTTTGGACAGTTATGAATAAGACTGCTATAAGCATTTGTGTGCATATTTTGGGGTGTGTGTGTGTGTATACATAAGTCTCCAAATCAGTTGGATAAATATATAGAAAAACAAATGCTCGTTGTATGGTAACACTGTGTTAAGCTTTTAAGAAACTTCTAATCTATTTTTCAAAGTGACTGTACCATTTTGCAATCATACCAGCAATGACTGTGTTCTGCCTTCTCATCAACGATTAATATTATTAATGGATTTTAGCTATTCCAATATATGTATAATGATATTTATTTGTTGTTTTAAATTTGCAATTTCCTAAGACAAATCATGTTGAGTATCTTCTCACATGCTTATTTGCCATCTGTATATCTTTGTTGCTGAGTTGTCTATATAGATTTCTTTTTCATTTTTTTATTTGGGTTGTTTGTTTTTTTACTGTTTTTAAACTTTCTTTGTATGGTTTGGATACCAGTCCTTTATCAAATAAGTGTTTTGCAAATATTTTCTTCTAGTTTGTGCCTTTATTTTCATTATATTAACAGTCTTTGGCAGAGAAGTAGTTTTTAAGTTTAAAAAAGTTCAATTAGTTTTACCAAAGTCTTTTTTTTCTAAAGTGTTTTTTTGTTTGTTTGTTTGTTTTTTCAATGGCACATGCTTTTAGTGTTATATGTAGAAACTCATCACCAAACTAAGGTCATGTAGATTTTATTTTGTGTTTTCTTCTAGAAGTTTTATAGTTTTGCATTTTATATTAAGGTCTGTGATCCATTTTGAGTTAATTTTGTTAAAGATGTGTGGACTGTGTATAGCTTCATTTTTTTTTTAAACCCACTGATCTCCACTTGTTCCAGCACCTTTTATTGAAAAGTCTATCCTTTTTCTCTTGACATCGTTTGCACTTCCATCAAAGAACAATTGACTCTATACCTGTGATTGTATTTTGGGGCTCTTTATTCTTTTCCATTGATCTAGTCTTTTTTTTTTAATTGAAGTATAGTTGATTTATAATATTTTATCAGTTTTTGATGTGCAGCATCATGATTCAGTATCTTTTCAGATTATATTCCATTATAGGTTATTATAAGATAATGGATATAGTTTCCTGTACTATACAGTATATCCTTGTTGCTTACCTATTTTATATACAGTAGTTTATATCTGTTAATCCCATACCTCTAATTTGTCTCTCTACCCTTCTCTCTCCCTTTTAGTTAACAAGTTTGTTTTCTGTATCTGTGAGTTTTTTTCCCTTTTGTGTATACATTCATTTGTAGTTTTTTCTTAGATTCCACATATAGGTGATATCATACAGTATTTGTCTTTCTCTGTCTGACTTATTTCAATAAGTATAATATTCTCTATGTCCATCCACATTTCTGCAAATGGCAGTATTTCATTCTTTTTTATGGCTCAGTAATATTATAATGTTTATATATAAACCACATCTTCTTAATCCAATCATCTGTTGATGGGCACTTGTTTTGCTTCCATGCCTTGGCTGTTGTAAATAGTGCTGCTATAGACTTTGGGGTGCATGTATCTTTTCAAATTAGTGCTTTTGTTTTTTTCCAGATATATACCCAGGAGTAGAATTGCTGCATCATATGGTAGTTCTGTTTTTAGTTGTTTAAGGAACCTCCATACTGTTTTCCATATTGTCTGCACCAATTCACATTCCCACCTACAGTGTATGAGGGTCCCCTTTTCATCTATGTGTCTATTCTTTTGTCAATACCATGCTGCATTGATTATGGTAACTTTATAGTAAATCTTGAACTTGAGTAGTGTGATTCCTCCAAGTTTTTTTTTCTTATTCTGTATTGTATTGTTTATTCTGGGTGTTTGCCTTTCCATGGACACTGTAGAATCAGTTTGTTGATATGTAAAAAAAATAGCTTGCTAGGAGTTTAACTGAAATTATATTGAACCTATAGATTAAGTAAGAAATGACTAACATCTTAATAACATTGAATCTTCATTCCATGGACAGGGACTATTTCTCCACTATTTAGCACTTCTTAGATTTTTTTCAATAGTGTTTTTTGTGTGTGTGTGTATATATATATATTTTTTTTTTGCATACAAATCCTGCACATATTTTGTTATATTTATACCTAAGTATTTTCTTTATGAGGTACTATTTTGATTAGAATTTAAAAAAAATTAAATTCCAGTTGTTCATTACTGGTATATAGGAAAAGTTAATTTTTATATATCGACTTTGTTTCCTGTGACCTTTCTATACTCCTTTTTTCTAGGTGTTTTTGTAGATTTTTTAAGACGGTCTGCATAAATATATAATCATGTCCTCTCTGAGTAAAGACAGTTTCATTTATTTCTTTCAATATGTATACACTTTGTTTCTTTTTCTTGTCTCATTGCAATAGCTAGGACTTCCAGTGCAACACGGAATAGGAGTGGTGAGAAAGGACATTTTGTTTTGTTTCCATTCTCAAGAGTGAAAGCATCTAGTCTCACACCACTAGATACGATGCTAGCTGTACGCTTTGTAGCTGTTTCTTATCTAGTTGAGGAAATTCCCTTCTACTCATATTTTTCTGAGTGATTTTATCACAAATAAGTGTTAAATTTTTGTGTCAATTGATCTGTTCATATGATTTTTCTTCTTTAGTCTGTTGATATGGTGCATAACTTTGATTTTAAGATGTTGAACTAATCTTGTATATCTCGGGAGTTTGATACCCCTCCTACTGAGAAGAGTGGCTCACTGTGCCTAAATTGTTTGTACAAACAATATGGTTTATGCTAAACACCTACTTTCCTTCTCAGAGTGTGGAATGTTGGCATATGCTTGGCACAGGTGCCTACATGATCAGCACTCAGTGAAAACTCTGAGCACTGTGTCTCTAATGAGCTACCCTGGTTGGTAATATTTCATACAAGTTGTTACAACTTATCACTGGCTTAAAGTGAACATGTTTGGTGTGACTCTACTGGGAGAGGACCTTTGAAAGGTTGTACCTGGTTTCCACTGGACTTCACCTTATACACCTTTTGCCTTTAATGATTGTGCTTGGTATCCTTTCAGTGTAACAAATCATAGCCATGAGTACAAATAGATGTTGAGATGTGATTTTCCCCCAGTGAATCATCAAACCTGAGAGTAGTATTGGGGACTTCAAAACATAAGTGTTTCCCTGTTTCTGTATTTCTGGAAGGAATTTTAAAAAACTGGTATTATTACTCAAATGTTTGATAAAATTCACCAAATTTTATGTGGGCCTAGTGCTTTTTTTCCTGGAATGTTGCTAATTACTGATTAAAATTTTTTAGCCGATAAAGGGATATTCATATTATCAATTTCTCTATGTTAGTTTTGGTAGTTTGTATCTTTCAAAGAATTTTCTTCTTCATTTTTAAATATTTTTTCTCGGTATGTAATTCTAGCTTGAAAGGGTTTTTTTTGTTTGTTTGTTTCCCCTTTAAGTATTTTAATGATGACTCTCCATTTCCTTTACTCTTCCCTAGTTTCTGCTATAATTCTCTTTTTCTGTGCATATCTTTTTCCCCTATCTGCCTAGTAGGTTTTCGTATTCTTTTCCTTTTTGGCATTTACAATATGATATGCCTAGCCTAACAAAACAAAACAAAACAAAAGAAACAAACAAAAAACAACAAAAACCCCAATGATCTGTTTGGTGTTTTCTGAGCTTGTCTGTAGTTTAATTTTTGTCATTTATTTGGAAAATTATTGGACATTAGTTTTTTAACTCTTTGTTCTGCCTCATTTCCTCGCTTTTCTTCTTCTGAGATTCCTATTAAGCATATGTTAGACTGTTTACTATTTTCTCACACCTCTTAGATGTTCTATACTTTCTTCTTCTTCTTTTAATCCTTTATTCTTTGTGATTCAGTTTTCACTGGATAATTTTCATTTACATAGCATCAAGTTCATTGATTTTTTTTCCTTGAATGTCTTGAGCCTACTAATGAGCCATATAGTATTCTTTATCTATGTCACTATGATTTTTGTTGTTAGCTTTACCATTTGACTCATAAATTCTAAATTTACTGAAATTTGCTGAAAGTACTTTGCTGAAATCATTCATTTAATTTTGCATATTGTCCATCTTTTCCATTAGAGCCCTTAATTTGTTAATCTTAATTATTCACGTGCCCTGTGAGATTGTTCCAATATTTGTAATATATCTGAGTCTGGTTCTGTTGATTACTTTATCTCTAGCCAATGGGTTGTTTTTTACTAAGGTTATTCACATTGTACCACAGGTTTCAAACTCCTTTAGTGGTACCTTATACTGTGGTGGAGGCCAGTTTATTAGAAGGCTTTTCTCAATTTCTTTTCTCAGTTTTAGGTCTTATATTTGCACTTGCCATGCTTTTGCAGCTCTCCTAGCAACACTTCATTGTTCCTTGTTATTCATTTTTCATTAGCCTGGTTGTGGGGTTAGGGCAGTTCTCTGTTCTGATTTAGCCTTGGTCTTAGGCAGATATTGTGTCCCTGGTTCTCAGAAATGTGTCCTTTTCAATGTGCCTTACTCCCAGCTGCAGATCTAGGCCTAATGCATATTCCTGTCCCTTTTCCTAGTGGTAGAAAGACTTTTTCTATTTCCTTCTCCTAGATGCAGTGGGTTTTCACCAGTGCTCTAAGATACCTAGAGATTTGCTTTTCTCACCCCCACTCCCCAAAAAAGATGTTTGTTCCATAGAGGAGATAGGCAAGACAATATGGTTGGAGTTTTGTGCCCTACTACACTGAACAATGCTTTCTCAGGACTCTTCCTAATTATTTTTGTAAGTACACAGTGGGAACTTGGAGGAAAAAATTACAATGTATTTTTGGCTACCTGGGCTTCACACTCTCTTGTCAGCCTATACTTTGCCTTCTTTAATTTCTTCAGTATTCTAGCTGAATTCTGAGCAGTTTTCTGCTGTGTCTGCTTGAGGAATACATGTTCTCATGTCCCATCTCTCCCTATAGGCACCTATCTCTGTTTAGATTTTGGAGTAATCATTTGCCTTGTGATGCCAGCTCTATGTTAGTTTGAAGAAAAAATGTAATCCTTCAGTTTGTCTAGCTTAATTTTTTTTTTTTTTTTTATGTGTGAATGGGGCTACACTCCTTCTAGCTCTCTGCATCTCTTAGTGGTCACCAGCATATATCACTTTTAAGAGATGAAATTCTAGGTATTCTTGGATCCACTGGAGTGGCATAATTTTGTGGTAAACAATTTCACAAATAGAATAAAAGTCATAGTCTAGGCCTCTGACACCAAATTAAGCAGAATATGACCCTACTCCCCAAGAGAGTTCTAGCTTCTTACAGTCATAGAACCCTAGGGAATCCAAAAGTGTGATTTCTCATTACACTGCTTATGTAAGAGGGCCATGTTCTCACCAGATCTCTGAGTTTATTTGCCTGACAGTGTTCATATGTTATCTTACTTAATCCTCATAGAAAACATATGAAGTAGGCAACACGTAAATAGGTTTAAACTCAGTAAGAAATTTTCCCAGAGTGGCACATGTAGAAAATAGCATGGATGAAATTTGAACCAAAGCAACTTAACTTCAGAGTATATCCACTTATCACTGAACTCCTCTCCCTCTTCTGAGGAAAGGAAGTAACGTTCAAATAGTCATACACTGGTGAAAACCTGTCATTTACTTTTTGAGTCACCTGGTCACAATTCTGGAAGGTGAATGGGGGATAGTTTTGTTGGTTTTTCAAACTCAGAGAAAGATGCCCATGTGAAATTTTTGAAATCACTCTTTGTTCATCTTTGTGCTGACCCACCTAAACCAGCAATTACTGTTTGGTGTACTTAAATAGAATGTGTATGTCAATCTAAAATATACACTTAGATTCAGTTCTTAGATCTGAGCTAGCTAGTCAGTTTTTTATTGGTGAAAAACTTTTATGGTGAATAACTTTTTCATAATTAATTACAAATGTGATCCTCAATTGTGTAGAAAAATACTCTGGATAAAACTTCAAAATTTTAATGAGTAAAAGTGACTGATGTTTGACCTCTTTACATAGAATCTTAATTGAACAATAAGTAGTTATCCTAAAATAATCATGGACTCCAGTGGGAACATAGTCAATATGATAATTGCTGTATTAGGCTGATTGATTAAGGTTATGAAAAGTTATTAGTGTGAGGGTAAAGGGTCACAAATTTACCTTGTCCTTAGTTTAATTTGAGTTCTGTCAATAAAAGGGGAAATAATTGTGGTACTCATATTTTATTAAAATATCATTTTCGGACTTCCCTGGTGGCGCAGTGGTTGGGAGTCCGCCTGCCAATGCAGGGGATACGGGTTCGTGCCCCAGTCCGGGAAGATCCCACATGCCGCGGAGCGGCTGGGCCCGTGAGCCATGGCCGCTGAGCCTGCGCGTCCAGAGCCTGTGCTCCACAACGGGAGAGGCCGCAGCAGTGAGAGGACCGCGTACTGCCAAAAAAAAAAAAAAAAATCTTTTCTATTCCAATTAATATCTTTTCATTCTGTAAGCAGTTAATCCAAAAATAAATTATTGTCCACAACCATCATAGAGAGCATTGTTGTATAATATTTTTCAGGGTTTTTTTTCCCCCTGATAAATTAGTCTATTGACATACACTACCACCAACTAAATGCAAGAACATTTAAAGACCAGGATTATTTTCATATAATTACTTATTCAAACTTAATTAAAAGTTGGTAAGGAAGGCATTGACACTAATTTATCACTTATTATATACTATAGAATGTTTTAGACATTTTACATGTATTTTACTTCACCATAATAAAATTTGATAAGATAAATTATATTATCCCCATTTTATGAAATTCTATTATCCCCATTTTGGTTTTAATGAAACCAAATTTCAAGAGAGACTATGAAACTTGGGTAAGTTCACACAGATTTTTAAATGGCAGTAAACAGGGTCTCATCTGCTCTACTTAATATTCATTCACTAGGAAAGTCACAGTCTAGTTGAAATATATTCCAAAATTACTTTTCGAAATTATTGGTCTAATACCAAAAAACCTTTAATTTCTTCAAGGTTCAAGTAGTCATCATATGGAGCAAACTATGGTACAAAATTGTTCAGAAAATAAATGGGATTAATAATTTTTCAGATGCCTCAAGTAACAGGGTGGTTACTCTGTTATCCCTTACTCTCTCGGCAAAACTATTAGCTGTGTAAACGTGTGATGTTCATGACTGGAGGTGTTAATAAGGCCTCCTTGGAAATTTCCACCATAATTAGCAGTAATTACTCAGCAAAATAAAACCAAACCGAAGTTAAAAACAAAAAAGAGAGAGAGAGAGAAATAAAGAAAAATAATAAAAATACAAATAGAGATAGAAAAGAGCACTTCAGAAACAGGCAGACCTATTTTTAAGTTCTGTCTCCAACACTTACCAGCCATATGACCTTGAGCAACCAACTTAACCTCTGAACTCGCTTTTCTAAGTTGTCATGAGGAAATAATAATGTCTGCCTTATAAGGTTATTGGAACGTTTAATTACACAAATATTCCTAGCACAACTCCAGCATCAAAGACTCAGTAGCTGTTAATTTCTTATTTTCCTTATTCTTTCCCTTTTCTTGTGTTCTTGTCTAATAATGGGCATCAGTTCTAAATTGTCCTTGGAATGTGGCCCCAGGCATAGGGCAGTGTTTTAAACCATATAGCGAAAAATAAGGTGATCCCAGGGGAAAAGCTATTTGATGTGGTAATGGTTGAAGCTGCTGATGGTGTCTTAATTTATGCTGAAGTAAAAATACAGAAATTCCTTAGGATGATGACTCTTCAAAGCTTTCAGGAAGCATTATTCTCCATAGGAGAAGAGAATTGCTTTACATTCTTCGCTTTTAATATGTCTCATTACACCTTTCAAACATATACATTTCATTAGACACTTCCATTAAAGCATCTCATTATAACTTTCAAATATGTGCATCTCATTACATCTCCTTTAAGCATCTCTACATATTCTCCATTTGTGGATTTCATTAAAGCCTTTCCCTTGTATATCTAATTACTAAATTACTTTCATGTATGTTATTATAACCTATATTTCTCATTCCATTACTTAAACATGCACATCTCATTACACCTTTCTATTTATGCATCTCATTACACTCCTAAAAAAATGTATCATATTACATCTTTCTCCTTTGAATATCGTTACATTTGTCCAATTATGCATCTCATTATGCCATTTCATTTATGCATTTTATTATACCCTTCCTTTTATCCATGTCATTATACTCCTTAGACCCAAGCATCTAAGTAAACCTCTACTGTATGCCATTTTATACACATTACGGATATTATCTTCATTTTTCCATGTGTGGTTTTTCTGGCACCCCTTAAAAATATGAATATCAATCTGAGGATGGGTGGCATTACTATTCTTAAATATGCATATCTCACTGCACATTTAACATATTTTAGTTGTCCCTTTTATACTTCAAGCTATTATTTTTCCTTTTCTGTTGAAACCTTTTAAGAAAAAGGTGACTCATGCTGTCCTTGATCTCATCACATCCTTCAAATAGCAACATCTCCTTTATAATGACTTCCTTGCATCTCTTGTCCTAAATCTACTAGTATTCCTTTCGAATATGTGTATCTCATTGCTGTGCCTTGGATATGCACTGCTATTTACCCTTCACCAATTATGTTCCTTTTCCTTCCTTAAATTATCTCTATTTTAGGTGGTTGAGGTAGTATCTGACTATTATCCTCAGCCATAAATGGAATTTCCCCTGTTGTTTGCTCTTCTCTAGGTTATTATTTTCCTCTCTACAAATATCCTCTCTCCCTGAGGCAATAGATGCCTTTGGAATACATTAAGGAGTCAAATATAACCAAATGGTCCATGTGTTACTTTACATAAATTTTCTTTTATTATCTGAGCATTTTTGTTGTGGTACTATTTAAAAACATAAAACTGTGGAAACTTCAACGTTCACCATGCTTTAATTGTGCAGTTTTGTTAGCAATAATGAAATAAGCTGCTTTGGCACATTTATTATATGGACATTATAATCAAGATTCTACCAATGTGAAATCTTTTGTAATCTAAATAATATACCCAGGGTTCTGTAAATTTGAGTATAAACTGGGATTCTATTTTAGTTACTTGAGAACATTCATAGATATCGACCCATTCAGTCCATTTATGCCCCTGTCACTAGAAAAAACATCAAATCAGATCTAGTAGATTAGGTTTTATGTCACAGCTCTCCCTTTTACTATGTGGGAAATTTTACTGTGTGGCAAAATTACTTAATTTTTTTTAGTCAGTTAACCAAGGCGTCAAGCTAACTCTTACATGTATAACCATAAATATGTGTGTGTGTGTGTGTGTGTATATACACACACATGTACACACATATATATATAGTCTCCTATAAAGCAAAGATATACTTTTGATCAATTCAGTTTTGAAGGTGGTTTGTGACATTTTGGATTTCTTTTCCATTCAGTCATCTTTTTTCATTCAACAAGTATTCTGAGCTCCTATTACGTTCCAGGTACTGTTCCATTGCTGGAAATAGAGCAATGAACAGACAAGATCCAGGTCTAACGGAAAATATTCTTATTAGGAAAACATAATAAATGAATGCATAAAAAGGATGAACAAAGTTTCAGATAGTGAGAAATACAGCAGAGAAAGGCGAGGAGGAAACTTGGCGTATTTAGGAATCTAGAGACAAACCACAAAGGGTAGCTGTTATCACCCCAGGGTGAAGGCGTAAGGGAAGGGGATATAGTGTCACAGGAGCCAGTGAGAGCTGGAATATGGAAGACAGATAAGAGCTGTGGTTTCTGAGGGATGAAGTCATTGCCAGAACTATAAAGCTGAAGAAGGAAGAAAGCAAGGAAAATATACCCTGAGTTCTTACTGTGTATGCTCAGTTGTGCTGGTGCCTCCCATTGCCTGAGTCCAGCTGGAAGAGAGATAGAACCCTGATGATGCTTGCTGTAACTAGAATCTTGGCTATATGGTCTTTATTAGTCTCCTAGGGCTACTGTTCCAAATTACCACAAAGTTGGTGTCTTAAGCCAACAGAAATTTTTTCTCTCATAGCTCTGGAAGATAGACATCTGAAATCAAGATGTCAGCAGGGCAATGTGTCCTTTGAAGGATCTACAGGAAAATTATTCCCTTGCCTCTTCCTGGTTTCTTGTGGCTACCTTGGCATTCCATAGCTAGTAGCTGCATCACTGCAGTCTCTGCCACCATCTTTACATGGTATTCTTCCCTTCCTGTGTATGTCTCTGTGTATCCTTTGTTCTTATAAGGACACCGAACTTTGGATTTTGGGACCACCCTAATCTAGTATGACACTATCTTAACTAATTATATCTATAAAGACCATATTTTCATATAAGGTTACATTCAGAAGTTTTAGTACGACAAGAATTTTGGAGGGGGAAGTACTAGTTGACCAACTTCAGAGTCCATGTAGTAAATGTTCCAATATAGTTACCACACTGAAAGATGTTTTATAGAAGATTGTATTTATTTTCAGAATCCCAATTAAAGAAATTATTTACTAGGACAAAGAATTGCCTAAACCTATGTGGTCAAAGGAAGTCTGTGCTGACCTATTCTTTTCAGTATAGTGGTACTACTCAGGCAAGAAATGTTATACCATTGGGGCAGCAAGAGATGTTATTGCTGGTGAAGCCAGGAGACCTACATGGCCCTTTTATTATCTGTCCCTAATTTATTCTCCAATATCTCCTCATACTTTTCCCCTTCCACATGTGCCTTAGCCACAGTTGTCTGTTTTTCTCCCTTTTTAAAATAAACCCAGGATGTTCCCCTCACCTGAATATTTGCACTCTACTAGTGCTTTCTACATATTTCACCATGTCTGACTCTTTCTCAGTGTTCATAATTCATCTCAGTTGTCATCATATTAAAGTGATATTCCATGAACAGCTACATACGTAGTAAATCTTCCGGCCCTATAACTTTGGCACTCTCTATCATAGTCTGCCGTTACGATGATTTTTTTTTTTTTAGCACTTACCACTTACTACTACTTATTTACTTGATACACTACATTACCTGACTCTCTCACTGTACTATAAACTCTACAAGGGCAACAATCCTGTCTCCCTGGTTAATCAGTGAGTCCCCAGCACTGTGAATACTTTATGGTACTTTAGTAGGTAAGTGTGAACTGAGTCAATTAATTAAATGGGGGAATGATTTTCTTAAATTTATTATTTACTCCACCAGCTTAAAAAAGTCTGTGATCAAAATCTGCATAATGAACAAGATAATTCTCTTTTTAAATTCTAAAATGGATGAAGAATATGCGCCAAAAGAGATAGTGGCCATATTTCACATGCCTTGCTATTACCAGGAAGTATTAAACACCACAAACACCCCCTGGAGTAGATACATTAGAGATACAACTTGGTACAGTTTAATCTTACTGCAGTTATACAGGAGCAATTTAGGTGGGGATATTTTTGTTATTATTTTATGCTATGAACAATGTTCTCAAAGTTTGTAGACTAATAAGCATGTTGTAATACTTGTATTTTAGGGAGGATGGCTTTATACAAATTATACATTTACTCAGTGAAAAGAAGCAATGCATAAAATTGCTGACTTAATGTCTTTGTCTTAGGATATATGCAATCACATATTTAAATATAACATAAATGCTTCCCTTTAGTGACTAATATTTTATTAATTGCTAATTATCAAAACAGTAAATTGAAAGTAGAAATATAAAGAAATAAGGAAACTTGGAATCATCATTTTGCCCTACTATTTTTATAATACAAATCATATAATATCAAAAAAGTCAGAACTTAGCCTGGAAATAATAATGAACTCTTTCAAAAGACTTTCCTCCAGATTAAATATAAAATAATTTGGGAACAGAAGTTGAGTGTTTTTCTAATTTCTATTAAAAATTTCTAAATTTTTAATAGAAATTAAAAATTTCTATCTGCAGGTAAAAAAAATGCTTTCTAAATTTTCTAAAACTTTGTTTCCTCTAGGAAGACCAACAATTTCCCACAGTGGTCAAATAAATGATACATCTGAATGAGTTCATATACTGAGAAGCTTATATGAACTGTGAGGTGTAGGAATATATAGTGACTCTTGGAAGATAGACGTATTGAAGAGATCTGCATGTGGTTTTATACATAGAACATAGTCTGACACCTACTCAGGAGATGCTCGCCAAAGATTTAAGAGAAGCTTGTATATTCAAAACAGAGATATACAGCAACTTTATCTCTTCAAGGCACTTCCTAGAGAAACCACTTGCGGCATACATAGTAACTATTCCACATCCTTTTTGACATCACAAGAATTTTGATTCGGGTCCTTAGGATATACTGCTACATTTACAAATGCTATCTCCAAACTAAATTAGCCATTCGTGCACATAAACCAAAACAGGATGTACACTTGTTCCCAAACTGAGGTGTGCTTTACAGCTGCATATCTTTGAGTTCTTTTCCAGTCCTGAAATAAAAGAACGTGTGCACATGTAGTTGTGCACATATGCACATAAAAACAATGTCATAATTCAGGGGAAGACATTCAGAAGATTTTAATAAGTTACCAGAGGGTAAGGGTGTTGGTGGGGTGGGTGAAATGGGTGAAGGGGGTCAACTGTATGGTGATGAAAAGTAACTAGTCTTGTGGTGATCACTTTGTAGTGTATACACATGTTGAATGCTCTACATCTAAACCTTATATAATTTTAAAAAAAGAAAAAATGTAAAAGACCTAAATATTAAAATAAAATAAAATCAGCACATTTTACATATTTATATAATGTACAATAGCATTTACTGAGCAAATTACTATGTGTTTGACACTGTGAAATGTACTACACGGCATAAAGAGTTATACAGTTATTTGCTCCATTTCACAGGTGGGAAAGCAAAAGCTTAAAGGACTTTGCATATCTGAATTCACAGAGCTAATAAATAAAGGAAATAGGTTTTAAACAAAAGCAGTCTTGACTCCAGAACACGGGTTCCTAACCCGTACTATATCCTAAGTATTATTAGCATATTATTAGCATACTATTCATTTTAGGGATCCCTAAAATAACCTCTTAACCTACAAACATCTAATAGAAATACATTTCTTTGTGTTGAGACAGTTTTCTTACAACCATGTCTTTTAAAATTCAAATAATCCTTAAAAAATTTAATGCATTGAACTTCTATTTGCTTGTAAGCACACCTAGTCATGAGAGCAGGGGCTATGTCATATTCCTTTTTAATCCCCAGTATCTAACCTAGTACAGCCCAAAGTATGAGATTCAGTGAATGGATGATGTACGTAGAGATCTTAAACAGCTATATGAGGATGCTAGGCAAATGTGAGTGTGAGTCTATGTATATAAGTACATATGGAAAACAAAGAGAATTAATTATGATATAAAGAGTGTATAAGAAAATGAAAGAAAAGATAGTTTTCTGTTTCTTATAGGCACAAAAATGTGCATATACTCATAATTTTTTTTAATCTAAAAGTAAAGTGAAGGATATAAATAGAAAATAATCCCTGTTGTAAAATACTTTATCACTATAAATTCAGAGTTGAGTGTATGGATTTATTAGCTATAATAAATTAGTAATAATAGGTAATAAGTAAATTATATATGATGTATTAGATCATATATGATATATTGGAAGGTGATTTGTATGATTGAAAAAAGAAAACTTAGAGCAAGATAGGAGGTTTGGAAGCATAGGAGGGAGGATCACAATTTAAATAGGCTGAGCAGTGTAGGCTTTGTGAAGAAGGTAAGATTTGAACAGAGTCTTTAAGTAGTTGAGGGAGGTATTAAAGTAGAGATCTAGGTATCTTCCTTAAACTCTCACTCTAGCCAGAGCAAACTTTAGATCAAACATCTTATTGCAGTAAGGTGTCTATCCTATTCAATAAATAGCAATAGCAGAAAGACTAGTTAGGAGTTTAGGACAATCATCCAAATGAGAGATTATGGTAGATATATTAGTTTTCTAGGGCTGCCATAATAAAGTACTACAAACTGGGAGCCTTATGACAGCAGAAATTTATCATCTCACAATTCTGGAGGCCAAAAGTATGAAATCAAAGTGTTGATAGGGCAATGGTCCCTATGAAACGTGTACAGGAAAGATCATTCCTTTGCCTTTTGCGGATTCAGGTGGATTGCCCTCAATCTTCAGTGTTCCTTGGCTTGTAGATGTATTACCCCGATCCTCCATCTTTACATGATCTTCTTCTTTCCATGTGTGTCTGTCTCTGTCTCAGCCTCCCAATTTCTTTTTGTAAAGACACCAATCATATTGTTCAGGGTCCATTCTAATGACCTCACTTTAAACTTATTACCTCTTTAAAGACTGTATTTCCAAATAAGGACATATTCTGAGGCACTGGGGGTTAAGACGTTCAATATATATTTTTGGTGGGACACAATTCAACACATACAATTATAGAGATCAAATTATACATATATTTTGAAGGTAAAGCAAGTAACATTTCCTGACAGATTAAATTTGGGAATGAACAAGAATGAAGTGAATTATATCTCCAAGATTTTAGCCTGAGAAACTAAGAGTTGTTGTGATCAAGTGAGATTGGAAAGGCTGTGGGTAGAATAAATTTGGAGGAAAGATCAGTTCAAGTTTGTACATGTTGAGTTTGGAATATCTGTTACCATCCAATTGAAGGTGTAAAGTAGACAGATATATAAGTCATAAAGTGAGACAAAGTGAGAATGGGGAAGGAGATGCTAGAATTTGAAGATAATATATGATACCTTTTTTGAACCTGAGAATAACTTTGAGATTGTTAGAGTAGCTATTATTAATGTCTTCACTTTATAACCCAAGAAAGTGGATCTAGGAAGAGTTTAACCACTCATGTATGTCAAAATAATTTGAATGTGATTTTTTAAAATTGATTTTTGTTGTTATTTTTGTGTGTGTGTGATCAAGCCCTGGTTATTTTATAAGTATAAATAGTGGAACTGGGAAGGAGTGATGAGAATAGCAAGACCAGATGCAGGCCATGCTTTATCTGCTTGTGTGATGAAAGCTGACTCAACATCCTTGATCAGCCTCTTCTTATGAAGAGAAGGTATGAGGACAATCTGGGTGGAGGTGAATTATCTATGAGAGTAGGGGTGGGGTAAATTGGCTCTGGGATCCTTTGGACCAGGTGAAAAAGTCCAGAAGTCTCACAGTATCATTGGCCAAGAGCACCCCAGTGTAGCTCTGTGTGTGCCTGGGACAAAGCCATCTTCGGGAGGGGGAACCATAGTGTTCTCTAGTTGCCAGGAAGGCTCCAGGTAGTCCAGAGCAACATTGTTTTTTATGAAGCAAATGGAATCGTCTTTCCTCTATACCACATAACTCTTAAGAAAAATGCTAAAGATAGATTAAGAGTAATGACAGTAATGATACTATTAATTATGTGGATAATACTCAATACAGAATTTAAATGTAAATTATTTTTAAAACATTCAGTTGTTATGTTCTCAGATATGATGATATATTAACATAGTGATTCAAAAGCATGATCTTTCATCACTTAGGTTATTTTTAATTTATTTCAAGTGGTGTCATGAAATTCCCAGAACCAAACAAATACTTATTTTATTTGAATATTATAAAATCTTTATACTACCTCTAGGAAAGGAGACACTATTACAGAATGAAAGATAGATTGACATAATCTCCAAACATTTTTAAAAAAACACTAATTTTGAAGTAAAAAAAAATACCTATTTTAACTGGAAGATAAAAACCTTTGGGATAAAGTTCACAGTTGCCTTCAAAATTTGAGAGCATAACTATTGAAACTCACTATTTCAAAGACCATCACAGGAGCCAACACTGTCAGCATTTCTAACCGATGGCTCCTTAGAGTTCTGGCACACTATCTTTGGTGTAGACTGGCATCATAGTGGATTAGCTTTTCAGTTTCTTTCCAACTCTTTTTCCCTTCCACACACACAATCTGTCTGTGTCTCCTTTATTTCTATCAAGCTGGAGAAAATGAACTGAGGTTGAAGAAGAGGGAAAATTGACAGGGGATACATTCCTGACCAGCATTTGTTATATATTCTCTAACAGATAGGGAAACGTCAAAGTATGACCAGAATTTGTAATCTCTCAAGACACAAATCCCATCTTGATTTGGATGAAGTTAAAAGGAATTTAACCTTCAGAAAGTAGTACTTGGATCTAAGTTTTGAATGTCTGCCAGTCCTACTTGATTATCTTTCCAACAAAGTTCTAGAATTTCCCCATTTACTCTAATTCTTTTTTGCAAATTGCAGATAGACAAAATATAATATACATTTAATTTATTCTTAAAAAATTTGAATGTCCTAATAGAGGCTTTCTCAACCTTAGAACAATTAACATTTGGGCAGCATAAGTGTTTGTTGTGAGAGGCTGTCCTATAATACCTTCAGTTCGTCACAACAAAGTGTTTTCAAACATCCCCAAGGTCCCCTGGGAGGCAAAATCCCTCCCAGTTTAGAATCACTCATCTAATAAAAGGGCAAACTTATGCTATACTTCTTTTTCTGTTTGCTCGTTATCTTTCTTTCTATTGCATTTAAACTAAGGCAGCAACTATCATTTTACATTCCTCTCCTCTTATATTTCTCCACACTTTGTACTGATTGACTTTTGGAAGTTTTCTTTTTCAATATTATGCATAATTAAAGATCTAGTAAGAATTAATCTTTGGGGACCGTCAAGATGGCGGAGGAGTGAGATGTGATCACCTTCCTCCCCACAAATACAACAAAAATACATCTACACGTGGAACAATTCCTACAGAACACCTACTAAATGCTGGCAGAAGACCTCAGACTTCCCAAAAGGCAAGAAAATCCCCATGTACCTGGGTAGGGCAAAAGAAAAAATAATAAACAGAGACAAAAGAATAGGGACAGGACCAGCACCTGTGAGAGGGAGCTGTGAAGGAGAAAAGGTTTCCACACTCTAGGAAGCCCCTTCGCGGGCGGAGACTGAGGGTGGCGGAGGGGGAAGCTTTGGAGACATGGGGGAGAGCGCAGCAACAGGGGTGCAGAGGGCAAAGCGGAGAGACTCCCGCACAGAGGAATGGTGCCGACCAGCACTCACCAGCCCAAGAGGTTTGTCTGCTCACCCGCCGCAGCGGGCGGGGGCTGGGAGCTGAGGCTCGGGCTTCAGAGGTCAGATCCCAGGGAGAGGACTGGGGTTGGTGGCGTGAACACAGCCTGAAGGGGCTAGTGCGCCACAGCTAGCCGGGAGGGAGTCCGGGATAAAGTCTGGAGCTGCCGCAGAGGCAAGAGACCATTGTTTTGGGGTGAGGGAGGAAAGGGGATTCCTTCCCTGCCTGCCCACAGAAGGCAGAGCACTGCCTAAACGATCTCCAGAGACAGATGTGAGCTGTGGCTATCATCTCGGACACCAGAGACGGGCATGAAATGCTAATGCTGCTGCTGCGGCCACCAAGAATCCTATGTACAAGCACAGGTCACTATTCACACACGCCCTGGGATCCTGTGCAGTCCGCCACTGCCAGGGTCCCATGATCCAGGGACAACTTCCCCAGGAGAACGCACGGCGCTCCACAGCTGCTGCAACGTCACGCTGGCCTCTGCCGCTGCAGGCTCACCGTACATCCGTACCCTTCCCTCCCCCCGGCCTGAGTGAGTCAGAGCCCCCTCATCAGCTGCTACTTTAACCCCATCCTGTCTAGGCGGGGAACAGACGCCCTCAGGCAACCTACGTGCAGTGGCGGTGCCAAATCCAAAGCTGAACCCCAGGATCTGTGCAAACAAAGAAGAGAAAGGGAAATTTCTCCCAGCAACCTCAGGAGCAGCATATTAAATCTCTACAGTCAACTTCATGTCCCATGCATCTGTGGAATACCTGAATAGACAACAAATCATCCCAAAATTGAGGCGGTGAACTTTGGGAGCAACTGTAGACTTGGGGTTTGCTTTCTGCATCAAATTTGTTTCTGGTTTTATGTTTATCTTAGTTTAGTATTTAGAACTTATTATCACTGGTAGATTTGTTCATTGATTTGGTTACTCTTTTCCTTTATATATATATATTTTTTCTTTTCCTCTTTTTGTGAGTGTGTATGTATATGCTTTGTGTGATGTTGTCTGTATAACTTTGCTTTTACCATTTGTCCTAGGAGTCTGTCTGCCATTTTTTTTTTTGTATAGTTTTTAGCACTTGTTATCACTGGTGGATTTATTTTTTCATTTGGTTGCTCTCTTCTTATTACTTTTTAATATTTTTTAAATTTTTTATTTTAATAACTTCATTTATTATTTTTTTTCTTTCTTTTTTTTTCTCTGTCTTGTCTTCTGAGCTGTGTGGCTGATAGGATCTTGGTGCTCCAGCTGGGTGTCAGGCCTGAGCCTCTTAGGTGTGAGAGCCAAGTTCAGGACATTGGTCCACCAGAGACCTCCCACCCCCACGTAATATCAAATGGCAAAAGGTCTCCCAGAGACCTCCTTCTCAATCCTAAGACCCAGCTCCACTCAACGACCAGCAAGCTACAGAGTTGGACACCCCATGCCAAACAACTAGCAAGACAGGAACACAACCCCTCCCATTAGCAGAGAAGCTGGCTAAAATCATACTAAGTTCACAGACACACCAAAACACACCACGGGGCGTGGCACTTCCCACCAAAAAGACAAGATCCAGCCCCACCCACCAGAACACAGGCACCAGTCCCCTCCATCAGGAGACCTGCACAAGGCATATAACTATATGCCGATAAAATGGACAACCTGGAAGAAATGGACAAATTCTTAGAAAAGTATAACCTTCCGAGACTGAACCAGGAAGAAATAGAAAATATAAACAGACCAATAACAAGCCCTGAAATTGAGACTGTGATTAAAAATCTTCCAACAAACAAAAGCCCAGGACTAGATGGCCTCACAGGCAAATTCTATCAAACATTTAGAGAAGAGCTAACACCTATCGTTCTCAAACCTTGCAAAATATAGCAGAGGGAGGAACACTCCCAAACTCATTCTACGAGACCACCATCACCCCGATACCAAAACCAGACAAGGATGTCACAAAGAAAGAAAACTACAGGCCAGTATCACTGATGAACATAGATGCAAAAATCCTCAACAAAATACTAGCAAGTAGAATGCAACAGCACATTAAAAGGATCATACACCATTATCAAGTGGGGTTTATCCTAGGAATGCAGGGATTCTTCAATATATACAAAACAATCAATGTGATACACCATATTAACAAAGTGAAGGAGAAAAACCATATGATCATCTCAATAGATGCAGAAAAAGCTTTTGACAAAATTCAACACCCATTTATGATAAAAGTCTCTGGAAAGTAAGCAAGAGGGAACCTACCACAACATAACAAAGAGCATATATGACGAATCCACAGCCAATATTGTTCTCAGTGGTGAAAAACTGAAAGCATTTCCAGTAAGATCAGAAACAAGACAAGGTGGCCCACTCTCATCACTATTATTCAACATAGTTTTGGAAGTTTTAGCAATATTAATCAGAGAAGAAAAAGAAATAAAAGGAATCCAAATTGGAAAAGAAGTAAAACTGCCACTGTTTGCCAGTGACATGTTCCATGAATAGAGAATCCTAAAGATGCTAACAAAAAACTGGAGCTAATCAATGAATTTGGTAAAGTAGCAGGATACAAAATTAAGGCACTGAAATATCTTGCATTCCTATATACTAATGATGAAAAATCTGAAAGAGAAATTAAGGAAACACTTCTGTTTACCATTGCAACAAAAAGAATAATATCCCTAGGGATAAACCTACTTAGGGAGACAAAAGATATATATGCAGAAAACTATAAGACACTGATGAAAGAAATTAAAGATGATACAACAGATGGAGAGGTATACCATGTTCTTGGATTGGAAGAATCAACATTGTGAAAATGACTCTGCTACCCAAAGCAATCTACAGATTCAGTGTAATCCCTATCAAACTACCAATGGCATTTTTCACAGAACTAAAACAAAAAATTTCACAATTTGTATGGAAATACAAAAGACACCGAATAGCCAAAGCCAACTTGAGAAAGAAAAACAGAGCTGGAGGAATCAGGCTCCCTGACTTCAGACTATACTACAAAGCTACAGTAGTCAAGACAGTATGGTACTGGCACAAAAACAGAATATAGATCAATGGAACAGGAGAGAAAGCCCAGAGATAAACCCACGCACATATGGTCACCTTATTTTTGATAAAGGAAGCAAGAATATACAATGGAAAAAAGATAGCCTCTTCAATAAGTGGTGCTGGGAAAACTGAACAGCTACATATAAAAGAATGAAATCAGAATTCTCCCTAACAGTGTACACAAAAATAAACTCAAAATGGATTAAAGACCTAAATGTAAGGCCAGACACCATCAAACTCTTAGAGGAAAACATAGGCAGAACACTCTATGACATACATCACAACAAGATCCCTTTTGACCCACCTCCTAGAGAAATAGAAATAAAAACAAAAATAAACAAATGGGACCTAATGAAACTTAAAAGCCTTTGCACAGCAAAGGAATCCATAAACAAAATGAAAGACAACCCTCAGAATAGTAGGAAAATTTGCAAATGAAGCAACTGACAAAGGATTAATCTCCAAAATATAGAAGCAGCTCATGCAGCTCAGTATCAAAAAACAAACAACCCAATCCAAAACTGGGTGGAAGACCTAAACAGACCTTTCTCTAAAGAAGATATATAGATTGCCAACAAACACATGAAAGGCTGCTCGACATTACTAATCATTAGAGAAATGCAAATCAAAACCACATTGTGGTATCACCTCACACCAGACAGAATGGCCATCATCAAAAATCTACAAACAAGGGGTTTCCCTGGTGGCACAACGGTTGAGAATCTGCCTGCCAATGCAGGGGACGCGGGTTCGAGCCCTGGTCTGGGAGGATCCCACATGCTGCGGAGCAGCTGGGCCTGTGAGCCACAATTACTGAGCCTGCGCGTCTGGAGCCTGTGCTCTGCAACAAGAGAGGCTGCAATAGTGAGAGGCCTGCACACCGCGATGAAAAGTGGCCCCCACTTGCCACAACTGGAGAGAGCCCTCGCACAGAAATGAAGACCCAACACAGCCATAAATTAATTAATTAATTAATTTAAAATCTACAAACAATAAATGCTGGAAATGGTATGGAGAAAAGGGAATCCTCTTGCACTGTTGTTGGGGATGTAAATGGATACAGCCATTATGGAGAACAGTATGGAGGGTCCTTAAAAAGCTAGAGATAGAGCTACCACATAACCCAGCATCCCACTACTGGGCATATACCCTGAGAAAACCATAATTCAAAAAGTGACATGTCCTACAATATTCGTTGCAGCACAGGTAACATAGCCAAGACTTGGAAGCAACCTAAGTTTCCATCGGTGGATGAATGGATAAAGAAGATATGGCACATATATACAATGGAATATTTCTCAGCTATGAAAAGAAATGAAACTGAGTTATTTGTAGTGAGGTGGATGGACCTAGAGTCTGTCATGTAGAGTGAAGTAAGTCAGAAAGGGAAAAAGAAATACCATATGCTAACACATATATATGGAATCTAAAAAAAAATATTGTTCTGATGAACGTAGGGGTAGGACAGGAATAGACGCAGGCATAGAGAATGGACTTGAGGACATGTGGAGGGGGAAGGGAAAGCTGGGGCGAATTGATAGAGTGGCATGGACATATATCCACTACCAAATATAAAATAGGTAGCTAGTGGGAAGCAGCCGCGTAGCACAGGGAGATCAGCTCAGTGCTTTGTGACCACCTAGAGGGGTGGGATAGGGATGGTGGGAGGGAGACACAAGAGGAAGGAGAAATGGGATATATGCATACGTATAGCTGATTCACTTGGTTATACAGCAGAAACTAACACACCATTGTAAAGCAATTGTAGTCCAATAAAGATGTTAAAAAAAAAGAAGAATTAGTCTTTTTGGCTTCCTTTTAACCATAATTCCCTCTGAGCTGGCTCCTTTATACTTATCAGTGCAATGATAATTGATGTCTGTAATAAACCCAAAGTCCTGTGAAATTTTCAATTGCCTTTTCAACAGCCAAAAGAAAATTATTTAATTAAATATGTTTTTAAGGTTAAATGTATTTTATTCTTTCAGTTTCTTTACACATTGGTATTGTATACAAATGAGAACTTCGCTCATTCTTTGACCAAGGATAAGGCAGAGGTACTATTAAATCCCTTTTAGTATGACCAAATTATTTAATAACGTTAAGGTTCAAGCTTAAGTTATCCTGTAATTGGTATTTGTTATTTATTTCTTAATTTCACATACCACACTATAGAAGATATTTTTAAGCCCTAGTTCACACACACTTCTGTATTATCTTGTTTAGGAATTAGTTACAAGTAAGGAAACACAGAGCCTTTGACTTTGAAAAGATTATAAAGTAGAATTGTAGCACAGAGCTATGGTGCATACCTCGAAATGGGGCTCAGGACTTCATGTAATCTACTGGAGTTTGTAGGCCATTTCACTTCCATGATGGATCTTTCAGAAATTCCTAAGAAACTCAATCCTGTTGATGTACTTGTCAAATAATGAGTTTTCATCATTTCAAATGCCTGCTACATCCTAAATTATAACATTTGTTCATTGAGCACAGAAAGTACTGGGAAGAGAAAAACAAACACATCATAGTGATTAAAAAATAGGGTATCTATATTGTTCAGGAGAAATAAAAGCAAATATTGAGGTAATAAATTTTGGGTAGATACTTAAATTTTCTTACTAATAAATGAATCAAAATAAAGTCAAATAATTACTATTAGAAAAGTAAGTTCTGTATCAGGTTTTTATGTCTTTCCTGATAGGAATTGTGACTATTTATGACTATTTCTGGCTGATTTGTTCTGTGTGTCTGAGTATTTCTAAAATATGTATCTAACAGGATAGCAATGGTGAAAAGATTTTGATGATGTCCTAGTTAGACTGGTAACGGGGAGACCCAGCATGTGACCTTTTGGTAGAGTACTGAATGAAATTAGCCGTACATGACAAATTCTGATGATCTGAAGTTCTGACTCTAGTGCCTCAAGCAGAGAAGTATCAGAAAGTAAATGCCCTAAGGCAAGATGGAACTTGACTTGTGCCAGGAACAACTGACCAGCATGGTTAGGGCACATAAGTGAATGAATGAGGAGATCAGTTAAAAAAAGCAAAATATTTGAATAGGCATTTTTCTTCTATATATTTGAATTATCACTTGGTATCATATTCTTGCTCAAATATAACTTCATTCCCTCCTCCTTTCTTTGTGCTGTTAATATCATATAGATGACATCTATTAAATTTAACAATATAATTTTTTAATAATAGTTTTATAGATTTTTTTTGTAATTAAAAATCAAGAGAAAATGGAGAACAAAATATGTAACTGTAATGGATTTAAAAATTTCTCTTATAATTACATTTACTGGCACTTTTTATTTCATCAGGTGGATTTGAATTATCATCTGGAATCAATTCCATTCAGACTGAGTATTTCTTGTAAGGTAGGTCTGCTAGCAACAGATTCTCTCAGTCTTTGTTTATCTGGTTATACCATTACTTTGCCTTCATTTTTGAAAGATAGTTTGCTGGATTCTTGGTTGACAGTTATTTTTTTTTGTTTTGGTTTGTTTCTCTGTCATCATTTCAAACACCATCCTGACCACTGCCTTCTTGCCTCTATTGTTTCTGATGAGAAGTCATCTGTTAATCTGAATGGGATTTTCTAGTGCATAATGACTTATTTTCTCCTGATGTTTTCATGGGTTTTTTTTGGCCTTATCTTTCCAACTGTTTGGCTGTGATGTGTCTAGATGTAGCTCTCTTTATGCTTATCTTTTTGGTGTTTGTTAAGGTTCTTAGGTGTGTAAAGTTTTCATTTAAGTCAGATACTTTTTAGCAATTATTTCCTTGAACAATTTTTCTGCCCCTTTCTCCCTCTCTTCTCATTTTGGTACTATTATTATACATATGTCAGTTTGCTTAATTGTGTCCCATAGATCTCTGAGGCTCTATTCATTTTATTTCTTTTTCTTTTTGTATCTCAGATTGGAATACCTCTATTGATTTACCTTCAAATTCACTGATTCTTTTTTGTGATCGTATCTATTGTTGAGTCCCTCTCATAAATTTTTTATTTCAATTATTTTGTTTTCCACTCAAGAATGTCTATTTGCTTCTTTTTTCATAATTTCTATTTCCTTATCAATATTCTTTATTTGCTAGGTTATTATCATGCCTTCCTTTTATTCTTTAAACATAGCTTCTTTTATTGCTTTGAATATATTTATAAAACCAGATTTGAAGTATTTGTCTACTAAACCCAACACCTGGGTACCTCCAAAGACATTTTTTATTGCCCACATGTTTTCACTATATGGTTCGTACATACTTTTATGTGCATATTTCATAATTTTTGAGACATTTTACAATTGTAAAATATATAGTAATTCTGAACTGTGATCCTCATCCGCCAGAATTGGTTGTCACTGCTGCTTTATATTTGCTTGTGTAGTGACTTATTTTTATAAATTCCGTGAAGTCTCTTTTCTTTATAGTATGCAGCTTCTGATATCATCGCTCACATTTTTGTTAAAAAAAGAATACTTATGGGCTTCCCTGGTGGCGCAGTGGTTGAGAGTCCGACTGCCGATGCAGGGGACACAGGTTCGTGCCCCGGTCCGGGAAGATCCCACATGCCGTGGAGCGGCTGGGCCCATGAGCCATGGCCACTGAGCCTGCGTGTCCGGAGCCTGTGCTCCTCAACGGGAGAGGCCGCAACAGTGAGAGGCCCGCGTACAGCAAAAAAAAAAAAAAAAAAAAAAAAAAGAATACTTAAGTCTGGATTCCTAAATCACTAGAGCTTAGTAGTCAGCCAATGGTTGGTCAGAAATTGTGCTTAAGCCCCCTGAGGCCATAAGGCTTCCACGCACTGCCAGTGGATCTGTGTGTGTCTTGGGGGTCCTTCAGAAGTTCAGAATGTTTGCAGATCTGTTGTACATTCAGCCAGGATCTAGGGGCTCACAAATCTTCTCTTCCATTGCTCTTGTGTGGGCATAATTTTGTGTAGGTACTCAGCTTTCCAGTCCACCAGCCATGAGTGTAATCTTAGCAGGGTCGTTTTGACTATCTCTGTCTCTGGGTCTCCCTGTTAAATTTCTCTCTGGTCTGCTGTTTTGTTTATTTCTACTCCTACAGTAGGGTTGTTAGTCTTCCCTAGATAATGACCACTATGATCTCTCTTTTGGGTTTTAACAGGCTTTGTGGGGTTTTGTTTGTTTGTTTGTTTTTTCATTTTATGCTGCAAGTAAAGTCAGCCCCCTCAGACAAGGACACTTAGCTGACTATTTCACATAGCCTGCCATGCCTACCCTGGGCAGAACTTCTGCAATACAGAGTTGGAGCTTTCAAGATGATGGGAGTCATTTGTCCTCACAGGCTGCCCTGGGAATGCTGGGAGTGGAACTTGTACATTCTGAAGTTGGAAAGAGAGTACAGGAGCTGCCCTACTTGTCCAGTATAAAACTTCTGTAACACAGAGCAGGGGTGGTGAAGATATGGCAGCCCTTTCTATAAATACTACAGACTCCTATATTTCTTACAGAAGTTCAATAGATTCTCTTAAATAAATGCTTCCAGTTTTTATACCTTTTTAAAAATCAATTTCCAGAGATTAAAAATGGTTGTTTTTGACAGTTTTGTCCAGTTTCTCATTTTCTATGAAGAGAGGATTTGTCAAGCTCCATACAGCCACTCTGGAACATTTTGATTTAATTTAATACAGGTAATTAATGTATGTAGAAGCAAAATGGCAGAATGGATTTGGTGATCCATAAGGTCCCTTTAAATCCTTACTTGTTTATAATTCTCTGAAGCATAATACACATGGTAGAAACAGTCTTTCACCCCTTACCTCCATGGATTAAAACTTCTTTTGCTGATCTCAATATTTCTTCCATCAAAGAAATTGACCATATACATGAATTAAATTACCTCTGAGTTAGTGATTTACTTAAGTTGACCAAAAGTTGAGTTTTATCTTGAAATTTAAATGAATATGAACATGTTAAAATGCTCACCTTCCTCTCCTGTGCCTTTACCCAGATTTTACTCTACCAAAATATTCTACATTATTTGATCATGGAATCACTGTTTCCTTTCATTCTTCCAATGAAACCAACTTCAGTCATACAAACAATTCAATTCAGATAGTAAAGAGAAAACTATCAAAATTTGTGTTTCAAAGGCCAAATGGCACCTTTAAGACATGCACCTTACAGAGGTTCAATTAAAATGGCAGCCATCAAGGAGAAAGTGCTATGGTAGAGCTCAGTTAATTTATAAAAGTTTTCTTTCTTTCTTTCTTTTTTTTTTTAATACTCTTTGTGGAGTACTTTTATTTTTTTTAATTTATTATTATTTTTTCTTTATTTTTGGCTGCATTGGGTCTTTTTTGCTGCACGTGGGCTTTCTCTAGTTGCGAGGGCTACTCTTGGTTGCGGTGTGCGGGCTTCTCATTTTGGTGGCTTCTCTTGTTGCAGAGCACGGGCTCTAGGCGTGTGGGCTTCAGTAGTTGTTTTTTGTGGGCTCTAGAGCACAGGCTCAGTAGTTGTGGTGCAAGGGCTTAGTTGCTCTGCAGCATGTGGGGTCTTCCCGGACTACGGATCAAACCCGTGTCCCCTGCATTGGCAAGCAGATTCTTAACCACTGTGCTACCAGGAAAGTCCCTATAGCAGCTTTCTTTTATATTAAACTTTTTAAAATTTCTTCCCTCTTCCCTCAACCTTTAACCTCTTCTTTAATCTCAGTGTTTTCCTATTTCCTATGTATGGCATATCTAACATACCTCTTCTAGGTTTCCATTACTTCTCAGCTGTTACATGTTGCTAAGTATGATGTAATACGCAAGAAATTCTGTGATAGGACTGATTAACAAGTTTTTAAAATTAAAGGACCCACCAAACACTGGTGATTTATAATGAATTTTAAAAGGCAATCTAACATAATTCATCAGGAGGAAAATTAACAGGCAAATACTTTCTGAAATTCAGTTTATGGATAAAACTAAAATGTATGAGTTGAAAGTAATAAGGAGAGCATATTGTCTCCGATATACAACTCGGTGCTTAGAGTAGTCTCAGTAATGATGATATGGCTAACCTTAAAAAAGAAAAAAAAAAAGCCTCTCATTATTTGGCAGACAGCCAAAGGAATATTGGCATATATAAGTAGTCCCTGAAAAGTATACAAGTTGTAGGAATTAATTATCCTAAACTAGTTAATTGTTTCTTTTCACTCAGGGCATGAACCTATTTTTGATACCTGTTATTAATTAATTTCAGGGGAAAAATCCATATTAAAAGTCTCAAGAAATCTTCCTTGAATGCATTATGGTGAAAAAAAGAAAAAAGGCAACACTTCCTGCCAGTATTATAAAACATTCCAAAACATTCCAAGTTGTGCCTACCTGGTTGCTGCCACAGAGTCAGAATTTGAAATATTGACTATATACAGGTCTAAAAAATATATAGCTGGAGTATTTTTTTAATGTGGTACCCAAATCCATACTATGAAAGAACTATATGTCATTAGCAGTAGAGTTAATTTAAACCTAACATACAGTTTTCTGGAAATAATATCCATTGGGATTCACCAGAGCCTCTCTCTTAGGTTCCTGGAAGACTCTTAGCTTAATTTTGCTGAAAGAATAACTTTTATAATATTGAATCTGGATTTCTCTTTTCGTTGGCCAGTTTATGGATACTCTTCTTGCTCTACACTAACTTACGCCAGAGTATATATTTCCTTATGTCAGTATCCTTATTACTGATTGCAGATAGTTGGCCTCTGCAGTATCTCAAGTGTAAAATCTTAGATTTGGTCTTTATTCAAGTGCATTTAAAGATGGTCTTTACAGAGCACTTAGTTTTAATTCCTTACTGTCTGTGCTAGGCTGCGGTTCCACCCTGTCTTCATGGGAGTTTCACTTGGTTGCCACACTGTATTCTCTATGACCTGTACATTCAGTGTTTTGTAGGATCTGCACTTGATTGTAAGGCTGAGGCATGTTTCTTTTTGTTTTTATTTCTATCTCCATGAATTTTTGGTAGAGCTAATAAATTCTAAATATTATTTTAATTGCATATAAATCATCTACTGGAGGATTTATGTAGAGCTCTGTGTTTTCCTAATCGGCACCTTTGCCTGCAGAGCAAAGGATTTTAATGCCCTACGATTTCATGCCTTGATGTGTGGGCAACAGTTCCTAGAATTCAAATGTGTATCTTATTTAAATTTTATTCTGAAAAGAGAGGCCAGAATCAACTAGACAACTTATTTTGGGGGAGTCAAAGAGTCAGAGATATTCCTAATGCTGGTAAAGAATCTGTGACTTACTGAAGTACTTTGAATTTCTTCTTGAAGTATGGTAGCAGTAGGACAGAAAATTAGGTTGTTCTAAATATATTTCTAATACCTTCACTTCTTTTGCTTATTAGAACAATATGTAAACATTGTGTCCAGTATCTGGCAGAGAATTTAACCTAGAATAATATCACAAAAATAATTATGTAAATGAATACATCCTAAAACTACACTTACACAGTCAAATGACCATTTCTGTGGCAAGAGAAAAACTAGAAAAGGCACATAATAGATAAACTTTAACGAGAATTAAGGAATATTAGTGACTCCAGAAGACAAGAACTTAAGTGGGTAATACTTCACTGATCATTGAAACATGGGTCTAAAAGCAAGGGTTTGCTATAAAACTAGGGAAAGAACATATAAGACAGATTGTTTCACAGGTGTAACAAGGGGATATTCAAGACCACTTTTACATTATATTAAATATTCTATTTCTTTAAATAAGATTATATTTTCTGTATTACCAGATTTGCAATTTGAAATGTTGACCAATTCCTCTTATTCATTGTGCATATTTAGTAGGACAACAAATTCTGTGTTACTCTGGTGGTTTTATTCTTATTGGTACCAGACTGAACAAAACAGGATCCCTTCAGTAGCCTTTTAAAATATTCTCCTTGACTCAACTAAACCATCATTTCTACATGTCATGCAACTGTTCTTTAAAAGTTCTTTTCTTCTAAAAAAATTCACGAATTTAATCTTTCCAAAAACATGAATTACTTTCTAATCAAGTTTAAAATTCTCTGTCTAGTTTCAAATGATTAAAAATATCTGAGCACATGCTACCTTTTTAACTATGTCTGCCTAACAGACATTTCTACCTTCATCAGATTATTTTCTTTTCTCTTCCACAAAAAACACTCTTCTATCTCCATGAACTCTATGCTCATTTTTATCCTCACATGAATATAAAATTTTACCTATTCAGAACCTAAAAATTCAAGTTAAATGAAAAATTTTATTTTCCATGAGAGATTTATTGACTGACCCTTTATTAATAATTCTCTTCTTTGAAAGCCTGTAGTGTTTTTAGTACATCATACAATTTAGTCCTTGACTTTGTATACTGTTTTGTATTGATTCTTTATCACCATGTTATATTACTCTTACCACTCAGTTTGGAGGGCCAGCTAAAGGAAATTTTCAATTATCAGTAGCTAGTTACCTGTCTTAAAGTTTATGGCATCATTAGTGTGGATTTGATTTGTTGAATAGCCATTAATCCTTCTATTCAGAGATTGAATTTTTAAAAGTAATTTCAGTCACTTGAGTGTCATAAGAGATCTGTCTAACTGACTTAATATTATATTTTGAGACTACTAAGTCGCATTTGGATCTCCATTTCTTATCAAAATTTATTTATTGATTCTAACAAATAAAAGAGAGGGTTCTTACCTTTATTCTGTCGTTTCAAAGAACCTTGTAGTCAACTAGGAAGTCCTGAATGAAGAATTATTAAACACGGTTCCTCCCATTTTTACAATACCATCTGATTGAGGAGCTTGAAAGGAAAAGTGGGGCTTAATAGGCAGGGTAATATTGTGTAAATGTGCTAATGTTATCACACTCTTTGCCATAAGAACACGTTTGATTGATGTGTATCTGCTTTTCTCCAGTGATGTATAGCTTGATCATTGTGTTGGACAGAGTTAACTGCCAGACACTGCAACTGGAGAGTCAAGATGAGGCTGTTTATATCTAATTTCCATTTCCTTTTTCAGTATATTTTATTTGTTTTTATAGAACAGTTAACACAGTTATCAGTAATAAATTGGACTATGCTAAATATGAATTTTTTTTTTAAAGATTACCTCTTAATGTTAGGAAGTGTTTTATTTATTTATTTATTTATTTATGGCTGTGTTGGGTCTTCGTTTCTGTGCAAGGGCTTTCTCTTGTTGCGGCAAGCACGGGCCACTCTTCATCGCGGTACGCGGGCCTCTCACTGTCGCAGCCTCTCTTGTTGCAGAGCACGGGCTCCAGACGTGCAGGCTCAGTAGTTGTGGCACATGGGCCTAGTTGCTCCGCGGCATGTGGGATCTTCCCAGACCAGGGCTCAAACCCGTGTCCCCTGCATTGGCAGGCAGATTCTCAACCATTGCACCACTAGGGGAGCCCCTAAATATGAATTTTAAACCAATTAATTCCAGAGATTCTTTTCTAATCCCCTATTTCGCCCCACACAGCCAGGAAAAAAAAAAAAAAAAACAAGAGTGAAGGAGCTTCCTCTTTCTTAATTTATCTTTTTCATTATATGTTTAACAAGAAAAAAAAGGTTTTGCAGTGTGAGCTTAATTAAAGTAAATGGAGAGTTTAAAAGATTGAAGAATCATGTTGTTTCTTAATTGCGTTGTTGATTTAACATATAATGATTCTTTCCAATTCATCCCATATAACACCATCACCATCTATTTTGATACAAGTTCATGAAGAAAAAAAAATATCCTCCTTCACTGTTTATTTCAGAACTAAACCCATAATCTATGGGTGAAAATCACCTGTGTGCTATTCTTTAGGAATTTATTGATCTCTGGTTGTAGCCATGTGAGAAGTAATTCAATAAAACCACATTTTTTTCATTTAACTTGAGATCATCTTTAGCTTACTTCAGTCTGGCTCAAAAGATAATTTAAATAAGTTATTTCATAATTAGACACTTGATTTACATTTTTTTTCTAATAGTAAACCCTGTTTAATGGTTGAAATGTTGTAAAAATATAAAAAAGAATGGATAGTGCATGGGAAAACTGTGTCTCAAGATTGAGAAGCTGTGCAAAAGAAAGAATACAATAGAAAACAAATTTCTCAACATCATTAAGAACAGAACTGAAAAATAGTTTAATCAAAGTAGAATTTAATTAAGTGAAGTGAATATTCCAAGTAAAATTAAATTCTTCCAACTACTCTGGCATCAGCATTGACTAGCATTCCTACTTCCTATCTTTACTAAAGATATTTCTTTTTTTTTTTTTTACATGAATCTATTCTTTTCCAAATTCTTTTTCCATTTTGGTTATTACAGAGTATTGAGCAGAGTTCCCTGTGCTGTACAGTAGGTCCTTGTTGGTTATCTATTTTACATATAGCAGTGTGTGGATGTCAGTCCCAAGCAATGAACAAAGCTACATCCAGGTTAAATGCTCAGGAAAACTGTCAGAGTGAAACCCATTCTTTCAGCTCTGTTTAGGGGAAGAATCACACTGACGTTTAAATGCAGTTTGAGTGGAAAATAAAAAGTGTTCTCGTATGAGGGAAGGGCTTAGGTGTAGGAAGGACTGAGTCTACATGCTTTAGAATGTGTTGGGCAAATAAATGTCTGTCCTTTCCCCATGTGGTGTAAAAATAGCAAAATGTTCCACAAATCTACCTTGGGAAAACAAAATCAACATTACTAACAAAGAAGTCAGCATTACTAACAAAGCTTTAGAAATCATGCTGACTGACAAAATCAGATATTTATTCAATAAATATTATTGTCTGTCATCTTACATCAGGCACTGTGATGATTGGTGATTGGTGAGACCAATAAGTTAAACCAGTGATTATAGTAGATAATGTTGCTTTATATGTCTATATCTATATATCTCAAGAATACTGAAAGGAGCATGGAAGAGAATTTGGGTGAAGAGGAATCTAATCAACTTAATAAGCTAGAGTAATGCCAACTCCAAATTTAACTTTCTGTCTTAAAGTCTTTGATTTTTGCATTAAGGACCACCTTTATGCTGATAGGCACATTATTGTATTTCCATATCAATTATAATCTACATGAATTTTAGTGAAAGAATAGTAGTGGGCATATTGGTCTTGTTTTAGGGGGTTATATTGAATTACTTAAATGCTTATGAAAATTAGTAAAGATGTTATAAAAGAGAAGGTAAGATACATAATCGTATTTTTCTACTCTCTAATATTTAGTAGAAATTTATTCAAAGACTCATATACTATATAGATTTAAGATCACTCTGGGTTATAACTTGCTTTCAAAAAATAACAGTTCTTTTACAACAATCTAAATTTAAATTTTTCATAATCACAATAAGCATTCCACTAAACTAATGTTATAATCAGAGTCATTTTATAATTATTTCTGGGAAAGAGTAATTTTGAGTGGTAACTGTTTTTCATGATACTGAAAATGCAGTCAATTTTTAGAATTCAAAAGGCTCATCCACTTGGAGGATGAAGTGCTTTTAGCATAGGTTCTAAAACTGTTCATTTCCCCTCCCCCTAACACAATGATGATTTAAAATAAACTAAATTCTTCATCTAAGGCAGAACATATGCACAAAAAAATTATTGCTTCAAAAAATATGAAGTCTTAAACCTATTTCCCAAGATGTGATTTGCAGCAGTAGGACTGTTGTTTTGGAATATGAAAGGGAGATATAACTGATGGTTCTGATTAAAGATCATTTTGAATTCTCTCTTTTTTAATGGAGATGAACAAAGCACATTTTGTATGGAGTTTTGTTTTGACTCAGCCTGCCATGAAGCTGTTTAAATCAAGTCTTACACCCACATTATTTCAATTGCCAAAAACATCAAAACAGCAACAAAGAAAAAGCTAACCTTGAATTTTCAGCTTGTATTTCAGCCCTTGTAAACAAGTTACCATGGAGATGATACCCAAGTGAGCTACAGGCTTGACTCAAAACAGCCACTGTGTGTGGACCATCAGCACACTATAACATGGCATTGGCGTTATTCATGATAAAACCTGCATACATCCTGTGATACTTAAAAGTTCTTTTGCAGAATGCCAGGTGCAAAAGGCAGCAAAATCAGGGAGAAACTGAAAATTATATGTTTGAATATTATACAGTTGGTGACCAATTTAAATTTTTTGAAGATAATGATTTGAGGTTGTATTTTCTGAGCCTTTTAAAGATGTAGGCCTAGAAGAAATATTGACTATAGCTTTAAATTATTTCCTTGGAGTAACTCATTTCTAGGAAGGCTAAGTTAAGTCTGACAAAAATAGCAAAATATGCCCTGTCATTATAGACCAAGATTTCTGTCTTCCATTCTTTGTATAGGCTGCAGTTGTACAGAAACCCCTAACAAAGTAAAAAACAAACACAGATTTTAAAGGTTTATGTATTATCCTCAAAAAATTTCAAAAGATGTGCAGTTGATGTCTACCTCTTCTTTCTCTTTTTTAAAATCAAGGTATATAAAAATGTGTTATAAAAAACTTAATATCTATCAGCAGGTGAATGGCATATCCTTCTATGAAATGCAGTGGAGTAATTCAAAAAGATTCAGTGGTTCAATATATCCTGTTATGTTCCAAGATGTAATAGATGTAACTAATTTATATGTACATAAAATCATATCTAATTATAGAAAAAAATTTTATATAATTATATTCCAAAATGTAATTTCGAGTGAAAAAGTAAGTTGTATCATGATACAGGCACCATTCTAATATTTAGCAAAATTTTTAAATATTAAAAAATAAAATTGTGTATAGGTACGTGTGTATGTATATAAATGCACAGAATGGAAGACTATAAACCAAACTGATAACATTAAGGAGAAAGAAAAATATTGAAATATGAAGAAGAAAGGACTGGGTTGTGGGTCATAATAAATTATCAAAGAGGGTCTTTGGCCTTATTTATATTTTTTTTACAATTAGAATTTATTCAGATATTACAGCATAAATTAAATAATTTTTAAATTAAGCAAAAGAAATTAAAATAATTCTAAATAATTAAATGAAAATGAATGTATGAGAGCTATTTGAAAGAACCCTAATCTTCCCCATGAAATTGTTGTATTATTTAAAAAAATTTATATACGTGATTTGCCTTTAGAATGGCGTTGTTTTATTCAGTATGTATTAAGAAAAGAACAGTTCCAGTGCCTTGCCATTCAAAGTATGGCCCTCAGTTGTGAACAATAAGCATCATCTGGCCACTTATTAGAAATGCTGAGTATGTGTCCCCAACTTTAGACTGGCTGATTCAGTATCTATATTTAAAAAAAAAAAAAAATCCCAGTTGATTCGTTGGCATATAAAGTTTCAGAAACAACATTCTGCGAAACTGTCTGGCATGAGATTGGTCTGATACTCAATTCAAAATGGTCATTTGCTCTCCACCTCATGTCATATTTAGTCCTGAAAATGAAGTTAAATATTTTATTGATCATCTTGGAACATCTACATCAGGGACCTTCTGAAACACCACTTGTCCTTCTTTTGTAGTCTTTCCATTTAAAAAGATACATACTTTATCATACTTGTTTACTCTGGGGTGCAATTGATTACAGTAACTTGAATTTGAGGTTAGAGGCACACAGAACTCTTGCTATATCTCTACCAACCAGTGATCAGTGGTTGCTTATTGAGTAGAAGTGACCCTCACAGTAATTCATGTATAATGTTGTTTGTATCAGTGCAAGGCCACGGATGGTTTTTCCTGACTTGAGATTCAAATGGGCATTTAGGCAAGTTAAAGTGCTTTGAAATCAAACATCAACCAGAAACCTGGTTCACTTACCATTCTGAAAGAATTTATTAATTTCATAGATCAGAGTTTCTCCATCTCAGCACCATTGACATTTGGGGTCAGATAATTCTTTGTTGTGGAGCTGTCCTATGCATTGTAGGATGGTTAGCAGAGCATCCCTGACCTCTACGCACTAAATGTTAGTAGCACCCCGCACACACACATACTTCAGTTGTAAAAACCAAAAATGTCCCCTGGTAGACAACAATATCCCTTATTGAAAACAACGGCCATAGGTAAATGTTATTTTATCTTTTGTCATCATACTGATATCACCAGGCTTTACATGTATAACTTGGAATTGACTTCCTCATTTTAAACAAATAGAACTTGAAAAAAGGTGTAATATGTATGTGTGTGTGTGTGTGTCTGTGTGTGTGTGTATAAACAATGCCTTTCAAATTCTACTTACTAACTGATTTCATAGGATTCTAAAATTTAGTTGCATCTAAAATACTTCTGCCATTCATATTCACTCTTTATCTGTTTCCTTACTTTCCCACATACTCTCCCCTCTATTTTAATTTTCCCATTTACCTTTGCCCTCTCACTACATTTCCTGCTCTCCTTTCCTTTCTCTTCTTCATATGTCCTAATTTCCCTTTTGTAATAGTCATAGTAAAAAGTTACATTTAATGGATTTTTATCAATATTATGTAGGTATTATGATTTAGTCTTCTAATTGGCATTTTTAGAAATAGTAATATCTGCCTCTACTGACTAACAGAACAAAGAATGACAGCCCATCAACATTGGAGATGGCAGAAGGAGAAGCTGGTACAACTAAACTCCCCTAGAATACAATAAAATAAGCATATCTGAAAAGGATTAGAAATAATACGTTTCAGAACAATTTCAAATACTGTTTCACACTTTTGAATTAAAGATAATGGGGTGAGAAATGGAATATCTACTCAAGGAGATACCAAATTCTTCTGTTAGACTTGCCACATTTTCTTTTGCAAAATAAAGTGTATAAAGCAAGCATTTTTATAGGTTATCGGTAGCATTAATGTGAAAAGTATCTTTATTGCTAACCATTTGAGATGCAAGGGAGCTCTCTCTGCCACAGAAATTGGATGACCATGTGGGCTGACAGCTCCCTTGTGTTATAAAATAATGCAAACAATATTTTTTCACCCCAAATAAAATTGGTTAGAATTACATTTTCCTAAGTCATATGGAAATGCACTAATTTGTAACTTTCTAAAGCCAACACATTTATGCTTCAGAGATACATAATTTAGTAACAAACAGCAGCCTGAATTTTGATCAGGTTTTAAAAATGGGTACAATAGCCTTCTCAGACTTCAAATGAGCTCAGAAAACTCTCTTGGTATTCTCTCCCTCATGAAATTGTAAGGGTAACATTCCCTTGAAGTTTGTCAGCAATATGCAGTAAGAAGAAGTGAAAAGGTCTTGCATATTTGTATAATATGTAAAGGCTCCAATGATTAAAACAGCCTTCAGACTTAACAGCAAGCATTTTACTTTAAAGGTAATAATTCTCTAAGAACCTGGAGGAAAACCACATTATTATGCTTTTCTTTTTTGGAATTGATGGCTACATTATATAAGGTAGGTAAGGTAAAGCATGATAGCAAGCAGTTCTGATAGCAAAACATCAATGGAATTTTTTCTTCCTTATGTTTTTAAGAAGAAAATACCTGGATTCTCAGCAGTAAGAAACAAGAAGACCATCACTTAATGTGCCAGTCCTCCAACTAACAGGAAATATACACATTGATTTTAATAGCAAAGACAACATTGATAGAGAATTTTTTGTCTTCTTTCTAAATTATTTTATGAGGTACAAACAGATTAACAAGTCAGGGATCAGCTATGCCACAAGATATTATTATTAACATGATTCAAATAACCGACAGGAATAAAACAACTACTTGAGAATATTCCTCTGAGTTCTGGGCACCTGTTTTCCTCTATTAATTTTCCTTATGAACTTTGTTTATCATTTATTGCACTTAATATTGAATAATTAAAGCATATTTTGACAAAATTTATTACTTTAGTTTTTTTCTGCCAGTTAATTTTTTAAAGTTTTATAATGACTCTTCTAACTATGGGGGGGCAAAACTATAGGTCAGAAAGAGTAAATTCATACTCTATGGAACCATGTATTTTATATTTAGACTTCATAAGTCTTGGAGTTTTCTTTCCTTAAGTAATATGAAAAAGGACCAAATTGAGCAAATCCTATAAAATAATTTTTATTTTCATTATTGCTTATGAGACTTCAGCTGGATCTGGACTGTTTCATTTAATTATTAATGGGTGAAGAGTGATTGCAGGGATCCCACATGAATTGTCTTTCATCCTTCCTCCCTGATTCTCATTTCAATTGTGTAAACCTATTTAATGACAGGGTTGCAATATTGGTTAACTGTGATTTTGATTCAGTAATTGTGCAGAAAATCTTATTTGCATAGCTTTTCAAAAAGCCAGTTTGAAGTTCTGAGATGCTGACTGAAGTTGACCAGACTCCACATGGGAAAAAAATGTCCTGCATAAGGGTATGATGGTCTTCAGACCATTATCTATCCATTACCCATTTGTGTAACCAGCACACCTAAAGCAGCATATTTATTGGGAATAGGCATACTTTGCAATGACTGCCAAAGGAAAAATTGAGAACTTCTTATCATTTGACTTCAGTCATCAGACGTAAACATCATAAAATAATGTGTATATTTTTCTGTGTATAGTATAGACATAAAATTACATATTTGAGGTATTCAGAATGCATATTGCATTTATGGTTGGCAAATTCGAAAGCTTTTTTTTTTTTTTTTTTTTAACATCTTTATTGGAGTATAATTGCTTTACAATGGTGTGTTAGTTTCTGCTTTATAACAAAGTGAATCAGTTATACATATACATATGTTCCCATATCTCTTCCTTCTTGCGTCTCCCTCCCTCCAACCCTCCCTATCCCACCCCTCTAGTTAGTCAAACCAACGAGCTGATCTCCCTGTGCTATGCAGCTGCTTCCCACTAGCTATCTATTTTACGTTTGGTAGTGTATATATGTCCATGCCACTCTCTCATTTCGTCCCAGCTTACCCTTCCCCCTCCCCATATCCTCAAGTCCATTCTTTAGTAGGTCTGTGTCTTTATTACTGTCTTGCTCCTAGGTTCTTCATGACCTTTTTTTTTTTTTTTCCCCCTTAGAGTCCACATATATGTGTTAGCATACAGTATTTCTTTTTCTCTTTCTGATTTACTTCACTCTGTATGACACACTCTAGGTCCATCGACCTCACTACAAATAACTCTATTTTGTTTCTTTTATGGCTGAGTAATATTCCATTGTATATATGTGCCACATCTTCTTTACCCATTCATCTGATGATGGACACTTAGGTTTTTTCCATCTCCGGCCTATTGTAAATAGAGCTGCAATGAACATTTTGGTACATGACTCTTTCTGAATTATGGTTTTCTTAGGGTATATGCCCAGTAGTGGGATTGTTGGGTCCTATGGTAGTTCTATATTTAGTTTTTTAAGAAACCTCCATACTGTTCTCCATAGTGGCTGTATCAATTTACATTCCCACCAACAGTGCAAGAGGGTTCCCTTTTCTCCACACCCTCTCCAGCATTTTTTGTTTCTAGATATTTTGATGATGCCCATTCTGACCAGTGTGAGATGATATCTAATTGTAGTGGTGATTTGCATTTCTCTAATGATTAATGATGTTGCAGATTCTTTCATATATTTGTTGGCAATCTGTATATCTTCTTTGGAGAAATGTCTATTTAGGTCTATTTAGGTCTATTTATTGGATTGGGTTGTTTGTTTTTCTGACATTGAACTGCATGAGCTGCTTGTAAATTTTGTATCCATTCAGCCAATCTGTGTCTTTTGGTGGGAGCATTTAGTCCATTTACATTTAAGGTAATTATCGATATGTGTGTTCCCATTCCCATTTTCTTAATTGTTTTGGGTTTGTTATTGTAGGTCTTTTCCTTCTTTTGTGTTTCTTGCCTAGAGAAGTTCCTTTAGCAGTTGTTGTAGAGCTGGTTTGGTGGTGCTGAACTCTCTCAGCTTTTGCTTGTCTCTAAAGGTTTTAATTTCTCCATCAAATCTGAATGAGATCCTTGCTGGGTAGAGTAATCTTGGTTGCAGGTTTTTCTCCTTCAACACTTTCAATATGTCCTGCCACTCCCTTCTGGCTTGCAGAGTTTCTGCTGAAAGATCAGCTGTTAACCTTATGGGGATTCCCTTGTGTGTTATTTGTTGTTTTTCCCTTGCTGCTTTTAATATGTTTTTTTTGTATTTAATTTTTGACAGTTTGATTAATATGTGTCTTGGCGTATTTCTCCTTGGATTTATCCTGTATGGGACTCTCTGTGCTTCCTGGACTTGATTAACTATTTCCTTTCCCATATTAGGGAAGTTTTCAACTATAATCTCTTCAAATATTTTCTCAGTCCCTTTCTTTTTCTCTTCTTCTTCTGGAACCCCTATAATTCGAATGTTGGTACGTTTAATGTTGTCCCAGAGGTCTCTGAGACTGTCCTCAGTTCTTTTCATTCTTTTTTCTTTATTCTGCTCTGCAGTAGTTATTTCCACTATTTTATCTTCCAGGTCACTTATCCGTTCTTCTGCCTCAGTTATTCTGCTATTGATCCCATCTAGAGTACTTTTAATTTCATTTATTGTGTTGTTCATCGTTGCTTGTTTCATCTTTAGTTCTTCTAGGTCCTTGTTAACTGATTCTTGCATTTTGTCCATTCTATTGTCCATTCTATCTCCAAGATTTCGGATCAACCTTACTATCATTATTCTGAATTCTTTTTCAGGTAGACTGCCTATTTCCTCTTCATTTGTTAGGTCTGATGGGTTTTTATCTTGCTCCTTCATCTGCGGTGTGTTTTTCTGTCTTTTCATTTTGCTTATCTTACTGTGTTTGGGGTCTCCTTTTTTGCAGGCTGAAGGTTCGTAGTTCCTGTTGTTTTTTGTGTCTGTCCCCAGTGGCTAAGGTTGGTTCAGTGGGTTGTGTAGGCTTCCTGGTGGAGGGTACTAGTACCTGTGTTCTGGTGGATGAGGCTAGATCTTGTCTTTCTGGTGTGCAGGTCCACGTCTGGTGGTGTGTTTTGGGGTGTCTGTAGACTTATTATGATTTTGGGCCGCCTCTCTGCTAATGGGTGGGGTTGTGTTCCTGTCTTGCTAGTTGTTTGGCATAGGATGTCCAGCACTGTAGCTTGCTGGTCGTTGAGTGAAGCTGGGTGCTGGCGTTGAGATGGAGATCTCTCGGAAATTTTTGCTGTTTGATATTATGTGCAGCTGGGAGGTCTCTTGTGGATCAGTGTCCTGAAGTTGGCTCTCCCACCTCAGAGGCACAGCACTGACTCCTGGCTGCAGCCCCAAGAGCCTTTCATCCACAGGGCTCCTTAATTTGGGATGATTGGTTGTCTATTCAGGTATTCCACAGATGCAGGGTATATCAAGTTGATTGTGGAGCTTTAATCCGCTGCTTCTGAGGCTGCTGGGAGAGATTTCCCTTTCTCTTCTTTGTTCTCACAGCTCCCAGGGGCTCAGCTTTGGATTTAGCCCCGCCTGTGCGTGTAGGTCGCCGGAGGGCGTCTGTTCTTTGCTCAGACAGGACGGGGTTAAAGGAGCCGCTGATTCGGAGGCTCTGGCTCACTCAGGCCCGGGGGTAGGGAGGGGCACGGAGTGTGGGGTGGGCCTGCGGCTGCAGAGGCCGGCGAGACGTTGCAGCCTGAGGCGCGCCTGTGCGTTCTCCCGGGGGAGTTGTCCCTGGATCCCGGGACCCCGGCAGTGGCGGGCTGCACAGGCTCCCCGGAAGGGCGCGTGGCCAGTGACCTGTGTTCGCACACAGGCCTCCCGGTGGCGGCAGCAGCGGCCCTAGCCGCTCTGGGCGACCCTAGCCACGTCCGTCTCTGGACTCCGCACCCCTAGCCGCGGCTCGCGCCCGTCCCTGGAGCTCTCTCAAGCAGCGTTCTTATTCCCCTCTCCTCGTGCACCAGGAAACAAAGAGGGACGTAAAAGTCTCTTGCCTCTTCGGCAGTTCCAGACTTCTCCCCGGACTCTCTCCCGGCCAGCCGCGGTGCACCAACGCCCCGCAGGCTGTGTTCACGCCGCCAACCTCAGTCCTCTCCCGGCGCTCCGACAAAAGCCGGAGCCTCAGCTCCCAGTCCCGCCCGCCCCGGCGGGCGAGCAGACAAGCCTCTCGGCTGGCAAGTTCCGGTCGGCCCGATCCTCTGCGCTGGAATCTGTCCGCTTTGCCCTCCGCACCCCTGTTGCTGTGCTCTCCTCCGCGGCTCCCAAGCTCCCCCACTCCGCCTCCCGAAGCCTCCACCCGCGAAGGGGCTTCCTAGTGTGTGGACACTTTTCCTCCTTCACAGCTCTCTCCCGCTGGTGCAGGACCCGTCCCTATCCTTTTGTCTCTGTTTAGTTTTTTATTTTGCCCTACCCAGGTACGTGGGGGGTTTCTTGCCTTTTGGGAGGTCTGAGGTCTTCTGCCAGCGTTCAGTAGATGCTCTGTAGGAGTTGTTCCACGCGTAGATGTATTTCTGGTGTATCTGTGGGGAGGAACGTGATCTCCGCGTCTTACTCTTCCGCCATCTTCCCGGAAGTCTCCCCGAAAGCTTTTTGAATGAGATAGTTTATTTTCACAATAAGTCTATTAATCAGGTCAGTAACAGAAACTGCCTCAAATGTGGCCTAAGCAAAAAAAAATAAAAAGAGGAGTTTTTGGTTCATCTGAAAAACTCTAAATGTTAGCTTTGGGGTTAGCTATACCCAGATCTGCACATGTCATCAGAAATCCAACCCTCTCCACCATTCAGTGTTTTTTTATTTTGTTTTGTTTATCTTTTCATTTTGGTTGCATTCTAAGACAGAGACTTAACTCCAAGTTTGTCAACAACCAACTCAAAGCTTGAATCTGGTAGACTAAAAAACACTGCTTTCTTGGAAGTCCTGATATACGTCCTGATTGGTCCCAAATAAGCCCACATGCCAAACCATGACACTGTGAGTTGGTTCTCAAATTGTGGGGTGGTGGAAAGTGTAGTTTTGGCAATCTCTAGGGACATTTAGTTGCTAAAACAGGGGAAAGATTGCCACTAGCTTCTGGTTAGTAGAGTTCAGAGATGCTGAAAAATATCCTACAATACACAAAACAGGCCCACACCTCAAAACAAAGAATTATCCAACCCAAAATATTAGTAGTGTCAGGTTGTGAAACTGGAAGTTGCATCACTTCCTGCTGATCCACAGTGGATTGTAGAGAAAAGTAGGAGACACTGACCCTAGAAAACTGTACTGTAATTAGAAGAATTAAATGCTGTAAATGCTGATTAGTTGCTGTAAATGCAATTCCTATCAACAAGAGGAAGTATTTTTTACCTCTAAGCTATGAGTAGGAAAATGCAAAAACATGTAAGAATTGTTGAAAATTTTAACAATGAATTTTTACCTTAAATGTAATCGGTAAAGTTGATTTTTCGTTTTTTTTTTTTTAAACTCATAATTTATCCTTGCTCCTGGTTGAGTTCCTTGGTGTTAGATAAATAATTTGCATTTTGCTATGTTGACTTGAGTCAGAAATTCTGTACTATTAGCACATTAACTAGTACCCTGACTTTTATATTTTGAACCAAATAGAAAGTATTTTTGAATTATTCTGTTTATAGCTATTTTATTAGCTCAGATATTTTAGCTGAAAATAATTTTATAATCAGAGGGAAAATTATTACTCAAGTGATAAAGTCTAATTGCCTTTTTCCTCATTTTTTCATCATGTAACTTGAGGATGGCATGCCAATTTATTTTGTTCTTTTATTAATTAAATTGAAAATGTTCTTATGTTCATAAAATAGCTTATTGGAATTAATAAGACATGAGAAAACTTTATAGCATTTCAGATTTATTTGTTTAAAGGGCCTTAGGTGGTTTATTTTGCAGTTGTTTTTTGACTTGAAATACTTCTAACCAAATATTTAAAAAATAATATTTTTCTTTCCTCAGGTCCACTAATAATTGTTTAAAATATTTTCTTTAAAAAAAAACAAAACACTAATGCTGAAGGTTGTTTGAAGTGTTTCTTCTATGTGTGTGTGTGTGTGTGTGTGTGTGTGTGTGTGTGTGTGTGTTCCAGAAAATCATTAAGCAGTTTTATATAGCAGGAAAGGTTTGATCCCAAGAATTAGGAACAAAGCAGAGAGAACACACCCTCCAAAAGTAAATGCTGAATTACTATATGTTTTATGGTCAGATATATGCTCACATACATGTGTGCACACATCTGACCATCAGTCAGACTCTCAAGCTCACCTCCAGGAAAGTTGAAAGAGTGCATCTCACGGGAGAGGAAAATGCATTTAAAATTAGTGCAGCCATAAAATAAACTGACATAACCCAAAGCAACAAATAATGGAGGGAAAAAGAATCCTTCTGGGGCTCTGTCTCTCTTTCAGCAAAGATTTTGACTTTCTGTTTTTATTTCTTGTCAGTGATCCTGGGTGTGTTTAAAATGACATAAAATGCATTCATTATGCCCCCAGATTCCAACTGCTTCAGCCTTTCTTGTACATTTCTCAAGAAAATGAGGACTTCTGGAATAGAGAGCAAATGTAGAAGCAAAATGACAGCCCTTGTGGGATCCTTGGTGGCCTAAAAAAAAGGCTCCAAGCAATTTTCTCTATTGCATCATGCCTGAAAAGCAGCTTAATTCCTCTGTTATGATTAAAGTTGATTGACTGAATTGATCTGTGATGTATCCTGTTTCCCTAGTTTACAAAGATGCTCAGGAAGAGTGAGGAAGCTGTCTGAACAGGTTCCAAGTGCTTAATATATGCTGAGGTCCCACTTAACATTTATTATCTGTTATCGAAGGTAGGAAAAAAGCATGTAAATTATATGGATGTCTCTGATTCAAGGAAAGGGAAAGATAAATACTTATGCAGACACTCAGTGATTTTCATCAACCATTTTCTAAAACATACCCCATCTTCTTTTAGATTTATCAGTAACTTTGTAAGGAGCTTTTCCATTGCTGGGAAGTTAACCTGTTTTTACCTTACTGTCGCTTACATTAGTACAGAGATCTGAAAAACTTCAAATATGACTCTTAAGGTTGCTTAATAAATATAATTTGCATTAAAATTAAAATTTAGCACACTCAGGAACCTAGGATACTTTAAAATTTTTGTCTTCATGAGTTTTTTCCCAAAGGGATGTTAAAAAGAATATGAAGAAGAGAATCATTAGCAGATATTTCATCAAATTTTGGGTCGGTGTGAAAATGAGGCAAGGCTATAATCTTCAGTGCCTACTAGACATATATGCTTAAATACACCAACATTTTGATAAGTGCACAGTTTTTAATATGCAGGAAAAAAGTGTTAGATTAAAGCTTAACTATGAATTGGCAAATTACAGCTTAACCTACTTTAAAAAGACATCTTCGCCTTAACCAACTTAGAGATCCATTGCCAATTTTTGGACTAACTTTTTGCAATTATGATATTTTATTCATATGGAGGACTAACACAAAATAGAATTAGCAATAAACTTGTAAAGGACAAGGATGTCCTTTACAAAAATTTTCAAAATTTCTTTACTGTTAGGAAGCTCTTTAAGGAGCTGACTTTGTAGAGTCATATATCTGCATACTTGCTTTTTCTTCTTTTTACAGAACCCAACACCTTTGTTAAAAAGACATCCAAACCTCCAGATTTTAGTTTCAGTCAGTCACAGCTATTACACCTACAAACCCGATATAGGTATAATATAGTAATAATACTAATTAAAATAATTATAACAACTACAAAAAGAATATCACATCAATACAACAGCTAACAACTTTGAGCTTTTTATGTGCCAATCAGTGTTTTAAGCCCATTATAATTGTTATCTTATTTAATCTCATAACCACCTATAAGGCCAGTATCATCAACATTTCATTTTATAGATGAGGAAAGTAAGGCACAAAGAGGTTAACTAATTTTCTAATTCTCACAGAGCTGGCTACCATTTTCTCTCTCTGTGTCAGGTTTGAATTGGAACGTTGCTTGACTTCCACAGCATGTGGGATATTATAATACTCATGCCAAAGAGACATTTTGGGGTGGCAAATTTTGTTCCCTTATACCAGGAACTTTCTGCTGTATTTTGTCGTTTCTAACTCAAGTTCGAAAGTTTCAGATTCAGAATTAAAGAATTAAATTAATCTTTAAACAAAAGAGACCACAATTTTTCTGCAACCTGCTACTGTTGCACTGTGAGAGGAAATAACAGGAAAAAAAAATAGAAAAAGCATTTAGGGTTGCCAGTTATAATATAGGACATCCTGTTAAATTTAAATTTCAAAGAAACAATTAAAAAATTTTAAATATGCCCTATGCAGTATTTTGTACATAATTACACTATAATTTTTTATGTATCTGAAATTCAAATTTAATCATCCATCTCATACGTTTAATTGTTACTTAATTGTATTTTAAATACTAACTGGCAACACTAATAGCATTACAAGTTTCCATTTCAGGGACATACATTTTCATTATCATTGATATACTCTATTTGCATTTCTTTACATCACACTTCTAGAATTGTGTTATTTAAATATGATAGGTAATAGCCTAACCCCATCTAATACATGAACTCTTCTTCCTTTCTTCCTGCCTGCCTGCCTTTATTTCTTCCTCTTTCCCAATTTTAACACATTCCTCTATTCTTCACAATACAGCTTTGCATTCCATCTAAGTTTTTTTTAGGAGTTAAACGTTCCCAATTCTCCCCCCTCCAAAAAAATGTAAAATCTATTTAATATTTTACTTTTGTTACATCTGTCTTAAGTTTCCTCAGCTTTCTTAAGTATTACACAGTATTAAAAGTCTCAGTAATTTCTTCCTTATTTTTGAAAGGGAGATTAAGGAACACTTGACTTACTCTTTTTTTTTAGGGCATAATTGGGAAGGTTTGCCCATCATGAGCAAAAGTCACTGCTTTTACCCTAGATACATGTCTATGTGTCAGTATTATACAAGCATTTTATAGATAAACCAGCTTCTTTGTCAAAAAACTGGATCAGCAAATGCTAATAGATGGTCACATTCTGCTACTGACACCTGTGGAAGTTATCAATGATCAAGTACCATCCTATTTTCCTAAAAGCAACTTTGATATCTTTCTGAGTATGTTGTCTGAAAGTTACTACCATTTAGATGTCTGTACTCAAAATGACATTCTGTTGCTTTCCTCAAATGAGAAAGAGCTTTCAGCAAGTTGAACTTATCAGAATGAAATATCTAGGGATCCTTTTGTGATATAACTACAAGTTAAGACAGTTGATAAGAACTTATCCATTGAGACAAACCACTAAGCAGATGATCATGGACTGATTATGCCCTCACAAACATGTTAAAATAGCATGTTGGAATGCTTTTATCTATAAATAAAAGAAAATCCAGACTCAGTGGGCTTAAAAATGAGAAAATATATATATAAGAAGAAATTGAAGACTGATTAGTTTAATAGCTAAACCATATCACCAAATATCCATATATACATAGATATATATTTTTTTGTAGGAGACAAAGCACACACTGAGCTGTTTTCCCTCCACCATGCCTTTCTCTCTCTCCTCATATATATGTATTTTGTCTCTCCCATGTACAAAATTTCAACTTTAAAGTGAGAAAATATTTTTCAGAAGAGTCCCAGCAAACACCTTTTATTTGTTATAGGTCAGAAATGCTATTGTCTTGCTTCAATCAAACATTTAAGGAAATGGATTAAGTTAACTGGTTTAGATCAATCAGGACGTGGAAGGCAATTATATCTGTGGTGATTCCTTGAGAGCAGGTACCTGGAAAAACTAACATTCTCTCATCAAGAAAAAAGGGGGGATGCAATCACAAGTTTTACAGTACAGGGTGCGTGATGATAAAGAGAACATGGTTTGTTTTCTAGAAAAACTTATTGGTAATGCTGAAACAGTCCTCAAAATTGCTTGGTCTTCAGATTGTTTACCTATAGAACACAGAAGGAAAACGCCCTCTGGCTTAACTGTAAACTGGTAGGATTCCTAACAATTTTTTTTTTTAAAGAAATGCAGAGGTGGCAGTACTTCTGTGACATTTTGCTTCTAGCAGAGTAGACTATCACATGGTCAGTGAGTGCCCCATTTATTATGCAACGTAAAGTATTCTCTGTCTCCAGAAGGTGAACTTATTGCCCAGCCAGCCCAAGGGCTTTGGACTAAATTCCACCACTCTTGTTTTGCACAAACTTAAAATCCTTACTTGGCCATTATTCTATATCAAGAATTTTTTTTCTTCTTCTTCCCAAATCAGAGACATTTTATTAACATCAAATAGGAGCTATTGTAAATATTGCAGCTCTTAAAATATTGCAGTACTGAAGCCATTAGATACTGTTGGACTGTCAAAAGTATTTCAGTTAAAACAAATGAAACAAGTGTTGTTGGTCATTTAAAATTATTTTTAATGAAAGAATTAGAACTGTCTTAAGATTGATTTTTGCCCTTTTGCTATTTCTTCCCTGCCTCGCTGTTCTAACGGTATATAGGAGTTAAACCATTTCTATGCTCTATTTTCATTCTTTTAATGTGGTTCTTCAGTGTACACTTATCGTTAGTGAAATGTGGAATCCTGGATCCCTGTATAATTATTGTTTCTATTGTCATTATTTCCTTCTGTCTCTTGGTGGGGTGGGAGGGCTTCTAATGTGACTTTCAAGGCAGTGAATTTGAAACTCTTGTGGAATCCATATTGTAATTTAATAACTCCCTTTAATTCTATAGCACCCTTTTCTTTCATGTTATAATATTTAAGATTTGCATATCTCAGACACAAAAGGTTTGGCTTTTTTTCTTGGTCAGCTTTATCGAGATATAATTCACATACCATACAATTCACCCATTTAAATTGTAAAAATAAATCATTTTTAGTATATTCACAGAGTTGTGTAACTATAACCACAATACATTTTAGAACATTTTTATCACCATCAAAAGTAATTCCTTAGTACCCATGAGGAGCCTTGTTCCATTTGTCTCCAGCAGCCCAAGTCCTAGGCAGCTATTATTCTACTTTCTGTCTCTACAGATTATACTAGTCTGGACACTTCATATAATGAAATCATACAAACTATGGTCTTTTGTGACTGCCTTTTTTCATGCAGCATAATGTTTTCAAGATTATTTCATGGTATAACATTTTTCAATACTTCATTCTTTTTATTGCCAAATAATATTCCATTGTATAGATAGCATTTGGCTCTTTTTAACACATGCCTTTTCAAAGTGATTTAATTATACTTGAATATCACAATGCAAATTTAAAATGAAGATTGGAAATCTTGAAATAATTTGTGCAATCTAGATTGACATCTACCCACTCTACATATCCCACCTCACTGAATAAAATGAGGCTGGAAAAAGTATGCCGGAAATAGGAAACATATAGATACAACATAATGGTATTATACTTCATCTCATTGAAATTATTGTCAGCCATTTTTTATTCTATTACTTGCTAATCTACTGATATATATTTATCACAGCTATTTTTAACAGAATGTATTTCACTCTCAAGTCCCTAAAGTTCCATTCTCATAGAAAATAGTTTATCAGTGCCTTAGTCTTTTGTAGCTATCCAGGCTAATATATCCATAGGGCCATGTCCTTATAATAAATATACTTATTAAAGATATATGCTTGAGCAATGGTATCTCGGTTGTTGAAAAAAATTCTGTAGATAACCAAGTAATTAATTTTTCTTTCCACTATCATATATATGTATGTAATATATGTAGCCATCTACCATCTTCTCTTTCTCTCCAAATGTATGAATATATATATATATTCTTATATGCATATCTCTCAATAATTTACATATAATTTTAATATACCTCAATAATCTAAACATACAGAAATGACATATATATACATATATATATGCATGAGTGTGTTTGTATGACTATATCTGAAATTATGTCAGAACATATGGTTGATTTGAAAAGTTTTTCAGCTCTTATTTCATCTTTAAGTGAAACACTAGTAACTCACTCAATATACTAAAAATATAGCGAGAGCATCCTGACCCTCTCTGCATCCTGACCCTCTCTGCATCAGCCAAGACAGAAAGCAGAAGTTAAGAGACATATGTAGTCTTTGGTAAAGTTATAGATTTTATTCTTTGGAAAATGTTTATTCTTAAATTGAGAGTAGAATAAAGGTGGAAAGGTGTAAAAAGTACAAACTGTGAACTAATAAGGTATTTTAGAGAAGCTCTAAGTAATAGGAATAGATAGGTAGATAAGATGCATACATACATAGATAAAAAGATTAGAGCAGAGCATTGCCCAATATTGAGGGATAAGAATCCTCAGATAATATACAATTTCAGAAATCAAGAAAAATATAAGTAAATGCATACCTAGAAGCTTTCTAGTAAAAGCTGTTCAACTGTAGTCCATACTATATTAAATGATGATGCAGAGAAAAGAAACTAAAAATACATAGTAAATATGTTTAAATATAGAAAAAAATGTGAAATGACAAAGTTGCCCAATGCTACTGTAGTAGAGCATGACAATATTTATATCAAGTTTTAGAACAGAAAAATACATATGTATTCCTTGTTAAAGTATAAAAATATGGCATCAGGATTGTAAACAATAAATTATTAATAGAAGTTATTCCTGGGGAGAAATAAAGGATAATTGGATTATGGAGTAGTTCATAGAGGACTTTAACTTCATCTGTAATACTCCCATTCTTTAAAAAGCATTAGCAAATTATGAAAGTATGTGAAATCTTGGTGGTTCCGTATAGGGGTCCATCATTCTCTATCATATTCTGTGTTTAAAAATTTCATTAGGAATAAAATTCTAGAAAAAATTGTATGGAGTTTGGAGTGGTCCTTCCAAATTGTGGCTTCTTAGATCAGTTACTTAATCCTTCTGTGGTCCTGGTTCCTTACGTATAAAATGATCATACTAATTGTACATACGTGACAAGAGCACTGTGAGGGTTACTGCGTTACAACACATAGTAAGAAACATTTAATAAATATTAGTCAGAATCGTCCTTCATAAGAATGAAACTATTTATTATGCATGTAGCACCAGAGAAGCACAACCAACCAATCAACAAGTAGGAAGCAAGGCTTTCCCTGAAAATCATATAAGGAGTCAGATGAGTGGGGCAAGACTTACATGAACATATAGTTAAATAAAAAATGAGACGATAAACAATATTTGTCAAAGCATAACATTATATTGGGTATATTATATGCTATAGGCTGAATGTGTCTGGCCAAAATTTATATGTTAAATCCGAATCCCTAATATGAGGGTATTAGGGGTGGAGCCTTTGGGAAGTGATTAGATCATGAGGGTAGAGTCCTTATGAATGTGATTAGTGCCCTTATAATAGAGACCCAGAGAACTCCCTTGCCCCTTCTACTCTGTGAAAACACAGTGAGAGATGGCCATATGAACTGGGAAGGGGAGGCTTACTAGACATTGAACTTGCTGGCTCCTTCATCTTAGATTTCCCAGGTTCCAGAAATGTGAGTGGTATGTTTCTATTGTTAATAAGCCATCTAGTCTATGGTATTCTGTTATAATAGCCTGGATGGATTAAGGCACTATGTGAACAAGATGGATCTCTCTTTTTTCCCTGTTTAGTTAAAAACAAACCAAACAAAAACTTTTGTATTTTTCTATGGATTAAATACCTACATTCTTTTTTCTGATGACTTATGAAATGTGAAGAGAAAAGATATAGGATGCCTATCACATCTATTGTATTTATTGCATATGTCATTTAATCGTAGTTTTTTTGAATCATTGTTCTCACTCCTTGGGACTAATATTTCACAAACGTAGCTTAGAACACAAAATCCTGCAGCATTTGTTCATCATGAACAAATGCCTACTTATGAATTCTTGTCTCAGAAGCTAATTTAATTGGTGAACTCCAACTACTATTGCTTATTTCACACTTCAGTAGGTAAAGATGCATTAATAATCGAAGTTTCAAACTGTAATTAACATTAGCTTTAGGCTCCTGACAATGAAATGATTACATTTTAATATATGGGTTGATAAACAAAGTTAATCTAACATATGAATAAACAGCAAAAATAACTTACATTTACTCTTTCTCTGCAAATTGATACATGCATTTGCATGTTATAAAACATGGGAAATAAGTGAATGTCAAAGAAAAAGTGTACAGACTGCCAATACAGCACCTGAACTTAATCAGTTCAGTGCAATACAATGGATTTGAAATATTTCAACAAAAACCTTATTTTTCTAATAAAAAACTTAAAAGATATTTTTCACCTGGCTTGATTTCCTTTCACGGTTTTCTGTATTATTTAGTTACAATTTTATCTTACTTTACTCTTGTTCTTAACTGAATTCATTACTTTATAAAGCTCCCTAAATGATGAATTTGTATGCTGACATCTTAGCAGACAGTATTGTCTGAATGCATTTGCCTGGTATTAGTATATTACCTTTATGTTGAGAAAAATTGTATTCATGATATAATGTCAACTGAATGAGGAAAACTGTATTCTTGACTTCATCCTTTATTGAATGATATTTTGTGGAATTTTCCATAATATTTTTAAAAATTACAGTTTTTAGAAAGGTGTAAAATATAAATAACTGAGGTTGCTAATTGTGGTACTTTAACATCCTCTAACACTTCACATCTTCAGGTGCATAAGAACAGGGAAACAGCATAGCTCCTTTTCCAGGTAGGATTGATTGCTCAGACTCTAGGATGCATCAGTTGTTTTGATATGTCCAAATGTGTACACGTTATAGTTATTAAAGACTGGGATGGTCTTTGAAACAAACTCACAGAAATAGAACGAGGTAGACAAAAATATGGATTAAATACCTACTCTGATCTCAGGTGTCAGATTACAGAGCTAAGAAAAGAGGCTTTTTATTTCTCATACCAAAGTTTAGTCATTATGAGAACAAGTTCAGAGTTACCTACAGTTTTCGAAATCTGTGTTCTTTGCCGTCTGGCCATGGCTAGAATTCTATATCGAATTGAGACTTAAAGAAGAAACTAATTAGGCACCTAATAGTTACCAGAAACTTGATGGGGACTTGAGCAAAGGTAATTTTATTTAATCCTAATAATTCACTTGTAAAATAAATAATACCTTATATTCCAACTAAAAAAACTAAGTTTCAGAGAAGTTAAGTGATTTGCCCCCATGACAGAGGCAGGATCCGAAGGTATTTTCTGATTTTAAATCAAGTGTTGTTTGTATGCTTAAAGAAATTACATGTGGTATATAAAGATATATATAGTACTATATGCCCAGTACTCTTCTAAATGCATTATGTGGACAGTCATATCTTTAAAATGAGAACTGCAAGGTCCAGAGAAGTTAAATTACTCACCCAGCTCTGACAGCTTGAGATCTTGAGTATTTGACTCCAGGTATATGTTGTTCTAACAACATATCCTAACCTTCTACCTGTAAAGCAATTGGAACAGGTACACATCTCACTTTTATTTAAATATATGATTATTGTTATATCTAATGTCATGATTGAGATAATAATAAGGGTCTTTCTTCCTCATCCCAAGATGACAGTAAATGTGCACTACAACTGACTAAGATGGTTTCCTTCTTTTAGTTTTTTTTTGCATTATTCTAGTTATGTTGATTGCATAATATCAGTGTTCCAGCATTACACTCTTTCATATTTATTGTTTGTTAAGTGTCAGATGGATCTCTTTTGTTAACTTTTAAGATAATCTGACCAGCTGGCATTAAGAATACATTAATTAAATTAGGAGTTACAATAAAGATATACAATATTTTTTATCCCCAGGAAAGCTTAACATTTCATTCCCTTTCTTCTATTTGTGTTCAGTAATCCCAAATGTCATGAATAATTACATGCAGTTATTTAAAAAAAAAAAACCCAGTTGAGATAGAAATTCTACCAGATGCTATTATAATCACTGTTTCTTGCAGTTTAAATTTTAGGCAATTGTTTGGAGACAAATTAAAAGAAAATAGACATTTGTTTCATTGAAGCTACTTGTTATGTGTTATATTTGTGTTCACATACGTGCCAATTGTTTTTCTTCAATCTTCATACATGGTAACTAGCAATAATTTTAAACAAAATCAATCTTGGTTGTTAGTCTTAATGACTAACGAAAAACGTATGAAATTTTTGATGAGACTGTGGCTTGAAAAATGCCATGGTCCTGTCACAGTAAAACTATTCTTTAACAGCTGAAATAATATATTAATTTCACAAACAAAACAGTCAGACTAATGCATCAAGTGACATCCCTACCTTAACCTTTCTTACCTAGGTTTTAAGATTGCCATAATGACAATGGCCAAGTGCTATTTCTCCAACCTTGCTCCAGAGATCCTTACACTTCAAACATGTAGCAGCTGGCCAAGGAGAAAAAGCATCAGGCCAGGGAGCAGCTCATCACAGAGTGCATGGCCAAGGTGCCACAGATGACTGAGAATCATCAGGCTCACCTGCAGATGGTGTTAAAAAATAAAACCTCACAGACCTCATTCCCAGAGACTCTAAATTAATAGGACCCATAATTTTCAACAAGCACCCCCTTTTCCTGATCCCAGTGTTTTTGCTAATGCAGGTAATGCATAACTCTTGCTTTGAGAAATACCACGTAGGATCGTGAGGCAAGCAGTGCCTCAGAATTACACGGGGAATAATTTGAGCATCTGCAGGCCCAAGCACATGAGTACCTTCATAGAATTCCACGTCAGATTTCTGCAGTTTATCTCTGAATGAGAACCACTGATCCACACAGTTGAAGTCACTCATGACCATCATCAGAGAGACAAACCCTTTATCCATTCCTTCCCCCTTCTCCTCTCTTTCTACTCTCTGTTTCTCTCTCTCTCTGCCTCCCTGTCTCTCTCCATCTCTTTCTCTTGTTGTTGTTTTTTCCTTTTTTTAGGATCGTCTTGTGTAACAGTGCCTCAGTGCTGCTGGTTTTTTGTTTTGTTTTATTTCTGCATGAGGTCCTGGAGAACACACTAACATCCCCATGTTTATATAAACAGTGACTGATGGTAGAATTGACAGGATTTTGATTTTGCCACTTTTGTTGTTGTTGTTCTTTTCGGATTTGGCCCAATTCTTGTAGAAGACAAGTGGCCTTTATCACCATTCATTCAGAGTATACTCAGTACAGTATTAATATTCTGGATAGTTGATACATGGAATGGATTTTTCACGCATCAAAGATTATAACAAAATTATGAATCCAATCTCCAACTCCTACACTCCCCACTACAATACAAATGGAAATCATATTCTCATTATGATCTTTAGACTGTCATCATCAGGGCTAATTTTAATGTTAGACTATAGATGATGAATAGTTGAAATCCAATTTGAATGCATAATACTGCATTTAATTTACAGTACTACCTGTCAATAAAAAATAGACTGAGGCATATCTTCCAAGATATACATAGGGAATATTCAATTATAATTAACCTTCTTATTCTTGTTAAATCTTTGTCCTGAAATAGATTATTTGTGCCATTTCTTATTCTTATAACAATCTGTCACTGAAAAGAATTTGAATTTTAATATAATATTCTCTGAGAAATACAATAGAGGATGTTTCTTTTAATCTCCTCAGTACTACTATTGCTTTTCTATTTCATTTCTTTTTCATAGGTTAATTATAACTAAGGTTGTAATCTTCGTGCAGGTGTAGGATACTTTGGCAGACTGTGGAAAATGATTTTCCACAAACCATATTGCGTACAATATGTGGCAAATGGGACGTTTCATTTTTTCAAACTTAATGAAAAGAAAAAGAATAATTTTAGTTCAAATGATGCAGCTGAGAGCATATGAATTCATGCTTTCCTGTGGATAACTTTATAAAACTACTTTCAAGCAGTAATTGTTATACATAACCTAAAAAAATTAAAATAATTTATGTGTTACCTCTAAACAATATAAAATTAAGAAGATAGCTTTTGCAGAAAATTAGGCACTAGATTTAGGAATGTATCTTTTATTAAGTCAATTTATTGACAGTTGAAAATGTTACTTATTTTTCTTCTCTCTCTTTTCTATCACAGTTGGTAAAATTAATGAGACTACAGCACTTTCCTAGCCTGAATATTTTAGAGATACCCACGAGTTTATCATGGCTCTTTACTCATGACGGAACAAGGGCTGAAAGAGCAGAGGCTTTGCTTACATCTTAACAGGCACTCTCTTCATAAGTACAGTGCTGGAGTTGGGTGTCAGTCAGTTCTTTGGCAGGCAGTAGGCTGGGTTTTGCAAGCAGTCAGGTTTTGCAGACACGGCATGATCGTATCCTTGCTCTGGAACTGTGTACACTTGAGCAAGCTACTAGATATTTCTGAGGCTTAGTTGTGCTGATTTCTTTCCTACTTTCAAAGTAAAGTAGGAATAGTAATACCAAGCAGAGAGAATGGTGTGAGGTTTAAATGGGATTATGGATCTAGCACCAAGGAAACACTCAAAATAGGCAGCTAATATTTTACTTCTATCGTACAAATATTTTAATTCTAATTTTGTAAAATGATTGGATTAGATCTTTTAATTGTTCTTGAAGGGAAAGAGGAAGAGAAAGAGACATTTGAAATTTTCTCCTCTTCTGATTTTTAGTGAGCTATGCATATTCTTCTTTATTTTTTAAAATCTCATTAAATCCACACAATCTAAAGAGAGAAAGTATAGCTTAAACCTGATTAAGAAGAAATATAGAATTTATTCTATATCAGGAAGTATAGAATTGACCACCAAAAATAATTGGTGCTATTTATGTATTTAAAAATAAAACGAGTTATTTAAAAAAAATCACTAAAACAGCACCTAGAACATAGTATACAACCAATCAGTGTTAGCTTGATGTGATTATTTTTAAATATAATTTTGATAAGGTGAGTCTTTAAAATGCAAGTTTAATTCTGTTTAGGGAAAAAATATGCCTAACTATAAACAATGAGCTAACTGATGATATCTGTTTTCTTCTCAAAAGGAAAGGGAGTATTATTATACTTTTTTTTTTTTTTTTTGCGGTACACGGGCCTCTCACTGTTGTGGCGTCTCCCATTGCGGAGCACAGGCTCCAGACGCGCAGGCCCAGCGGCCATGGCTCACGGGCCCAGCCGCTCCGCGGCATGTGGGATCTTCCCGGACCGGGGCACGAACCTGTGGCCCCTGCATCGGCAGGCGGACTCTCAACCACTGCGCCACCAGGGAAGACCTATCATACTTTTATAGTTAATTGCTTTGAATGTGTACTTATTCAAAGAAGAATTTGAATGATGCAGTACTTTTATAGAAATGCATACATACATACATATATACATGACTTATGATACTCAAATGACAAAGTCTGTTAAGTAAAAATCAAAGTTTTGTAACACTTAAAAAGAGACAGAGTAGCAGAATGTGTGGTTTCAGTGTGTGATGGCCGCCAGCTGGCTTGGGTTTGCCTGCTGGCTCTGCTTCTTACAGAGGTTAACTCCCTGTGCCTTAGTTTTGTGATCTATAAAATGTGAAAAAACTACTTCTTTATGCATAGGTTTGTTATGAGTTCTTACTTGTAAAACATTTAAAGTAGCAGCTGGTACATAATGAATGCTATGTTAGTAACTATTAAATAAAAGAAATATACTCACCTTTATATTGTATTTTCCTTCACCTGAAACAAAATAATCTTTCCCCCCATGATACAAACCTGTCTCTTGTTACTCAAAGTACAAAAATCATCATTTGACTTGTTATTTCAAGAAATAACAAATCACCACTTGGGACCCTATATGTAATTTATCTTTTAATCTTCATGAAAATTCTATAAGGTATATACTCTTATCCCCATTTTACAGATGAAGAATGACTGATGGTTAGATGTTCTGTTTTAAACATTTCCTTGTAATCATGGTCAAACATGGTATCATCTTTTGCCCTGAGGCCAAGTTATTATAAGTACAGATAAATTTCTACCCCCAGATTCACAATCTTGAGGATTAAGTTCATAAAAGGGAGCTTCAATTCCATAGAAGTTAATTCACCTGATATGTCTCTATAATGGCGTGTGACTTCACCCCGCTACCTGCAACAGCTGTAATGGCCACACAGAATCTTTTTCAATGTCCTTATTCCCCTGGAACCTCAAACTACAGTTTCCACATTATACTCATATAAGAAGTGTGAAATATAAGACAGTTCAGATGTTAGATATGTATATTAAATCAATAAAAGACACACATCAATTTTCTGCCAATAACAGTCAAAGGAGATAGAAATGAAAGATGCCTTCTGTTTACTGGGATCTTTTTCAGTTACTTGTTAGGACTTGAATTTGATTCTTTTTTTTTTAATCTTGGGAAGAGGTTTGAAGTTTTCCCTTTTTTATAGTGAATTTTTGTCACATATCTTAACCTTCCTTCTTCAATCAGAGTGCTTCTTTAAGGAAGCATGTGCTTTTTCGTTTTGAGTGGCTAATTTATTTATCAGTATTACCTGTAGATAACTTGTGGCAGAGACAAACTTCACATGGAAGGAAGCAGACCCTTCTGTTCCCAAGGTGATTCATATTTACTGAAGCTAACCTGTTTCTATCTATATTCACTTTCTTCAATCTCCACCCAGCAAAAGAAGACATCCTATTTTCTTTTCACCACTTCTTCTTCTTCCTCCTCCTCTTCTTCTTTTTTTCTTCTTCTTCTCCTTCTCCTTCTTCTCCTTCTCCTTCTCCTTCTTCTTTTTCTTCTTCTTCTTCTTCTTCCTCCTCCTCCTCCTCCTCCCCTCCCCCTCCCCTCCCCTCCCCCTCCTCCTCCCCTCCCCCTCCCCTCCCCTCCCCCTCCTCCTCCTCCTCCCCTCCCCTCCCCCTCCCCCTCCCCCTCCCCCTCCCCTCCACTCCCCTCCCCCTCCCCTCCCCCTGCCCCTCCCCTCCTCCTCCTCCTCCTCCTCCTCTTCTTCTTTTCTTTATGATTAGTAAGAATATTTCAACTTCTTCATCAGAAACAAAAAAAAATATACTGACAAAATATGTTTCTTGATAAAGTAAGTTAGCAATATAGGAAAATCAAATATACATTCTACACATAGAATGCAGATTTTAGAACAATTTAAATCAGTTATTCTAAAGCTAATAAGTCAAAATATATTTTAATATTTACTACATAACATGCAATATGCATTTAAAGAATTAAAGATTGATAATAATGAAGGATGTAATAACAAATGTGAATTAAGTTTCATAACCATTGCATATTATTAACTTCATTTTCAGGAACTTAATTTTATGTGTTACTATTGGATGAATGCAATGTTTATAAAGATTAAAATTTGGAAATAAATATTGTATATCTATTTAAACTCATTTACACATTTTATATGAAAAGCTCACTTTTTTGAGATTTATAGAATTTATCTATAATCTGCTCTTAAAGAAGTTCCATCTTTATATTACTTTTCATGCAGTTCATCTTTGCCTGTGAACATAGGTAAAACTTTAACTTTTAAATATTCAATAATTTTAAACAAATATATCTATATCAGGTAAGTTTTTAAAGGAAATTCTTTAAGTACCTTAATTATTAGAAAAATTGATTTTGTCATCTTTTCCTACAATTCAGTGGAGGTTCCAAGTGAATATTTGTTATAGAATGTCCAGCATAATTTATATAGTTCTAAAACTGGGAAATCAAAAGGAAAGAATACTGAATTATTGTGTGATAATGGTGATAGGAAATTACTTCCAACACTACATAATTCAATAACTTCCTAGTCACCTCTTCAGTACTGCTTCAGGGTGAAAGTTGATCACATGCAGACCTACTAGAGAATGGACTTGAGGATACGGGGAGGGGGAAGGGTAAGCTGGGACAAAGCGAGAGAGTGGCATGGACATATACACACTACCAAACATAAAATAGATAGCTAGTGGGAAGTAGCCGCATAGCACAGGGAGATCAGCTCAGTGCTTTGTGACCACCTAGGGAGGGTGTGAGGGAGGGAGATGCAAGAGGGAAGAGATATGGGGACATATGTACATGTATAACTGATTCACTTTGTTATAAAGCAGAAACTAACACACCATTGTAAAGCAATTATACTCCAATAAAGATGTTAAAAAAAAAATTTATCACAAACAGAACCAGATTCTATATTGACAGGAATCTTTCCTATAAATCTGATCCATTAATCAGATCACTTCAATTGTAAACAATAGGACAGTTCTATTAGAGGGTTATACATGGGTTCATAATATTTTAAACCTAATATGACATTTTGTATACAAAATAGAATTTTAATTTTTAGCCCTCAACTTAACAAATCTGTCTGTCTCCCAGCCTTTTCATTGTGGAAAATTGCATCAGTATTTGCCCTTTTGCTTAGGGCAAAAATATAGATTATCCTTGATTTCTGTCACCCTCATACTATCATTATGCTCTACAGATTCTACTTTCAAAATATATGCTAGATCTGACTATCAATACTTCCCACCATATCCACAATAATGCTAAGTTCAACCCATCATCTCTTGCAGGCAATATTGCAGTAACACCCAAACTTATCTTCCTACTTTTAATCTTAACTCTTAACGTCTTTTTTTTCCCCCATAGAACAGCTAGAATGAGCCTTAAAATAATGAAAACAAATCATGTTCTTCCCTACTCAAAACCTACCCTATAGATGTCTATTATAGTTACAAGGTAGACTCCTTATCATGGCCTACATTATATAACCTCTCCTAGATCTCTGGATATGTTTTACCTTACTCTTTACACTATATCCACATTTTAAGCTATTGATTTCTTTCTCATTCTTTCTCAGGCCTTCTGCATTCACAGTTCCAGCCTGCCTGTAATGTCCTTCCGCATCATCTTTGCATAGCTTACTTCAGTACCTTCAAGTCTCTGTTCAAAAAATCATCTCTAGGAAGGGACTTTCCTTGCCTATCATTTCCAAAGGTATGCTGGTAAATTGGCTCTCAGACAAGGGGTGGGAGCTATGATTTATAGCCCTTGCCAATTTCCATGAGATGACTTAAAAACCTACTTGTAAAAGTTCTGAATATTTCACAGTAAACTCTCTTGAGCTAATATGAGCTACATCAGAAATAGCCAGCTCCCCTACCTGGAGTAAGTTCAGGTGAAAGCTCTTTGTTATACAGATAAAATCACCCTAACTTAAAATATATATATTTACATATGGTTGAAACACTGCTAAAAAATCTTGGTGTTCAGACTTGTGTGATATAACCCAGTTTTCATTACTTAAAGTCTATCAAGAGTTCACACTTGCTCACTTAAATCTGACGATGATTAGCTTATTATGTCCAAAAGCATCATCTCTGTAATAGTTACATAGAATCTCCTTAACAAAATAAAGGACATTTTGAAATCATTTTCTGCAAAGCCAACCCTAGTTTGACAATAAGTTTTATTGCCTTTGAATACCTTCTCCCGTAATAAAGCCAAATGGATTTTCCATTATTGCAGACTATGCACGTAATATCAGCAGGGTAAAATGGTGATTCTAAAGAGAGAGTAAATAGTCAGTGACTCAATGTCCCCATTTAAGTTAAGAAGTAAAACAATTATGTTTCCCTGTCTCCCTCCTGAGGCCAGGGAATGATCTATTTGGAATTGCTTGTAGGTAATGAAAAAAATTCTCTGAGTATCTGAGATTTCCAGCCTCGTTTCATTAAGCACCTCCTGTTTGAAAGAGTTTTTGGCAATTTACCTTCATGAATTGCCAACTTTGAGACCTGAAGAATTCTGTTCTGAAACGTGCTCTTTAGTGACATTAAAACATTCAGCTATATGTGTTCACCCTGCCTCAAAACTGTGACCTTTCCAGGGGTATTTGAAATTTGGCTAGTTTTTAATTATGCTAGGCATTTTGAAGTTGGCAAGGACATTAAACTGTTACCCAGATTCTTTTTTCCTCACTGTCCATAAACAATAAAGTTGGCACAGCATTTTATTCTCAAGACAATTATCTAACAGTGTTTCCTTAGTCCCAATTTTGCTGTTGCCTTAATAACATTATCACTAAAAGAATTTTCTGGTTGTTCTATAAATACAGAAGAGTAAATCCTCTTTTCAACTACTAATTTTGGATTGTTTAGAAAAGTGTGCTGTTGAGTGCTTTTTTTTCATGAAAAATAACTGATTTGAGCCTCAATTTATACATTTTAGAAATGAGCATGTCCACCCTCTACCACAAATATTCTTTGACATGTTAATAGTCACATTTTGGAGCCTATAATGATTCACAGAGAAGGTCACAAGATAAATCTCTTCACATTTCTATCTGCCAAGAAGAGAGTTCTGTTTATAAGGTCTCATCATGGAAACTCAGGGTAAATCCAGCTTCAAACAGAGGATAATGTTTGCTTCACGACAGGGATTCAGAAGCTGCTACTTCCACATTTACACAAAACAAACTACAGACAAGTCAGAACTGCAGTCCAAGCAGTGACCTCTATCTGAGCCCCCATAAAACAGATAATTCACCTCTGCCCCAAGCAGGCGACTGACTTTGGAGATATGTGATGCTGACTGCATGCAGATCTTCTCAGCAAATCTACTCGTAGCTATGACTTTCCTCTCTGGAAAGAGAAATGCTCAGTGGAAATTTAAACATACCCATTTTGGATTTCCTGAAAGATCAGTTTGCTTTATAGAACTATCTGCTCACATGACAGTTTTTAAATGTTGGTGCTCAAATCAAGGTTTCCTGGCTAGAGATTGAAAGCTGATATTCATACCTAGGTCTAAAGGTGTTACGGTAATTTTTTGTTTTTCCCCCTAATGAGTTGAAAACATATTTACGTGTCAAAATATTTCTAATCAATAAATACTGTTTTAATTGTATGATGTACTAGCAAAGATAACTACTTCCAAGCAGCATTTGGATAAGTCAATAGTGGAATTATGAACGAGATAATGGTTTCTGTATAAAAACTTGGCATATGACTTCTCCACATATGCATACTCCAGCCACAAAGAAATAGTTATATTTCAGCATTGTACCAATACTTCTCTTTCATAAAAAAGTTTTCATATTTACTAAGCAGTCTAAATTACTGCAATCTTTGTGCTTCTTTTGTTTATAAATTTAGAGATGCTTGGCTTTTTTAAGTAAGAAGGCTATAAAATAATTTTGAGTTATAATTTATAGATAGAAGTGAATGCCACCCAAGTTGAATGTAAAGGGAGGATTCACTAGACTGTAAATCCTTTGAGGGGAGTAACCATGTCTTTATGACACTTATGAACTGTTTTCCTCTCTGTTCTTCTGCCTACTGGGCACAGTACAAGCAAAAGGCTGTATACTCAATGAATTTTTGAGGAATGAATGGAAGGTTATGGTTTATTGTGACCTACATCTGAAATTTGATCAACCTTGTAAGTTTGGATTCCATGTAATGGTGCTAGAAATATCCTGCCAACTTGGAAGTCAAATAAAATGAATAAGTATCAGTTGATAAAGTGGATAAATCCTTCACAGATTAAAGTGGGACTGTTACTAAAACCAGATGAGTGAACACTGAATACACATATGTATAGCAGAAGCCAACTGGAACTTGAAGTTAAATGTCTTACAACCAGCTTGGCCAATGTGGTTAAAGCAGACCATCAATCCAAAATGATCAGTGCCAGATCCAGTTAGCTTTAAGTGAATCATGCCACTCAGTAATGTGAAAAATATCTCACTGGTAAATTTAATTCTACCTAAATTTTATCTACTGCTTCATCAAATTTAAATATTATTTTAAGTAATATAAATATAATTGTTTAAATATAGTGATTATTGATATTTTCCCAGTGACAACATTCACATGGATCTTGTTAAGCTGTAGTGCATAGCTGAAATACTACAGGTCTGAATAATTTTTAGTTCACTATACGAAAGTTTGCAGCACAATCTCTGGGCCCAATATAGACATGTCTTAAGGGAAATGTCTGCCCAGAAGTGAAATATTTGATGTACTCCCTTGATAGGGCTTATGTGCTTTATGGGAAATGACTGCTTATATTTTTGAAGGGGAAAAATATGTTTAGTAGATATTTGAGGTTCAAGAAACATTGAGATTTCTTAAAAATAAGTGCACCGATATTTCTGTAAATGTGGATATATGTCTAAAATATATATACATATATATAGCTACTTATTTAAAATTGAGTAGTTTAGATGACTACCTAAAATTGGAAATAAGAGCAAGGCTTACTTTGAAAAATCCAAGCTAAGGGATAATTGCAAAGTTTGTGATTATGTCTGTCAGATTTGGTCTTGAGAGATTAATATGCTCTTTTACAAAACAAAGTGAAGTGAAATATTGGAGCAATTATCAATATATAGATCAATAGTGAGGGAAAAGACAAAACTGGTGGAGGAAGTGCTATGTCAGCATTCAAGTCATCTGTAGAGCTTTTCCAAAGGATTTATATCCCTGGGCTTTTCTCCTTCAGATATGACTCAGAAAATTTTGGTTGGGCCTGAAGAGAGATATTGTTAAAAAGTGATTCTGAAAATTTCCTTCCACCTTCAACTTAAGTAACAAACCCTGATCTAAAGGATGATAATAGTAGTTAATACAATAATTAAAAAATGACAACTGATTGATGTAAACTGCTTCTGATTTTGTTTATTCAGATAATTTTTCTATAATAACATTTTCCAAACTAACTTAACATAAAATAATGTTCCAAAGGATATAAATATAACTATCTCAAAAATAAGGAGAGACATAAAGAGATAAAGTACCATATTCAAATCAGTTTTGGTAATATATAATAAAGAAAATTAACTAGCTTTTTTTGGGTACTTCTCAGAACCTTTAATATGCAAATGTGTATTGTGAAATTCTCAAGCAGAAAAATAGTAAACAACATATGCTAAAACTATGTGACCAGAACATATTTTTTATCTACCCTCATCTTCATCATTATTATCTTTCAGAATAATGTAAATTGGGATAGTTTGAACATATGTTCAGCATATTTATTTAACATATATTGTCTCAGCATGTATACTTATATCCTGGCATTCAATCTTTTGCTATCCAGAGTGTGAAAATAAGATTAATGTTTCATTCCTGTGTACTGCATAGTATTGTAAGCCTTCAAAGGTGGTTGCCTGGTGTTTGAAAAAAAAGGTTCTAATGTTTGAGTGTAAAAGATAGGTGTACTTTTAGAAATCATTTCTTGATTTCAAAGAATGACCAGTCTGGAAAAAAAATAGGACAGCTAGAGGCAAGAAGCAAAGTATTTGATAACTGGAGCAGAAACAAGCAAGTAGTAAAATTATTACAAATTACGGCTCATTCTTGGAGTAGTAAAATTATTGCAAATTACGGGTCATTCTTGGAGTTAGCTTCTCCGAAGCTTGTAGCCAAATTGTGTAACCCATCTCTGGCCACAAGGTAAGACTTTTTATTAGACATTTGTTTTACCAATATACCTCAGCTTTATCTGAATAATTTCATATGTATAATTTAGATAGAGGTGCAGAATCAGAAGAGACTGAGATGGTGCTTGTGAGCTAGGTGGAAAACTAGCATGAGGGGATCTGAGAAGGTGAGAGAGTAAAAAGTAGAGGAAAGTAACCATTTTCTATAAGAACATGGAGACAGAGGTCACCTGTGACTTGACTAAAATATCTCAATGCACTGGGAGAGACTGAAACCAGATTGGAACAAGAGGAAGTGGAAACTGCAAAACTGCTTTTTATTTTTTTAAGAATTCTCTTTAAATACGTCTGTGCTTAAACAGTTCAGTGATATTAATTATGTGGGGATTTTAGAGGCAGATAGGAAGGAGCCACCAAAACGTTGGGGACAACTCTTTCAGTATTCTGGTTTACTCAGAGAAATATTTTAAAAGTATAAAATGGACTTTGGGCAATATTCCATAACTCTTATTCATTAGAAATACATATATATATAATATATATATAAATACTATATATATATTATATATATGTGTGTGTGTGTGCACACTAAAATATTATGCTCCCAAAATATATTTTTGACACCTTTGTTGTAACACCACTTTTATGAGAACGGTGATTCTTGTAGAAATGCAGTGAACCATGATTAAGGCAGAAGGCAATGAAGAAGAAAGATAAAGAATATTGTATGAATTGAATCAAGGTGGGCCAGGAACCCTCTGTCACTCAATTTCTTCATCTATCAAATGAGGATAATACTAGTTCCCAATTCATAGGGTTCTTATGACAAGTCTATGTGCTAATACCCGTAAAGTCCTTGGATAGCTTCTGGCTTATAATAAGTGCTCAATAAATCTTAGTTACTATTAAATGCTATTAAATATTATTATTATTGGTGCTTTTCTTATAACTGTCTGATATCAGTGACAAACATGTAAACAAATATGTAAATAAATAGTTTCAGAAAAGGATAAGAATCATTAAAATATACAACTGTAAAGAGATAGAATGGTGACAGGCTACTTTAGTGAAGGTGATGTGGTCAGGAAATGATCTCAAATGATTTGTAACAGAATTATTATTTTTTTGTTGAAGTATAGTTGATTTACAATATTTTGTTAGTTTCAGGTGTACAGCAAAATGATTTGGTTATATGTATATATATGTATACATCTGTATTTTCTTTTCCACTATAGTTTATTACAAGAACTGGCTACACAGTAGGTCCTTGTTTTTATCTATTTTATATATTGTAGTTTGCATCTGTTAATCCCATACTCCCAGTTTGTCCCCTCCCCTCCCCCTTTGGTAACCATAAGTTTGTTTTCTATGTCTATAAGTTTGTTTCTGTTTTGTAAATAAGTTTGTTTGTACTACTTTTTAGATTCCACATATAAGTGATATCATATAATATTTGTCTTTTTCTATCTGACTTACTCCACTGAGTATGATAATTTCTAGGTCCATCCATGTTGCTGCAAATGGCATTATTTTATTCTTTTTTATGGCTGAGTAATAGTCCATTGTATATAAGTACCACATCTCCTTTATCCATTCATCTGTCGATGGACACTTAGGTTGCTTCTGTGTCTTGGCTATTGTAAATAGTGCTGCTATGAACATAGGTATGCATATATCTTTTCAAATTAGAGCTTTTGTTTTTTCTGGATGTATGCCCAGGAGTAGAATTGCTGGATCATATGGTAACACTATTTTCAGTTTTTTTAAGGAACCTCCATACTGTTCTCCACAGTGGCTGAACCAGTTTACATTCCCACCAATGGTGTAAGAGGGTTCCCTTTTCTCCACACACTCTCTAGCCTTTACTATTTGTAGACTTTTTGATAATGGCCGTTCTGACCAGTGTGAGGTGATACCTCATTGCAGTTTTGACTTGCATTTCTCTAATAATTCGTGATGTTGAGCATCTTTTCATGTTCCTGTCGCCTATCTCTATGTGTTCTTTAGAGGAATGTTTGTTTAGGTCTTCTGCCGATTTTTCGATTGTGTTGTTTGTTTTTTTGTTATTGAGTTGTATGTGCTGTTTGTATTTTTTAGAAATTAAACCCTTGTCGGTCGCATTATTTGCAAATATCTTCTCCAATTCTGTAGGTTGTCTTTTCATTTTGTTTAAGGTTTCCTTTGCTGTGCAAAAGGTTATAAGCTTGATTAAGTCCCATTTGTTTATTTTTGCTTTTTCTATGTAGCAGACTTATTTTAATACACATGATATCAAGAATTGCCTACTGGACTAAAGTTTAAACAGACTTTAAAGTCTGGTCTAAAATTTAAACAGAATTAGAAAATAGGTGTTATTCTCAATGTGTTTACTATTTGTATATTTAAATGGTATTCTAATATGTCCTTGGATATAGTTGGTACAGATATTGAATAGTAATCTCAAGAGCAATTATAATGTTGAAGAGTTTAAAATGAATATGTTAGCTGTCCATAGAAGTGTGGAGACATCAATTTTGTTTCAATTTTATTATAATGTGGATGAAAAGGGAAGAGTTAAGCCAGCTATGGGATTAAAGCGTTTAGTGCACTAGTTGTAAAGCCATGGAAGGAGCTCACCATTTTATCATACCATTAGGTACAAATGAACAAGATATTTACTATTTCATAGTCTAGCATGTTTCAGATAGACTCAGCCTAAATTTGTGTTTACTCAGTAAAAAGTTCAGTTAAATTCCTCACTTTCAGATATTTTGGGGCCAAATACACAGCAAATAATATTCATGCTTTTTAAATATTTTGAGGTTTGAATTCACTGGTTTTGTTTTCCATATTCATCACATTAATTATTTTTTAAAAACGAATATAGTTAACTTAGAGTTAGGGAGATTCATTCTGAATAGTCAATAAGTAACATATAAACCACAACCTCTTTTTAATATTTGGGAAATGTGAGCATGATAATAATGAACATACTTATCTGTAGAATAGTCTAAGAAATCTATTCTACAAAGAGCAGGATTCATAATTACTTAGAAATACAAATGTTAAGTTGGAATAAAAATGTCTCAGCAGTTTAATTTGGAAATGCGTATATATAAGTTCTTTCTTGTTTTTATAAATAACTGACTATTTTGATGGTTTCAAGACACGGTTGCGTAATAATTGCATGTCTATCATGATTGAAAGCATGAGTAAAACAAAATCTGTGCAAGAAGGGGCACACCCCAACCCCTCAGAATAATTGCACATTCTGTCATGTCTGATTGCTTAAGTAGTACAAAAAGACAAGAGCAAAAATAGACTCCACAAGTCAGTCATACTCAGAAAAATTTGAAATTAAATAACAGTAATTGAATACTATTAGAATACTCTTATATTTTTCATGGGTTAAAAAGAATTAACAATGCATATATGCTTGCTTTACTTATTAACTAGTATTATGACTGATACGTTACTAAAATTCAAAAGAGTTTCCAATCAATAAATCTTAACACTGCACTGTAAATTTTTGCTATGAAGAAATTTAAGAGATAGTCTCTAACTTTAAGGAGTTTATAGTTAATTTAAAATACAATTTTAGTCTTCAGTATTATGTGAATCCTTTTTAAATTAACAGAGTGTTACATTAGGCTAATTAAAAAGTAATTATTATGACTGAATTCTTAGAAACTATAGCAACAGGTGTTTCAGAAATGGAAGGGAAAATGTCCATACACATATGTATACGAGCATAAACTTATGTTATTGGAACACTACTGATATTTAGAGTTGAAGCCCAAAGATAAAATAGGGTATTTGGACTATGTTTAAAACATCTCTCTTCTATTTTGATGATTAGAGAAATGCAGTCATAAAGTATAGTCTTGTTTTGTTTTTAAAAGCACATAAAGGAAGAAAATACTGCTAATACTGTCACCCGAATAAGTTCAGTTTTGTGAAACAACATTGATGTTTTCTAGTAAAGAAATTGCCACCCATTGTGTTTTCAGAAGCAGAAACAATATTTATTTGGCTTTAACTTTTCTTATATAAACTTGCCACATGTGAACATATTCTAACTTTATACCCCAGTAGTGGAACCTGCATGACAGAGTATTGCAAAAAGAAATGTGCAATATTAAGTGAATAAGAGCAAAATGAAAATCTCCTTCTGTGCTTTCCTTGATCCTTTGCTAAAAGAGAGTTTACCATCTATCTCAACTATCAGTAGACTTCTGTCACTTCTGTATTGGGATGGAGCCAATTCATAGTGTTTACCTTGACAAGATAGAGTAATGGGTCTAAAGTATAGTAGAAGACCCAAATCATGATTTAAAAGAGTCTATAAAATATAACTAGGAAGAAAGAGAGCATTCACTTAAAACTGGAACACCCAAATATCAAGTAAGAAGTGTACCCTAAGCGCACTTGGGCCAAGAGAGAACAGGAAGCTGAGTAGAGGTCTTCACAGAAGAGCTTCTAGATATGGCTAGATTTTAGCTGCCTTTTAAAACAGGAAGCCACCTGAGTTCACATGGGATTAAGGTTCCCTAGAATCCAGGCCAAGGAAAAATTGTATTCAAACATATGGATATAGAAGTGAAGCAAGCAGTTTGCATAAAGGATAGCAAGCTAATTAGAGTTGCTGCTAAGGGGCATTGTAGAGAAGAGAAATATGAATCCAGAAACGAGAAATGTAAAGCAATTTGAAGAACTCTGAGAATATAAATAATAGTAACAATAGCAAGGGTTTAGCTCTTTGACATGTGGGAACATGTTCACATGCATTGTCTGATTTCATACACATACAAACTTCTGAGACAGAAACGTGACTACCATTTCACTTTTCAAAGAGCTCTAATGCTCCTTCCTCTTCCATGAAATGGAAATAACATGGTACCTGTCTCTCTGGACTGCTGTAAAAATTAAATGAGATTATTCATGTAAACAGCATATCAGGGTGCTTGGTATATTTCAGGTGTTCAATAAATAATTCTGATATTAAAAGGAATAAAGTAGAAGGAGTTTAAAGGTATTTTCCCAGTGGTGCATAGCTAAAAAGTAATAAGACTAAGACTGTATTAAAGCCTTTGACTCCACATTGATTTTTTTTCTTATATACTGCACTTCTATTTTTATATGAAAGATCCCAGGCTTACAAAATGAGGTTTAGTTTGGATAATATGAATTTCTCAATTTGTAAATTTTATTAAAAGAAAAGAGAACCTTCTTGCTCTTGTTTTCAAAAAACATCTCAAGTTAATCTCTATTATAAGCAAGATGCAAATCAACCCAAAGGAAAATAGCATCATCTTTGTGAATTTTGGATTATCCAGTCAATTAAGAGTCTTCTCAACCATGATGGGACCCCTCCCTCTCCATTTCTACCTGGTTGAGTCTCAGGTCTACGAGGCATATCTATTGCCATGGCAACATTGGAAAGAGGTATGAGGTACTTGGTGGTCATTGTTCAGCTGTTTCCTCTGAACTCCTTGTACCCCTATCTGATGAGCAGTCCACAGTGGTGACTGTAATCTCCAGTTAGTGATCCTGGGGATTGTGCTGGACTACAGGTTTTTTTCTCAGCTGCTGCCAAGCACCTCCTAGAGAAGCATGGGAACATCTTAATGCTCTGTTGGAGGCACAGAAAGTCTTTAAAGTATCTTCGCATAGGCGTGCTTCTACACCATCCATCACACCACTAAGTCACACCACTGTCTCTGTTCACCACTGTAAATCTTTATGCTAATTTTTTAACTGCTGAGTGAAACACGATTTCTCTCTGCGGTTATGTTCCTGAAACTGCCTGTGGTTTCTGTTTTTGCCCCATCTCACTGGCTAAGTAAGACGAGGAGTAGGTAAAGGCACACAGGGCCCCTTCTAGAGAAGCACAGTGGGGTGTCTCATGCTTCTGAAATGAAGCACAATACAGAGTCCAGAAACAAACCTATAATAAAATGCTCAATTGCTTTTTGAGAAAGATACCAAAACAATTTAATGGTGGAAAATGCAGCCTTTTCAATAAATCATGCTAAAACTAGGTATATGTATAAAACATAAATAACTTCAACCCCTATTTTACTCCATAAACAAAAATTAATTTGAGATGTATTATAGACCCAAACATAAAAGAAAATATCTTTTCTTTTGAAAACTATTTTTGAGACTGGAAAAAATTTCTTAGATGAACACAAAAAGTACTAACCATTAAAAGATGCCTAAAAATGAATTTTTTTACCAAAATTTAAAGAATTTGCTTATAAAAACAATAAGACAATGAAAAGGCAATTTATATACTGATAAAAAAGCATTGGCAATGAATGTATCTGACAAAAAAGGTATTTAGAATATACAGTGGCAATTCATAACTGAATAATAAAAGGCAACAACCCAATTAAACTGAACAAAAGATTTGAAGAGACAATTAGTACAAAAAAAATGCACAAGACAAGATTCTTAACAGCCTTACTCATTGGTGAAATGCAAATTAAAATTACAGTGAGACACTGCTACATATATAACAGAATGGATAAAACTGAGGAGACTAATGCCAAATGTATCTGTGGATGTGGAACAACTGGAATTCTCATACAGTATTGGTGTATGTGTAACAGAGAAAAAAACACTTTGGAAAACAGTTTAGAGTCAGTCCTTGGGATACTTCTGGCCTGCTGGAAACACTAACAATGAAGACTCCCACCAGGATACTGAAGTTTACTGGGAAGCATACCTCTGGGCTGCCATTGAAACGTATTGGGAGACTTCCCAACAGTATGCTGGAGAAACTCACTGGAGACTGCACACCACTGGATGTCCTGCTCAACTCCATTTGTTGGAAAGAAAGCAGCACATTAGGTGCAAGAAAGGAAGAGAAGCCCCTTCATTTTGCAGTGCCTCTTCAGTATTATCTATTAGTCTAACATTGTGCCAGATACTAAAGGAGAGATGTTTACAGGATCCAACTTCAGTTGCACAGAGTTGTGCAAAGAAGAGTAGATGTGGAGCTAAGCTAAGCAGCAATAAGTTAACTGATACATGTCGTTTTTGCCTTACCAATCTCTTCCCCTCCTGTGGTCAAACAGCATGGAAAGTTGAATCATACCTTAAAAACAATTTACTAAAAAAAAAAAAAAAAATTTACTGATTTGATTTAAGACCTCACTGTCATAGGCCAAAAAATACTCAAATCCCATGAAATACCAGCACCATTACTACTTCTAGTAATAGTAACAACAGCTACTATTTTTAATATATGCCGATCTTTGGACTAAATGCTTTATTTAATATTTAAAACAACTTTATGACCAGCTAAATTTATTAACCCCATATTAATGATTAGTAAACTTAGATGTAAAGGGCTTGAGGTCAGGGAATAAAAGAGCTGAGATTCAAATCTAGGGCTGTCCATGTACTGCGCATACACGCCCTGTAGACAACTCTCCATGAGAATCCCTCGATTGCTTTGTGAGCTTGGAGTCAAAAACATGGAACATGATGAACTAAATGTTAAATAGCATTTAATGCAGAAAGCCTAGACAGTTATTTCATCCCATGTGTAATGAATGGTCTTGTAGGAAGAGTATGGAACACAACACATCAGGTGTTACAAAGCTAAATGCCTACAGGAGCCAGGAAGTGATACTATCATAAATTGTTAGCCGTTCCTGGAGATTGGAGAGTGCATGTCCATATCTGAAAGATCAGTGGCTCCTTAGTCTTATTGAATGACCACACCAGAAAATAAAACCAAGTCATCCTGATTTTTCAGGAGAGGTGTTTTTAAAAAAGTATGTTTATATGGAATAATCTATTTTTTAAATGTTGGTGACTAATTAAAACATTTTTTTTTAAAAGACCCTATCAGATCAAATAAGTAATGGCCTGTGGCATAGAAACCATGGCATAGAAACCATCTTGTCACTGGGGCAAGAAATATTCAGAGTTCAATGTTGAAGACTTCCTGCCATCTTAATAATGCTTGGATGGTCATGACCAGTGTTTGCCTCTGTGAATCCTTTTAACTCTCTGACCTTACATAAGAGTGCCATGTTCTTTATATCTGATAATCCAACCCATCAGCATATAGAGAACTCTGGCTGGCCTGGAAACTATTCAGCCTTCTTCTAGTGAATTTGTAAAACTTCACACTGATTCATTGTATATTGCTCTTTCAGCTTAGCTAGCACCTTTTCTTATTAAAGTGTTAAAAGAAAAAAAAAAAAAAAAAACTAGATCAACTTCTCTATACTCATTACCTAGACTCAGAATTATCAAGAATTTATCACATTAGCTTCATGTATTATCTTTCACTTTTACTGAAACATTTTAAAATAAATTCCAAATATCATGATATTTAAACCTTATATATTTTAATATACATCTCTAAAAAGGAGTATATTTTTATAAAATTCATTGTCCCAGTGCCATTAGCCCATCTATCAAAGTTAACAATATTTCATTCATCCCATGTTCTCCTTTTTTCTCTTTGCTTCCTTGTGGTGTTATTTACTGTGTTCTCTTTCCCTTGTATTTCTTGTTAATGGATGTTAGCTCTAGAAACATGGTTGGGTTCAGTGTTTAGTAAGAATACTTCAAGGAGGTTCTGTGTGCAGTTTCGCTTTCTGACAGCAATCTTGTTGCTCTCATCTTTGTGGCACAGCAGTTCAGGGTATCCCCCAATTACCAACAACCATTTTATATTCTTACAACCCTGAGAGTGTCTTATTTGAAACTACAAGCAAACAAAGCAAATTCACAGTGGGCAGTTTGCGTTTGATGTATCCTTCCTCCTTCACTGTGCCCTTTTTTCAGTTTTCTTCTAGGACTTATTCTCATCCTCCCTTCTAAAGGTTTTTGAAAATTTTCTTTCTCCTTTCCCACATAACAGGTGCCTTAGAAGTAGATGTAACACAGAAATGCATCTAGAAAGGAATATAATTCTAAAAGACTAAGCTCCTCAAAGTAAATCAGTACCTGTCCATCTGCTTTATCTATAATTACTTATACTTTTTAAATTGCTAGTATCCAGGACAGAAATGTTGTAGAGTCCTTCCTTTTACTTTCGTCTAAATGTCGTCTATTGGAGAGAAAATTACAGGAGAAGGATCTGAGTGTTTTAACAGCTGGGTTAATATTCATATGTAGATACTAGCTGATTCTCAGTAGTCTATAGTGAGATTGAATATTGGTACCCATCAATTACTATGGAGGAGTGTTATCCTAGCTATATTAGGTTCAAGCTAAGAATTATAGTACAACTGCTTTGGAGAATTATTTTAGGCCATTATCTCAAATAGATAATTATTATAATTTTTCCTAATTGTTCTCCATTCTCCATCTTTTGATTCCTAAATTACTAATTTGAACACTATTATAGACTGTGTTTAATAAAAGACTTCCTCTCTCTCTCTGTCATGCCCCTGAGGATATCTGTTCTTTCTGCTAATCTATGTGTAAAGTCTGAGAAAGGTAAAGAAGGTGCCCAAGGGATATGAGAAAAGAGATGACACCCTGTATTAGTTTTCTAGGTCTGCCATAACAAAATACTACAGACTAGGTGGCTTAAGCAACGTAAATTTATTTTCACATTGTTCTGGATGCTGGAAGTCCAAGATCAAGGTGTTAGCATGTCAGGTTTTCCCTGAGGCCCCTCTCCTTGGTTTACAGATGGCCACCTTTCTCACTGTGCCCTCACGTGGTCATTTCACTGAGGTTTCTTTCTCTTCTTTTAAGGACACCAGTCATATTGGATTAGGACCCTATGCTTGCAACCTCATTTCATAAGTACCTTTTGTAGGCCCTATCTCCAAAATACAGTCACATTAGGGGTTAAGGCTTCAATGTATGAGTTTGGAAGAACCCAGTTCAGTTCATAGCATGCCCTGAGAGGACTTATTCTGTTCTATAACTTTATATAAAATAAACCATCTAAACTACGTTGGCTCTACATTTCAAGTATGCATGCCAAAGTCTGAATGTATATTTATTAGCAGACTTGGCTCTCTGCCTAATAGTTTGCAACTGAATCATATTTACATTTGATCATAGTTGACTAGGGAAATAATTCAGGTGTTTGTTCTGTTTTGTGTGTGTGTGTGTGTGTGTGTGTGTGTGTGTGTGTGTAGTCATTTAATTATTTCTGTTTTTGATAATTCAATAAAGTGATGCTCTCTACGCTGTTACAGTCACCCTTCACAAAGAATGAGCACAACAGATATATGGATCTGTCTTTATGTCTGAAAATCTACTCTTTTATTTTTTTTAAATGGCACTACTCCTGTGAAGGATAGCACTTTTTTAGCTACTTGTCTCCATGTATAAATTGTAAATCCTTTTCTTAGTGCATGTATGATGAGTTAGAAAAAGTTTTTAGTAGTTTTAGTAGTTCCTTGAGATTCAATCCAAGGGGAGTCTCAAATATAAGCAAGGTATTAAATTGGAGAAAGAAAGAAAGATTGGCAATAACAAATAAAATAGGACTGTGACTTGCATATAAAAGTCTGAATGAAAAATGAGTGAATTGGTGATTGAGTTTTACCAAAGTTAGGTCCATTCAATATGGAAGTAATATTCTTAATTGAAAAAGTGGGCTAGAAGACTCTTTTACAATAATAGTTCTGGAGAACTTTTTTTTAATATTGTAATACAGGCTATGTATAACAAAATTTTCAGTACTGGCTGTGTAAAGATCGCTATGTTTAGGGTCAAAACTGTGTTTTTGAAAAAGTTTTTATTCTTAAAAAAAAAAAAAAAACTCTTGCTAAAGAAAGCTCATATTCATAAGTTCTGGTGATTTGTTCCTAGTCTTGCAACTTAAGACAAACTAAATCCTAAACTGTCTCCTGTCTACCACAGGCTAAGACAATTAAAAACAATTTAGAGTAATGAAATTAGACACTACTCAGGATAAATGCATGACTTTGGTTTGCATGATAAACTGTGGCTCTGTGATGAGTGTGAAAGTTTATGTGCCAGACAGAAGGAATTGTCACCTTGATTTTTTTCTTTTCTTTTTTGAAGTCTGTCCCAGACCAGTTCAACTGTTAAATTTCAATTAAACTAAATGTGGCCAGAAAAACAACACACAAAAAAGGTTGGAAATGTAAGTATATTTCTTTTATCTAGCCTGAGCTGTTGGCAAATAAACTGGCTTTTCCATACTTGGCATTTATTAATAATATTTTGAATACCATTGTGCTTTTTAAGCTGAGTGTGGTGGAATTCTCTTGTGGGATTATTAAATGAGTCGATTTGCATTCTAATGAGAACAAATGTTTGGGATTGCATTGTTAAAATGCTAAAACGGTGTGTGTATAATTATTTTGCAGCTTAGATTCGCAGAACTCATTTCCCCAAACTCCTCTTTTTAAATAACTAAAGAGTCAGAGCCTACTGACGGCTGGAGGGGAGGTGATTAGGGTAATTTAAACTGTTCACAAATGACTTTGCCACGGAATGAAAGCATTTCTTTGGCTTTGGCTGGCTCCTTTCATTATCTTTAAGCGGCCGCAGTGTTGAGTCCCATAAGAAGTCTCACCAAGCTCTCTTTCCTTGTACAGTTTCTCATTTGTATTGATTAATCATTTTGTAATTCCATTCTAGGTTGACTTGCTCATCTTTAAGGCATTTGCTGCTTTTTCTTTGCTTGTCTATCCTGTAACGGTTATGTTGTCTGTTCTAATACCTTAGCTTTATCACTGCAAGTCAAGCTTTAAAACATTAATCCCTTCACGCTTTAATTTCATATTCTATTACCAGAATGAATGCAAATACTGTTTCCTTTTTCTCCTTTTTAATCATCTTTACTACAGCTTTTGCCTATGGGCCAATAGTAAAGTAAGCTTTTATTATTTAGAGTATAACTCTTTTTAAAATAGTTTTTCAACTCTCTTTCATTAGTTTTAAATTCTGTTGACAAAATACACGTTTACCGAAAATATCTTTACCCTTAAAACTTAATTTGTTGTTGCCAATTTTTAATAAACTATACATATTGCAAATTAGCAGTCTTAAGGTTCTAATGGTAACAGTAGAAATGTTTTATTATCACATTTTTAAGTATTTTGATTATTAACCTTGACCTGAGGAGTTCATTCCGGTGACAAAATTTTTGGAACGACAGTGATTTCCAAAATTTTGGAACAACACCTTACATTATGCAGTTTGAAGTTGGGAGATAAACTAAAGAGAATATAGTCTACCCTACTCTTTTTGTAGATAATGATTGAGAATCCAGAAAAGTTAAGTGATTTTCTTACAAACAAGAAATATTTTCATGCATATTTATTTTTTACAAGTAATAAAACTAAGTCCTGTTTGTAACTTTATATTGTGATGACCAATGCTTTATTAACTAAATGATACTTTATTGCATAAAGTACTTGTTTACATATATATACATATATATACACACAAGTACATTATACACACAAATTGTATATTATATACAAATATAGCTGTGTTGGAAATATTGACAGGGATAATACTTTGAAAAACACAAAAGTGTGAAAATCATTCAGTAAAACATTATTTTATGACAGATGCTAATTAATACAATGGAAGTCGGTGGCTTCAATTAAAACAAATGTTAAAAATTGATACCATACTAATATTTTTTAAATGTCAGTTAATTAATATGCTGATGGTTATTCTTTGAGACATTAATTAAAAGCTTATGATAATTGATGTCAAGACATTTTGTAATCTAAAAATTGGTACTTTAGTTCAAAGTCAATTTTTGATTATTTCAAGAACTTAAAAATGTTTAGAATGTGACATGTTTTAACATAGTATAGTTACAAAGATGGGAAGGTCTACAGTCATCGATGACCCTAATTTAGCTATTGTTGGAGGTTTCCACTGAGAGTTCATTTAAGATTCATTTGTTTGCAGCATGTAACCAGAAACACAACCAGACTAATTTATACAGAACAGTGAAATATTTTTAGAGCAAATAGATGAAAAGAATAGATGTGGAACTGGCCTCAGCTATGCTAGTAGTCTATGGTCTATGTTAGTGGTCTCATTCCAAGACAACTTCTTTGGATCATATTGTTTTCTAAAGATAATCAGTAGCTTCTGGGAGGGACAGGGAATGGATGCTAGCAAGGAAGCCCCCAAATATCCACTATATGGAATTATCAGTAAATGTTTCTAGATTATAGTATACTATCCAAATTACCAGACTCTGCAGCCTCCACTTTCTCATTTTCTCTGTCTTTGTCTCTGTCTCACTATTTTTTCCACATGTGCTTTCATCATGTGATTCATAGGATGCGTGAAGGAAATGGTACCTGATAGAATGAATTTAAGTGAATGCAAATTATTCCATATTCGCTTCATCTTATTTTCATACTTAAGATACATTACAGATATATGCATCACAACAACACCTTCTCTTGTATACAGAAAAATTACAAACTTTGTTCTCTAAAACTTTGAATCCTTTAATCTTCTTGTGGATGAATTGCTCCCTCCTCCTGCCCTCCAAAGCATTAGTCTGTCATGACCTTTCATACCTGTTTTGTCTTTAGAAACAGCTTTGTAAATGTCACAAGCTTAGGATTCTTTTTAGAGGCTTTCGGTTTCAGCTCTATAACCACTGAGTAATCAAATTCAGGTTGGTTGTGGTTCATGATATTTATTGACTGCTAGTTTGGCTTTAGGACCCTAATGCCATAGGTTGAAGTGCCATATTGTCCTATTATCAAGGAAAAGTCTATGGGTCTTGTTAGTTCTCTTTTTATCTATATATTTTAAACATTTCTACAACCTTAATAATTTTAACTTGATAATTTTTCTTCTGTTGATATGCAAGAAAACCAAAAGAAACGCAAGCTATGACCAAGTTGCTCCTAGATAATATCATCCAAAGATCGGACTAAGGAATGATGAACAAAACTAGGTCTTCAGATGAAATTGGCAGGAGGAAAATATAACTAGACATTTATGAAGGCATATGAAAAACTCTTAAATTACAGAGTTCATGAGCAAAGACAAAACTGGAAATTGAAGGACTATTGATTGCAAAAATGCAGTATTATGGATGATGTTGATATTTCAGAATGGCTTAGAAAAATTATCATTCTCAAGAGCGTTAACCTAATTTTTGAAATACAATAAATTAAGATCAAACCTTTAATAGTACTGATAATCCAGGTAATTGCATAAAGTTTACAAAAAGCCTCATGGTGAGAAATTTTACTCAAGAGACAGAGCCTGTTCATACCTGGTACAAACCACAATTAGACTGGAGCAAACACTATTGGAGTTGATTAAGCAGCTAACCCATTGTATGAATGCAGTGAAATGTGTTACCCCCTCCTGTTTTGCTGGTGCTTTCTAATTGAGCAGGTGTGCTGTTTAAAGGGTGTTCATAAGTGGATTTTAGTGTGTATGTGTGTGTGTGTGTGTCTGTCTGTATGAATCCTATTTCAGATTTACCAAATGGCTCTCAATATTTTTGTTTAAAAATAAGCATAAAACAGATAAACCTTGTAGTATTTAGATGAAAATCTGTTTTTGTTACTTATACACCTGAAAAAATAGAGAAGCTTCTTTGTCTTAAAAAAAAAAATTGTACCCTTATTTTTCCTTTGCTTTGGCACTTTAAAAAAAAATTGTAATTTTTCCAATGCAGTGCTAATCAATTTACCAAAATATTAAAATGAATTTAGAACTCTGACAATATTGATTTTCAATGAGTGTTAATCTTGGCAAAGCTTATTCCTTTAGCTGTAATAAGTCCAGTTACTCAAAAGTATTTTATTGTGCTTTTCTCTTTTTTAAAAAAAAATATCTTTGCTTCTTTCTACCCAGCATTAAAATGCTTAGGAAAACTATAAAGGTATTTAGCTAGCTTTAGGAATCTCCTACTAGTCTGTAAGACATGGAAAAATAAAGGTTCAGTGTAGACAATTAAATTAGTATACTTAAGAAAAATTAATTCCAAGTGGTTTTATAAGTTACTGGACTCAAAACTATAAATTATGAGCTGTGAGGGGATTTTAAAAGCCATTGTGAACCACTGGCATGATGTTCTACTTTAGTCAAAGGCCAAAAAAAAATTAGCTTATTGAAAGCAAAACAAAAATAGCATAACCACATATTCGTTGCATTGTTTTTGTGCTTTACAACTTAGAAAATGCTTTGACATACATTTTTAAACTGTGCTCACAAAATCCTAATCTGGCAGAAAATTTATGAATAGTTATCTTCATTTTACAGATTAAGAAATGCAGGTATAATGAGATTAAGTTACTACCTGAAATCAGATTATCATCAGTGGATCTAAGACTTGGATATATGTATATTTGTGTTACTTCTGTTATGCTGAGCTGTTTCCCAGGTCATAATGATCATGAGAGACCAGGTAATATGCATAGTAGATCTACAGAAAGTTTAGACAATACAATGAAAAGATCGGGAATTAACAAGGGATATAGTAAAAGTCTAGCATCAGATACTAGGCAAGTGATAAATGTGTATTACACACTGAATTATGCATGGTATAGGGAAATAAACAAATAAGTAAATAAGGACATAGGCTTGCCTTAAGATAATACATATATAATCGGAAAAAAATATGCATGCACAAGAGAAAAATCATTCAAGATGATTGGGTATAACATTTTAGAGGTAGGACCTTGAAAAAGAGAAACTGATTTGTATAACATCGAGTCAGGGTATCCAACACAGTAGTCGCTAGTCACACATCGTCACTGAACACTTGAAATGTGGCTAATGCAAATTGAGATGTACTGTTAAGTGTTAAATGTAGAGAGGATTTTGAAGATTTAGTATGAAAAATTGTAAAATATTTTATTAAATCTTTATATTGATTAAAGAATAATATTTTGATGCATTGGGTTAAATAAAATATATTATTAGGGCTTCCCTGGTGGCGCAGTGGTTGAGAGTCCGCCTGCCGATGCAGGGGGCACGGATTCGTGCCCCGGTCTGGGAGGATCCCACATGCCGCGGAACGGCTGGGTCCGTGAGCCATGGCCGCTGAGCCTGCGCGTCCAGAGCCTGTGCTCCGCAACGGGAGAGGCCACAACAGTGAGAGGCCCGCGTACCGCAAAAAAAAAAAAAAAAATATATATATATATATATATATATATATATATATATATATATATATAATTAAAATCATTTTCACCCCCTTTTCAGAGTTTTTTAACAGAGCTACTAGAAAATTTTAAATTGCATATATGGCTCATGTTTTAATATTATTGGAGTGGGACTGATATAGAGAGAAGATGAGATGAGGAGCAGATATGCAAAGAGGAGAAAGACAGAGTTGGTGAAATAGTAAGAGACTTTTGGTGACACCTTCCATTGCTCTACATCTTCAATCCAGACTACAAATTCTAAACCTTTCTTGTAAACTTTTCTTATGAAGAGGCCCAGTTTTGCATGCAAGAGAAAGGAAGGTAACTTTTCACTGTTACCTAAAGACATAGGGACGTATGATTGAGGGATATAGGAGAGTGTAACTTTATCCCTACTCACATCTTGAATTAATTGAACTAGTAGAAAAGCTGTGGACTTCATCAGACTGTAAAATCAAAGTTTACTTAGCTTTCCCAAAGATGAGAGAACCATTCTGTAGCATCTGGGTTAAAAATACATTCTTAAGAAGTATAAAAAACATTCTAAATACTAGATTAATCAATCCATTCAATAATATTTAGTGTATTCTTACCAATTATTTTGTGCAATGGTGAAAACAGAAATGAACCTTACATCAGTGTCATGGCAGCTGAATGAATATCTACACTAAGTAAATGAGCAGAAATTGATAATGAAATAGAGAAAGTCAGACTCACATCTATTACTGTAACATAAGGAGAAAGTAGTCAGTGTTATGAGGGCTTAATGGAGAAAGAAAGAATTTCCATCTGGGGATATGATACAACTTCATAGAGAAGATGGCATTAAAACTGATTCTTAAGGAAGGATTTAGACATAGGTATGTATAAATTTTTGAAGAGTGCATTCTGTCTATAATTAACAAAGTTAATGTTGAAGAGAAAGCTTAATAGGAATGGATAGTTGAAGTTGATTAGAGTGAAGAGATTTTACGTTAGTGTACAACATGGAAAAATAAATTGGGACATATTTTGAAAAGCCTACAATAGTGAGGCCATGAGTTTCAATGAGGAGATAATATCATATAGCAGCAAAGTTAAAATAATAATAATAGTAATATAATAATATTAGTAACAGTAATGATAATAATGGTTTATTACATGTAAAAATGAGTCAACAATGTGAACTTGTTCTGTGATTGCTAGACTAACTTAATAAAATGACAATAATAGCAAAATAACAACAACAAATATAAGTTAACCTGCTAATGCTTCATCTAGTTTTAGGTAATTCCAAAAGAATTACATTTATGAATGTGGCCTTTGCCAGTGGTTTCTCAGATTTCCTTCTCCATATTAATTGGTCTAATCCATGCAGAATCATTCCTACACTTTTGTACTCAGTTGAAATATTATATAACAAGTCCTGAGATCTGACTTCTTATGCAGCCACTGGGGAGCTAGATGAAACAACCTGGAAATGGAAAGGCCAGTGAGAGACAGGAGACTGAAGGAATCCAAACAGGTACATTTTCCTTTTCTTCCCTCTGTCTGCAATTTCTAGGTTCTCCCTGCAGTGAACCTTCCACTGAATTCCCACATGACAAGCAAACTCATTTGCTCTGTGACTTTTGGTTTCTCTTTGCAGGTCATGGGGAAGCAGTAGACATAACAGTAACACAATTCATGCTTCTTGCCTCACTCACCTCACTTGAGGCTTATATCTTTCAAATAAATTATCACATTTTAATTTTTGCCTGTCAGTTTTTGTTTTTGTTTTTTTAAGAAGACTCGGGCTCAGAAAGGGATATTGACAAATGTAATTAAGTCAAAAGGAGGGCAGAAACACTAACATTTTTAAAGTGTTTTTATGTTTCAGAAATTCTTTTTTGGTACTTTAACAAATTATCTCTGATAGTACTTCACGGCAACTCCATTATTTCCATGTACAGATGAGGAAATAGGGGTTCAGAAATGGAAAATGTATTACTCAAGGTTAAACAGATCGTAGGGGATACAACAAAGGCTCAGAGAGTTTGGATAAATTGCTTGCGGTCTTAGATGTGGCAGAAGAAATAAAAGCTCAGAGAGGTGAAATAACCAGTTTGATCCACACATAAATCAATGGGGGTAGAGAAGAATTTCACAGTCTGACATGACTAACTCTATGAATTGAGATACCAACTTCTTTGTCTCACTCGTTCTCCCAGAGCAAAGAAGGAAGATGAGGAAATCTTACAAAAGATTAAAATGATTAAGATGCCTACGCAGAAGGAAAGATAACTTCAAGGGACAAAGGAATTTTAGAATATGTGAAGTGTTTTCTTCTGAAAAAGACATTTTAGACTTTGTCTATATAACTCCAATAGCAAAAGAGAGAAATAGCAGAAGAGCCCATTTTGACTCATAACAGGGACAAAACTTTCTGCAAATTGAAACTACTTAAAAATGCCAAAGGCTTGTGATTTTTCCCATCATTGATAGGGAGTGGGAGGGGTCAAACTGGGTCTGAAAAATTTTAGAAAGACCATGCTGTGGAGAAAGTGTTAGACTAAATTATCTTTATAGTAATTCTTTCTAATGCAGAGATTACATGATTTTGAAATCTTTTAGTTTGACTGATGTTTGAATACACTGAAATTTTAAAAGCAAGACATTATAAATAGTTACTATGAACAGATACTACGACCATTTGACCCCAAATTTCAGCTAGGCAAAGATTTCCTTTTAATCATGCAAATGAATACTGGAAAATAGGCATCTCATTCACAGTGTCATGAGTTTTTAACCTTAAACTAATACAGTGCCCATATCATTGTATGACTATTTTGGAAAGCATTAATTCTTCATTTCATAAGAATAATTGTATAAAGGTCAAGGTAAGGTTTTCATGCTTGATAAAGAATGTGTTGGTGTCAACTTTAACCCAATAATTGCCCTCTGTTATCAAGAGTTATTATACATAAAACTTCAGTGACAAGTGGAACATATATCAACTTTGAGTAAGTGTTAAACATACCCAGAGAGCAAAAGTAGCTTTTGAGATATAGGTTGTACGAAAATATCTAATTATTTCAAACATGATCTTTAAAACTAGATTTTCAATCTGTTTTATTATGAAACTTAATTTATAATAATAAAGAATTCATGATTATCATTAATATCAACAAATCTTTTATATACCCCCCTGAATAAATTAAAGTCTGTTCAATGATAATTATTTCACATGTCATGTAAAAACATGAAATTTTGTAAAGTTAGCTATTCTTAGAGAAGCAGAATTCTTACAAAGAGATGTCCCAAGAAGTTTACCCACTAGGAGAAAAGGAGTCTGAATTGGAAATAGCTTCTCACTACAAATAAAGAAACTGATTTGGTTGAACATTTATCATAAGCTTTGAGCAAAGAACAAATGCATTTATTTAAGTTGTGGATTTTCCTTAGCATATCTTAGGAAGCATGGCCTTCCATACTCAGAAAGAAGAATGTCTTACAGACTGCCTGATGCATATAATTTAAACTTTCAATGTAACCATCTTCCTCTGATAACTCTGGAGAAGCAATAAAGACAAGGGTAGCCTCACCTAAAGTTTGCACAGGTCTCCCCTGCTTTTTAAACCGAGTCTCATGTATATAATGAAAGGGTCAGAGTTTTTATTTTTCTCCCTCCAAAGGGGTTACACTAAATGAATTTTTTAGTGTTTCTTTTCAACCCCTCCCCTCCAAACATCTATTATTGATTAATACTTGCTCAAGCTGGAATGCTTTTCCTCAAACCTTCACTTTCAGTTAACAGTGCATCATATTCTACCACCTTCTCTCCCTTTCCCATGGATGTGATTCCCAGAATGATATCCTGGTCTTAAGGTTTCCTCCTTGAGTTTCTCAAAGTATATTGTTGCAGTAGCTGCTTTACTATCTACCTATCTATCTATCTATTATTTTGTCATAGAAAAATAATTTCAGTGGGTGGATCTTATTTTGGAATGTGTCAGACTTGCTGTGTAAGCCAGGTTATGATTGTGAGTTACTGAAGGAAGTTTCTGAGTAGTTTTTGCTCTCTCTTGGAGATTTCTCTATTTAGAGATGGTATCCCCATGAAATGTAATAGAGAAAGCTATAGGCTGATGAACTCGATTCTACAGTGAGTTATCTTGTTGTACAGTCAAATTTTATAAAATGTATATAGGCCTTCAGGTAATAAATGTTTCTATAGTGCAAGGCTTTGAATTCAGTAGGATACAGATCACAGAGAAATTCTTTCATCCTGATTTTGTCCCTAGAAATCAGTAAGTAAGACATGACCCTTCTCACGGTGACATCACAGTCTATTTGAAATAGATTTAAGATTTTATTATTCAAAGATTGTAAGAATGGATATTCTTATGTGGTTCCAGAGCACATGTTTAATATTGTAGGGGAGAATAGAAGTGAACAGAAATGGGTTTGTTGGACTAGGTGAGCTGAGCGTAATATAATACTGATAAAACTAAAATTTTGGAAACTCAGAAAATAAAATTTATTCTACTTAACTTAGGAAAGTTAGAACTTTTCCTTTTGAGTAATTGACAATATTATGAAAAAAAAAGATGATAACTTAAAGATAAGAGTATAATACTCCCTATGGTAGATAGGATTGTGGTTTCTATGGTCTTCTCCCTTGCCCCCTTCCCTACCCCTCACATTACTTCTGTGTTACCCTCTATGGCAAAAGGACTTTGCAGACCATATAAATGTTATGCATCTTAATATAGGGAGGCTGTCCTAGATTATCCAGGACAAGTCATTGTTAGCGCAAGTTTGTGTTCCCAACGCACAGTGAGGCCAAACAAACCGAAACGTTGGAGTTTGGAGCAGAGAAAGGTTTACTGCAGGGCCATGCAAGGAGATGGGTGGCTCCTGCTCTAAAAAATCCTCGAGCTCCCCAAACGGTTTCTTGAGGCAAAGCACTTTTAAAAGCCAGCTGGGGGTGGGGAGGTTGCAGGGTATGTGAACAGCTCCTGCACAATTCTTTGGCTGATGGTGAGGTAACAGGGCGGTGTCACAGGGTTCAACACTATCTCCTTAGGCTCCAGGAGGCCTGGGGTTATGTGCTCATGGTCATCAATAGTTAACATCTTCCATTTGATGGGGAGTTTTCACATCTGTAAAACAACTCAAGAAATGTGCATCAAATACTGTTATCTAGGTAGTTCAGAGAGGAGCTGAAGCAGAGAATGCAGGGGAAGGGCCTGTCCCTGGAAGGCCCCATAAGGGCCTGCTCGGTTACATAATCACATGGACCTGTAAGAGAGTAAGAGGGAGGCAGAAGTGTCAGAATGAGAAATGAGTGTGTTGGAGAAATTTGCCATGAGGAAGAGTCAACCTGCTGTTACTGGCTTTGGAGATGGAGAAAGGAGGCCATGAGCCAGGGAATGTGGGAGGCCTCTAAAACTGGGAATGGCCCTTGGCTGACAGCCAGCAAGGAACTGGGACCTACAGCTGCATGAAACAGAATTCCGCCAACAACCTAAATGAAGACGGACACGGATTCTCTCCTGGAGCCTCCAGAAAGGATCACAGCCCTGCAGACACCTTGATTTCTGCTTTTAGACTCTAAAGAGACACGCTGCTGAGCCAAACTCCTGACCTACAACAACTATGAGATAATAATGGGTGTTGTGTTAAGCTGCTAAATTTGTGATTATTTGTTAAGATAACAGTAAAAAACAAACACACTTCCCTACAGTTTTAGGCAGCCCCATCACTACTTCTATATTTAAATTCGTGTGTGTGTGTGTGTGTGTGTGTGTTAGAATTTCAGTGCACTCAGATGTTGTGGTCCCATTTCTTCAGTGTGCACCTGGGACTGGAGAAATAATTTCTCTGACTTCCTTTACAATTTATAATACAACTGGCAACTTATTCTCCTACTTAAAATTTTTTGTGAGACTATTTTAGAGATGGAAATGAACAATAATATTATCTACTTCATGGTGGCCTGATGTCACAGTTCATGATTTTTCAAAAATTAAGCAGATGCATCTAAATTGTCAGTATTTTATTTCATAGTAGCAGGACAATAGCAAGGCACGGGACAAAAAAATGTTCCTATTTCCTTTTATCCAGACTTGCTGCTCACACATTTACTCAGTCATTATTTTGGAGGTTTGGATGTAGTGTCATGAAATTATTAGCCATGCATAAAAAGTTATAGATCTTGTTAGAATTTGCTGAGATTTTCACTATTAGCCAACCACTGTGGAAGACAATTGTCTTAAGAATATTAGTATTGGGCTTCCCTGGTGGCGCAGTGGTTGAGAATCCGCCTGCCGATGCAGAGGCATGGGTTTGTGCCCCGGTCCGGGAAGATCCCACATGCCTCGGAGTGGCTGGGCCCGTGAGCCATGGCCACTGAGCCTGCACGTCCTGAGCCTGTGCTCCACAACGGAAGAGGCCACAACAGTGAGAGGCCCGCATACCGCAAAAAAAAAAAAAAAAAAAGAATATTAGTATTGTTAATGCAAAGTGCTGTGTCTATCTTTGCCAAAAATTTGTGTGTGTCTTTTACATAAATTTCCCACTGGAGGTCTGTAAATTTAAAAACAGCAGGAAAATCATATATGTTATGAAGCTGCACTTTGTTTAGCTCTAGTACTATGAGCCAGGAATCTCGTGATGTCTTTTTTACATATTCTCAGCCTGTTTCCTGAGAATTTCTTACTACCCTTAAGGAGAGAAAGGTATTTCTTTCTCATCTTTTGGGAGATTCTGGGAGTCTTTCTTAAGGTCTCGTTTTGCACGGCTTGATGCCCTTCCCACATTGATAACTCACCAAGGGCACCAGATTTTATAATTCAGTCTGATTAGGCTGTAGTCTACCACATCATTACGTAAAATAGTGTTATAACAGTACACATTCAAGTAAAACACTAACACAATTAAGATTAAAGAACGGGTTAAGTAGAAATGGGGGAAAAACACATTTTTTCCCCCTGCTCTGTAAATAGCAGGTTGACTCAGACATCTTCCTCATTTAGTAAGCTACCTAAAAACAATAGGCTATAATGAGGTAAGTTGTCAGCTTCACATTACAGCATAGCTTGGGGGGGGGTGTGTTCTTTCGGTAAAGGAGTGTATTTTTGTAGGAAAAAAAAAGTAAGTTTATCAGTGTATCAAGTTAAAATCTCAGTGACAAACCAGTGCTAACTAGCACATGTCTGCATGTCACCAGAGGTGGCTGTGCGTGACATTTCCTGGAGGACAGCCTATAGTTAAGTGGTATTGAAAGGCACCACAGGCATTATAGCAAATGTATAGGGGACAATGAACAACAATGGGGTAAAATCAAGCTATTTGAGCTAATGGCTGAAGCTGTGTTCAGTGTATTATACTGGTGCCATTCACTGTGGCTAAGGTTATGTCAGGGTTTTCATAATAGAGCTACTATTTTAGAGTTTTATAACCTGGCAATAAAAATTGGCTTCTGGCAAAAACTTGACATACAAGACAAGACCTCAGCAAGAAAGTGATTTTTGAGAAATCATATTTTGTTGCGGGGAGAGGGTATGGAATATGTTTTGTTGTTTTAGATGTCCATTTGAGTTTCTGAAACTCAAAATAGAGGTCAGATTGGAAAATGGCATTTTGTAAGTTATTCAGCTACAAGGAGGAATCAAATTTGCGAAAGCCTGGTCAAACAATACTTATTGTTACAGGCTTGGCTGAAAACATTTTTATCTTTCAAAATGTTCTTTCCAGCCTTTTCAAAGTGGGAGTATGTGTGATGACTCACAGTCTTTTATTTTGATATATAGAAAGGCATGGTTGTGTGAAGATCAAGCAGTTAAAAGGGGTTTTATTTTCAGAAGGTAATATATTATGATATGTTGCTTGTTTTTTGAAGTTAAACTCCTTAATAACACGTAATTCATTAATCCTATTATTAGGTGTCATAGATTCATTGCATCTAAATATTGGGGAAAAATCCAACTTCCAAAAGAGCTGGAAGATATATCTCTGTTATCATTACCATTATCATCCACTATTCATTGTATCTTGAGTCTGTGCCTAGTAGTGTACTGGTGTCTTGGGTACACTGATGTAACATGCAGTATTTGACCTCATGGATCTTTGATTCACATGTTGTCATAGAGAGAGATATACACAAAGAAGGAATAAGGTAAAAGGGAATAAAGTGTACACATATATATGCTGTTGTACACTAAAAATATTAATGATAGTTTTCAGAATAGAAATTTTAAAACCTTTATTTTAAACATTTGCAGTAGGCATGGGGCTTATCGGGTTATAGAACTGAGTTGCAGAGAAGGAGAGAAGAGAAAGTTGAGAGATTTGGAAAAGGAATGATGCCAAAAGGGTAGAGGGGAGGACATTAGCAGAGCAGTGATTCCTGACTACAGAAGATGTAAATGGTGATTTTGATATTATTAATAGCTATTAATATATTGTTAACAATAAATAGTATTAATATTATTAGTGGGCTTCCCTGGTGGTGCGCTGGTTGAGAGTCCGCCTGCCGATGCAGGGGACACGGGTTCGTGCCCCAGTCCGGGAAGATCCCACATGCCGCGGAGCGGCTGGGCCCATGAGCCATGGCCGCTGAGCCTGCGCGTCTGGAGCCTGTGCTCCGCAACGGGGGGGGCCACAACAGTGAGGGGCCCGCATACCGCAAAAAATATATATATATATTATTAGTGACTATTTTTGCTGATGACCAATTTGTATTAGGCATTAAGCTGTTTCACAAGCATGACAGGACAGCAGTTTTCTTACAAACAATATTATTTATATTTCTCCTTAGACAATGTCTGTCATGCTTCAGAGTACAGAATAGCAATAAATCTATTAAGTTAAAGGTGCATATCCATGCTTTTGAACTACCTATGAATTTTCCAAAGGAAATGAAGAAACTGGAGTGGCTTTCAGAAAGCCAGACCCCCTGACTTTTTAGTTGACTAATGGATGTTGTCATATAGTCCTCATAAAGCACATATTCTCTGTTGTATGGCAGGGTGTCATTGTCGACACCTTGGCTCAATTGGTTTAAATAATGGACATTTATTATTCCAGCTTATGTTAACATAAAATGGAAAAAATAATAAAATCTTTCAAATGCAGGATTGAAGAATTGAGATAGAACTGAAAAAAAATTAATTTGACCCCCTTTCATATTTATCCTGAGTTGTAACAGACCTGACTAAATTAGAGAAAGCCCATTTGTAAATTATTTTCATGAAAGAGACAGAATCATATCTGAGGTTATAGAATTTTTTCTCTTAGTTAATGAGAGGCATGTCTTGCCTTACTTTAAACTTTTCTACTTGTGTAAGTCTTTCAATGTGACTCTTTGTTTAACGCTGAATCTCACATCAGAGACTTGACAAGTTGAGAGGTGAGTTATCTGGAGCAAAAATATTAAGCTTGTCAGAAGCAGTCCTCCCACACAGAATTAAGATAAGATCTCAAATTCTTAAGTTCTCAAGATAATAGTTCTAAGGAGATATTTTTATCCATACCACCAATACTAAGTAGATTGTAGGAAAAATAGTTTTTCTTTCCCATGTTTGAAAGTCACTGTTTCTACAGAGATTCTGTTTTTTTTGTTGTTGTTGTTGAATTTGTCCCAAAGAGAGATATATACTGCTGAGATTCACAGTTACTGGAAAGTAGGAGGCTATTTTTAAATTTTTTTAACCATCACTTAGTAGTACCCAAGAAGTAAAATGATGTATATATTATAACAGGAATTGAGAGGAGCATAGGAGATTTATTTAAAATGTATTCAGTTGCACGTGGAAAGGTGCAATTCAAGAGGTAAGAAAAAACAGTGAAAGGTAATCTCCAAATGCCAGAAATGAGAAGGAAACACAAACCCATGGTAGTAAACTAGAATTAAAGCTGAAAGAGCAAGAATCAGTCACTGATTTAAAAACTGGGCTCTCAGTACCCACTTGGAAACCTGAGCAGAGAAAATAGTCAGTGTGCATAGCAAAAGCTGGAACGAGGCTTCCTGCATAAAGGCTGACGCCCTATAGGAGTTATCCTTTCTGTGAAACAAGAAGTAAAAAAATTCCAGCACTAGCAGTGGGACTGGCCACAAAAGCAAGTCACCCATCCTGGGTCTTTGGTAGTGCTGAAATGGCCTATGAGGTTTTAGTAAACCTCAAGCCTTCCAGTGTGAGCATTACAAATGAAAACTGACCATGTACTAGTAAAACCCTAGATAGCCCAACCATGGCAAAAATGAAACCACTCCAACAAAGAAGCCTCTACAATCCATGGCAAAGAAGGGAAAATGTTAGGGTGCATGGAAACCCAGTAACTATAGTGTATATTAAAAAGTATATAAAAGACTCTTAGGTGAGCAATTAATCTGTATCATAGATCCTTCTTTTCTATTCCCAGAATTCACTTTTAAAGACCAAGAGTATAAATAGGAATAATGCCAACATCAACTCTGGTTATGAGGAAAAGCTGTCATGTATGTGCTGGAGATTTTGATGAAGAACTGCCATATAAAGACAGTATAAGATTAAGTGAAATACTAACTTCTTTAAAAGTCATAAACTACCAAATATCACTAAACAAGAAATAGATAACCTGAGTAGTTCTACAACCATAAGTGTATTGAAGCGTTAGTTAAAAACATTAAGCCTGTATACACACAAATAAACAAACAAATTAAAAATATATATATTACAGGCCCAGATGGATTCACTGGTGCTTTCTCCCAAACATTTAAAGGAGAAATAAACACACTCTAGCAAAACTCTTCCAAAAAAATTAAAGAATAGGGTATCTTCCCTAAATCATTCTGTAAGGCCTAAATTACACTGACACCAAACACAAACAAGAGTATCACAGGAAAACTACAGAGAATTTATCTGTACAAGCATAGATGCAAAAATCTAAACAAAAATTTACAAAATAAATTCTAACAAAAAATGCAAAGGGTAATACATCATGACTAAATCAAATATAGCAAATGAATGCAAAGCTGGTTTAACACTGGAAAAACAATCAATGTAATTCTGAATAAAAATTTTAAAAAAAATCTATGTGATCTCTATGTGATCTTCTGAGTATATGCAGAGAAAGCATTTGAAAAAAATCAAATATTCTTAATTAAGAAAAAACTAATAAAAATTCTCAGCATATGAGAAAGAAAAGGGAAATTATTCAACCTGAAAAAAAGATCATCTAAGAAAAACCTACAGCTAAAATCATAATAATTGAAAAACAGACAGTTTCCCTCTAAAATCAGTAGCAAGGGAAAGATGTCTGTTCTCATCACTTCTATTCAACTTTACACATTCTATCCAGTGAAATAAAGCAACAAAGATCATTAAAGATAATAAGGCAATAGAGATCTACAAAAAATACCCATATTAGAAAAGAAGAATAAACTTTTATTGAAGATGACTTGATCATCTATGCCAGTAGATCCTACAGAATGTAGCAAAAAACTATTATCACTATTAAGTGAGTTTAATAAAGTTGTAGGATACAAGATCATTATTAAAAAAAATTAGTTGAATTTCTGTATACTAGACAAAAACAATTGGAAATTAAAATTTTAAGTAGAATTAAATATATGAAATACAGAGAGTAATAAAAATGAAGTGTAAAATCTGTACTCTTAAAACTATAAAACTGATGAAGAAATTAAAGAAAAAACTAAATAAAAAGAAAGATGCATTATAATTATGGATCAGAAGACTCACTATTATTGAGATGTCAACTCTCTCTAAATACATCTGTAGATTTACTCCAGGTCAAAATTTCCAAAGTTTTCTTTTTTTTTGGCAGAAATTGACAAACTGATTCTGAAATGTTTATGGAAACACAAAAGACTTTCCCAGAACATTGAAAAAGAAAAATAGTGGAGAACTTAACCTCATTTTAAGTCTCATTATAGACCTACAGTAATCAAGATGGTGTACTATTGATATAAAGGTGGACAAATAGATGTTGAGAACAGAATAGATCCACACATATATGGTTAATGAATTTCAGCAGAAATACAAAGTAATTCAAGGGGAAAGAATAAGCTTTGTAATAAATGATGCTGAAAATTTATTATCCATATATAAAAAGAACAAAGAGAAACAAAAAAACTCAACTCATGCATATGCAGACTTAACTCCCAGTGGATCATATACCTGTGCATTAAACCAAACCTAATATACACCTAAATGTGGTATACACACAAAAAATATACATACATATGTAACTCCTATCTAATAAGAAATAATGGAAATAATTGGAAAAAATTATAAACTGAAATATAAATTTTACATATATTTCAAACAAATGTTTGATAATATAAAGTTTCTATTTTTTACTTTAAGATAAAACACAATACTACCAGTAGACTAATGGACAAAGTAAATTATAAATGGCTAAGAAGTCAATGAAAACAAGTTCAGTCTCTTTTCAGCAATAGTTCACTCCTAGATATTTTTAAAAAATAGGCATGTGCATAGATTTGTGAGAATGGAAGTAATCATAACGTAATGGTGGAAAGTTAGATACAAATTAAACATCTAATCTTACAAGATTGGTTAAACAAATTATAGAGCTTCTATTCTCCAATGGTCTTGGGTTACTTTTTTAATAAAAAGTAAAAGAAAAGTAGATATGGGGAATAGAAACAAAAGACTTTAGAAATTAACAAGTGCCAGCTTATGATATTTCTTTGATTCTGTAAGCAACGGAGAATAATAGAAAGGAACAAAGAAGAAAATTGTTTTTTCATAACTCATTGTCTAATTCTATATGTGACCTTATATGCTGCATATATGTGACTCTTTTCAGGACAATAATGAGGTCTTTAAGCATTGAGGATTTCTCATATACCCACAGAAAGTTATATAGAGTCAATGGCCAGTATATACAACAATTTCCATATTAAAAAATCAAGAATTTTGAGGAAAATGACCATATATCTGCATTTTTCAGGTATTGTCCAGTCTAATATTTGAAACAATTTAAAATTGACTTACCAGAAGGGTAACTTTGAAAGAATATTATGAAACTAATGAGGCTATAATTTTTGGTTATCTTACATTGCGATGATTATAATATTTTTCTAATTAGTAAGGATTTTTTATCTATATTGGCAATTCAAAATGGATATATGATCATGAAGCATGTGGCAAGAGATGTGTAATACTGGGGTTAATTGGGTGGAAAGTTCAATGACAAAACAAAATGAAATAAAACCTGAAAGGGCATGAGACCAAACTAAAAAAGGTACAGTAGATGACATCTAGGAAAACTGTGAAATTTTTCACAACAGTAAGTTAAAAGCATTTGGATGAATGCAGAGGGTAGGAGGAGAAGGAGAGGGATATACAATATACCAGAAAAGAATCCGTCTCTCTGAGTAGAATATTCTGAGAACTTTCTAGAGAGTAATTTTCCCAAGGAAGTCAAATATTATAATCATGGACTTCCAACCAAGCATAGAATATTCTTGTGGTTTATCTCACCACATCATACGCATTAGGTTTAAAATGCACAATCTCAACAAATCAAGTCTTTCTCAGCACTCCTGTGTAGTCAGGTGACTGAAGTTAAATGTGTGGGAGATAGCAAGATGCTACAGTGTAGCATATTCATTAGTAACTTATAAGGATCTTCAGAGGAAGCAGAAAGTACTGAAGTTAATTTGCAAAAGTTATTTGTTTTATAGACAAAAATGTGGCAAATATGTGTAATTATCTTAAACATAGGAAAGGTGACTTATAAAAATTTTGAGTTATTTACACATAAAGTACAAATAAAATGATTATTCATATGTAATCTGTTCTCAAATTTTGGTTTTACTCAAAATTAGAAGTACTGTGAATACTAAGGTATCACATGGTATTTAATAATATTAATAGATAGCATTCTCTACTCTTTTATAATACCTGATGTCTGTTCTTTAATTCAGCAGACATTTATTATGCAGTGATGGCATAGTCAGCATTTTATTAGGTGCTGTGGAATATGTAAATAGCAGACAATACAAGATTTGTCGTAAGTCAGGTTTCTGAGACGCAAAGCCTAAAAGTGACTTGAGTGAGGGAGTGTTTCTTAGGAAAACCCTAGAAGCAGGGGAGTGAAACCAGATTGGGTAGGAAAGGGGAACTGAGCAAGGATGTGGTCTCAGGTAAAGTGTAGTTCTGGTCTGATCCACAGATGAAAACCATAGAACGTGCACTGTACTTTAGAATCGTTCCCTCCTGGAGGCAAAAGGGCTGGTTCTCTGTTTCCTGTATGAGAGTCAATTACTGGCTATGAGGAGGCCTTGGGAGGGCTCACCTTCCGAGTGAGGTGATTCTATCCAACCTAGGGATATTCTTCAAGGAGGAGGCAGCTGCAAGCCATGAGGAGCTGGGAGAGAGAGCACCCAGCCTGCCAGAGGGAAAAGGCATGAAGTAACTAGTGCAAGACTTTTCCTTGGCTGTTTAGTCTCTTATCACCCCGATAATCCCAACAGACATGTTTTTAAAAACCATGATATCATTTCCATGTTTCTCACCTACATTTTAATATTGCTCCGTGAACTCTAGTGGTACCTTCGACTTTCTTCACTGCATTTGTGACACTTAGGCTAATGTGATTGTTGAATGGAGTCAGGGTCGCTCAGAGTAGTTAACTTCACTAACCAAAACCTTCCAATGACCTCCCGGATCCTTGAGCATGGCCTATCGTACCCTAAAACTCTGGATCTCTAGTACTTTACTGATATTCTTTCCTGTCGCTCACTACTATGCCCAATACACCCATTCAGCTCCAGTCACCTTAGCCTCTTGCTGATTTTCAAACATGTTAAACACGCTCCTGCTCAAGGTCATTGCAATTGCTGGGCACTCTACCTGGAACATTGTCCTTGTCCAGTAAGTTTACTCACTTCCTGCCTGTAGGTCCCTAATCAAATGTCATTTTGCCAGTTGGACTTTTCTGATCACACAATCTAAAATAGCTCTCCACTTAAACACATTTATCACTACCTGAAATATTATATACTTTTTGATTGGCCGATTGGTTGTCTGTCTAATCAAACTAGAATATTAAGCATATGCATGAGAGTAAGAACACTGTTCCATTCACCACTGGTTCCCTTACACCTAGAACAACGTCAAGACCATAGCAGATACTCAGTGAATATCTGGTTAATGAATAAATAGGTGTTGAAGGAGCAAAAGAGAGAAAATACTCTGCAATTGTCACAGAAAGCCATGCTGAAATGACTTTTGTGCTGAGACTTTACAGGTAAGTACAAGATTTACAGGTAGGAAAGTAGATGAGAACTTTCCAAGCAGAGAAAGGAGCCAATGCCTCTGAAGCAACAAAGCACAAATGTCTCTGCAATTCTTTGCTCATGCTCACTACTTTGGAGAGTCCATCAGTAATCTCAGTAGTGTTCTCCATGAGGATACCTCTCAGATCTATATTCTACTTTCTATTACAAGGCAGCTTGCTGGATATTTGCAGTTACATGGTCTTTTGTCATCTTAAAATAACACTTTCTAGATTTATTCCTGTCTTTGTGGCTAAGGTATTAAAATGATCAGAGACACCTCATTGTCGCTCGTCCTCTTGTCCTATCAGTTAATAACTTTTATTGATTTTTTTCCTTATAATATCCTTTATTCTTTTCATACCTACTGCCATATCCATATCCTAATATGTCATGCTATCGACTGGTTTGTCTGACTCTAGACTCTTCTTTTAATTCATCCTGCCCAATAGTGCAACATGAACAACTCTAAATTATACTTTCACAGCCTGTCACACAATAAACTCCTGGGGTTATCTACAGTGTTTACTTCCAAAGTCATAGCCTAATAGTCAAGGCCATCCAGGACTTGGCACCGACCAACTTCCTACTTTGTCCTCTTTCTTCTTCTTTCCTTGAAATCTCAATTTTTTTCACATACACTTATCTACTCTTGTGCTTTTGCCCAGTTTCCCGTCATCCTGGAATGCTATCCCATTCCTACAGTATAAATTTAACCTATTCATTCTTTGAAACCTGGCTCAATCTTCCCCCTACACACAAGTGCCCTGACCAGTCCATTGAAAAGGATCTTCTGTGTATTTTGAACATCTGAAAATTTCATCTCTATGATTCATTTGGAAAGTAATCATGTATTTCCATGGAATATATTTCCTTTCTTTTATAGTAAAGCATTATTTAAGTTTATTATTTTCATTTGTCATTTTGCCTTTTAATTTCCTGTTTTGCAAGAAGATTTTAAGTTCTCTTTGGGTCAGGGATTAAATCAAGGTGCAGGATGGAACCTACTGCCTAGTCTCAGCAGGCCTAGGTCATCTTGTACAATATTGTGAAATTAACCTCCCTAAATAGGTTCTACCACCCACAGGATCATAAGATTTAACTTCAGTAAATATTTATACATGTTACCCTTTCTGACTAAAAGTTTATTTACTACTGTTTTACATATAAAATTCCCACTTAGCCTTTAAAGATTCACTCAAGGAACAGAATCATTTCAAGTAAGATGTAACTAACCTTTCTGTGTTAACCTTGTGTTAACCTCTGCTTCTACTTCTGTTGGCTCAGCACCAGGGGGTTACTTTTGTTACAGCTATGACTTTATGTATGAACAAAGATTTTGAATTGCAGGAATTAAGAACATAGGCTTCAGATTTCGACCTGGATTTAAACTTGACTCTGCCTCTTTATTGCCTTTATGACCCAAAACAATTAGATGTGATCATGTGTTGTGCTCACTTCAGTTCCTAAAAATAACTTTGTGGGTGAATGAAACCAACATGTCTTGTTTTTGTCATCCTGTAGCTTCACAAAAGCAAAGTGGATAGATCCTTTGATGTTCTCTTTAAGTTTAAAGGGTGTATGTAACCATATAGAAACTCAAAAGGAAATGGATGGAGAGGGTGTTGCAGATTGGGATAGCTACTCTAATTCTTCAGGGAAAACACTCTCACTTTTGTTTTACATAATTTTGGTCTGCTTAATTTGCATAGCTGTTCTCTTGTCTTTCACTTGCTTATCTGATAGCAGTGTGTGGTTGTTTTCTTTGCCTTTTGAGAGCTCTGGATGATATCTTCTTTCATTACAAAACTTCCGTGACAAAAATAGTATCAAAATACGTATTCATATTTAATGTTAGAAGAACAAAAACTGGAATAGTGTTACTCACCTGGCAGTTACCTTGCACTTACACATTTATTCTCCTAGAATATGTCAACATAGATAATGTTATTACGTTTTATTTTTTTGTCATATGATTTCTTTATCTTTTGAGGAATGAACGGCCAGCTTCTGTTATCCTAGGTAATACCCGTTTCTTCTAACGGTGTACAGCTCTAAAAATATTTAACAATGCAGTAAATATTGTTAACTGAAAAAAGGAATACTTCATTCAGCAAATTTAGTTTGAAAGACTTTATTTATATTTGTCGTTTAGAACGCTTCTGCCTTTCAATAACAAAATCCCTGACTCAAAATGACAAATGACAAGGAAACAGTATTGTCACTGTAATAGGAAGGCTTCATTCATGATGAGTGTCAGGCTTGGTTGATTTTTTTTTGGCACAACAGTATGATCAACTCTACCAGTTCTTTTTATTTCTGGTCTGTGCCATCATAAACATTTGCTTCCTTCAGGACGGATGCAACATTTCCAGCCATCAAATCCAGAAGGAATAACAAAAGGAAACAAAGAGATCATTTATTCCTTCATTCTCTCCTAAGAAATAGCAAAATTGCCAGAAACCACTGACCAAACTATTTCTCCCCCCACCCCCACCCCGTGCCTCATTGGTGAGATTTTGGCCTCATAACCATTGCTGGGCCAATCAAGTTCACTCCTTGGAATGCAACGGGACAGATTTCCAAGGCCAATCTCATAGTCATGCAGTCTATGCAGTAGCACAAGAACCTGGGCTTGGAAGAGTTCCATTCTTAGTTTAGTATACTGCTAGTATCATCTTGAAAGTCTTAATCATTTTTAAACAAGGGACCTGCGTTTTCATTTTACACTGGACCTCACAACATTATATGGCTGATTGTCCATATTCCCCTGAGGTCATTAGCTATATGAGGCAGGGATGGCTAGTACTTGTACGTCTCCAAGAAAAGAGAATGGAGGGGCGGGGGTGCTGGGTAAACAGCCAGCAGGTTTTAACTCCACTCATTATTTGACTTTAGAATGGTTTTAGTCCAATCTAAATCACCGAGAGAAACAACAGTGAAATGACCAGTGCTACACATATTAGAAAATTAATTCCTCAGGTTAAAGAAGCCACTGAGTACAAACTAGAAATTGGTGTTGTAGTGGAGGATTTAAAGGGAAGTGATTAAGAGTTAAGGCATGTCTTCTTACATTGTTGCTCCTGATATCACCCCAAAATCATAATTGACCCGATGAAACTGATTCTCCTCCATCGATGCCTACTTCCCAAACTTAACACATTACCTTCTTTGTCCTCATGCACACACAAACACACACATTAAAAATTTTCAATGCGCCCAGACCAGCAGAGGCAGCAGCCGGAGCAGCTGCAGCCTGCGCCCTCTGCTGCCCGCCCGCCCGCGGGGGGGGGGGGGGGGGGCCCTCGCCTTCCCGCCCGCCCCTATTGTTCCGACCCGGCCTCCCGCCCTTCGCCTTCCCGCCCGCTCTCCTTTTCCCCTCAGTTACCTCGCGCCTGCAGTTTTTGGCTTTCACCCCCACCAGTGACCAAAGACCTGACCACTCAGAGTCCAGCTCCTTAGAACACTGCTCAACATGGACACCGGTGTGATTGAAGGTGGATTAAATGTCACTCTCACCATCCGGCTACTTATGCATGGAAAGGAAGTTGGCAGTATCATCGGGAAGAAAGGAGAATCAGTTAAGAAGATGCATGAGGAGAGTGGTGCATGTATCAACATCTCAGAAGGGAATTATCCTGAGAGGATTATCACTTTGGTTGGACCCACTAATGCCATCTTCAAAGGCTTTGCTATGGAAGAGGACATCAGCAGCTCTATGACCAATAGCACAGCTGCCAGTAGACCCCCAGTCACCCTGAGGCTGGTGGTCCCTGCTAGTCAGTGTGGCTCTCTCATTGGGAAAGGTGGTTGCAAGATCAAGGAAATACGTGAGAGTACAGGGGCTCAGGTCCAGGTGGCAGGAGATATGCTCCCCAACTCAACTGAGGGGCCATCACTATTGCTGGCATTCCGCAGTCCATCATTGAGTGTGTGAAACAGATCTGCGTGGTCATGTTGGAGACTCTCTCCCAGTCCCCCCTGAAGGGTGTGACCATCCCGTACCAGCCCAAGCCGTCCAGTTCTCCAGTCATCTTTGATGACTGCAGGTGGTCAGGACAGGTACAGCACAGGTAGCGACAGTGCGAGCTTTCCCCACACCACCCCATCCATGTGCCTCAACTCTGACCTGAAGGGACCACCTCTAGAAGCCTATACCATTCAAGGACAGTATGCCATTCCACAGCCAGATTTGACCAAGCTGCACCAGTTGGCAATGCAACAGTCTCATTTTCCCATGACGCATGGCAAGACCGCATTCAGTGCAGGTTTGGATGCATCTGCTCAGACTACTTCTCATGAACTCACCATTCCAAACAATTTGATTGGCTGCATACTCGGGTGTCAAGGCGCCAAAATCAATGAGATCCGTCAGATGTCTGGGGCACAGATCAAAATTGCGAACCCAGTGGAAGGATCTACTGATAGGCAGATTACCATCACTGGATCTGCTGCCAGCATTAGCCTGGCTCAATATCTAATCAATGTCAGGCTTTCCTCGGAGACGGGTGGCATGGGAGCAGCTAGAACAATGCAGACTCATCCATAATCCATTTCTGCTGTTCACCACCACCCATGATCCATCTGTGTAGTTTCTGAACAGTCAGTGATTCCAGGTTTTAAATAGTTTGTAAATTTTCAGTTTCTACACACTTTATCATCCACTCGTGATTTTTTAATTAAAGCGTTTTAATTCCTTTCTCTGTTCAGCTGTTAATGCTGAGATCCATATTTAGTTTTATAAGCTTCTCCCTGTTTTGTTTTTGTTTTGTTTTGTTTTTTGGGGGGGGGATTTTTGGCTCATGAAATTTTTTTGTTTGTCATGGAAATGTACGAGTGGAATATTAATACATTTCAGTTTAGTTCTGTAATGTCAGGAATTTTTCAAAAAAATTAAAAGATGGACTGGAGCTTTTTCTTTGTGAATAGAAAAAAAATTTTTTTCAATGCCTCTTATTACAAAAGAAAAGCGGAAAATCCTTAACCAATATTACAAGGGCCAACATGATTTTGCCCTCTACATCTACATTATGTAGCACTTCTTGCTACTTCAGACTCTCAGCTCTGGCCAGCTGGGCTTTTCAATTTCTTTTGAGCTCCATGTTGTCTGCAGCTTAGGAATCTTTGTCATGCTATTTTGCCTGCTTCCACTTCCCTCCTGTCCCGTTTATCACAACAAACTTTTATTCATACTTAAGATCAAATTTGGAGTCATTTCCTCAGAAAACTTTCGCTGCACCCAATTCCAGATCCAGTTATTTTGTAATGGAGCCTATAGAATTATATTGCTTCCTTTCAAAACTGGTATCTCAGTTCATATGCACACTTTTATCAGTATCTGCAATTTGTAGATTAATAGCAAGAACGCTTAAGCCCAGGAGATCAAGGATAGCAATAAAAAGCAGTTTCATGAAGCTTTTTCAAAACTTGACTCAAATCCTCTTAGAACCACTAATGGGTAATATGCAAAGATAGAATTGTGTCACATGCCTAACTAGAGATTTTGTTTGGTGAGGATGTGAGTTAGTTAACTAAGCTTCATAATTACATTTAATTGGTATGTCTGTTATTCACTCAAACATACAGCTTTTAAGTCACTTATTTTTTTATTTGAACATATATAATTGCCTGTATTGATTTAAACAGGAAAGCAACAAAACTATTTGAATACCCTGATTCAGTGACAGATCTATATTCTTTTGTTTAAATGATTTCTAAGGTACCTTGAGGATTCTTTTAAACTCTAACCTTTAACCTGACTATTTAATTAAATGCTTTCCAGTCATTTCATTGTTTTTTGAATCTTCTTGCATTGCTTCCCAAACTTAAACACTGAAGTACTTATGAATCTGATGGGCTTGAGATGCTTCCTAATGAAGTCTGGAGGGGAGATTTTTATTCCTCTCTTGACTTTTTGTCCTTCATTAAAGACAACTTTGAATTTATATTTTCATTAGGCCTCTTTCCAAGTGTTATCAATTGGTTGGTGATCTGATTACTAACTAAAGATCTGGAGTTCAAAATAGAGCTGCAGATCTTAAAATGTAGTGTGTGCGTGAGTGTGTGTGCATATGTGTCTGTATCTGTGTCTATCCATATAATATATACATAAGCACACACATTGGTGACTACATTGTTTTTTAGAACTCAATGTATCAAATGCATCCATCCATCCATTCATTCATTCATTCACTAAATAATTATTGAGTATCTGCTATGAGCCCAGGTACTCATTTAAACCAGCAGTCCCCAACCGTTTTTGGCACCAGGGACCGATTTCATGGAAGACAAGTTTTCCACGGACTGGGATGGGGATGGTTCCGGCAGTAATGCGAGCGATGGGGAGCGGCAGATGAACCTTTGCTCGCTTGCTCACTCGCCACTCATCTCCTACACAGTTTCAATCCCCTCTTTTCTTTGATGTTCTTCAGTCTTGAGGAGGAATGGGTGTGGAACAAGGAAATAAAGTTTTAGATTGAGAGGTTAATCATAAACTTGACAGAGGAACTCAGTTTTAGTTCTGTTTCTGTTTCAATAACACTGTCATTTAATTTACATTCTAGTAATGGAGACAGATAATGACAAGAAAATAAATAAAATATGTGCTCATAACAGTATATGTATAAGTGTATAACAGATAATGTATAAGTGTGATAGTTATACAACAGAGAACGATTGAGATAAGGAAGAGAGTTGCTACTTTATGTAGGGGGTCAGGGAAAATCTATCAGAAAATGTGATATTTGAATCAGACAAAGACATTAAAGCTGTTATTTTAACTATTTCCCATATGTTCAAAAGGTTGAATAAAGGCAAACACGATATAAAAAGACTCAAATTGAACTCTAGTATTAAACTACAATTTTTGAGGTGAAAAAATAATCAGATTAGGCAGCTTAGACTTTGCAGAAGGAAAGATTAGTTAACTTGAAGACATCACAGTACAAACTATCTGAAATAAAACACATCGATAAAAAAGAAATTTAAAAAATAAAAAGCAAAGTGCATCAGTAAGCTGTGGGACAACTTCAAACAGCCTAATAGATGTGTAGTTGAAGGCCCTGAATGGAGAAAGGGGAAAACTAAAAAAAAAAAAAAGAAAATATGATATTTGAGTTGTGACCAAAATAATTAGAAGGAATGAGCAAGATGACAATTTCAGAAAAAAAATTAGCTCAAAGTAAACTTAATTTAGCTTTGAGGTAGGAATTGAGTCCACCTTTCTATAGGTAGAAACTTTAATTGGTTGGGAAATATTTTCTAAATCCAAAAATCTTGGGCTTGTTCTATTTTTATTTCCTGCTTTGTGACTGCATGAAAGGGCAACACCTGGCTATTACTCATGAAGTCAAGGACTCTTCATACTTCTCAGATGAAATTTTTGTCCTGCTTGCCTCTGATTGACTATGCCATCTTGTTCAAATTACTTAACTTCTTGGATGCTGTTTTAAAAATTACTTAAAAGGTTTTTTTTTTTTTTTTTTTTTTAAGAGAACAATCATTCTTGTCCTGTTATCTTGCCAGAGGGTAAATTTGTAAGAGAAACTGTGTAGAGTCATATTTAAGGAGAAGATTTGGGAACTGGATTTGTAAAACTGGATTTGCTTGTGAGAGCTTAAGCAAATTACTTAGCATTTCTGAATCTCAGTTTCTAATCTGTAAATTATGGGATAATGGAATCCACATCAGAGCTATTGTGAGAATTAAAGGAGATAATTTATGGAAAGTATCTGGCACATAGGAAGTACTCTCAATAAATCTTAGGTATTATTACTATTAGTCAGAAAAAGTAGTGACCGTGAAAGTTCTTTGCAAGTGAAAGAAACTCTATAAACAGAGGCTATAATTACGTGTTTGGTAAGTAGTCACACAGTAATTATTGGGTAGTGGCTTTAAGCATTTTGCTAAAGAGTAGTCTTTATTTTTTTCTTAATTTGTGACATATTTTGAGTAGAGAATTGGGCTGTTTTAGAAACATTATAATCTACCATAATTCACCACTGTTTTTCAAAATTTTCTGTCCAGAAATAGCTTTTTCACTTGAGATATTAGACATGTAATAAGTCACCATATTTGTTATCTCCAGGGAGGTAAGTATTCCTTATCCTCTTATGGAGGGATGAATGTTTTCATCTGGCACTCTAATCTTAAAGAGACAAAGAAGTATTCCCTTCCTTAAGCACTGTGTACAAGGTGAACGAAGATAAATAGCAAGGCCACAGTGAATAATTATATACTAAACGAAATGTGCAATTATTAGTGATACTGTTTTACTTTTAGCAATTTAACTGTCTACCAGAAGACCATCCAAATATACTACATTATATTCTCTGGTTTTCTACTTCTTTGCCTACTGAAGCTTTTATAATGATTTACATTAGTAATGGCCTTTCTCCAGTTCACTTAATTTAATCATCCTCAGTTTATTCTTCCTTTGATGGAAAGCAATTAAAGAGAGTGTAGAGTTCCCCCAAATGACAGCCCTCACCTCAGTAGACCCAGGTGTATGATAGTATATACTTCTCAGCTGTGCAGTTGCTCTAGAAGTTCTGTCCATAAGGTAGGAATGATAGATTATAGCCCTACCTTAAGGCAGGAAAACAATCTTGGCTTGCAACAATAAGAAAACTAATGCAATAACAGTAATAGCAGACATTTCTCGGACACTCACTATGTGCCACATACTCTGCTAATCTATGTGGATTTCCTCACTTAATCCTGATTTCCAAACTATGAGAAAGGAATGTGTATGGTCCTTTTTATATAAATGGGGAAACAGGCCCAGAGAGCTAAGGTAACTTGCCATGACCATGTAGCCAGGGTCTGTTGGTACATATCCAGACTCAGGAGTCTAGTCTGACCTTAGAAGCTGTGCTCTTAACCACCACTGATCCGTATAAGCCAAATGATGTTATTCTCCCATGCACAACTCTCCGGAACTTTCTCTTAAGACTTCACAACTACTGGCCTCAATGTCCGAAACCCTCTTTTTCCCAGGTATTCATATATTTTACTTCCTCATTTCATTCAGGTCTGTGCTCAACATGCCATCTAAAAAAAGCAGGGCTTCCCTGGTGGCGCAGTAGTTGAGAGTCCGCCTGCCGATGCGGGGGACACGGGGTCGTGCCCCGGTCCGGGAAGATCCCGTGTGCAGCGGAGCGGCTGGGTCCGTGAGCCATGGCCGCTGAGCCTGCGAGTCCAGAGCCTGTGCTCCGCAATGGGAGAGGCCACGACAGTGAGAGGCCCGCATACCGCAAAAAAAAAAAAAAAAAGCAGCCCCTGCCACTCTATCTTTTAGCCTGCCTTTTTTTTCCTTCATAGGTCTTTTCATTACTGGACACCATATATTATCTGTTTAGTTAATATTCTTTCACTGCACCATAAGGATCCTGAAGACAGAGAATTTTTTTTGTGCTAAAACACTGTAGGATCTCAGTAAATGTTGAATGGAGAAATGTATGAATAGATATTAAATAATAAGCCGATGAGTAACAATATTAAGTACAGTGTCTGGCACAAAGAAAGCATTCAGTAGAGGTTGGTTCATTTTTTATAATAAAAAATATAATAATAATTATCATTATCAAAAGTGATGAGATGAAATAGAGTATAAAGAAAAACGCACTATTTTGAAATCCTCTGAAGAGACCTAAACAGCTGAGGTAGAGCCAATGATAGAGATAATTTTGCTAAAGAAAAGAAATAGCCCCTTATTTTCCTGGAAAAGGAAGAAAAAATATTCCAAATTGAATCTATTTTTTTTTAAATTATCAATAATTAACAGTCACTTCCAAATTCACATCATAAACTCTAGGCACAGAAGGAAACTTAACACATATAACATGTTTTTCCCGGGAGTGGAATTTTAAAATTTGAAGTATATCAGCCCTAGTTAAAAAATATATTACACACTTTATTTTGAAGCAAGTATACATCCATGTCATATGGTTTAGGTAAGATAAAATAATGTAAACTAGAATTTGGCATTATTTATATGTATTTGTTATATATTTTCTTGAACAGAGAGCAGAATTATTCTCAATATTCCTATATTCTTGAAGAACGGATTATTAAACTTACAGTAAACACAGAGAAAGGCAGCTAACTTATTGAATTACTAAAAATGATGTTCACATTCTATAGTTTATGATAACCACACTAAGTTTACTTTATGCATTACTTTTTAAGGATCTTTTGCTAAACACAATGCCAATTGGTTGTGCAGCATTGTTTTCCATAGCTCTCCTAAAGTGAACCGTGGATATTAGGTTATCACAATTCTCTAAACGATTCATATAAAACTAGTAGATTTTCTTAATCACAGAAATGTCACTTTCTATTTCCTCAGCTTAGAAATAAAGATGCATTATCTAGAGAAGTTGACTGGAATGTCTCTGACGATACTGTAAATTGTGAGAAACAATTATATAACTAACTTCTAGACTCTGGAGATGTAGTGGTAAACAATGCCAACATAGTCCTTCCAGTTGTGTAGTATTCATTATTTATAGTAGACATGAATGGATGTGGCTGCCTGGCTGATAATTCAATGGGAACAGAGAAAGTTTCCAGTTGCCAAATTTCTGCTATATTATTCTTAATTCTCTCATAACTGATACTTCTAAAAATGGATTCTGAGAGTCAATCCAAGTAATTTTTTATTATGTTTTTTAAAATCTGAGACTAAGAGTCCTCCCTCTGTCCTCGTTGATGGTAATAGCTAAGGCATGTGAAGCTTGTTAGCTGTTGACAGCTACATTTCCTTCTATACAGATAAAGCAAAGCCATAGTGTGAGAGAATAAAGTCAAGGTACATACAAAATGAGCAGTGAAGGCAACCCAGACTTATGGATGCCCTGTGTCCAGTTAAACTTGAAGCCCAGATGAACTCTGTATTTCTAGTGGTTTAATTATATGAGATAATCTAGTATATTTTAAATCAATATCCTTCTTTCTGCCTAAACTAATTTGAGTTATGTTTTTATCACTTACAACCAAATTAGTTGTAACTAATATTATTAGACCTACTATTTACCTGCTCACATCCAAATGCACAGTTATAAGCATCATCAATAAAGGAATTTGAAGTGAAAAGAAAGAAAACCAATTTTCCTCTGAATTTATCAAGAGAAAGCTTCTCATTTTATTCATGTTTTAAATCTTTATTGTCTAGTACATAGTAGGTATTTAAAATATTATTGCATGTGTGAATTAAATATATAAGTGGGCAAAAATTAGTGAATATTAAATACAGTGAAATGAAATGAAAACGATTATTGACATTTTGGGCATGAGAACTGAGAGAATGGTTGGGGGTGGTAGATAATATAAATATCATGTTGGAAAATATTTAGTTTGAGATGCAATAGGAAATCTAGCCCAGAAAATCTAGCCCAGAATCATTTTTCCTCTATCCCCTGTGGTTCAGTTGCATCATGAAATAATTCGTCTCTGTAATTTTATTTGTGTGATTCATTCACCTGGAATAACCCTACTTTTTCATCTCTTTTTTTTCTTTTTTCCTCAAAGTCCTATTTGTCCTTCAAGACCCTATTCAGATTCCATATCCTTCCAAACCCAATCCCAGTTCTACCCAATGGCCTGCATTTCTCCCTCATCTGGACCACTTTATATTTCAGATAGGTCTTTATGGAAGCACTTAACACAGTCTACCCTGTATTATGTTTACGTATACATGTTCTCTCTTCTTCAGTACGTTTTGAGTCCTTGAAAAGCAGGGATAAGTTTTTAGTTCTATTTAAAATTTCTAGACTGTTTCACACAAGGGATGTATGCCATATATGTATATGTATAGCATACAATATACTATCCTAATGGTGGCTAGAAATTTAAGACTAGAGAGTACGTAAAAGCTCAGCAATGTAGGCACATTAAACACTATATTTATGTACCAGATATATTAGAATAATAGATACAATAGATAAATATGTGTGGGGATACTCAGTTTGGGAAAGTGGCCTACGTGTCCAAACAAAATTAGTAACTATGTTGGAAGGATCAAAACTGGTAACACAGGTAATATAACTTTTAAACTATATCCATTTTTTTTAATACATTTATTTATTTTGGGCTGTGTTGGGTCTTCGTTGCTGCACGCGGGCTTTCTCTAGTTGTGGTGAACGGGGGCTGCTCTTCATTGCGGTGTGCGGGCTTCTCATTGCGGTGGCTTCTCTTGTTGCGGAACATGGGCTCAGTAGTTGTGGAAGCGTGGGCTTCAGTAGTTGTGGCGCGTGGGCTTCAGTAGTTGTGGCGCGCGGGCTCAGTAGCTCCGCGGCATGTGGGATCTTCCCGGACCAGGGCTCGAACCCATGTCCCCTATATTGGCAGGTGGATTCTTAACCACTGCGCCACCAGGGAAGTCCTAAACTATATCCATTTTTAAGGTATACAGATTCAAACTTATTTTCTTCTCTGTAGCTCAGGACTTAATTCTGTATGTATATGTGCTGCTGACCAGGATCTCTGAGAAATATAAGGTTTGAAAATATCGTACATTCATGTGGTTTGCATAAATTACTTTCTAGTTTTTTGTTTTTGGCTTTTTGTTTTGTTTTTTTCCCCAAATGGTTTATCAAGCTTGGGAGAAAATATTATGCATAATTACTACACCTTAGATTGCAATATACTATACCAAACTAATCATAGATATTTATAGCCTGCATAAACTCTGTTTGCCCATCCATGACAAGCATTTAATAAAGCTAGTTCATCTGGAAAGGAAGTTAAATTAAATAATCCAAAATGAATGTGATGCATATTCACAAAAATGTGGTGTTTAGATTGAGCTAACAAAAAGGAAGTCAGGCCCCAGCAAAGACAAACAAGCTAGAATTCAGTCTTTCTCTCCATATGATACATAAAGCCTTCACCCTACCTTTTGTGACCAGTCATTTTAGACATTGTACCTTGGTCTGTTTTTATTGAATCCTCTAAAATCCAATACATCTCTATTATATACTGCATAAATATAATAAAAAATTATCCTCCAGCTGCTGTATACAAATCTAAAAGCTATATAAGACTATTCAAATGAAATTTTCAAGGTAGATTTTACTTTCCTAACATGAGGGGAAAATTAATTGAAGTGTAAATGTAAAGCTAAAGGAAAGATGGTGAAGTAAATTCTGGTATTTTCAATCTTGATGAATGATCACACTGTTGAAATCATCTATTGAAAAGAAAAGCCCTGGGACATTTAATTGAAGATCATTTTCCACCACCATGCAAACTGAAGAAGCACCTAATAGCAGCAAATAGCAATGGTAGGCAAAGCTGTTTTGTCTCATGAACAGGCTATCAGACTATGATGTAGTCTACAATCTCTTATGTGCAATTCTAAAATCCAAATAGCCCTAAATATTAAAAAAAAAATCATTTGGTATCAAAACCTCTCTTGATCTGATAGAAGTGATGCATAGTCTTTTTGTGTGTGTGTGAATAGTCATACATTAAAGACATATTAATGGTGGTGTTATAGATGGTGCTTTTTTTCTAAATCAAAAACTTTTTGAATTCTGAAACACTTATGCCCCACTGACTCCAGATAAGGGATTTTAATTTATTTATTTATTTTTGGCTGCGTTGGGTCTTCGTTGCTGCGCGCGGGCTTTCTCTAGTTGCGGTGAGCCAGGGCTCCTCTTCATTGCGATGCGCAGGCTTCTCATTGCAGTGGCTTCTCCTGTTGCAGAGCACTGGCTCTAGGTGTGCAGACTCCAGTAGTTGTGGCACACAGGCTCAGTAGTTGTGGTGCATGGGCTTAGTTGCTCCATGGCATGTGGGATCTTCCCGGACCAGGGCTCAAACCTGTGTCCCCTGCATTGGCAGGTGGATTCTTAACCACTGCACCACCAGGGAAGTCCCGGAAAAGGGATTTTAGATGAAGTGAAATCAGTTTCCCCTCTCAAACCTGAAGCATCATCTCCCTCTTCACTCCAGACCACAAACAGACTTAAGTTTCTATTTGCATGTAATGATTTGAGACGAGTTTTGTTTAGGGACAGGATTTTGAGAAGGAAAAGGAATTAGACATTAAAAACATATTTTTGCCTCTTTTTCTACTCTGCTCAAATGAGATTTGACCACGTATGTTTAGAAGGGTATGAACCAGAAGTTGAAAAAAAATTTTTTCTGAGTTATTGAGAATTTGGGCCAAAGCAGATCCCTTTCATGATCCCTGTGATATAGTGAGGTATAGATCTGAGGAGAAGGCAAATATCCTCATCACTTCCGACTGGCACCATGAAAGCTGCAGTATTGGAAGCATAAAGAAACAAGACTCCTGACACGACCACTGGTGTTTATTTCATAAGATCCATGAGCAGTTTTAGCCACTGATTTGGAAGTGATTTGCCTTCAAATGACTTAAAGGCATTAGAAGTTAATAAATGAATTCTAGAGTAGACAAAGAATATCATGGGCATAAATTGGTGACTCTGACACTGAATTATGTGTCAAAGATATGTCTTTGGGGAATCCAAGAAATAAGTGAGGAACATTTTTAGGGAGCTAAGTTCTTGAAAATGCATGGAATTCAGAGCCATTCTAATAGGGACATAAATGTAAAAGTGGCATTGATAAGGTTAGGTAACATTTGGGTTTGGTAGTTTGGGGTTTCGTTTGTTTATTTTTACCATCAATAAGCAGCTGATAAAACTATGATATGGGCAACATGCTAAGATCACCAGTGCTCCTCAAAATACCACAAAACTCTCATTATCCTTATTAGCATTATTTTCTGCATTCTTCAATTAAAATTTCCAAACCTCAACATTAATTATTTGATTGTAAAAATTGGTATCTTTGCCTCTAAAGGAACACTGGTACTCGCTTCCAAATGCATTGGACATAACCCAGTAATGTCTTCTTGATTTGCCTATCATGCCTACATTAATTTCCATTGCCATATTTCAGGCGTTTATTAGTGCATACCTAATCTATGACAATAACGTCCTAACCGATGTCTGTATTTCCACTCTTTGATCCCTCCAACTCCTTCTTCTAATGTCCAAGTTTTGTTATTAAAGTCAGGTTTAATTAGTTAACTCCATTTTTAAAACCCTCTCACTGTTTTTCTTTGGGAGGAGAAATACCTCAAATTCTCATCCTAGAGGCTGTGGTCCTCATAATCTGAATCCAATACATATCCCAACTTTATTCTTCTTAAATCTTATCTTTCACCCTATGACACTAAACAGATTACTCCCACTCACCATTACTTAGATTTGCGATTTATTCCCCAGTGCCCATTGCTGTTTCCCCTGGAATGCATGTCCCAGTTTCTAGCCTCCCAGTAGAACAAGTCCAGACCAACCAGTTCATCCAGTTTACATGGATTTATTTTCTCTTTTAGGATTTTTATAAAATCAAAAGGAACTATCCCAACATAAATTCCCTTAAACAAAATGGTCCTTTTTTCTTCTTAGTAAGAAGGAGGTCATTTTCATTTTGTACTTATATTACAGATATCAGCAGAGATGGGTCTCAGTTTGACTATTAATCAGCACTTGTTCCACTATTTTTCTTGACAAGTGCTGAATAAACTTTGATGGGTTCGGCATCTGGAATGCAGTTAAATTTTGGAATGCAGTCAGGAATGGGTGTTCAGAGGCTGGGGCTCTGATGGTGAGATGTTATATGGATATGACTCTGGTGATTCCAACACTTTCTTTTTGGTCAAATTTATAACTTCTGCAGAACTGGAAGAACATTACTCACAATGATACTGGGCCATTTATAAGTTGTGCAGTTTAAACAAGTGAATCAATTGCCTCTTCATTTGCTAGCAAGCAAGGAGGGAGTGAAGAAGTCATTTATTAAATGTATTTCAGGTAACAGTGAAGATCTGGAATTGGATGTTCTCTTGAAAACATTGCTTGTTGACAGATGGAGGTATGAGGAGCATTGGGCTAAGGGTATCAAAAACATTGTTCGTTTGTTTCTATAAGAGGAGACATATATCCCAGATGTTTAACTTCTGGAAGATATGTCCAACACTATGTCTTGGATGTGAGAATGAGAGCCCATTTGCAGATTACAGAGGCAGTGTGTCCATGCCATTGTAGGCATTCAGAGGCACTTAGAATGACAGATGCCAAGCTCATCTTTTGTGGGGGGTGTGTGTGTGTGTAGCATTTCTTTGTAAATATTAAATATTTGAAATAGGTTTTATGAATAATTTTCAATAACCTTCCCATTTATCTACTTTCTATTAAGTCTGTAAGTCACACCATGTTCTGTAGCCTTTTTCCACCAGTCATATGCCTCCTTCCTTTTTCCTTGGCATCTTTATGTAGCTCATTATGGTATGTGTGTGGTGAGCAGGATCATGTTATTCTTCTCCCGGTTTGCCTTTCTCTTTACAAAGTTAAACTTTTACTCTTTCAGAAGTGTTGGGAAACTAGCTTCTGTTCTTATTTTTATGCTTTGCTATTCATTTCTTCCCCAGAGAAAAGAGGTAGACTTTAACTGGTGACTTTGGGGAAGGGACAAATATGCGTAACTTATCCATTCCTGAGCTCTTGCTTACTTGACAGTTTCACTCTTCTCTTCTGTTTTCTGTGTGATAAGCAAATGTTGGTTAGAGCTAAGGGCCTGTCTTCTAGCTTAAAACCTGGGGGATCATATCTCTATCCCTGCTGTTGAGACTCCTGCAACTGGTTAATTACCTACTTTGAAAACCTGTCTCAGCAAATGTGGATCCCAAGATCAAGAGGTAGGGGAAGAATTTGAATCAGCTGCTCTTGCAGTCCCAAACTGTTCTCCAAATCATCTGTGCCAACAATAAAGTTAATTTTTATACTTAGATATATTATCATAGAGATCTAAAAAAGAGTGAACATTGTATGTATTTTCTAAGTTCTTTTATGTAGTTTCTAACTCCATTCAGTGTTTTTTTTCACATCTAAGACTGTGAATATTTTCAAAAATGAAAAAAGTAAATTATTAAAATACTTTTTACCTAAGTTTATTGGTTCAATGCCTGATTCTTTGACAGAATGTTTGGTTTATTGCTAGAAAGTACTAAACTGGTACCATTTTGAATGATTTATTATCTCCTTAAACCTTCCCCTTTTAAAACAACTTGTGATATCATATTCATTAATACATTTGTAAATGTTTAATTATATATAGTATATTATTTACATTTACTAAATCAGAGGGACACTTATTTTGAATCCACACATAGCCGTTTCAACTTCAGTAATTACCAAGACAGACATGGACATGTTTTTTGGTTTTTTTTTCATCTACATCTGCTTCCTCTCTTCTCCTATTATTTTGAAGTAAACCCCAGAGAGCGTATTTTTTTCATCCATAAATGAGTGTGTATCTTTAAAGCGTAATTATTTTTAAAAATTAACCATAGTACCATTCTTGTACCTCAAAGGGATAATTTTTCAAATATTGTGAAATATTTAGTAGTATTGAAATTACCAATCCTCTCATAAATGTTATTTATCTTTTTTTATATGTTATTTACTTGGTCAGTATCCCAAAAAGGTTCACATGTCGTTTCATTGATATGTCACTTATGTTCCATTAGTCTTTAGGAATATTTCTCCCCCACCTCTCCCCAGCCCGTTTATATCTGAGGAGATTCCCATAGTTTAAATTCTGCTGATTACATTCCTATGGTAACTTTTCATATTTTCTTCTATCTTATTTTCCCTTAAATCACTCTCCAGTATGGTAACCACTAGATACATGTGGCTATTTAAAATTAATTTAAATATTCCCGTAACGGTAAAAAGTTCTACTGAAGAGTGCTGATCTAGAGGATTTATCAGATTCAGCTTCGATTTTTTGACAGTATTTCTTCAGAGTGGAGCTGTGTTCTTTCACCAGGAGCAATTTAATGCTTCTTCTCTGTGATGTTAGCAGCCATCACAGATCAATGTCCAGTTCCGTCATTCATTAGGGGTTGCACAATGATTATATTCTAATTCTATCATTTCTCCAATTATGGACTGAAACTATTATATAGAAAGAAACTCATGCATATCTACCCTATAACCAGTGATAACAGTTCATATAGAAACCGTGGAATCAATGCTTGATTTTTTTCTCTTCATTGGCTAGTTTCCAAAATCATGGATTGGTAACTAGCTTACTCCAGTTGCATATTTTTGAGGGGAGAGGGGAACATTAATATCAATTTGTGAATTTTAAAATGTTTGATGTGATTCAATTCATTGAATTTTTTATTCATATTAATGTTCCAAATGTCCACTCTGGCAACTCTTCAAGTTGGCACCTGAGCCTTTTTTTTTTTTTTTTTTTTTGCATGATCTTACAGTTCTTCATAGCTTCTTATTTTCTGGTGTGACAAAATGTTGCAGTTTATCAAGCACATTCCAGATCTAGACGTGGGCCCGACTAATTTCTTCAAGGAGCTCTGGCTATTTTTACCCAGAAGTAGCTTTGTTAGACTGTAATCTCAGTAGTAGGTGTTCATTGCTACCAGGTTTGACATGGTTTCTAGGCCTTTTTGGTGGACAGACTCAGGATTTTTTTTTTTTTAAGAGAAAGTACATTATGTACTCTTTAAAGATAAAATACATAAGCCCATTCTTCCATTTCCAATTGAATTCAGGACTACAAGGATTTTATCTAACCTGTACTACCTTATATCTGTATTTCCTTTTCTCCAGGCTCAGAAACCTGGTTGGCAAAGTTGTCAATAACAGAAATTATAGAATACAGTTAGTTACTCATTTGCTTTATCCTGTGATACAACGCAACAGCTTCAAAAATCCATCTTCAAAATTATGGCCAACATTATTACTACGTAAAAGGTTTTAAGTTTTTTTTTTTTTGTCCTTAGAGTATATAATTTAAAGGCTGCCACCGTCTACAGTCAAATTATTGTGTTTTAAAGTCACTTGGAATAATGAGCAATAGAAAAGTAGAAGATAGTGGCCATTGTTCATTGAATGCTTACTACTAGCTACATACTTCTCTGAGTGCTTTATAACACGGGTCCCCAACCCCCGGGCCATGGACTGGTACCTGTCCGCGGCCTGTTAGGAACCGGGACCCATAGCAGGAGGTGAATGGCGGGTGAGCGAGCAAAGCTTCATCTGCCACTCCCCATCACTCCCCTTACTGCCTGGACCATCCCTCACATTACCGTCTGAACTATCCCCTCACGCCTGTCCATGGAAAAATTGTCTTCCACGAAACTGGTCCCTGGTGCCAAAAACGTTGGGGCCCTCTGACTTATAAGGAATAATTCATAGTTTGGAAAATAAATCTGTGAGGTCAGTGCTATTTTAGATATGATGGAACTGAGGCAAAAATTGGTTTAATAACTTACTGAAGATTATAGGGACAGAAAATGGCTGAATAGGAGTTTGAATTCCAGGAGTCTAGCTCTAGAGCTCATGCACTTAACCACTTGATACCATCTAGGATTTATTAGAGGTGGTAGAACATGAAGCCCTGTAGAGAAGGAGAAACTATTGAATTCCTAGCAACAGTTATTTTAGATCCTGTAAGGTCCATATAAAATTTTGTTTCTGAGACTATGAGAGTTTTTTTGTTGTTTTTTTTGGTTTGCTTGTTTGTTTGTTTTTGTAATGTAAGCTAACTATTTTCTTACAACCAAATGATCTTAGACTGAGACAAGTTAATGGAATAATTTATATTGTGATTGAGAGAGGTCTAGATTGTATCCTAATCTTGATATAGCTAGAGTACAGCTAAGCACATTTTTTTCCCAAAAGAACTCCTGTTTAAAAATGAGACTCCTGTCCTGTCTGAAGTGAGCATTACAATATTTATATCTGTTTTTGATTTTCAAAAAAACTACAAATTTTGTAAATATGATCCAATCCATTTTTACATATAAAGCATGATACACTAATAACTATGTATTGGTGAATATAAGTTTTGGGGCTACATGAAAACACAATCTCTCCTCTTTTGAAAGTCAAGAAAGGTTGTGTTTATTTGCTCTTTTGGGTAAACATCTAGAATGGGATGTCTTTGCCTAATATAATACATAGCATTATAGTTTACTTTCAAAATATGTAAAAGCATCTATACCAGTGATCAAGATAAATTTATTAAGTTCCAGGTTGTACATTGATAATTTTAAAATCAAGGCATTTTCAAAATTAGAATATATTCTCGTAGCAAGTGAAGGCAAAGGAAAGGAGAAAAGAACTAAGATATAAAAAACAGAAAACAAAACAAAAAAATCCTTAATGTTTGAAAAAAGGAGCTTCCTGAAAAAAAATCAAATACTGCATGCTTATAGTATAACAGCTATGTTCACTTGTTTTGTAGGTTACTTTATATTAAGGTAGAGGCAAGAGAAACTTTGAAGAAGAATTCAAAGAGAATACACATGTAGCAGAATGGTCTAATGGAAAGACTAGGCTCTATTATACCTCTATTTTATCTAGCGTGGGAATGAAGCAAATGCTGTGTAGCTCCTCTTTCATCCCCCAGAGACCTCTCAGAGTTGGGTTTTACTTGGTGTGATTTCTCAGCGACTGATAGTTCTCTGTGAGCAGTGAATTCTCCAAGGGGACCTACTTACACTCATTGCAATATAGTAATCAGAGCAGGGGCTCTCTTGCTTAAAGGAAACTGGGAGATGGGGAGGAGGGTGTCTAAAGTCAAAATCTTATAAATCAAAGGCTTAAAAACAAACAAACAAATATTGTCAACCTACATTTCTCCTTACAGGAAGCTTTAAAAAGATAACCCACTGTGTATTACTTTACCCAAAGGCCAAAGGAAAAGTTTACTGGTTCAAAATCCCAACAAACCATATTTTCTTCATATAAAATTTATGAAAAAACACCTATAAAATTGCATAACTCCAAGTGAGGATAAGTCTTCTTTTGTGAAAAGGGCAAATATTCCTTTAACAAATGCTTCCATTGGCATATTGTTAATGGGGTTATCACGAAGGGCTTATGTGATGATCCAAGAGACAACTAAGAAATTTGGGATGCTTGTTCTTCTCTGTCAATCTGGTTTATGTTATTTCTGAGCCAAACTGTTGACCTTTTCTTACTTCTTTTGTTAAGCTGTGGCACCAAAAGGATTGCTTATCCAAACAATTTTAGAGAACCTTTTCACTGTGAGTATAGTAAGGGGGTTAAATTTATTGAATACTGCTGCATTTAACCTATTAAATTGGAACACGTTAATTAGATCTAATTGCAAAGTTGTTTTAATTGGAAAATCAAGCATTGCACTGATATTGGTGTGCATGATTAAACAAAGTAACTGAGGTCACCAGTAGATCGTGTAAGATTCATGCCTGTGATTGATTAAGTATGAAAGTTAATCAGTTTAATTTATGTGATTGATGTTGACTCTTTCCTTTTGAAATTGCCTGTTCGTATCTTATTTTATCAAGATACTCTGCATGGAATGTCAACTAAACTACAGTAGCTCTTCAATTTGTTTATTTTGGTATAGTGATGTGTTTATTTCTGATCTAAGTAATTTTAACATGGCTTTTGTGTCACTAATTAAGATTTTCAAGTTACTTGAGATAAAGTTAGATTTTCTATTAAGAAAATTTAATTTTCCTGGGGAAATAATTCAAGCAACATGGGAAACTTAACCTATTAGTTCCATTAGTAGTGGAGTTGATAGTTTATTGCCTTAAAACATATGCCACATAGCTCAGGAACAAAGATGTTCCTTTTTTAATCATCTCAGTGTCAATGTGCTTTGTGTTTCCCGATGACTATGATGATAATTGTAATAATAATGAGAAGATGAAGAACATTTATATAGTACTTATTATGTGCCAGGCATTGTTTTAATTTCATTAAATATAATAACCCATTTAATAACACATTATGTAAATGCATTTCCTTCTGTGAATTTTCTTTTATTAAAGTCACAGTGGTAATATCTTCTTATATATTGGATGCTGTCTCCTGCACAGTGGCAAACATACATTGTTAAGTCATAACAAGGTAACATTATTTGCCTAGGTAACATAATTAGTAGTCACTTGATAAATTTTCATATATAACATTGCCAAAAATGAACCTATTCATGTGATTGAATCTATACCTCGAATTAGTCAGGGTTCTCTAGGGAAACAACCAAAAGGAGATATCTATATCTGTATATCTTATCTTTCTATATCTCTATCGATCTGCCTATGTATCTATCTATCTATCTATAGAGAGAATTCTTTTAAGAATTTCTTTTAAGAATTAGCTCCTGAGATTTGGGTGGAGAGCCAGCAAGTCTGAAATTTGTAGGGCAGGCTGGCAGGCTGAACACTCGGGCAGGACATGATGCTGTAATTCTGAGTCTGAAATTGTGGGTTAGGCCACCAGGCTGGAAACTCAGGCAAGAGTTGATGCTGCAGTCTTGGAAAATTTCTTCTTCTCCAGGAAAACTTAAGTTTTGTTCTTAAGGACTTTAACTGATTAGATGAGACCCACCCACAATATTGAGAGTAATCTACTTTACTTAAAGGCAACTGTTTCTAGATGTTGACCACATCTACAAAACACCTTTACAGAAAAACCTAGATAAGTGTTTGATTAAATAACTTGGTACTATAGCCTAGCTGAGTTGATACATAAAATTCACCATCACATACTTTGAATTTATATGAATGGTGTATAAAGATGAGCAGGAGTCTTGGGAATAAATATATAATTAAATATAGTGAAACATCAATGTAGTATTGTTCCACAGCTACATAACAGTACTAATAACTTGTGACAAACATTGAAGTTTGGTTAACTGAACAACTTTTCTAAACTATTTTCTTCCTTTCCTTCTAATTTCCCAAACTCCCTCATAGCCTGGGGGCCATGGAAATCAGTTCTGTTGCAGAAGACATAAGTACAGGTCTGCTAAGGGAGGGATATTGTCATGTGGAAATTTTATTTTATTTTTTCTAAATAAAACAAATACTGCTGCATAGATTTTCCTCTTCCCTTTCTTCTTACCCAAGCTACAGAAATAAAGCCTACTAGAGCAGCAATGACTAGCAGCCATGAGGACAAAAGCCAACACGCTAAAGATGACCAACCTTTGAGATAGGAAGAACCAGCTTCCTGGAGGATAGTGCTGAGTTCTTACTCTAGGCTAATAGTCTCTGTCACTGGATTTCTTGTTACATAGGAAAAAAAGAAAAAAAAAAAAAGAGAAAAAAAACACTCCTCTTTAAGCTATTGCAAGATGTTTTCCTTGTAATTGTTTGTTGGTTTGTTTGTTTTTGTTTTTTGTTGGTCTCTGGACACGATCCTAACTGAAAGTTTTTCCTATTTTTATTAGTAAAGGGAGAATTAGTTTTTATCTATTGGTTATACAGAACAAACCATGACATAAAATTGAGCAGTCATCTTTCACAACCACTGTCTCTTTATCAGGAGAGACAACTCTAAAAGAATCTTGAAGCATTACAAACTTTATAAAACAAAATTAAGGGTTCCTACAAGAATATGCAACGTTGACTACAAGGGTTTATGAAATCATCTACATACTGTTCTTTTCTGAACTGTGTTACTCTCCTTATTCCTTAGTCACTGATATTACTTAATGTCTAATGTAAAGGATAATAGGGCCTATTTTTCTATGGATTCTTGGAGGGGAACACTCTAAGAAAGGAAAAGAAGGGAGATATAGGCAAATGTAAGTGTGAGAGTTGTGTAAGAATCTTTAGAATTAATGCTATACTTTTTTACAACTATGTATGAGATTAGCTTCTCCCCTCCCCAGGGATGAGAGGAAATGGTAGTGGTACCAAAAATATAGTTTTACCTTTGTTTTGTTCTCATATAACATTTAGTATCTGGTACACATTCATGAAGAAATATATATTGGGTCACTGAATAAAGGACAAGCAAACTAATTAAATGTCCAACTACCAGAGATATTCATGTCAGAAGTACTTAAAGAAGAACAGACAAAAATAACAAGAGCTTAGGCTGAGAAGGAAGTTTCAAGAGGATGACTTCTGTGAAATCTTGAAGTATGTAAACAAGAGGAATATCAGTTTACTTAGTAAAACCAAGACTATAACAGTAAGGGACACTTCTTGTAATTTTAAGTTAAAAATATTTTATAGGGATATCTTTTGCAGTTTAAAAATTTTAATACATGCATGTATGTGTGTTTGTATATATATATGTGTGTGTGTATATATATATGACGTAAAATAAGGAGTCTATTCCAAGGGTTTTAACAATCTTGAGGCATAAATACAGGCAGATCTTGGCGTTTCCATGTGTTACTTTGTTTGTTTACAATAGCTTCCTCCCTTGTTCAGAAGACCATGACTTCAGTGTCAGGCAAGTGGCATGTAAACATCCACTTCTATGTGTAGTGGAAAAGCTGCTTACAAACAGTAGTCAACACCTATAAATTTGGTGATTTTACATAAGATTTCCTATTTCTCAGTTCTCTTGAATATTAGGGAAAACGTGACAGCACTGAACCTGCTTTCCAAGATGGCATCCAAGATGGCTGGTGACAACAAATGCATATCCTAATAGGTTAAGGCATACAATCAGAATTCATTCCAGGTCCCAGTATGCCCTATTTTCTCCCCAACAATGAGACATTTATTCAGGTATTATTAATCAAGAAACCTGAATTACTGTTTGGGTATAGAAAAATACAGAAATATATATTTATAACAATACCTTTATCTAAAAGGGAAGACAAAATACAGGCCAGAAGGGCTTCTTGGTTCAAGGAAAATGTGATAATGCATATTTCAATTAGAGATTAAAGAATATTACACGTTTAATAGTAAATTGAGGGCTTCCCTGGTGGCGCAGTGGTTGAGAGTCCGCCTGCCGATGCAGGGGACACGGGTTTGTGCCCCGGTCCGGGAAGATCCCACATGCCGTGGAGTGGAAGTAAATTGACAGTATATCTATAACTATACTGCCCAATGTGGTAGCAACTAGCCTTTTGCAGCTATTGAACTCTTCAAATGTAGCTAGTCCAAATCAAATATGAGCTATAAGTTGAAATATACACTGAGTTTTGAATACTTAGTGAAAAAGAATTTATAACATTTCTTTAGCAACTTTTTAATTGATTATATGTTGAAATAAAATATTTTGATATAATGAATTATATAAATTGTACTATTAAAATTAATATCATTCATTTTGTTTTTATTTTATTAATATGATTACTATAAAATTAAAAATTCTATAAATGGTTTGCAAATGCCACTTGACTTATAAAATATTATACTTTTATTGGACTGTGCTATCCAGAGGATACATCTAGCCTATCTTTCCAGCTTCACTCATTTTTGTTACCTGTCTGGCACCTATAAACATATAAGATTTTAGCCCCCTGTATAGGATTAAAATTTGAAGCATTTCTATTTCATATAAAATATTTCATATCCATATGGAAAGCAAATATTTCAGTTCTACATAAATGAGAATTTTTGAGATATTTAAAAGCACTGTAAATAAGTAAATCCAACAAACTGTTCCATTGTACTTCGTTGTCATGATTTAGAAAACTGGTTTTACTCTTATAGAGTAAGGATGTCTTTGAGATAGTATTAAATAGTTATACACTATTTATAATATAAATCAGGATATCAATTTATGTACAAGTATTTTAAGCTGTGTAGACCAGTGTTAAGATGATACATTACAGATTCACAAATCATTAAGTGCATTGGATTTCAGAAATTATGTATTTTTATAAAGGTTATTACATTTCTGTACATTATTATATGTTATATCCACAACAAAATCTAGAGTAGCACTCTGTAATAAAAAAACATTACTATATCTCCTGTGAAATGTATGAACAATCACAGTGAATGTGTTTAATGAAATTGATAAGTCATATCTCACTGGTTCAAGTTTAGAATTTGTGAAAAGTTAAGTTCATGTCAGGACAGGTTTTGCCACCAAATGAGATATGAAAAAAACTTTTGTTGAGCACCACAAAAGTGCCCACTGGGATTATTTGGATTCATGATGCTATAAGACTAAGAATCAAAGAATACTTATATAACTAGCAGGATTAGTACTTTAGGTACTTGAAGACTTACCTGTTAATTTTATTATTTCATTTTTTCTGTCACTCAAATAGACTTAGTTCTTCAAGGTCTTTAAATGCCATTGTCTCTGGAACTTAGAAAAGGTGGAAAGAAATAAAAGTGATAGAAGTCTGCAACTTAAACTTAAGCAACAGAAAAGCTTTTCAGTAGGAATTATCCATTTTCATATTACGGTTTTAAAATGTCAGAAATTATATCTTTTGTTTCCTAAATTTAAGAACCAAACTTTTTTTTTTAATCTCCTGAAAATCATTGAGTTGTTTTATTACTTGCAGAAAGTGATACAGAAAAATAATGTTGAATTATCTGGTATCTCTTCTTTAGCATTTAAATACTTGCTTTGCATTTCCATCCCTCTTTCCATGGTCCTAATTGAATCTTCTGGCAAAATTATTGCTTTAGCCTCTTTTAAAATACCATATCTCCATATTTTTCCCATTTGGAATCTACTAGACTCTATACTGCCTTCAGGCTATGCTTCTCAACAGACCCCTGGTTAGGCAGTTTAGATCTATTTTTTCTCATTGAATTCTTAAAACAAAATTTGGATTATAAAATGGCATTAGGTAGCTCAGATTTTAAGAAACTTGTCCAAATTCAGGAATTTGGTAAGAGTTACAGTTAGGATTATAATTGTATCTTGAAGAAATAATTTTTGAATTTGTTTCCTCAGTGTCATTCTCTTTCAGGGGAAATCATCACAGGTTAACTAAATCATTTTCTATAACTTCTAGAGAATGCTCTAGAGAACTCACCATGAATTCAAACATATTTCAATAGAATAATTTATATAATCATGCTACAGGCTTTAAAACTACAAAGGCTATACAGGTGTTGTTTTTTGTTGTTGGTTGTGTGTTTGTTTTTAATTATCAGCACTAATAAATTAGTATCCAATTTGCATGCCTTTTTTTTTTTTTCTTGCTTAATTTATCTGGCTGGAACCCCCAGTTCAGGTTGAATGTTAAATAGAAGCCATGAAGTGGATATCTTTACCTTATTTCTTATCTGACAGGAAAAACTTACAGTGTTTCAGCATTAAGTATGATGTTAGCTGTAGGTTTTCTATAGATGACCTTTATCAGGTTGAAAACATTCCTTTCTGTTCCTGGTTTGTTGAGAATTTTTATCAGGAATGGACAGTGGATTTTCTCAAAGGCTTTTTCTATATTTATTGAAATGATCATATGTTTTCCTTTTTTCAGTTTGTTAATATGGTGATTTATATTACTTTTTGAATGTTTAAACCAGCCTTGCATTCCTAGGATAAACCCCATTTGGTCATGATTTATATTCCTGTTTATATATTGCTAGACTTGCTAAAATTATGTTAAATTTTCTTTTTTGCACTTATGTTTAAGAGGAATATTGGTGCATAGTTTACTTTCTTTATATAGTTTTTATCAGATTTTGTATTGAGGTAATGCTAGCCTTAAAGATTGAGTTAGGATGTATTCCCTTCCTTACAGTATTCAAGAAAAGTTTGTGTAGAAGTGGATTTTTTCCCTTTTAAATGCTTCATGGAAATCACCTGTGAAGACATTGAGACTTAGTGTTGTCTTTGTGCAAAGGTTATTAACTACAACTTGAATTTATTTAATAGATGTAGGATTATTCAGATTCTGTATTTCTACTTGAGTGAACTTTGGTAGTTTGTGTCTTTTAAAGATTTTTTTCCTTTCCATCTAAGCATGGACTTTATTGGCATAACATTTTTCATAGTACTCCTTGTTATGTTTTTAATTTCTTGTAAAAATCTGTAGTAATGCCACTTCTCTCATTCCTGAGATTGCTAATTTGTGTCAGCTCACCGTTTCTTCCTGGTTGGTCTGGGGAAAGGGTGGGTAATTTTATTAATCTTCTCAAATAGTCAGCTTTTGGTTTCTTTGTTTTTTTAGGTTTTCAGTATTTTATATAATCAATGTTTATTCTAAGTTGGGTTTCATTTCCTATTATTTTTCTAGTGTCTTATGGTGGATGCTGAGGTCATTGATTTGACTTTCTTTTCTAACATAGGTGTTTAACACTATAAAATTCCCCTAAGTTTTGCTTTGTCAACATCCGACAAAGCAAAGTTTAATAAGTTATATTTATTTTAATAGATAATAAGTTTAGTTTAATAAACTTGTTTAATAAGTTATATTTTTAATAAGTTATATTTTCATTTTTATTCATTACAAAATACTACTTTTCCTTTTGAATTATTTTTTGGTTCATGGATTATTTAAGGGTGTGTTACCTACTTTCCAAATGTTTGAACTTCTTTCCAGAGATCTTTCTGTTTTTAGTTTCTAATTTCACGTCATTATGGTCAGAGAACAAACTCTGTATACCTAAAATCATTTTAAATTTAATGAGACTTGTTTTATGGCTCCATTTATGGTTATATTGGTAAATGTTTGCTGTGTACTTCAGAAGAATGTGTATTCTGCTGTTGTTGGGCAGAGTGTTCTATAATGTCAATTATAAAATGTTGGTTGATTTTGTTGTTTAAATCTTCTACAACCTTACTGATTTTTCTGTCTACCTTTTGTATCAATTGTTGGAATATGGAAATCTTTCATTCTTATTATAAATGTATCCCTGAAGTTTTTATTAGTTTATGCTCCATGTATTTTGAAACGCTGGTATTAGGGGCATAAGAACTAAGTATTGTTACATCCTCCTGATTAATCAATCATTTATCATTCTTATAAAGAACTTCTTTATATCCCTGGTAACATTACGTGATCTGAAATTGTCTTGTCGGATACTGCTATAGCAATTCCAGCTTATTTTTGATTAGTATTGGCATGGTATGTTGTTTTCTTTTCTTTTACTTTTAATGTACTTGTGTTTTTATATTTAAGGCATGTTTCTTGTAGGTGTATATAGGTGGATTTTGTTTTCTTTTCCAATTTGATAGTCAGTGCTTTTTAATTGGTGATATCTAGACTATTTTTAATGTAATTATTGACATGTTTAGGTTAAAATGTATCATCATACTATTTATTTTCTGTTAATACCGCTGGTTCTTTGTTCCTTTTTTCTCCTTTCAGCCTTTTATGGATTAACTCAGTATTTTTTATGGTTCTATTTTGTCCCCCCTTTTTAAAAGAATTCCTTAGCTATAACTCTGTTTTATTATTTTAGTACAGTAAGAATATCTTTAAACATAAGGAAAAGTTGAGTGCCTGCTCCCAGCACTTGCATTCAACATTTTACTGAAGTTCCTAGCCAGACAGTAATTCATGAAATAAAATAAATTATAAAAGAATTATAAAGGAAGAAAGAAAACTGGAATTGTCTTCAGATGACTGCTTATCTCAAGTGCCCAAAAGAATCAATAAATAACGCAGTCCTTCAAGTGATGGCAGTTGCAGTTGTGGGTCTTACTGTTCCTCCCTTACCCTAGAGTATCTTCTCTTTTTCACCCTTTCTGCCATTCCAGCAAGCTGCAAAACCTGTGAAAAAAATGCCTCTGCACCTCTAGCTCTCGCGGAGGTTGGCGTCTTCAGAGGAGTCTCCTATTGCAGGGGGACCTTCAAGATGGCAGAGGCATAAGACATAGAGATCACATTCCTCTCCACAAATACATCAAAAATACATCTACATGTGGAGCACCTCCTACAGAACACCTACTGAACGCTGGCAGAAGACCTCAGACTTACCAAAAGGCAAGAAAATACACATATACCTGGCCGTGTGGCTGTCAGGGTCTTGGTGCTTTGGCCTGGTGTCAGGCCTGAGCCTCCGAGGAGGGAGAGCAGAGTTCAGGACATTGGGCCACAAGAGACCTCCCGGTCCCACATAATATCAGTCGGCGAGAGCTCTCCCAGAGATCTCCGTCTCACTGCTAAGACCCAGCTCCACCCAATGGCCAGGAAGCTCTGGTCCTGGATGCCCCATGCCAAACAAATAGCAAGACAGTAACACAACACCACCAATTAGCAGAGGCTGCCTAAAATCATAATAAGTTCACAGACATCCCACAACACACCACCAGATGTGGCCCTGCCCACCAGAAAGACAAGATCCAGCCCTACCCACCAGAACACAGGCACCAGTCCCCTGCACCAGGAACCCTACACAACCCACTGAACCAACCTAACCCACAGGGGGCAGATACCAAAAACAATGGGAACTACGAACTTGCAGGCTGCAAAAAGGAGACCTAAAATACAGTATGTTAAGCAAAATGAGAAGGCAAAGAAATATGAAGCAGATGAAGGAGCAAGGCAAAAACTCACCAGACAAACAAATGAAGAGGAAATAGGCAGTCTACCTGAAAAAGAATTCAGAGTAATGATAGTAAAGATGATCCAAAATCTTGGAAATAGAATGAAGAAAATACAAGAAACTTTAACAAGGACCTAGAAGAACTAAAGAGCAAACAAACAATGATGAACAACACAATAAATGAAATTGAGAATTCTCCAGAAGGAATCAATAGCAGAAAAATTGAGACAGAAGAACGAATAAGTGACCTGGAAGATAAAAGTGTGGGAATAACTACTGCAGAGCAGAATAAAGAAAAAAGAATGAAAAGAATTGAGGAACGTTTCAGAGACCTCGGGGACAAAATTAAATGCACCAACATTCGAATTATAGGCGTCCCAGAAGATGAAGAGAAAAAGAAAGGGACTGAGAAAATATTTGAAGAGATTATAGTTGAAAACTTCCCTAACATGGGAAAGGAAATAGTCAATCAAGTCAAGGAAGTGCAGAGAGTCCCATACAGGATAAATCCAAGAGGAAACATGCTAAGACACATATTAATCAAACTATCAAAAATTAAATACAAACAAAAAATATTAAAAGCCGCAAGGGAAAATAACAAATAACATATAAGGGAATCCTCATAAGGTTAACAGCTGATCTTTCAACACAAACACTGCAAGCCAGAAGGGAATGGCAGGACATATTTAAAATGATGAAAGGGAGAAACGTACAACCAAGATTACTCCACCCAGGAGGATCTCATTCAGATTTGATGGAGAAATTAAAACCTTTACAGACAAGCAAAAGTTAAGAGAATTCAGCACCACCAAACCAACAAATGCTAAAGGAGCTTCTCTAGGGAGGAAACACAAGAGAAGGAAAAGACCTACAATAACAAACCCCAAACAATTAAGAAACTGATAATAGGAACATACATATCGATAATTACCTTAAATGCAAATGGATTAAATGCCCCATCCTAAAGACATAGACTGGCTGATGGATACAAAAACACCACCTGTATATATGCTGTCTACAAGAGACCCACTTCAGACCTAGGGACACATACAGACTGAAAATGAAGGGATGGAAAAAGATATTCCATGCAAAAGGAAATCAAAAGAAAACTGGAGTAGCAATTCTCATATCAAACAAAATAGGGTTTAAAATAACAGCTATTACAAGAGACACTACATAATGATCAAAGGATCAATCCAAGAAGATATAACAATTGTAAATATTTATGCACCCAACATAGGAGCACCTCAATACATAAGGCAAATGCTAATAGCCATAAAAGGGGAAATAGACAGTAAGACAATCATAGTAGGGGACTTTAACACCCCACTTTCACCAATGGACAGATCATCCAAAATGAAAATAAATAAGGAAACACAAGCTTTAAATGACACATTATACAAGATGGACTTAATTGATATTTATGGGACATTTCATCCAAAAACAACAGAATACACTTTCTTCTCAAGTGCTCATGGAACACTCTCCAGGGTAGATCATATCTTGGGTCACAAATCAAGCCTTGGTAAATTTAAGAAAATTGAAATTGTATCAAGTATCTTTTCTGACCACAACACTATGAAACTAGATATCAATTACAGGAAAAAATAAAAATGTAAAAATTAGAAACACATGGAGGCTAAACAATACTCTACTAAATAACCAAGAGATCACTGAAGAAATCAAAGAGGAAATGAAAAAATACCTAGAAACAAATGACAATGAAAACATGATGACCCAAAACCTATGGGATGCAGCAAAAGCAGTTCTAAGAGGGAAGTTTATAGCAATAAAATCCTACCTCAAGAAACAAGAAAAATCTCAAACAACCTAACCTTACAACTAAAGCAGTCAGAAAAAGAAGAACAGGAACAACCCCAAAGTTAGCAGAAGGGAAGAAATCATAAAGATCAGATCAGAAATCAATGAAAAACAAATGAAGGAAACAATAGTAAAGATCAAAAAAACTAAAAGCTGGTTCTTGGAGAAGACAGACAAAATTGATAAACCATTAGCCAGACTCATCAAGAAAAAAAGGGAGAAGACTCAAATCAACAGAATGAGAAATGAAAAAGGAAAACTAACAACTGACACTGAAGAAATACAAAGGATCATGAGAGATTACTGCAAGCAACTATATGCCAATAAAATGGACAACCTGGAAGAAATGGCCAAATTCTTAGAAAAGCACAGCCTTCCAAGACTGAACCAGGAAGAAATAGAAAATATAAACAGACCAATCACAAGCACTGAAATTGAGACTGTGATTAAAAATCTTCCAACAAACAAAAGCCCAGGACCAGATGGCTTCACAGGGGAATTCTATCAAACATTTAGAGAAGAGCTAACACCTATCCTTCTCAGACCCCTCCAAAATATAGCAGAGGGAGGAACACTCCCAAACTCATTCTATGAGGCCACCATCACCCTGATACCAAAACCAGACAAAGATGTCACAAAAAAAAGAAAACAGTCTAATATCACTGATGAACATAGATGCAAAAATCCTCGACAAAGTACTAGCAATCAGAATCCAACAACACATTAAAAGGATCATACACCATGATGAAATGGGGTGCTTTGTGACCACCTAGAGGGGTGGGATAGGGAGGGTGGGAGGGGGACGTAAGAGGGAGGGGATATGGGGATATATGTATACATATACCTGATTCACTTTGCTATACAGCAGAAACTAACACAACATTGTAAAGCAATTATACTCCAATAAAAATGTAAAAAAATAAAAGTGCACTTCTGATGATTTGCATGTCTTTATTTTTCCTTTTTGAAAATTTGATAATAGATTTAGAGCTCAAAAAAAAGTGACCCAAATAATTTTTTCTCAAAATAAGAACACTTTTGGCAGGCATTGGGACAATATCAACTTAACTCCTTCACACAATACTGTTTTCACAATTCAGCTCCTTGAATGTGATTACTTTTCTAGCTGCAGGTGCTGCTCTTAAATATATGATGCCTACTGTGTTGTTAGATGAGTAGCAGATCTGAAGTTTGCAAAATTTGAATGAGAGGTACAGCCAGGTGCATAGAGTTTGTGAAGGCCAGATTCAATCCTGATGCTATGCAGTGTTAACTTGAAAGGATTGTTAGCCATAAAAAAGTAGCCCACTATGTACTCAGCTACACGTGAATTCAGCTGGTTAATGCAGGCTCCATTTCTTTGCTTGAGGTGAAATTCACATGAACTATAAATGCTTGATCAAGAGTATTTCTCTGACTTTGCCTGGCCAGGGAGGCCCATGGAGAGAAAAGCCCTAGGCCAGGAGCATCCTGCTGGCCAATTGTTTCCAGTCTACCACTCAGAAATGAGGAAAGAAATAGGGTATCATTAGGCTGCATGGAGAATTTAGGCTTTTTGACATTTCAGTTCCCAGCCTCTCAATAATGTTGGTTATTGCCCATTCACTTCCTGCTCTAAAACAAAACAAAAAAACTTCCAACCTGGAGATAGAGATCTTCTTTTTCTGTTTTCCATTTGAAACCACTAATGTCAAGTCTCAGGAAATGCTGAAATTGGTCTGATTATTTGCAGTGCCAGGACCAAAGGCATCAGCCTCTACTTATAAGAAGGGTTACAGTCTGGGTTGGAACTGGAACTGTAGAAGAATAATTAAGGATAGACTTAAGAAAGAGCTAGAGGGCTTCCCTGGTGGTGCAGTGGTTGACAGTCCGCCTGCTGATGCAGGGGACACGGGTTCATGCCCCGGTCCGGGAAGATCCCACATGCCGCGGAGCGGCTGGGCCCGTGAGCCATGGCCGCTGAGCCTGCACCTCCGGAGCCTGTGCTCCGCAACGGGAGAGGCCACAACAGTAAGAGGCCCGCGTACCGCAAAAGAAAGAAAGAGCTAGAGACCTGGATCTGGATAAGTGGAAGTAGAAGAGGATGGTGTAGTTGTACAAAGACAGAACCACCCAGTGAAACTAAACATGGCATTTTGGGAAGACTTTAAAATTAGAGAAGTAGAGAATTTCCCTCAAGATCACATACCAAGGAGACATCACTAAATATAAAGGCTGACGGCTTTTTCTGCCTTTCTTCATAAAATGGGAGATAAAGCATAAAAGATTACAGGTCAAGCAAAAGAGAAGGATGGTTCAGAACAAGATAAATATGGTGACAATGGTGTATTGGATGGGTAGCTTAGAATGTTTTATTCCTTCAACAAGTATTTATCGAACCACTATTTTTTGATCCAGGCACCATGAAAAGAGCTGGGGGTAGTACAATGTATAAAACCAGGCACAGTCTCAGGAATCTTCACTTCAGTAGAAAAAGAATGACACACGTAAATTTAAAATTATGTTAAAACTGCGTTATTGCTGGAAAGGAGAGTGACGTGATGGAGATTATGATAAGGAAACCACACTAATATACAGATTGTTCTTCCTTGAGAAAGTGAGTTTTGAACTGAGATAGGAGGAGAACAATAGCAGTTTGTCAAACGAAGAAGGATGGGTGGGGAGGAAGTAAGGTCTGGGCAGAGAAAACTGCATGCTAAAGGCCCGATGTCTGGAGTGTATTTGTTGTGAGTGATTAAGAATACGGAGCTAGAGAATGAAAACGAGCGTAGAAAAATGAGGACCCCAGATCTGATTATTCAGGGTCTTGTAAGCCATGTAAAGAAAACTTGTCTCTGTCTTAAGAGAACTGGAAGCCAAACTTCAGTGTGAACAAGGGACTTGCAATCAGTAAGAGGCAGATGTAGGCTGAGTGGTAAGGAGGCTACTTTTAGGAATGGAGAGGAGTGATGATGATAGATTGGTCCAGGGTGCTCATGGAAAGGATTAAGAGAAGGGAAAAATATGAGATATATTTGGGGGAAGAATTCAGTATGCAGTAAGAACCAGCAAATGCAGGTAATACCCGCCATCCCCAAACAGCAACATTTGTCAGAGCCTGTTCACCGTGCTAGGGCCAGTACGTCTGCAGGATGAATGCCACCCTCTGGGCCAGGTTCACAACTTTTAAGTGGTTCTTATCGTGATAAGAATAAATCTTAGCATAGAAAGTGTTGGTGCAAACAGGTAATTGAAAGTACTTGAGTAAAGAAAAACGTGTGCCTGTGGGCAGGGGAGAGCAAAAGCTTTAGAAGACAATTATGATACTTCTTAATATTTTTTCCTTAAGTTCATATAAATAACATTCCCTGCCCAAGCTTTATGTGATATGGAGATAGAGAATGAAGGACCATGTAGAATGGAGGGAAAAAAATGTAGAAAACTAACACATCCTAGAATCCTGCCACTCATGTTGTTTCCTCTTTCAGGAGGCTTCTAAGAAATGCAGAATCTCAGATTGAAACTCAATTCTACTAGATCAGAATCTGCATTTTAACAGATCTCTGGGTGATTTGGATGCACTCTCAAGTTGGAGAATCGCTATTTAAAAAATATATACAATAAGCATCTCAGAGATGGGGTGGGGCACTGTGCTAGTACACATTAGTTGCAAATTGCGGCCCTTTTGCTACTCAGCCTCCTTCAGCATACACAGTCACACAACATGACGTGAAGTTTATTTTTGTATGTTGTACGTATGCTCAAACATTGCATTAGCCATAGGTCTATCTAATGCTATTCAGAATTGAAATAAAAGAAAAGCACACCAACTTCTGTAAATGACAATGAATGAAAGTAAAGTCGATAGCAATGACAGATGAGAAAGAAAAGCCTAAGTCAGAGCTCACATTTAATAAAAAGCAAGTTCCACCGGAGAGTTTGAGAAAGATTGTATTGCTAACAGCAAAATTAAGTCAGAAGATCAAAGTTCTTCTTGCAGGCTGTCTGCCTATGGATTTCTTACCATTTTCCCTCTTTTCTTTCAAAAACAAACTGCCTACCATTCTAGTTATCTACTGTTGCATAACAAATCACCCCAATATTTACTGGCTTAAGACAACAATGTATTATTACCTCTCATGGATCTGCAAATTGAGCAGGCTCATCTGAGTGGTTCTAGTTTCAGGTCTTTTTAGTCAAATGGAGTCTGAGTTTGGGGACATTTGAAGGCTTGATTGTGTCCTGTGTCTAAGGTTGTTCATTATGTGACCGACAGCTAGGGCCAGCTGTCCCCTGGTAGCTGAGCTGGTATGTTTATTTGAATGGCTATACATGGTTTCTCCACGTACTTGTCTTCTCATTGCAGAGAGAAACAGAGAGAGGAGAAAAGAAGAGAGGAGAGGAAGAGGAAGAGGAGAGAGGAGAGGGGAAGAGAGAGGAGGGAGAGAGAGAGGAAAAGAAATATTTTTAAAGAACACTAGACAAACGAGCAGAATTTGCACAGGTAGGACAGAATATATAATCACTACAAATTAGATGCTGTTTTCACCCCTCCCTAAATATAGATTTCATTTGCATCATCATCTCATCTACTAAATGTCATTTTAAAATGTGAATTTTTAAATGTCAGCTAACAAGGAAGTTTGACTACTCAATCTCTCTTGTTATTCTGACTCCGCCAGTCTATTATTAGGGACATTTTAGCAGTTGATTGCTGATATTCCTAATTAAGTATTGCTTGGTGTAAACTGATTGAAGGGGACATAATTTTTAAAAAATCATGTGGTATAGAATCTGCTGGATAGTTATAGTTCAGTTGCATGTCCCTTTCTTGGCCAAAATGCATCAAGTAGATTTGCACAAAGATATATAAAATTGTAATATAATTGTTAAAACTCCCACTGAGCCACAAATTACACGCTCTTAAAGTCCACTACTCAGGGGTTTCATTGAAGAAATTTCTGTTTCAGATGGAAGAAGGGACAAGAAGCCTACACAAACTAGAAAACCTTTAAAATCTTTTTCACTTGATAACCCTATAATTCTTGTGTCCCTTCTACATTTAACTTGGGTACATCATGGTGGGTTTTCTCCTCAACTTAAGCCCCTTAGATGCTTTCTGAAAGAGACTCAATTAATTGCTGCTGCCATTGTCACAATGAAATTACCTATCTTGTGAAAAACCTGACTCTAATTAATGTTGTAGCATATGCGCATTAATCTGTCTGCTCCTCCAGTTCTCTAATGAGACACAAACTCACTACAAGATCTTTCTTAAAAAATAATAAACTGATTGACTTGGCGTGACACCATCACCTAATTAATAAAATGGTGACAATTTTGAAATCCCTGTACTGTGATTTTCTTTAAAGAAAACTGTTTTGCAGATTTGTAAAGGGACCCAAGAAAGGATGTAAATTTAGCAGTTAACAACCTTTGACTAAAGAAACAAGGGCTTAGATGGAATCAATATTGCCAGAAAGAATTTCCCCCAAACAGTCCAAGAAACCTGGAAATGCAAGAAAATAAATCTGCATCAGAGAAAATGGTCTGTTTATAGTGACATCTAGTGGTATTCATTTTCATGCTTACCCATTCCTAAATGAATTCCCAGGGAAGATGACAAATACAGAAAACTTACTATTTATTTTTTTTATCAGTACAAATATGTAATGGATGTAACATGTAATTGGAGTAACAAAAATTAGTGTTTCACAAAACTTCATGAATTAGTATCATCAGGTGATTTGAAGAAACTGGTGTGGGTAAATGGATTATGATGGGGGTGATAAGCACAACAAGGGGAGTAATGTCTGCCTTTATGTATAAATAGATATATTTCTTGATTTTGAAACATGTGACCCGTATTTTTTTTTCATATCTTTATTTCGGGTGAATGAAACCAACTAATCAGGAGATTCATAGTGTAAATACCTTTGTGAAAAATGAATCATCTTGTGGCAAATCTATCTTAAACTAAGATTACTAAAAGGACTACATTTCCAAAGGGTTTCTGATAATTTACACAAGTACCGTTTGACTCACTGTACTAAAAATACCTGTGTGCAGGGGTTGGGCAGGGGGCAGAGTGAGATGTGGAAGCAGAATATAATCCTAAATTTTCCTGACAATTATGTTAGACCTTTTGTTTAGAACACATTTTTTAAATGTTGGAGATTAAAAGAAGAGTAAAATGTTGAAATAAAACAAACGACAGTACTTCAAAATAGTAAGCAACAGCTAATAAAAGTTGTAGGCTTGTTACAGTTTAAGGGGCTTATGAAGTTGCTAAATTTGCTTCAGCTACTTCAGAAGAGAAGAAATTTTGACAAGCAACACTTTTTCAGAGGAAGTTTTTGCTTTGCACCAGTTCTGACACTTGTCCTTCTGGGAGAGCCCACAGAGAAATCCATCTTATGCATTACTGTTATCATACCTTCTGGATCATTTTAGGGCAGACCTTATCCATTATAGACAGATGCCTTAACTCAACACTTCATTCAACTAATATTAATGGCCACCCATGTGTCAAACTGTGAATGAGTCTGAACCAGTACAAGCTCTTAATCCTTGAAAGTCCATGTCTTCACTTCTTTACTGAAAAGCTTCCCTGGTGTGACACAATTTTTATCTCTAGCACTGTCCCATTTTCAGCAGTTTTCATCAATATTCTATGATATTAAAGTTTCAGAGTGTCCTTGAAGTTTATGTCTGTCCACTTGTACCCTCTGTACTTCAAGGCACATAGAAACTGCTTTGACCTTTGAGACCATCTTTTCTCTTCGCAAGATGAATCCCACACAGCTTGACACAGTAAGCATTACTTCAAAAGCGTACCATTCTACTTTATTCTCCCATGTGATAACCATTTTGCCTGCAAGTGTCATGGGTGAGTATTTTGAAAGACCAAATGTGACAATAATACCTCCAAGTTCTACTCAGAGCATTTTGTAAAACACCTTCTCCTTAGAATATATAATAAAGTTGACTTGACTTTTTCATGAATTAAAATTTATCATTGAGGCATAAGTTAGTTATACAGTGGCATGATTTAAATACCATTTCTTACCCACAGAAGGGAATTACGGTAAACAGATTCATAGAATTTCTAGCCTAAAAATTTGTCTGGGTGTTCTAGGGCATAGCCACAGGCAGATTTCAGAAGCTTTTTAAACATGGGAATTGAAAATGCTTCATACATGTACCTAAGGATAAGGAGAAAAAATTTTACTTTTAACATCTATCCACAGGCTTGAATTTGACTGACCAAATCTTCCTAAAGGAACATATTAAGATTCAGCAGAAATATTTAGTGATGCAACATGTCAAGGACTCAGTGTACGTTTGCAACTTTAAGAATATACAATACCTTTCCATCACCTTTGGTTTTACTATGTGCTGAAAAATGTAGCCACTGCCTGGCAAAGTGTCATCTGTCCTGGTGTAAGACAAAATATCAATGAATTTTTGTTATTTTGACAGTGGCCAGAATCTCTGCAATATTTTGCAAAAGGCATTTTGATGGTAGCATACAGTCAATAGCCCCTAGAGGTGTATACATGTACATATTGAAATTTATCAGTGATAATTTAAAATAAGTAATGGGATATTAATCTTAACTATCATGCCACCAAATGTGTCACATATTCTTCCATTAGCGATTGTAATAAATATCACAAGTGTTTTATTGCTTTACTCAGAATAATCAGCCATATGTAACTCTCCTATCTCTCCTTTTTCTGTCTTACTCTGCTTTTATTTCATCTGGCTGGGTGCCTCACGACTCATAAGTTCAATCTAAACTTCAGTCAGTTGATATTCATCTTTGTAGGGCTGACCCAGCTTTCAAGTTCAGAGTGAATTCCATCTTCTACAAGAATGAGTCTTTGGTTACTCTGGCCTGGCAACTCTCAGATCAGCTTACTTATTAGAATCACCAGGGAATGAAAAAAAAATGTATACACACACACACACACACACACACACACGTAAATATCAGACCCCCAACTCAGATATTCTGTACTATGGCTTAACGTCCTTGTGATTTTAATTGTATAGCCATGATTGATAATTCTGGCATCTGGTTTCTGCTCCACCAGTAATTCTCATTTTTCTTTTTTTGGTGAGATGGGGAGAGAGGATGGGTGATATAAGCCAATGATACAAAATTCAAAAGATAGGAAACATATATATATATAAATAAAAAAAAAAAACCCCCTCCATTTACCCTAATTCTCAGCCACTCAGCTGTCTTCCCCAGAGGCAACTACTATTATATCTCATATCTCCTTTAGAAATAATGTATTCACAAATAGACATGATTTTTCCTTCAACAACTTCTCTCTGCTTCCCCCTTGCTATACAAAAGATAAGATACTATACTAACTTATATGAATATTGCTTTTTAAAATACTTGATAGTGCATATTAAAACCTTTCTGTATCAGAACATGTAATTTTGCTTCCTTCTCTTTAACAACAGCACAATATTTCATTCTGTGAAGAGGGCATACTTCATGTAACTGGTCCCCTTTGTAATGTTTCAGTCTGTGTATTTGCCTGTTCACCACTATGTCCACATGTGTGAGAATATCTGTAGAGTAAATATTTGAAGTGGATGTGCTAAATCCAAGATATAGTACATCTCTCATTTTGATAATTAATACCAGGTCACCCTCCAGAGTGAGGATGACTTGACACTCTCACGGACAACATGCAAGTCCTTTTTTTCTCTCTTGCCAACACAGCATATTAGCAACATTTTAATAACTATCAATGTTGACAGGTGAAAAAAAAAGTATTACATTGTGGTACTAAACGTCCCTCCTTCCTGAGGGTTGAGGTTGAATACCTTTTCTTATGCTTAAGAGCCATTTGTATTTCATCTTTTGTGTACTGTTTGCTCCTGTCCTTTACGCAGTTCCCTATTGGGTTGTTAGTTTTAACCTACTGGTTTCAAAGTTTATTTTATATATTAACAAAATCATTCTTTCATCTTGAGTTCCATATGGTGTTTTTTCCATATATAGAAATTTTTTTATTCTTCTATGAGATAATTTCTTAATTTGCTTTTTTAAAAAAAATTCTTTTCCATTATGGTTTATTACAAGATATTGAATATAGTTACCTGTGTTATACAGTAGGACCTTATTGTTTATCCATTCTATTTATAATAGTTTACATCTGCTAATCCCAAACTCCCAATCCAACCCTCCTGCATCCTGCTCCCCCTTGACAACCATAAGTCTGTTCTCTATGTCTGTGAATCTGTTTCTGTTTCATAGATAAGTTCATTTGTGACATATTTTAGATTCTACATATAAATGATATCATATGGTAATTGTCTTCCTCTTTCTGACTTACTTTGCTTACTATGATAATCTCTTGGTCCATGCATGCTGCTGCAAATGGCATCATTTCATTATTTTTTAAGGCTGACAGTATTCCATTGTATATATATACTGCATCTTCTTTATCCATTCATCTGTCAATGGACATTTAGGTTGTTTCTGTGTCTTGGCTATTGTGAATAGTGTGCTATGAACATAAGGGTGCATGTATCTTTTCAAATTATAGTTTTGTCTGGATATATGCCCGAGAGTGGGATTGCTGGAATATATGGCAACTCTATTTTTAGTTTTTTGAGGGACCTCCATACTGTTCTCCATAGTGGCTGTACCAGTTTATATTCCCACCAACAGTGTACTAGGGTTCCCTTTTCTCCACACCCTCTCCAGCATTTGTTATTTATAGACTTTTTAATGATGGCCCTTATTTTGCTTTTAATTTTTGTGGCACAATAGAAAGGATCTCTGTACTCTGAAACTTTTTAAATACCATAAAAGCCTGTATTTTTATAGTTTCACTTTTATATCTAAATATTTGATCAATCTAAATTTTATTATAAATTTATAGTGTTCATTAGTATTTATTTTTTTATATTTTAATATTTATTAGATTTAAGTTGACATACAAATATTAATATGCTATAATACATGAAATAAGTTTAAAAATAATGAAAACAATGAAGAAAAAAATTGGTCCAAGTAAAGCAGGGATGTATGTGAGTTTAATATATAAATTACATGTAGCGGAGAAAAATATTCCATTTAATAATGGACCACAAATTTGGCCATAAACTGTCTGATAGACAATGTGAGAAGGAAATATGTGATAATATAATCAGTTGTTAACTTTATATGATCATTAAAGTTAACACACCCATGCACACACACACAAATACACACATACCCCTTATTTATCAAGACAATCAAAATATCTCCTAACACTAAAAATAAAAATAAATTTCTTCCCTGCATTTTCAGGAAAATATCCTTAAACAATGAGCAGACTCCATTAATCTGTTTATAGTACAAGGCTAGCAGCATCAAATCAACCACAGTTTAGTAAACCAGTGCTACATATATGGGTCCCCAGAATGATTTGATTGAGGCATAAGATATGTTTGATATGTGTCAAGGAAGTTTTTTTTTTAATTTAGAGAAATGATGGACTACATATCTTTCAGATATTCTCTAAAAAGTTAGTTTCTTCAACTGAGCTTTAAAAAGTACATTGTAGACACAGATTTCAAAAATAGACTTTTTGAAAGTATACCTATTCTAATTTTCCAGTTAAAAGCAGTACACAATCATTAATGTTTACTCTCTGACTTACCTTATAAGTCATTCTTTACATTATGAGATCTCAAAGGCAGAGATATATTTATGATTATATTTATACTTATACATTTATACTTAACTCTGCATAATATATGACTTTAGGAAGTTGGTTGGTTCTCAGTAAAATCTTATTGAGTCACATGAAAATGGTTCTGTTTTCATGAAAGTGTTTAGAGATAGGAAGTGATACGATTTTTTAAAAACCAAAATAGCACAGGGAATTCTACTCAAAACTCTGTAATGGCCCATATGGGAAAAGAAGCTAAAAAAGAGTGGAGATATATATATGTATAACTCATTTGCTTTGCTGTATACCTGAAACTAGCACAACATTGTAAATCAACTATATTCCAATAAAAAAATTTTAAAAATTAAAAAAAATAAAAACCCAAATTGTAGTATTTTGCTAATACACAATTATCTTAACCTTATGCATAACCAAAAAGTAAGTTTTGGTTTATTTTAGTTTGATTTGTACAAGTGTGTTTTCTGATAAGCAGACTAAGAGCAAATAATAACTTTTGTTATTATAGATAACAACAGACATTATAGATAACAACAGACATCTGTTGTTAAATCTGACATCAGATTTCATTTGTATCGCCTTTGTAGGTTCTATCAGTTGAAGGAGCTTGTCTGTCTTGTTCACCCTTGTACTTCCAGCATTGAGAACAGTGCCTACAATATTAAGCATTTCTCGAATTAATGAATGAATAAGAACTTATGTTAGTTTTTGACATGAAGTAGCTTAATAGGCTAGAGACACATGATTATACATCCCTCAAAAAGAATAAAGTATACATAAAGTATATACTTTAAAGTATAATGTTCTAGTATGAATAACCATGTGGTAGCTAAGTAGAGTTTTCTAGAAAGTGGCAGAATACTATTACTGTAAGCTAATTGCTAATCGTATTTTATAAAATTGCTTAGTCTCGCTGATTCTTTGGTAAATAGAAGTAAAAAAATACTTGATTGTGTTAGCATTATATTTCTGTGTGACAGAAAATACCATTCCTCTTAAATTTTTCATGTGGTCTTGTCCCAATATCTTATACTGATTGAATTCAGAACCCTTACTTGACTCTCCGTTATTTAAACTTTAGCTGATTATAAATGTATTGCCTCTTCTCCCAGATAAATGATAATACTAATATAATTACTATTTATAACTATAGTTTATTTTTCTATCTTATTGCATATTTCAGTACATTACACTTTCTGATTTTTTTCTTTTCTGCTTTTACTGGGTTTGTCATGTGTTGATTTAGAAGTTACAAACACGGTGATTGTTCTACGGATGGTTGTCCTGTACACCTATTTCCACATATATTTTCTTCTGTCGATTTGTTAGATGTATCAAATCTATAAAGTGCTTTTCTCCAATACTTAAAAAATGTTTATTCCTTTTTTTTCTGTATCCAGTGCTAATATTGAAAATTCTAATGCCAATTAGATGGTCTTTCTGTATGAGGGTTTTTAGAGTTATTCTGTCTTTGATATTCTTTATTGTCACTTAAATGTGTCTATATATGGGTTTTATATTCTCTCTCCTAATTAGTTCTCTGTCAGTGGTTTATGTCTGAGATCTGTAATCACTCTATTATACTAGTGTATTAATCAGCTCGGGCTGCTCAAGCCAAATACCACAGACTGGGTGACTTAAAGAACAGAAAATTTTTTTACTGTTCTGGAGGCTAGAAGTCTAAGATGAAGATCTGGCTGACTCAGCTTCTGATGAGAGCTGTCTTCCAGGCCTGTTGAAGGTCACTTTTCACTCTGCCCTCACATTGCCTTTTTTTGCATTGTGTGATTCTGATACTGCAAGTCTAGAGATTACATATTGTGAATCATGGCCTTAAATATGTCATTTCACCCGGGCTCCAATCTTGCCCATCTTCATCCAAAACACACACATTCTCTTTCACAATGGCTTTCTTTCCACCTAGTGATATCTTATATTTATTTACTTTTGTTCATTTTAATTTTTAATTACTTTTATATTGTTTTGGTTATCAATTCCTATGATCCATGCTTTTCTCTTACTTTTGTAGATTTCTTAGGGTTGACTTTTGAGGAGGGGACCTGGTGCCCATCTTATTTGCACTCTTAATAAAAACAAGAAGCCCCTTCATGGTTCCGTATTATAATTTTAAATGTTGTTATGCTTTTCTGAATATATATATTATAGAAAATATATATAATACAAACATTTGAAAACCAAATTTATCTTTAATTCCTCAAAACTAAGATAACAATCCTTAACTTTTTGGTCTAAATTCTTCTAGTCTCTTTCTTTTTTAAAAAAACTTACATAGATAAACTGTTGATGATTTATATTGTGGATTAGTTTTGGCCTGGATGTACATAGGTGACTTTTTATTTCCTGTATCAAGTGTTAAAATTAAATGCTGAATGGAGATATTCTTTTTAGAGCTAAATGTTCCCTTGATATCTTTGACTGTTGTAATGTAAATTTTCACAGTCTCCACATCTTTTACTTGAACTTACCCTTGTCAATTATAGGAGAACTCACATCTGCATTCCTTAGGTGGGAAAAAAATTATAAGATGTATGCCTGAAGAGTACTTGTTACTATCATGATTATTGGTAATAATAATGCCATACTCCTGAAATACTTATCAGAATCCACTCTGCTTATATTGCTAATAAGTGATCACTGAAAGCTTAGAGATAGCATAACTACATAGCTACATAGAGCATAACTACATAGCTTGAAGCAGTAGAAAGAATATTATTTAATGATTTTGTTTACCTTTCCCCTTTGCCATCTGTCTTCTTTCATAGTGTACCAACCTTTGGCATAAACACTACATGGAAGTGATAGCTAAGGCCAGGAACCCACCAATACATTAACTCATGGCTTATGTCAAAAGACAGAGACTTACTTTAAAAAAACACAAGGTACACAGTCCTGGATGCTAAATAATAATGACGATGTCAACTGGTAACATTTATGAAACAGTGTTCTATTAGGATCACTGCAATGTGTGATTTCTTTGGTTTATCTTGTTTAATTCTCACAACATAATAAGGTAGGCCTGTTACTAAGGTAAAGGTCATGTGTTTGAGTCAGCCCATTATTTGTTTATTCAGCAATTATTTATTTAGAGCCTATAGTTTGCTAGGCAATGTGTGTGGAGCTGAGGATCTAGGAGCCTATGTACCAGAAGAAAATACAGAAACAAACAAAAAACAAAAACAAAACCCCTGCTAATGCAAAGTGCTTTGAAGAAAATAAATAGGGTGATATGAATATGATCGGATGACTAGGGAGGGGCAGTTAGGGAGGACTTCTTCTAAGAGATGATACTTGGTGAGACAGTCACATGCTCACCAGTGTTCCAGATAAGCCACCAAGTTTAAATGCCTTGAAATTAGAATGATCATTCTATACTGTCCATTTCTTCCCTGGTAGTCTTCCTTGCTTTGAAGTCTACATTGTCTAATATTAGTATATAATTACTCCAACTGTCTTTTGATTAGTGGTCGCATAGCATTATTTTTGCAATCCCTTTACCTTTACCACAATTATATAATTAAATATGAAATAGGATTGTTGTGGATACATAAATATTTTTTAATCCATTCTGACAAATTCTGTCTTTTAATTGGTGAGTTTAAATCACTACATTTAATAAAATTATTGATATGTTTGGATTTAGGGCTGCCGTTTTACTATTTGTTTTCTGAATTTTCCCTCTAATTTTCATTCTTCTGTTTCCCCTTTCTTGCTTCCTTTTGAATTATTGAGTTTTTGATTATATCACTTTGTATAGTTTTTTAGTGGTTTTTTGGGGGGGTGATTATGGCACATATACTTATTTTTATTTTTCATTTTACAGAGACTTAATATTTTACCACTTCAAATGGTAAGCAGAAACCTTTCCACAGTGTAGGTCCTTTTACTCTCCTCCTTGTAGTTCTCAGATATTACAACTACATATATTGAATAACCCATTAGAAAATGTCATAATTTTTATTTTCAATCATCATGCATATTTTAAAGAACTAAAAAGGAAAATAGTCTGTTTTGTGTATCCAGATGTTTACCATTTCTGTTACTCTTCCTTTATTCCTTATGTTATAGGTTTCCTACTAATGATGCATCCTCTTAGTTTTGTTTCATCTGAGAATATCCTTATTTCACCTTCATTTCTAAAGAATATTTTCACTGGTTATAGAATTCTAATATAGAATTTTTCTGCAGCACTTTAAAAATATTGTTTCACTTCCTTCTGACTGTCATGGTTTCTGATATCAAATATAGTCATTTGAGTTAGTATCTCCATATGTAATGAGCCCTGGGCTGCAGTCAAGATTTTTGTATGTGTCTTTAATTTCAGAAGTTTGATTATGATGTCTCTGCAATGTGAGTTTCTTGAGTTTATTGTGCTTGGAATTTCCTGAGCCTCCCTCTTGCATCTGTAAGTTTGTCACTTTCACCAAATTAGAGAAGTTTTCAGTTATTCTTCTTCAAACACGTTTTTCTCTATCACATACTCTTTTTCTCTTTCTGTGACTCAGATGACACCAGTGTTAGACCTTTTGATATTGTCCCACAGGATATTGAGGCTGTTTTTATTATTATTATTTTTTAATCTCTTTTCCTCTCTCTTTTTCAGAATGCTTAATTTCTCATGATCCACCTTGAAGTTATCTGCTTCTTTACCATTATCCTATTTAGGCCATCTAGTGAATTTTCTATTTTGATTATTCGTCAGTCAAACAATTCCATTTCATTTATCTTTGTATATTCTAACTCTTTGCTGAGACTTTGGATCTTTCTGTTCATGACATGAGTGTTTGCATTTGCCTATTAAAGCATGGTTATAATAGCTCTTCTAATGTCTTTATTTGATAAGTATAACAACTCTGTTATCTTGGTTTTGCTATCTGTTGATTGTTTTAAGTGTTAAGATTTCCTTGATTCTTCACATGCCAAGCAATTTTGGATTGTATCCTGAACATTTTGAGTATTGTGTTACGAGACTCTCTTATTTAAATCATAAGAAGATGGCTCTTCTTTCAGGTTTAAGCTAAAAGCTCTGATCTACTTTTTTAGATTGTGGTTTCAATGTCTGTGCAGTTTTTAAAGTGTTTGCAGTGCTATTTGGATCACTTGGTGTGTTCACTTTCTAGCAGCCATTCTGTGCCTGGTCTATATTGTAGTCAGTTTTAAAGCCTTTGATATCCTATTTTGGGTCAGATCCCCACATGTTCAGTTCAGAGGTGAGCACAGGAGTTCATACACAATTTTATGGGATTGATCTCTCTCTCTTGAGCTCCCTCCTCTCTGAAAACTCCCTGATACTTCCCAGTCCCCTGCAGCTTCCTTTCCAGATCCTCTGGTCAGAGAGCTTGGGCTTTAGTTAACCTGCTTTTCCATGCACTTCCCACAACTGGGACTGAATTTGGAAGAAAGTGGTAAAAATAGAACAAGAAAAAGAGGCAACAAGCAACAGATTCATCCCCCTGCTCTTGAGATCATGGCTCCTCTGTTAAGAAAGTTTCCCTCCCTCAGAGTTTTAGGTGCCTGCTCAACCACCAGGGCTGCAGCTTCAGCTCTAGAGTTTCCCAGAGGCTAGAGAGTGCAAGAGAGAACGGAAAAGAGAAAGAAAAAGAACCACAGGGAATTCTCACACTTTCTCTGCATTTCAAGAGTCCTCTTTAGAGTACTTTGGAACTCCTGAAGCTCTTTCTGTCTTTAGTATGCAGTTTTGTGCTCCTTTGAGTCGGGGCCAGGCCAAGCAATACAGGAAGGGGGGAGAAATAGTAAATTCACTACCAGTTTAGTGGTACGTTGAATTCTGCTCTCATTTCCCAGTCCACCTGCTACCATTTGTTTTTCTGAGTCCTCAGATATTTATATTCCTTCCAAGATGTAAACTTGCATTCAGTGGGAGAGACCTCTATAACTGGAACCTCCCTGTCTTGGCTGTTTAAAAGCAGAATTTAAAAAGGTATCTGGAGAAGAATAAGTGATGGAAATTGGAGGAGGGATACAGTTAGGGCAATATTGTAAGTGGTAAGATGCTTGGATTTTATTCTAATAATAATGAGAAATCCCTGAGGATTTTAATCAAGATATATATATATAATCTGATTTACACTTCAAACAGAATACTTAGGTAGCTATATGGAAAATGAATTGTGGGAATTTAAGATATTTGTTGATACGTTAAACAATATCTGTTGCATACAGAAAAAAAAACATTTTAAAGTTAGGATCAAAATGATTTACCAATGGATAGAAGATAGGGAAACGTGAAAACAAAGGGATAAGGATGTTGGTATTTTTGGCTTGAACAGTTGGGTAAGTGACACTGACATTTACTGAGATTTGAAAGACTGTGGAAAACAAGGCTTGAGGCTAAATATTGATATAAGATATAAGAGGGTTTTTTGTTTGTTTTTTCTCTCCTTTGGTCATGCCACATTTGGCATGTCTGTTAAATATCCAAGCAGAGCTGCCAACTACTGGATACACTCTAGTCCATTGTCACAGATCCTACTGATGGTGAACCATCCTGGATATATATGACATAGGTCCTTAAAAACAACTCCTTTAAGAGTACTCGTAAAATACTCAAGAATATTTCTCATAAATACAATGTCCCAGTAATGCTATGTTACTTTATGCAAAACTCATTTTCTATTTACCTTAAAACTTTTCAGGAATGCATTTGGTGGCTTGATTGGAGGTCATTGCATAATAAGCCCAAAGTGCTTATATTTCATTATATTTTTATCATATTACAAATGTAAACAAGTACTTGTTTCTTTGATCTCTTTTATAATCAGAGTGCAATATATTGCACTACATTTCCCAATGTCTGAGTTATTCAATCTGGAATAACATCTTGCAAGGTCTTTATTTTATAGCTTACAGTGTTCTTTTCTCATTCCAAGTCACTTTGATGTCTCTCTGACTATGTGTAATGTCATCTGCTCTTCTGGTCTCTAGTGAACACCTAATGTTCAGAACACCCACTTAATGAAAACGGTTCAGTGCCTTCTGGATCTTTTTATCATCTGAAATTTAAAACTTAAAGACAACCTGGGTTTCTACTTTCTCACAAATCATGATAGTCTTTCAACAACTCACTTCATGAGAATTTTTATCCTGAAAACAGACAGCACACATCAGGAATGATGAACACATACATACACACATATGCTGTTCACATACATACACTGTACATACACACATTGTTCACATACATACACTGTAAACATACATATTTTTACATATACACAGACTGTATTCACACACACACATACACAGCAATGTTGGAGTGACCTATGTTTTCTACATCCTATCTGTAGCGTTCTCTCCAGAGGTGGGAAGTAACAGGAGCTGTGTTTCTGCAGAAAATAAGAGACAGAAGCAAAGTGGTATCTAATTAAAATGTTTACAACATTTCCCATGAGATATAAGCTACTGACATTTTCTGGACTGTAAGCCAAGAAACGCTTAGGATTATACAGATGTACTTTGCAAACTACAATTGCCATGCAGTGAAAACATAGCTTAGACACAGTTCAGGAAATATGGATTGGATAACCTTTCTTTGTAACTCAGAAATTAAAAGTTAGGTCCTATGAGAACTTATAGTAAGTTGAGCCGTTCATCTCTTCTCAAAGTAAATCAAAAATCCATTTCCTCTGCTTCATAGGCCTTCCTCCTCTAGAATAGTTTCCAACATCTGTATCTGAGTCTGCCAAAATCAGTGTTGCTTTGTTGTACCTCCTTCTCCTCCCAACTGCTTTTATCTCTACCAGAACACTGTTCTTTCCCCTAGTTGTCACACTCTTGTCCTCCAGCATTATAATATTTCTAAGATGTGAATGATGATACTGACCTCAGCTCCTCTTAATTGCCCTGTTCCTTAATTCCTCATAGTATAACTTATTCGTACATTCACATGACATATGTTTATTGAGCAACTACTTTGTTCAAGTACCCTTTGAGGGAAGAGGATGTATCAACAATCAGTGTAGACAGAACTCCTGTTCTCATAAAGCTCATATTTTAGTTCAGGGAGAGGACAAAGAATGAACGAGAAATAAGCAATCAATAGTTCTTTTTTTTTTGTATAGTGATGAATACCTTGAAGAAAATAAAACAAACAAAAGGAGAAGATAATGGTAAGGGAGAGGGTCATTTGGGCTTTTGCATTCAATCCCTCAGAATGCAAATCTTCACTTCTTTCCTTCAAGGATTTGTATTGCCGTAGAGTTGTTTTTTTCACCCACACAGGCATTTATGAGGCCACCAAATCTTCATTTTATTTCCCATAGTTCATTTTTATTAGTCTAAAATAACTATTTTTAGGAGAATAATGCAAAGTGCACTTTTTCACTTCAAGCTTAATTTCCTATTAGTGATAGATATAGGTCTTTGCATTATTATGTAGAACATCATCAGTTCCTCTTTTCTCACTCTCCTACCTCCAGACCATGCCCAGAGGTTCTTTTCTAATAGAAATATCTATCTAATTTTTTCTACTAATAATTTTTTCCAAAAAAAAAAATACACAGAATCTTTGTGAGGAAAGGAAATATTCCTATACTATTGAGCCAGAATAGATTCTTATGCAAACTTCTTTCTTTAAATAATCACTATGTGTGAAAAAGTGACAGCACACAAATATTCTTCCCTTGAACAAAGCAATGGATTACAGTGGAATGGGGGAGGGAAGAAATTTAATTATTTCAATAACATCACTTAGGAGAGTATCTTAATGCTTTGGAACTAAGGAAAGCATTCCAAATTAAGATTTCTACTAAACCAAATTTTACCTAGAAAATCTGCAGACACATTGAGGAGCTAAGCATGAAGTTGGGTAAAAAATGAGTATAACAAACCATTTTTACCTATTAATGAACCTGTATGAATTAACCACTATACCAAAAGCTATATGCTAACAATGACTCCTGAGTGACTACTACTTTTTTTTTTCTACTACTTTTATAAGGAATATTTTCTAGCACTCTTAAACTTTGTATTCTTACATCCTCTTCAAAAGGATTCTTTGAGCAAAGGTTCCATTTTCTTTACTTACTGATAATCACCACTTATCTAATGCACAATATCCACTTTGGTGGACTTTCCACATGTCCTTTGCATAGCAATAAATATGCATAAAAAGCAGAATGTAACTGAAATCATCTTGACATGCATGCTTTTAATAGATCTAAGCAGAAAGTTATATACAACATACTGCTTCGTAAGTATCAGTTATAGGGTGAATATATGGAGTTGCTTTTTTTTTTTTTTTGTCGGGGTGAGGAGAGCAGCATGATTGGTCTTATGTCTGTTACTGGAGAGTAGGTTCTTGTTCCATTGCAGAAAGAATTCAGAGACACAGAGACCAAAAGAGCAAAACCATGATTTATTAAGCAACAGTACACTCTCGGGAGGGCGAGCAGGCAGGCTCAGGTGAGCAGCTGCCCTGAGTTTCTTTGGCAAGCTGGTTATATGGACTGTGAAAATGATTGGGTGGCATATTCATTGCAGAGGGAGGGGTCTTGGGTTGTATTTCCTGATTTTTATCCCATCTGCACCTTCCCAAGAGGAGGAGGGATTTTTGTCCTTATTTAGTTAGTCTTGATCAGAAGTATCATGGTGTTGGTGCATGATGAGCACTTCTTATCAGCAAGACTAATTTTATTGTAATGAGACCATAATGAGCAAAAGGTTACATTCAGAAGCCGGAGATTCCCACCTTTTCCTACCTTGCTTTGTCTGCCTCTAGGACCCCCGTCGGCCCGAGATGTATGGTTTCCTGCCATGTGACCCATGCCTTCCTTCTCTGCTTGTATCTGGCTAACTGCCTGCTCTAACGTGTCCAATGGAATATATTAGCCAAATGGCAAAAAGTGGTCACATATACAGTCTGAATTCAAGGATACCAAAAGATAATAAGAAGTTTGCAAACTATTTCAGAACAATGGAATTCCATTAATTTTATTTTTCTCTAAAAATTAACATGTTTATTGATATGAATTAGAAATTATAAATAAATAATTTAAAAATACCTAGCACTGTTTAAACCTCAGGAAATTTTCTTTCAAAATTTTTTAAACAGAAAATGTGATATTTTATATTATCTTTGATAATCTGATCCCTTTTCCTTTATACCAGGTACTGTGCTAGGTTTAATAGTGAGCACATCAGATAAAGTTTCTGCTCTCGCCGTCTACTGCGTAAAGTATCTTGCCATGTTGATAAATATTCACTATCATATAAATGCCTAAATCTGTATTCTGTATATTATTTAACCTTGCTCTATAACGAGACATTTAGTTTGTTCTCTACCTTTTTCTGTTATTCACAGTAACTCACCACCTGTGGAAGCCCTGAGATCAAATATCCCCTCCATCCCACCCAGTTGAACTTGACCTCCCATCCTGTCTCGTCTAGTTCAGAGCAAGCTGTTGATCTGATTGGATTAAAGTCATTCACACTACTGTAAGGAATACTTTCCATGCAGAAAAGTTTAATCCAGAATATTTAGTGGCCTTTGACACTATTAAATGCCGCCAACATCAATTTGCTAAAAGCCCATTCAGTGAAAATCAGCTTGCCAAATATTGAATTTATGGAATGACTAATTTTAGATACCTAGCATTTCCTCATTTCTGAACATTTTCCAAGAAAGAGTGAACTTTTCCGTAAACATAAATTTTCCTCTTTAGTTTTGAGAACACCCAGGCCACTTCACCTTTCTCTGCCCCTAGCTCTGTCCTCCTATCCCTTTGCCCTTGCATTTACACTCGCATGTCCTCCTGCCTCCTACCTGTCTTTGCCCCTGCTCGTGCCCCTGGCAGTAAACAGCTATAACACATTAACCTGGATTGGATTTAACATATTTTTTGATAGCTTTATGAGATTTGGTCATTTCACAGATTGGCTTCAGTCAAATTGTTTACCTTCCTCCACCTCAATGAACCATTGCTGAAAACATGGCTTTTACTTGGGGCTTTCAGAAGGTAATAATACTTGCTTATTGACAGTCAAACCACCTTCATTATCTATCCTAACAAGGATTTCTATACATGGATCAGAACAATAACTTCACAACATTCACCTTCCTTTCTCATCAGGTCAGGGGTGTTATGATAGTTTGAAGAAAGTAAATGATACATATAAATATTTCTCATTTTATATACATGAATAAAGAGGATTTGCTAGGTTTGATTTATAAGTGATTATACCTGACATCTTTAGCCTATGTTATTTTTCAAAAAGATGAATTTTGCCTGCAAAGCATGGGTACAACAAGCTGAGTCATCATCTCTAATTTTTCATAAAACCTTCATAGGCTGAATTCAAGCACAGGTACTGGAAATGGGTTTTAGAAAGTTTTCCCTCATCCTAATACACTTGAAAATCCACAGTCACAGCTGGACTTCAGGTGGTTACAGACCCACACAGCTGCTTGGTGAGCCTCATGACTCTGCCTTGGTAAATAGGAGTTCCTTGAAATTGTGAAAATCCAGAAATGAAATCCTCATTTCACATAATAGGAATATAAATCAGAATCTCTTGTGTGCATTGCATTTACGTCAAGGTTGATGCTAAATTTTGGTCTTCTTCTATCATTTCATCCTTTTATCTATTCACTCTCCAGCACGTGAAAGCTACAGGCAGCCTACATGTGCAGATATTTACTATGGTTGGGAATAAGAGGAACAAAACAGAGTTCAATGAAGTAAATGCATTGCACTTTATAGAATTTAAAGTAAACGTTATATAAAGAGGACACGATTCATCCTTTGTTTTCGTACTTGATTAGATAAATCATATAGCAAACCATAATGTAAGATATAGTACTTACCATACATTTAGCGTAATGGCTTAAGCACATTTTCTCTGTAGGAAGTATTCCTGTGATAATAGGACAATATGAAAAATTGCCTGTGATAAAAATAAAACATGACCACAAAAGATAGCTCAGCATCTGATACCCCAAATACAATATCATAACAAATGTACATCTATTTATATATTTATACACACTGTGAAATCTTATTAAGTAAATATCAGTATGTAATTCCATATAGTTCCTAGGATAATTTTCTAAAATATTAAACGCAACATTCAGTAAATTCAAAAAGTTTTGCCCCACTCTAGTAGTGTCTCAGGTTTTATATTGAAAAGCCTTTACATTTTATAATGCCAACATACAAATAAGCACTAGCCTAGCCATTAAAACACATTAATCAAGTATTTATTTTATCTGAACTCATCTAGGCCATGCAGATGTTAACTCTTTTCTGACTATGTGTGAAATTATGGCAAAGGAAGTTTATATTAACCAAAATGTTCAGGTAAGAAACTACTCACCTGTAAGAATTATGTTTCTTGCTTTGACATTCTACCTTGCAAGTAAAGGTGGTCTTAAGGGTCACTTAAAGTTAATGAGCCTAAAGGGGAAGTCTTTTGGGGGAAGTGGAATGTTTTGGGGTTTTTTTGGTAAATCAGTACAGACATAGGTGCTCCTCTATCCCATTGCCCACTTCCTGCTGTGAACATGGCCATGGTATTTGGATTTGCAGGAGGAAGCAATTATGAGAAAGAATGCGATCATGCAACAAACACAAATAAATAAAAAGTAAAATCCATTCCTAACCTACAGTTAGCTTGGTTTACTTGAAAGGGTAAGGGCTTTCTGACTGACAAGGACATTTCCTAGTACCTGTTCCTGAACTAAATTCGATGTCTTTAAGCTACACAAGAGACTTCCTTAGCAAAACAAAATTTTTAGGGAAAAACTACTATGACTCAGATCTCCATATCTATATTTCAGGAATAAAAATTTTAAACTCTTAACCTATTCCAGGTTTTCATTATGTTAGAGCTGTTCACTTAGTTTTGTCACTCTTTTTATTTTTCTGTCCCAATTTTTTCTCTCTCTTATTCTCCCCCGAATAGAAGCTAAAAATACCAGAGTCTGTGACCCAGAGACGTTGAAAATATTAGGAGAAGACTAAAGGGAAATCCACTTTTCAGGATATTTTAGGAATTCCTGCATAACTGATTCAATATCTGTAACAATTACTTTGCAGTTGTGTCAAAGTAGACATCCACACGATGTACTGTAACACCAGACAATAAACACAATAGTCTTGCACTAATTAGGAATTACCTTCAAACATCTGATCACTAATGCCATTCTTGTTAGCCAGCTGACCTACTGGATTGAAGTCCTTAGACAGTTCCCAGACTATGATATTGTACAGATATTGTAAGATGCTTTTGACTAAAGATACTAGAATACACACAGAAAGTGGCTAATGTAATGGGTTACTTTTAAGCTCACATAAGTCCAGAGACTACTGATTCCAGGGTTTGTGCGGTGGCTTATGCAAGTACCCAAGTTCATTCTGCTTCTAATAACTACTCATTGTGTTGGTGATGTCTTACCACATGGTTACAAGACATCTGCAATACTCCACAGACAATTTCTGTAGCAGAAGGTAAGCAGGTGGAGAAAAACACATCTTTTCTTATTGTACCTGCCAGTCTCTTTTCTTAGGAGGAAAACCCATTTCCAGAAGACTCTTAGCAGATTCCCCCTGTGAGTCATTGGCCAGAGTTGGATCACACTGGCTTTTTTAGATCAGTGAGGGGCAACTTAGAATAGGATTACCATGACTAGACTGAAAGAGAGACCCAACCTCCTTGTATATAAGCCATCCAAATTATATCTAAACAAAATTAAGTTGCAGCAAGTAATGACTGTCAGGTTCTCTAATTTTTAAGCTCTTTTATTTCTTTCTTGAAGATTTTGGAGTAACTGGCTATTTTAATTTCCTAGGACTGAGATAACAAAGTATCACAAACTGGGTGACTTTAAAACAACAGAAATTTATTCTTTCTTATTTCTGGAGGCTAGATATCTGAAATCTAGGTGTCTAAGTCTCTAGGGGAGAATCTATTCTAAGCCCCTTTCTTAGCTTCCGATGTTGCAGGCAATTGTTGGCTTGTAGGCCCATCACTCCAATTTCTGCTTCTGTCATCATAAGGCTTATTGACTCTGTGTTTGTCTCTGTGTCTCTTCTCCTATTCTTATAATGAAAATAGTCCTTTTGGATTAGGGCCCACCTTAATGACCTCCATCTTAATTTGATTACATCTGCAAAGATCCTTTTTCCAAATAAGGTCACATTCACAGGTACTGTGAATTAGGACTTCAACATATATTTTTGGAGCTCACAAGTCAGCTGATAACACTGACACAATTGATGGAGTACCTGGGGGTGTGGAGTAAGGGAAATGACCCTCAGGAAGTATGAAAACAGCTACACTTAAGAATGCAGATGATAAAAACTAATAAATAATATTGTCAGAGTGTTGCCAGTGAGCCAAACTGTTTAGTTACTTAATTATTAATTTATTTTTAGCTTTTCTGTTTCTTTGCTCAAGATTCAAATTTCTAAGAGTGGCAACTAAATGGGTTATGTTTGAACAGCATGCCTACGCATTGGCAGGGCACTAGGAAAGTCAACAGAGCACTTTGATTGTAGTCCTACCTATCACCCAGTGTCAAAGGGGGAGTTCCCTAGATGAAAACTAGGTGTGTTTATCAGAAGAAAAGAAAGTGCTATGCAAGTAAAAGTAAAAAACATGTACCACATGATTTAGTCAATCCTGTCCTGTCTGCCCTGGTGGTTGGCAACTGTCCCCTTGACTGCCACACTGACCATGAGAAATAGAATAGTCTTGTTTTCCCTTGGACACCCTGATCATGGGGTTCTGTATGAGACACGGGGGTGCGATAGAAAATGATATGGCACACACATTGGACAATAAGAATTGAAAGCATATATAAACAGTCTGTTCATATCAGCATGCACTGGATGAACATCAGCTCTGAATATAGGTACAAATAAAATGTAATATTGACTGCTATATTTGTGAATATTTTATAAACAGATTATGTGACACCCTTAGCATTGGAAAGGAGTTATAGCAGGGAGAATTTGAAGTAGAAGAAAAGGAGAAGTAAGAAAAATATGAATATAAATTTCATCTGTCACTAACAAGATGTATAACAAACTAATTTGACTCATTGTATAGTTTAACATTCTGGATTCAGCCCAGAGTTTTGGAAGACAAAAAAGAATAGAAGTTAAAGAGACCAAGCTTCAGATAGATCTGGATTGAAATCTCTGTTCTGATCACTGTTGTGTTTATAAGCCTAGTGCAAGTAAGGCATATGGTGATGGTTTTATTTATGCATGCTTAGCAATAGGTGTTTGTTAAGTGAATGAATAAATCAACTGTGAGTCATTTAACCTGATAGTAGCTCATGATGACTCTCAATATGTTTCTAAACAAAATACTGGGACAAGAAATACACATACACAACTAAAACTCCTTTTTGACTGTAAAGTAAACAACACTATACATAAAATATGAAACAAGAGTCATCCTTGACTAACTATGGTGATACACTGTGCATAATCTCATATACTCATTCAGCACCTCTCTGGGTAAGGCACTGGGCTTGGTATTTGGAACTAAAGTCACAAAGCCTTTGCCCTTGAAAAATAAGACAGATAGAAATTAGTCAATAGAGGTTTGAATAGTCCAGTGAGAGAAAACAGAGAAACACTTGATTTATCTGACTGGTAAGGCCAGGAAAGTCTTTGCCATTAAGATAAAATTTGAAATTGTGTACTGAAACTATTAGCAAGATATGGTTGTTGTTGTTGTTGTTGTTGTTTTTCCTGGTAAAACGAGATGTTAGGAGAATAAAATGCTATATGTTACTAGTCAATAGGAATTGGAAGTCAAACAGCTTTGGGTCCTTGCCTAAGTGATTTTTTTTTTTCTTATGCATTGGATTTACCTCACCATTGACTCACACACTCCCTAAAGCTAAGATTCTTTTCGCTTTTTAAAGAGTTGCCCCTTAATTATCTAAGAAGATATTATGAGGAATAAAAAAAAAAAGTGAAGTCTAAAGCTGTTATAAAGCATCATGTAAATAAACAGCCTCAACTCAAATGTTGGAGAGGAAAGCATGGATATTGTTTGTGGTAGCTCCTGAGATAGGTTAGCTTTGCAAGGACAAGTAGGGGCAGTTTTGCTGTGGCTATCTATTGCATTGGATTCATTTGTACCTTTGCACCATGTCCGCTTACTTAGCTCTGATCCTCCGTCTTTCATTTAGATAAGGATGAGCAATCTGTATGTGGGGTTGGAGGGGATTAGTTTAGCGTACTTAACCACTTACTTCCCTGAACCATTTGTCAACACGTATTCCAGAAAAATGGTAAGGTAAAAACTGAAGGGCAAGGAAAAAGTAACACTTTTAAAAAGCGTAACTGAGTTTGTGTTGAAGGGTACTTAGGCTGATATATGGCAGTTTTCTGAAAAATAAATAGATATCTCACTTCAGTACAATACCCACAGCCTTCTACTTACCAATTCCCTTGTGTTTAGTTAGGAGTTCAAATATTTTTGAAGGCATTCCAGTATAAATTAGAATAGTCTCCAGATGTTTTGGCACTGTAAATGGCCAGGCTAAAATTCACTTTTAATGAACCGTATTTTAATGTCAGTCTCTCCTGTCTTCGTAAATGACAAAGAACTCATCTGACTTTGTAATGAATGCTCAACTGTTCCATTACGAATTCTGCCATTTATTGCAGGTATCTTCCTGTGAATTCATGGTGATTTTAAGTGTGTCGAGTAAGAGAAAGGTTAAGATTAAGGAAGAGAGTAAACCTAGAATCAGTAGGATATGGACTCTCTGGGTAGAATACATAAACCTAGCTGTGACAATTTCCTTACTGAAAACTGAAGGTTTGGAGGCCAGAGAAAACATAAATAAATATAGAGGATGTTGAACAGAATAAATAACCTGAGACTGCAAGCTCAGAATCTATGACTCTGAGTCAACTGTAATCCCTGTGTCACTTTCTTGATGTTTAAAACCTAAGGTTTGAGGAGAATTGTATCTAGAGATTTCATAGAACTCAGCTTCAGGATTATTCGGATCAGAGTATTTGGAATTGCTTTTGCTTTGTAAACTTACATACGTATGATGTTTTTCTCTATTGTTCTACAAATTACAACTCTTGACGTTATGAGTAGATGGAGTGGAAGGTTATATAACTTTCTATATGTTTCTCCTTTCACGCTTACGTGGAATTTGAGTGCTAAAACTGGGAAAGTCTTAGGCAAATCATGGAGTTGGTCACTTTAAATGCCTGGAAGACCCCCTATCAAAGAAAGAAAGAAAACGTTCCAAGATTGTTATCAATAAAATGGATGCATAAAAAAGTGTAATTTATTGCATGTTTTCTTCCAGGTAATAAAAAGTGATGTGATTTTAGAAAAATCAATGTATAGAACTATATGTTGACATCATCAAATTTACAAATAAGCAAAATCATACATAGAGTGATGTGACTCACAGAGTTTATCTGTTACTTATGGACTCTAGGCCCTGTGATGAATATTATAGGACTAATTTGTCAAACTAATTTGACAAGTATAATCACCAAGTAAGTAAATTCAAAAAAGAATGATTTTATTGAATCACATTATTTTTCCAATTCCACAGTAGGAAAGGAGATATTTTAGATTAAAAATGCATGTTAGAATTTAGGGGAGACAGATGTACGCTTTCATTAGAAAAATAAGTCTTTACTTATGATATGTTAAGCATTTAACGAACTTGACGTATTTCCTCATGAACATACTTTTCAGCCCTATTCCCTGAAGCTCACTGTTAAAGTGGATAAAGCTGCCACTCTGTAGTCATAAACTACCCAAGAATATTATGCTGAAAGATGATACCTTTAAGACATCTCTTATTTCTTTCATTAATTCTATTATTTAATTTGAATTTATGAATATCAAAAGAAGATTTGAAAACAGACTGGAAAAGCTTCAAATCAGTGGGCTCTTTGAAATGCACTTGGTTTTACTGTATTGCTACTTCATTTGCTTCCTACATTATACCACTATTTTGTTAAATTTTGCATTTGAAATGTAATTGCCTATTCAGTAATTCCTAGCATTAGTCAGATTTCCTGGATGACATAAATATTGATTTACTTTGACTGATAAAAAGAATCACTATCACTGAAGCATGTAAAAAAAAAAAACCTCAGTTGAGAAGTCTATTCAAAATGCTTTCATTTGAGCAATCTGTGTTTATAATTTTTAAATATGTCAACTTTATTACAAAAGAAAAATCAACTTGAGTCACTTGAGTAAAATTTGGAAAGATTGTTTTTGTGGATCTTTGGCTGTCAGTCCTAGAGGCACTATAAGGAGGACGGCTATCAGTATCACCACCATGAATATAATAATAAGAGTCAATTGGGGGACTTCCCTGGTGGCACAGTGGTTAAGAATCCGGCTGCCAGTGCAGGTGACGTAGGTTCGAGCCCTGGTCCAGGAAGATCCCACATGCCGAGGAGCAGCTAAGCCCGTGCGCCACAGCTACGGAGCCTGCGCTCTAGAGCCCACGAGCCACACAACTACCGAGCCTGCGTGCCACAACTACTGAAGCCCACACGCCTAGAGCCTGTGCTCCACAACAAGAGAAGCCACCGCAATGAGAAATGCACGCACCGCAATGAAGAGTAACCCCCGCTCGCCACAACTAGAGAAAGCCCGGGTGCAACAGCGGAGACCCAAAGCAGCCAAAAATAAAATAAATAAATTAAAAAAAAAATAGAACTTCATTAAAAAAAAAAGTCAACTGGAGTCTTTTTATATTTGATTATAATGAGTAGCTATTAAATTATACTGTATGTTAGTTAGGAATTTGATTTAATATTCTAGTATATTCATTTTATGCATAAGGTTGCAAGATGCCAGGTCTCTAAAACCATAAGGGTGGATGGAGCAGGATGTGACCAAATAATCTGCAGAGATTCTGTAATTCTATACTGTAGTCTAATTAGATCTCTTTCACATTCAAGGCAATGAATGTGAAGAGATGGATTCTCTTCAGTCCATTTATTTCCTGGGTATAAACCAGGGTTTCTCAACCTTGGCACTATTGACATTTTGGGCTGGATAATTCTTTGTTGGCGGGAGTGGGGATAGGGCTTGTCTTGTACAGTGTAGAGTATTTAGCAGCATCCTTGGCCTCTACCCACTAGAAGCCAGTAGCACCTCCCTGATTGTGACAATAAAAAATGTTTTCAGACATTGCCAACTGTCCTCTAGGGGTCAACATTTCCCCAGTTTTGAACTACTGGTGTCAACTGTAGTGTCTTCTTCCAACACTTAAGCATATCATTTTTCAAATTCGGGTTACCTATGAAAATAAACTGTACTTATACAACTGGTTTAGCTTCTGCAAGAGGAAGAAAGATATATAGGAAAGAATCGAAAAGAAACTTGAGGAAAGGCTAGGTCAGACACTCTGTCCTTTACCTCCGAGAATGGTAGGAGGTATGTCACCGTTTTACATGACATCTGCCTGTTACTATCACCTACTGTACTTTATTTGCACGTATTCAGCCAATAGCTGAGGACTTCATGAGCTCGGCTCACTGAAGGGTCAGACTATCATGCCTGTGAATTGTTCTTAAACAAATTCTCCATTGCATTAGTCACGAATAAGCTTTTCTTTAATGTCAGGTATGCCTATCATCTTATTCCTCTTCATTTTCTTCTCAAATATGTGTGGACACTAAAAAGGCAATTCTGCCTTATGGATTTGGTTCCTGTAATGCACCTTCTGTATACTAGATTCAATACCTCTTTCACATAGTTGGGTTTTGTTTTTTTTTAAGGTTAGAGTACCTGTGCAGTGTTTATATTAACTGATAAACAAAATGATCTTAAAACTAAATTTTACAACAATGTTTAAAGCAGTGGTTCCTAAACTGTAGTCTGATTAGTAGCATCATCCTCACCTGGGAACTTGTTTAAAATGCAAATTGTCGCATGCCAGCCTAGACTTCCTGAGTCAGAAGCTTTGGGGGTGCTTTAACACACCCTCCAATGATTCTAACATACACTAAAGTTTGGGATCCACTGGTTTATAGGTCTCATTTTGGGGGAAGTTACAGTTTATCCACAAACTGGTTTGTGAACACCAAATGGCCTTTAATATTTCTCCTTCAGCTGTCAGTGTGATAGCAGATTTTTATAAGGCAGAGCTTTAGAAAATTAACTAATGGCAAAGCAAAATATGCATATTGATAGCATCTCCTAAACTCACATTCACTCCACTTTTTTTCTTTCTTTTCTTTCTCTCTTCTAAAGAGGCCATAAAGTTTATTCCCTTAGCCCTATAAATTGTCAGTAATTGACAGCCTGACTGAGAGTTGGGCTATAATTCCAAGTTTGAAAGAGCCAGGGACACGAACTCTTGCTTCACCTCTTAAGATGGATGTTAGGTCAGGAGCAAGGAGCAATGGGGCAAAGGGTTCCCTAGGAGCCTGGACTCAAGGCTATTGCCTGCAGCCTTTGCTTTTAGTACCTTGAGTTCAGCACGAGGGTTGCCAAATGTATATACCTCTCACCAGCACTGCAGTCATTTTTCTTTTTAACCTACACCTACATCTGAATGGCCTAGAAAGGGTTATACCCAATGACAAATTTATCCATGCTGGCTGAAAAGCTCCAAGGGTTCCATCACCCTAAAGAAAACAGTGTAAGAGACACTAAGCCGTGCTGGTGTTCCATTTAGCAAATGGCAAATAATAACATCATCCTGACAATTACAAGCTGTTTCATGCTACTGACATGTCAACAGCATCTATACATTGAATGTATAAAACTTCCAATACTATCAGGTCTCAATCTACACTTCAGTCTGTCAACAAATGCCTCTTGAGCATCTATTTTGTCCAGGAACAGTCTATGGAAAATTAACTACCATAATCCTTGGCATCCAGGTGATCACAGTCTCATCAAGAAAATCATAAACTTATAGATATTTAAGAGCTAAATGCTATGATCAAGCATGTGCTAAGTGCTAAATAAATTTATAACTGAGTTTTTAAAGACAGTATGATATTTCATGTTTAATCCTCATGACCTCTTGCTTAATGTTTTACTTCTCAAGTCATGTATATTTCCCAATTTTTGGCCCAGAGGATATGTAAAATAAAGTGTCTATGGATTTCATTTTAAGTCTGAATTTCCACCAATTCTTGTATAGTCTTTTCATAGCAAACTATTTGCTGAAATACATGAAGGAACTTGGACATTTTTTGGTAAGCAGAAGAGAGTCATTTTGTTTACAAGTACAGGAGTAATCCAAGCACTTGCATGTTTTAGGACATCCAGCAAATTTTGTAGGAATGGCTGGAGTGGTGAGAAATTACCCAGGAGAGAAGAAAAAGTTACCCTTAATGGTATTTGGGCAGCAGTCTAACTGGAGGCTGAAGAATAGTGAAATTTAAAGCAAAGGGTATGAATCATTCCTTCATAGAGAAAAGTGTCATAGCTGTCTTTCATAGGGGTTATATTAAAAAAATAGAACAATGGGTTGTTGCAGAAACATGCTATTTAGATCGCTAAAGATAGTAATAATAAGAGAGCAATGTCTATAAAATCATTTAAAGATACTTATCCAATAAAAAGAGTTCTTTTCTTTTTTAACATCTTTATTGGAGTATAATTGCTTTACAGTGTTGTGTTAGTTTCTGCTGTATAACAAAGTAAAGCAGTTATATGTATACATATATCCCCATATCCCCTCCCTCTTGCGTCTCCCTTCCACCCTCCCTATCCCACCCCTCTAGGTGGTCACAAAGCACCGAGCTGATCTCCCTGTGCTATGTGGCTGCTTCCCACTAGCTATCTATTTTACATTTGGTAGTGTATATATGTCAATGTTACTCTCTTACTTCATCCCAGCTTAACCTTCCCCCTCCCCGTGTCCTCAAGTCCATTCTCTACATCTATGTCTTTATTCCTGTCCTTCCCCTAGGTTCATCAGAACCTTTTTTTTTTTTTAGATTCCATATATATGTATTAGCATATTGTATTTGTTTTTCTCTTTCTGACTTACTTCACTCTGTATGACAGACTCTAGGTTCATCCACCTCACTACAAATAACTCAATTTCATTTCTTTTTATGGCTGAGTAATATTCCATTGTACATATGTGCCACATCTTCTTTATCCATTCATTTGTCAATGGACACTTAGGTTGCTTCCATGTCCTGGCTATTGTAAATAGTGTTGCAATGAACATTGTGGTACATGACTCTTTTTGAATTATGGTCTTCTCAGGGTATGTGTCCAGTAGTGGGATTGCTGGGTCATATGGGAGTTCTATTTTCAGTTTTTTTTTGCTCTACGTGGGCCTCTCACTGCCGTGGCCCCTCCCGCTGCGGAGCACAGGCTCCGGACGCGCAGGCTCAGTGGCCATGGCTCACGGGCCTAGCCACTCCGCGGCATGTGGGATCTTCCCAGACCGGGGCACAAACCCGTGTCCCCTGCATCGGCAGGCGGACTGTCAACCTCTGCGCCACCAGGGAAGTCCCTGTTTTCAGTTTTTTAAGGAACCTCCATACTGTTCTCCATAGTGGCTGTATCAATTTACATTCCCACCAACAGTGCAAGAGGGTTCCCTTTTCTCCACACCCTCTCCAGCATTTATTGTTTGTAGATTTTTTGATGATGGCCATTCTGACCAGTGTGAGGTGATACCTCATTGTAGTTTTGATTTGCATTTCTCTAATGATACATGAAGTTGAGCATCCTTTCATGTGTTTGTTGGCAATTTGTGTATCTTTTTTGAAGAAATGGCTATTAAGATCTTCTGCCCATTTTTGGATTAGGTTGTTTGTTTTTTTGATATTGAGCTGCATGAGCTGCTTGTATGTTTTGGAGATTAATCCTTTGTCAGTTGCTTCATTTGCAAATATTTTCTCCCATTCTGATGGTTGTATTTTCATCTTGTTTATGGTTTCCTTTGTTGTGCAAAAGCTTTTCAGTTTCATTAGGTCCCATTTGTTTATTTTTATTTCCATTTCTCTAGGAGAGTTCTTTTTTTAAAAATATCTGAGCATTTATCAAAATGGCCCTCCCATAATATTCTAGGGTATTCTAGAATATTGGGGTATTCTGCTAGACTCTCAGACTTGAAAAGTATAGATATTCATAAAAACAAAGCAAATAAATGAAATTCATGCTCCAGGGAGCAATAGAAAGAAAGTCAAAAAGTTTGCTTTTGATTAAGTCTCTTACCAACACTATCACCACTGCCAAAATATGTTCCTTTTCTGTATAGTCTTTTTTTTCTGTTTGCAGAAACTTCATCTCCTCTATTGCTTAATCCAGAAACCTGAGGATCTTCCTTAACCTCTTTCTCATACTTTTCATTTACAACCAGGTTCTGTGAATTCTACCACTAAAATCATAACTCTACTGATACACCATCCTAGTCAGAGACACCACTGCTCAGCCCCTGAACGTGCTACAAACTGCAAATTTCTTTTCTCATCTCCACTTTTGCCTCAGAAGTCAGACAGTCTTTTAAAAGGGTAAGTAGAAATTCTCCTTCTTAAAACACTTTAGTGGTTTCCCACTAAAGAATGAAACTCAAATAACAGCACTCTAAGGTAGCTATTACTATTATGCCTAGGTTGAGGGAACCAGTGCTTTTAAAACTTAATTTTATTGAGAACACATGATTGGCAAGTGGCTCTGCCCAGCCAGTCTAAACCCAAAGAACTGATCTGCTGCAAATTTGCTGCCCTCTGATGTGCTAGGTTTATAGTATCACTGAATAGACATGACAAGATGCATAAAGCAAAATGTGAGACAATCATGCCAAGAACTCTCAGATTAAAGTACTAATAATGATAATCATAAAATCAACAACTAAGATTTGCCAAGCACACACTCTGAAGACCCATAAACTTGAGGCTCCGTGCAATGTTATATTTGTACCTAACAACAAAGCTCATTAATTTATAAATTTAATAATAGTAAAATTCTATTAATTTACTCTGAACAGCAATGCAGCCTTTTGAACATAAATGAGCAGGATATGGAATTAAATATCTTGTATTCGAAGTGTCCTGTCATTTACTTGTTATGTGATTGGGAAGAAAATAAACGATGTAAGCCTCAGTTTCCTTAATCTGTAAAATAATCTTACTAATAATAATTTCACATAATTGTGTTAAGCACAGGAAAGGAGATATTACTATGAAATATGTGCTTTTAAAACAGTGACAGCATTATTTGAAATATATTTGCATATGATTATATGTTTAGATATTTTTGCTAAACTGGCTTAAGTTAGTTCAAGTCACTGATAAATTCAATCATGCTTTTCAAATAAGTAGATCTGTATTGACAAAATGAGACATTGTAGAGGTAGTGAAATGTAATCATGTTGGCCAAGTAATACATACTTTTGTTTTCTTTAATATTACCAGTTTCATAGGAATATTTCATGAGGGTACTTTAATTACAATTTATTTATAGTCTATTTGTATCAGTCAGAGTTCAATCAGAGAAACAGAACCACTGGAGATAGATGGATGGATTGATAGATGATAGATAGATAGATAGATAGATAGATAGATAGATAGATAGGAACAGATAGATATATATAGGTATATGTATATATCTATTACAAGGATTTGACCATATGCAATTGTGGGAGTTGGTAAAGCAGTTTCTGCATAGCTGTGATCTTTGCTTCTAATGCTGGAACTAGAAGTCCACAGGGAAGACAGTTGGGACGAAAGATGGATACAGAGTAGGGTAGATTAAAAACAACCTAGACAACAAGCTAGAGCCCTAGGAGGAAGAACTGAAATGTATACCATTTCTTGTTTCCTCTGACCTTGGTGATGTGAAAGCCCTGCAGAGGGTGGGGTCCTTTACCACAGAGCTAAATTAAAGCACTTGGCCCAAGAGTGCATCCAACCAAAATTTGCAGATGCATATAAAATAGTGTAGTATTTGCATTGTGAGTAGATTCCCTCAAACACTCTCGTATACTTTAAATCATCTCTAGATTACTTATAATACTTAATACAATGTAAATGCTAGATAAATAGCCACCAGTACCTGGAAAATTCAAGCTTTGCTTTTTTGAACTTTCTGGTAAAACTTTTTTCTTTATGAATATTTTTGGATTGCGGTTGGTTGAATTTGTGGGTGTGATGTGGAACCAGAGGGTCTAGAGGGCTGACTGTATACAGGAAAAGGGATTCTGGGAAATGTAGTTCAGCATAGTCAAGTCAACGTGTTGTAGAGCCCATAATACATTCCTTATCAACTTGGCACCTGTAAACATCTTAAATCATACTTTGCCTCCAAGTAAAGATAATGACAAAGTTAAACTTCCATCCAACATGCTATATCTATCTTAAATATAACTGAAAATAAGCTCACTTCTTCCTCCTAAGAGGATAGAAGTCCTTCTTTTGTCTTTGGATGATTTTCATTCTTCTCCTAATTCACACTTCAAGTTGAATATCTTGTACTTTAAATACTGACTTATAAATTTAACTACTATTAACGTATCTTATATTTGATAAGGAGATGAGTGAGAGGAAGAAAAGAAAAATTGGGGGTTGATAAACAAACATGGTCATATCAAAATAATGAATAAATATTCCTAACTATCACAGTCCTTCTTTTTACAACTGGCCGTATGGTCATAGCTGGTATTTATAGCTATTTCTTCTACTCATTTCCTACCCCCTTTTCCTCAGTTAGCATCTCAGCTGGTATTAGTTTCTTACCTGTGACACAGTCTTTCTTCCTGAAGGTTCTGGGTCCTTAGCAGGCCTGCCTGACTTGAGTCGTTTTAGTTTTCCATCAACTTTAATCACAGAACATAGGAGTACTAAGGAACACCTGGAGGATCTTCTGCATTACAGATGTGTTCCTCTTACCTCATTGTGCAGTAGCAACCCAGCTTCTCCTTGATGGTCAAGATCAGTAATCCCAGTTAGTCCAGTAACTGTCTTCTTCGGCTGTTGATTTAGATTACTTCAGTAATCCCAAAATGGCCAGGTAGCAGGCTCCATTTATAGTTTAATGGAATCATTTTGTGTTTCCTGAAGTTAGTCTGCAGTTCAGCAACATTTGTGAGATACAAAAAGGTTGATGTTTCACTTCCTTTCTCTAAATCTCATAGAAGAATTTCCTTGTGGTCCACTCTAACCAGAAACATAGACGAAAGGGATTTCTGGAGAATGTAGTTCAAACTAGCCAATAAATAAGTAATCAAGCTACTTTAAAATTGTGAGAATTTTTAATTCCCTTGAGATTGAAATCTCCATATATATTTGGTTTGGGGAACTTTGTTTATGTGGACGCATTCTTCCTTTGGAACTAAGAGCTCTAGACCAGCAGAACCTAAAGTTATATGGACAGAAAGTAAACATTTTGGTCGTGGAATACTAGGAGTAATATTGTGAGGAGCTACTCTTATTTGTATCCTTTGATTCCTGGTTAGCAGACAAACAGCATCATATACCAGATCATGTATATACTTTATGCTGGAGGATTGTTCAGCAGCCCTGCAAGCCCTTCAGCATATAGAGAACATGATATGACTAGTATGGATAAGATATCCAGTAAATCTATGGACAATACTTTGGGAGATGCACTGCAAGCAGAGAGGGCGAATCTATATCCAGGATATTGTCTGTTCCAATAAGAACACAGTACTGTGCCTACCATGTTGGAAGAGGTCCAATATAATCAACCTGGCACCAGGCAGCTGACTGATTTTTCAGGAAATGGTGCCATAATGGGGGTACAGTGTTGGTTTCTGCTGTTGGCAAAAGGGGCATCTAGAGGTGGCTACAGCATGATTGTCCTGGGTTAGTGTGGAAACCCAGGTTGCTGACCCTGTGAAAAACTTCCATTCATATTGCAATGGCCACTTTATTCATGAACCTATGGTGTAATGACAGGAGTGGCTGGGAAGACAATTGGGAATGGAAGATAAAGTAAAAAGATTAAGGATAAGCTAGAACCTCATGAGAAGAAGATAGAAAACTGTGACAGTTCTTAATGCTTCTGAAATTTTTGGCATGGGAACTCTAAGAAACCAGAGTATTTTTGGCATAACTAAACACACACACCTGGACTAGGAGTCAGAGAAGCTGAAGGAGGATCCAAGGAAGTGTAGTGCAATTGCAGACCCAGTTATAGATTCACAGTAATGAGGTTAGCAAACCAATCAGCGGCAACGTATGTGAACTACAAAACACTTGCTTTCTTACTTCCCTTCTCAAAGTCTCATAGAAGAATCTCCTTGTAGCCCACCCTAACCAGAAATATACAAGAAAGGAATTTTGAAAAATGTAGTTCAGTCTCACCAAGATGAATATTACAAAGCCACTTTAAAATTGTAAGAAATTTTAGATCCCTAGATGATTCAAATCACCACATATTTTGGTTTGGGAAACCTTATCATAGACATAGTAGGAAGAGTTCAGAATTGGGATTCTGGGGACTGGGAGTTTCTGTCATGGTTCCATCATTACCTGGACACAAAAACTTGGTTAGTCATTTATTCCCACCTGGCCTTCATTTCTTCAACTGTGAAAGAAAGGGAATACACTACATGATCTTTTGGAGGCTTTTTTGCATAATGGATAAAATGATTTATTTTCAGGCTGCTGTGAATCAAATTCTAGTCAATTGTGTGATATTGTGCAGGATCCTGGAATCCTGTAATTCAGTCTCTTTATCTGTAAATAAAGATAATACTGAATCAGGGGTGTTGTGAGAATTGAATGAGTTAAAATATCTAAAGCTCTTAAACCATGAGGGGCATGTAGTGAGCACACATTAAATGTTAGTAGTAGTAGCAATTTGCCTGTGAATTTTATGATTGCTTGTTTATTGTAGAGGTTTAAAAACCATATTGATTGCTTCAAAAATGTGTGCTGTGGCTTAGAGAATTAAAAGGAAATTACTACAGGTCTCTGTAAGTCTGTTTTACCATTTGTAAATCATGATTTTTTTCCTCTTTGTTAATACCAAAGCTATTAATAAGGATGCATTAAATATACATAATGAGGTGGACATTGTATAAATATGCAAATGAAGCAGTTATTTAGTAGCCTTAATAAAGGGTGAATATAATGGTTGGAGGGTTATTACTTGTATAAAAATGCTGACAAAGGAGCTTTTGCTCTTTAATGTTAACAGTGACCAAAGAAGTGGGCTTACGGTTTAAATTCTGATGTGCATTTTCCAGATTTGGAGAACTACAAACAATTTTATTTTATAGACACAAAGTCTGATTCTAGTAGAATTCTTGCTTTTATTTCTCACCAATATCCTAATTTACTTCAGTAATTCCAACCATTATGTAAGTATGTGTTGAGAAACCCACTCACCCCATCTTTCCTAAATATCTACTGCTTTTGTACTTGTGAGCTAATTCAACTCATTTTCTGCCCTCACTCCCTGTTCTTATTGAGAGTATATGAGGGAGACCAGGCTGAAACAGAATCGCTATATACAAGTCACTCTTTTGATTGTAAGAGACAGGAATTCAACTAAAATCAGCTTAATGAAATAAAACAAAACAAGAAAAGAAGGATGGAAAGGAAAGGAAAGGAAAGGAAAAAGGAAAGGGGATTTATTGTTTCACATCACTAAGAAATCTGTGGTATCACTGGCTTCTGACATTATTGGATCCAGAATTTCAAACAGTGAATCAACTCTTTGTCTCTGTCCCTGTCTCTCTGTCTCTCCTCCCTCTCTCCTCCCCAGTCTCTGTGTTGCCATCACTCAGTTTTGATGTATGTATTAGCAGGCTTTTTATAACACTGTATCAGGTATAGAGACTTCTAGAAGCTCCAAGATTTTGTCCTTAGAGCTAATGATCCCAGAAAAAAGAGAACTGCTGTGTCTCCCTCAATGTCCATGCACTCTAATACAGTCTACCTGGAGTGCAATAGACATGCCCGTGTGTATCTGTCTGTTTGGCTGTGATAACAGAATACCTAGAGGTGGCTTAAACAATAGAATTTATTTTTCTTACAGCTCTGGAGGCTTGAACCCGCAAATCAAGGCATCAGTAGTGTTAGTTTTTGATGAGCCCTTTCTTCCTGGTTTACATATGGCTACCTTCTCACTGTGTGCTTGTATTGGTTTGGCCCTTTGTGTGAGCAGAGAGAGAGCTAGAGAGCTCTGCTGTCTCCTCCTCTTCTTATAAGGACACCAGTGCTATCAGATTAGGGCCCTACCCTTATGACCTCATTTAACTTGAATTACCTTCTTAAAGGCCCTATTCCAAATACAGTCACATTGGGAGTTAAGCCTTCAATAGATGAATTTTGGGGGAATATAATTTAGTCCTCAGTAACACATATGAACAAGTCACTGTGCCTAGGTTGATACCTAATTGGCTGATTGAAAGACATTTGATTGGTAGCAAGGTCCATACAATTGTCATCCTTACCATAATCACATAGGCAAGGGCAGTGGCCAATAGGAAAAAATACGGGACAAACAAACATGGTATAAAATGGATACTACAATAATATACATATTAAGATGCTCTTGCTTAGGTGATGTCATCAAAATGATGACATAGGTCATTCCTGACTTCAGTCTCCCTCATAAGAAGACAAACTAGCAACCATTTATGGAGAAGACACCACTGTGAAAATCCCAAATTCCAGAGCTGAGGCTTAACACCCCTCTGGACCACAGAGACTGAGAAGAATCAACATCAGAAAGGTAAGAGGAGCAGCTACATTCTGACTGCATTGCCCCTCGCCCAGGGCAGGGGCAGCACTGCACCAAGAGTGCCCCTTTGGACCTATGATTTCTCCAGTGTGAAAAGGAAAGCACAAGGTGGATATCCAGCTCCCTCAGAAGGCCCTTCCTGGGAGGTCCACCTGTGTCTTTTCCCACACAGTTCACTAGGGGAATCTGCAGGACTTGACCACTGGAGATCAGGTAGAAACAGAGACGTTGAGCAGGGGAGCTTACAGCAACCAACACTCATATCTTGGCTAACCATATTTCTCCTTGCAGCTGCAAGTGAGCAGAGATCTCAGCCACGGGCTCTGCCCATCTGCAGAACTAAATCCGTAAGCCCTATCTGGCTAAGGAGCTCTGTTGAGTACAGGCTATGCTGGCCATGGAGCCTGTTCTATGATCCCACCCTGGCAGGGGAAAGAAAAAAATTGATGCCCTGCCCAACTACGGATTATAGCTTCTAGACCCTCCAGGCCAGAGAAGCCAGGCAGCTGCTGATCCCATCCTATAGACAATCTTAGGCAGAAAGCCAAGCCAACAATCCTGCCCAATTACTGAGTATAGCCTCTAGCCCGACATAACCAGGGAGCCTGAACAGTGACCTTGGACAGCCTCAGAACTCAGCCTGCAGTCCCACCCAGCTAGGGAGCTAGGACATCAAACTTGCCCTACCCTGGAGCACAGTCCTAGCCTCATGGAACTCTGAGATACGGATCCTCCCAACCAAAAAACCCCACTACAGACTTTGTTGAACAGCCAAGCACAGTTAGTGACCTACCTGATCTAAAATCCCAGCCGGCAACTTCGGAACACAGTTTGCTTCCCCACCTGATCAAAGAGCACAGGCTGAGTTCTTGTCCAACAAATTGGATAACTTAGAAGAAATTAATAAATTCCTAGAAACATACAAACTACCAAGACTGAATTATGAAGAAATCGAAAATAACAACAGACCAATAACAAGTAAAGAGATTGAGTCTGTCATTAAAAACCTCCCAACAAAATCCAGAACCAGATGGTTTCACTGGTGAACTGTTTCTTGTTGTTTTGTTTTTGTTTTTTGTTGTTTTCAGTTTAAATAAATTGAATAAAATTTTTAAAAATAAATCAGTAGAAGTAAAAATAAACAGAACCTTGGTTATCATTTAAGGTCTACTTAAAAAATTTCCGGCATGTTTTTCCTAACTATGTTAGAACCACAAAAGTTATATAGGAGATTGCTCCAACTGATTACTATTATATAGAACACCAGTGTCATTCATTTATCATTTGTACATGTTCTTTTCTCCTGAGTTCTACATTAGTTTTCTTTCCCCAGTATGGAAGCATCAAAAAGACATGGTCTAGCAATTTGTTCATTATTAATAGCATTGATTACCAAACATATTCTGCTATAGGTAAAACACAAAATCCCTGACTAAAAAGCTGAACTATAAAGACATCAAATGTTTGCTTGCATTTTCTCTTATTCTGAGTTTTGCTTTCTCATTTGATTTTTTAAAGATTTCTACTGTCAACTATGGTGAGAAAGTCCACATGAAAAATTTTATATCTCGCACAAAAAAGAAAGCAGTTTTCCAAGTGATTGGCATTCTATGGATAATAAAGTTATTACATTATTCTATACTTGGGATATGGGGAGGTTTAAAAAAATGTGGAATTAATCTAAAATTACAGTGTTTACAAAACAGATTTCTCATTAACATACTTTTTGTGAACAAATCCTGCAGTAATATACAAGCAGCAATATAGGAACAAAAATAAATTTAAAATTTAAAGACATTGCATAACAATTTAACCATTGTGAGAAATCTGTGAAATTTGAATCAAATTGTTGGCATTATATAAAATTAGCACAAGCCTAGGTTAAAAAAAAAGGAAGAAAATATATCAGGCTGTAAATGCTTTTAGTGCTAGATCATAATTCATAATTTAATCGCTTTTATATCATTAGGGATAAGCAGAGTATTTGGTGCAAAACAGAATGTTAATATAGGAATACTTTAAAATCTCCTATTCTTTTTTCTACATATTTTTAAAAATGATCACCATTTCTATGTAGTGTTTATTTTATCTACACTAAATAGAACTGTACTAGTGATAATATTTTATAAAGTAACATTTCAGCAGATTTTCAAATTCATATTGGTGAAATTGAAAGGCATTGGGGTAGTCAAAAGAAAAGTCTAGACACTAACAGGCAGATATTTATAAACAACAGCAATATCTACAAATGTTACTTATTGTTAATGATAGCCTTTAACAGAGATAGATAAATTGGTCAAGATAGATTTCTTCTGACAGTGGCTGACCATGATTCATACTGTTGCTAATAAGAGTATATATCTTTTTAAAGACAAAGAAGAATTAACACCAATCCTTCTCAGCCTCTTTCAAAAAACTGAACAAGAAGGAACGCTTCCAGACTTATTTTATGAGGCCAGCATTACCTTGATACCAAAGCTAGAAAAGAACACTACAAGATAAGAAAACTCTAGGCCAATATCCCTGATGGATATAGATGCAAATTTCTCAACACACAAAAAATTAGCAAGCCGAATTTAACATCATACTAAAGAAGAAAACTTAGGGGAAAAATTATTTGACATTGGTCTTGACAATGATTGTATGGATTTGACACCAAAGCACAAGCAACAAAAGAAAAACTAAAGTACAGCTACATCAAACCAAAAAGTTTCTGCTCAGCAAAATAAATAGTCAACAAAATGAGAAGGCAACCTATGAAATGAGAGAAAATATTTGGAAACCACAAATCTGCTAAGGACTTAATGTCTAAAAATACATGAGGAACTCATACAACTCAATCCAATTAAGAAATGGGCAAAGGACCTGAATAAACATTCTTCCAAAGAAAATCTTCAAATGGCCGACAGGTACATTAAAAGGTACTAATCATAGGGGAAATGCAAATCAAAACCACAGTGAGATATTGCCTCACACCTGTTAGAATGGCTGTCATCAAAAACACAAGAAAGGGCTTCCCTGGTGGTGCAGTGGTTGAGAGTCCGCCTGCCGATGCAGGGGACATGGGTTCGTGCCCCGGTCCGGGAAGATCCCACATGCCGTGGAGCGGCTGGGCCCGTGAACCATGGCCGCTGAGCCTGCACATCCGGAGCCTGTGCTCCGCAACGGGAGAGGCCACAACAGTGAGAGGCCAGCGTACCGCAAAACAACAACAACAACAACAACAAAAACACAAGAAAACAAGTGCTGGCAAGGATTTGGAGAAAACGGAACCCTTGTACACTGTTGGTGGAAATGTAAATTAACATAGCCAGTAAGGAAAATAGTGTGGAAGTTCCTCAAAAAGTAAGCAATAGAAATGCCATACAATCCAGCATCCCACGTCTGAGAATATATCTGAAGGCAATGAAATCACTGTCTCAAAGATATATCTGCACTCTCATGTTCATTCCAGCAGTTTTTACAATAGTCAAGACATGGAAACAACCTAAGTGTCCATCAACAGGTGAATGCATAAAGAAAATGTGGTGTGTATATACCACATTATGGAGGAAGGGTACCTGGAAAAAACAAAATCACTGTTCCCCATTTTGAAACAAAACTGAAATTTGAAATTTAAAATGTTCAGTAAAAATGGGAGAGAATTCCAACGTCCCTAGCCACAAGGGAGCAGTTCTACTGAGACGTGAACAGTGGGGACTAAAAATTTTGAAAACATTTGGGGAGAGGGAAAATTGGTTTTCTGTTAATTGACAAATGTTCCAGTAGGGCTCTATTTTTGTTGGAATGTGTAATATTGTTATATTACACACATATATTGACCAGAGTCTCTGCTGAGTTTATAAAGTTCAGAAAAGATGGCTGGTAAAATTTTGGTTTTTATTAATTTATCTCAGTAAAAGCCCACTGCAACTCTAAAAACAAATAAACAACTTCAGACAGTCATAATGATTGAAGAAACATTAACCTAAAGACTGATAGAGAGCATTAAATATATAACTTTAAGATTAAATTTCATCATTTAAGATTAAATGAAGATTAAAAAGGTGAGATTATAATATATAATGGCTTTATAATCTGACAATGTGAAAATACTACAATCACAAAAAATAGGCTATAATAGGAATAGCACATGCAAAAATATGTTTTCAGTTCTTTCTAAATAGAATATTTCATGGTGGTAGTATTGCAATTCTGAGATTGTTGTATGTGATATGTATAATAAAGCAAATAAGTAATTATGATCTGTTCTAGTTCTATCAGATCCTATATTCTTGAGAACCTGAATTCTCAGTGTAGAAGAAAGGAAATACTGATATAGAAGTGGTAAATTAACACTGTATTTCTGAATTTAAACTGGAAATATAAGCATGAACTCTCAAGATATGTTGGCTTTGTCCACTAAGAAGGTCTAAAAACAATGATTCGTCTAGTAACAGTAAGCATTCCTAGTACCAAGATTCTTATCTTAAAATACTATTTTCCATTAGAAGGAACCAGGTATTTTTAGAGAAATGGCTTATTCCAGGTCTTGGACAGGAAATGTAAAAGATGGGCCTGAAATATCTTTCATGCCAGATAGCAACAAATCTACCAAAAATTGCTAAGTTCATGTCAAAAAATTCAGGAGCCAATTTTAAGAGGTTCCCACTGGCCAAAGATAGGGCAAACTAAGATCCAATATGGATAAAAATTGCAACTGATATAAATCCATTGAATAAGTTTGAATCTGTGGGTTTATAATATATAAAAAGAGCTCTTGAATTGGTCATCTTCAGAGGATGACAGAGAACCAGTTGATTATTTTGAAAACTGAATAAATAAAAGGCACAAATTAAAAATTTACTTATCTTATTTTTCTTATATGAATGACACAAATATGAATCACATAGTATAAAAAGAGAAGTATCTCCTGGTAAAATCATTTCAGCTAATATATAAAAACAAAATGAGAGGGCTTCCCTGGTGGCACAGTGGTTTAGAGTCCGCCTGCCGATGCAGGGGACACGGGTTCATGTCCTGGTCTGGGAAGATCCCACTTGCCGCGGAGCGGCAAGGCCCATTAGCCATGGCCGCTGAGCCTGCATGTCCGGAGCCTGTGCTCTGCAACGGGAGAGGCCCGCGTACCACAAAAAAAAAAAAAAAAAAAAAAAGAGAATTAAAACATCCCTTTTTTTCACCTCAATGAGGCATTGAGAATCAAAGGCTGCTAGCTTTGCTAAGAGAGACAGAAAGGAGACAGAGAGAGAGAATATGAATGGGAGAGATGCCTCTTGATGGAAGAGCATATCATCCACAGTTGTACCAGAGTGAACCAGCCTGAGTCTGATCAAGCCCCTGGCTCCAGTTACCAATTTGAAGGACAAAGAAACATGTCAAATATATAATAAACAAGATTTATAGCCAGAAACTCTAGAGGCCAGTTGGTGTCGGTCCTTCAACAACAACAAAAAAGAATTGTGAGGAAAAGAAATGGATTGAGTGGGAACCTGTAGATTAAAAGATAATTAAAGCACATAGCAAGTTAAAAAGTCATGTAAAATTAAGTTAGTCTGTCTTGAGATGGAAATTTGGATGACAAAGCCATAAAGAAACATAAAGAATTGTTTACTTAAAATACAAAATATAAAATTCAGTGTGGTGGTGACTTTTGGAGGAAGGGAGAAGGGGGGCTATGATTGCGATGGGGTTTTTGAGGTGTCTGATTTAGTTCTATTTCTTGGTCTGGGTGTGGCTGCTAGGGGTTTTGCCTTATTCACATATTTTTGCTTTATGTGTTTTCAGTATCTGTATTTACCTTACAATAAAAAGGTGAAACAATGGCTGAGTCACCTGATGGCTAGTTTCTAATCTGAAACGACAGGTATGCATTCTCACTTCACTAACTAAAGCTAGCCAAATGGCCAAGGCTGAGGTTAGTAGCATGGGAACTATAATTATCTTACAAGAAAGGCGAATAATAAATGGGAATAAAAATCGGAAAAATTTATTGGGCTTCTCTGGTGGCACAGGGGTTAAGAATCTGCCTGCCAATGCACGGGACACAGATTCGAGCCCTGGTCTGGGAAGATCCCACATGCCATGGAGCAACTAAGCCCTTGCGCCACAACTACTGAGCCTGCACTGTAGAGCCCGCAAAACACAACTACTGAGCCCACGTGCCACAACTACTGAAGCCCACACACCTAGAGCCCATGCTCCGCAGCAAGAGAAGCCACTGCAATGAGAAGCCCGCGCACCACAACGAAGAGTAGCCCCCACTCGCTGCAAGTAGAGAAAACCCATGCACAGCAATGAAGACCCAATGCAGCCAAAAAAAAAAAAAAAAAAAAAAAAAAAAAAATTTAAATGAATAAAATTTATCTTAAAAAAAATCAATTTACCATAAATAGAATGATGTAATACTAACAAAAAGTGTTGGTCACTCAAACTATGAGAATTGTAATGGGTTTGGTGAGTAGCTGGCCTCTAGGTTTATTGAACAGGTGAGATCTAGGGCGAAATGACAATTAATTCTATGTAGGTGGTGGAGTAAAAGAAAGAGTGAGAATTATTATCTAGTGTTCTGAATTGAAACACAATGTCAGTAGTGACACTATTCAATGATAGGGAACAATTGAATATGTAAAACAAACTCTGATAAAGTTTGAGTAGGAAGGAAGATTATAAGCTTGGACAAATTTCACTTGAGACACAAGTGATATGTTAAGAAAAACACTCAAGCAGCCTAATCAAACACAGCTCCACAATTCAAGGAGAAATCTCAGCTAGAAATAGATATTTGGGAATCATTAGCATGTGGATCATTACGTACTTAAGCCACTCCCTGGAGAGTGTGTAGGGTAAGAAAGAAAAAAAAAAAAGTAGATTTCTGAAGATTAGCAACATTTAAAGGCTAGGTTGAGAAATAAGAGATCAAAGGGCCAAAAAAAGATTCTGAGAAGGAGAAAACAGAATGGTAAAGAATAATTCAAAATAATTTTTTTTGACAGAAAAGGAAAATGAAATATAGTTAAATATCCAGAGAGTTCAATAAGATAAATTCTGAGAGATATGTTTTTGTCTGAAACAGGAAGTTTCTCATTGGTATGTCCATGTGTTTTGATAGAGGAAGTAGGCAGAAGTCATTAGTGTTGAGGGGACGGTGAAATTGAAGTTTGGGGGTGAAATTGAAGTTTGGGGGTTTCTTGGCCTTGGCATCAATTCAACCAGGATGATGGTTGAACATCAGGTAGAGAAAAGATCTCTCAGCTGAGACCAGAATACTCAGTGCATAGAGGGAAGGTAGTAGATGGTAGAAGACAAATATCCCTGGTTTCTTGGCTTCCTCCTACTTCTACAGCTCTCACCTTAAGTACCACTTCTTTAGGGAATTCTCACTTGAACCTCACAAACCCTAATGACTTAGGTGTCACCTAACAGTCCCTGTAGAGTAATTTAATTAGCTCATTATAGCCCTTAACAACTCTGTAAGAAAATTGAACAGTTGGTTTTCTCTTTATGCGACTGTTTGCCCCAACAACTGATTTAAAGGCTCTGCCTGTTACTTCTCATCTGTTTAGCACTGTACTTGGCTCCTAAAAGGTTCTTCAAAAGTATTTGTTGATAGAAGAGTAAATGAAAAGATAAATAAGCAAGAGGAGTAGGAGCAGATTTCAAGAAAGCAGTGGGGTCTACCCAAGACTAGAGGAGTACTGAGGAAAGACTGCAAATTCTGCTCTCACCCCCATAAAAAGTTTAGCAGTACTAGGATTACTGTTGCTTCTAGAAATACTCTAGCCTAGAATTCTGAACTTCAGTGATTTCTGTGCACAGTAAATCCAGTAAAACTTCAAGTCTACAAAAAAAGTTGGTATCACTGGGAAATTCAGGATTACACATTTTTTTTTCAGGAAATATAAAATTTTCAACTCATTGACTTTTTTTTTTTTTAGCGGTAGGCGGGCTTCTCACTGTTGTGGCCTCTCCCGTTGCGGAGCACAGGCTCCAGACGCGCAGGCTCAGTGGCCATGGCTCACAGGCCCAGCCGCTCTGCGGCATGTGGGATCTTCCCAGACCAGGGCACGAACCCGTGTCCCCTGCATCGGCAGGCAGACTCTCAACCACTGTGCCACCAGGGAAGCCCCTCATTGACTTTTAATATTCCAAATTTTATATGTAAAACAAGCTATCATAAATAAAACAAATAAGGAAAAAAAAAATATTTGACACATTAGGGAAAGGGCTTAGATTGAGGAAAGGTGGAAGAAAGTGGAAAAGTGGAAAATAATAAGGAAAATAGAAACCAGGAAAGAAAGGATATTGTTTAGTTAGTGCAATGAAATCAGATATAGCAATATTTAATGATGTTCTGTACTATACTATGTATTATAATCTGTACTTTTCCTGGGGGAAAAAATGGTTTCTTTATTTCTCGTGGCAATCCTGCAAAGTAGGCATTGTTATGGAGGAAGAAAAGATCCAGAGTATGTAATTTGTTCAAGGTCAAACAGCTAATAAATATGTGAAGCTGGGATTCATATACAGAGGACCCTACCTTGGTTTTCAGTACCTGGGTGTTACAGTGAATCTTTACCCTCAAGAATTTGAAATGAAGGGCACTGTCTGAAAATTAAACTTTATGATGACAGACTGTATATATATAAACTCACTTTAACCACAAAGATGGATTTTTTGGTCAGCAAAAATCTCACTAGATGTTGTATGTTGATACCTGTACTGAGCAGGTTTAGGATTACTATAAACAAAAGAGTTGCCCCGGCCAAGTTGGTAGCACCATTTTCAGAATTCTGTCAGGATGAAATAAATTATCACAGTAGTGGGATTGTATTTTCAGGGGCTACTCTGGAATTTTTAAAAAGGTCATAATATAATTTTAGGATATAATCTCATTATGGGCAATATTTAATCCTCTTATTTATGGAAGAAGTATGTAAGATTTCTTTCCTCTTTCCATGCTGCATATGTTAAGTGGTAATATTTTGAGGCCAATGAATTACACTAATTCTTTTTGTTTTTTGAATAGTAGCTTTTAGGATAAGTAGAAATTTCAAACTTAAATTTGAATGTACTTTGAATGAAAGTATCCTTTTTGGGATGTATGACTTTTTAGAGTAAAGATGTGTTGTTTTTGCAACTACTTGTGTAAGGAATAAAGGAGATAGGTTTAACCAATATAAAATTAAATATATAACCAAGCAGAATCTTAATTTTATTATGTAGGATATTCACTTACATCTTATTTTTAAATTTGGAATAACATTTTCATTATTTAAAGTGATAATTTTGAATGCAAATTAAATTAACCTCTAGGTAGAAACTGCTTAACAGTTTTGGAGGTTCTTGGTATCCTGGCATCATTTACTGTGTGGAGATTTCCCCTTTGATATTTAAAGAGAAGTGAGTTGACTCACTAACAGGATTGCTGGTTCTGATTTTCCATCGTGGTTTTGGAGGTCGTGAGGTTCCAGAATTTGATTTCCTTGATGTCATTCTCAGTCAATCAGTCCGCACATGGGCTAACTACTAGTTATGTTCTTCTTCTTTTTTTCTACCTTTTACTTTATGGGAAAGAAGGAGAGATAAGCTACTCTTTTTTTTTTTTTTTCTGTACGTGGGCCTCTCACTGTTGTGGCCTCTCCCGTTGCGGGACACAGGCTCCGGGCATGCAGGCTCAGTGGCCATGGCTCATGGGCCCAGCCGCTCCGCGGCATGTGGGATCCTCCCGGACCGGGGCACGAACCCGTGTCCCCTGCATCGGCAGGCGGACCCCCAACCACTGCGCCACCAGGGAAGCCCCGCTACTCTTAAGTATGTTGGCTTAGTGAATATTTTATGTGTTGGGAATCACGTAGCAATAACTATAATGTTTATAAAAGAATAGAAGTAAATACTAAAACATTACAGATTTTATAAGTATTATCCTATGTCATAATATTTAAACATTTATTTCAGTTTTGAATAATTTTCTTTCCATAATTAATTACATTAAGTGATAAGATTACATTAATATTTGTTTGCAGATTTACTCCTTAACTTCAACTGACTTTTGCCTACAGTGTTAAAAATATTTTATAATCGTCTCTTATATGTAATATACTGTGGCTAAGTGCAGTTTGGAAATCAAGCAATATGAGCCAGGTGCATAGGATCAATTAATTCCAGTTTAGGAATCATGGAGTGAAGGAGAAAACAGATCCCCTCTTAAAGATTTAGAGGGTTTTGAAATGCAAAGAATAGGCATAGGGAACAGCAGGAGGCTATACACAGATTAGTGAACAATGCCTTGGAGATTTTTCCAGAGTCTGATGTGATTGGAATATTAAGGCAATGGGCTGGAGACAAGGATGGAAATACAGTGGAGATCATAGAAGGAAAGGGCTAAAGGCTGAGACTAAAATTGGACACATTTGTTACTAGTGAACATGTCATCTCTGCCTTGGCCCTGAATGCAACTAAATAGCAGATAACAGTCATTGATATATTCATTTAACAAACATTTACAGAGTCTGTATGTATAAGGTATTGAGCTGATTGATTAAAGAGTAAATGTAGCAAAGCAGCACATATGCATCTCAGGAGGATTGTATTTTAAACACCTTTTAAAAGATCTCTGTTGACAACTATCTTCTTTGGATCTCTACATGGAATTTTTTTCTTTGGGCGGGGGGATTGGTTTTAATTTTTAGTTTTTAATTCTATAACAAATATGAAGGTCAACTTTTTTTTTTTCCTTACCAGGTATTGAGAAATATTGAGTTGGTGATTTCAGATATTATTGGTTTGGAAAGGCCCATTCTAAACTGTAAAAATATATATAATGTTTTGCTGACACAGTTAAGTAGTTACAGTCATTGCCTCAAATTCTTTTTATTCTTCATCTGTCCTCCCATCTCTGAAGTCAGGTAGCTGATTGTGTGATTGAAATCAGAGAAACCTCAGGTAATATATATTTGAAGGCAGGTGTTTTATTTAACCCTGGATGATTCAATCTTATATGAGTTGGTTAGATGACAGTCACTGAACCATGAAATTTCATGTAACTCTGTAGTTATTGTTTTATAAATAAAATCATTGAAGAGAGTTTCATTATAGTAAGAGACAATATGTGAGATGTATCAAAAAAAATAAGTTGGTGAATCATAGGCAAATTTTATATTTAAAAAAACCTAATTTATTCTAATTTTGTTGAAGTTTCTGTTATCATGTTATAATTTAATTTTATAGAAACAAAAATTAGAACCAAATAGTCCTTTATACCACAAGCATAAATTTAAAGATATATGGAATATTTATCTCATTAGTACTTTGTGCCATGCAGCTAAACTAATAAGCTCACCTTTACTACAGGACACTTTGTTTTTAAATCTTTTGACAACAGAGGTGAAACAATAATAATTCAAAGTGATGGGCATTGGGAAAGACTGAGGTAATGTTTTAGATGGCTGTGGCTTAAAAGGGAACTAAAGGTGGAAAGGCAAATTAATCTGTCATGATGTGCTGGCTAAGAAATTAAATGGAATATTGATTTTGGAAAATGTGACAATGCTCTTTTAATGAGAGATGAAAGAAAGCCTGAAAAAAAGAAAGGAAGGAAGGAAGGAGGGGAGGGAGGGAGGGAAGGGAAGGAAGGAAGGAAGGGGAAAAGGAAGGAAGGAATGAAGCAAGGAAGAGAGAAAGAAAGGAAGGAAGGAAGGAAGAAAGAAAGAAAAAGAGGAAAGGAAGAAAATAGTAAAAGAACTGATTACCTAGCAGACAGTAAGATGTAGACATCTTTACTTTTTTTTTTAGTGCATAATAATGGAAAAAAATAAAGCAAAAATGTGTCAGAATTGATTGGCATTATATACAGCAATACCAGAAGACTGTATAATGAGGCTGAGAACATGAACTAATGAAGAAGTATTACAACAAGAAACAAAAAGAAAGATTGATGTGGGAAACCAGAGATGAAGAATAGCCAGTGAGGAGATCAGACAATTTCTCTAACCCTCCAGGAACTAAATACACAAAGGAGCCCAATTAGAAAAAATACTAGCTAGAAGAAATATTTCTTAATAAATTGAGGATTATCAGTTTGCCTAAAGAGAATGAAATCAGAGCATTTGAGTGTCCTCGTTTCAGAACCACATGCTTTATTTTTTCAATTTAGATACAAATATTCTTGCTTTTCAAATCATAAATTTAAAAAAAAAATCATGTGTGAAACAAATTAACAACTAACCACACTTTCTGATTTTTGAGAGAAGAATCATTTTCAACTGAATTATGGATACAAGGAAATTTCAGAAGCGTTTGTCCAGGTCTTTTTTTGTCAACGTCAGGTTACTGTGATGTATTCTCTGGGTTTTCACAAGTTTCCTGGGGACTTTTCATCTGTTAATTTAACCTCACAGCTTCTCCAGATATGGGTACCATATATCTAGCATATAGAATCCTGATACTTGGCTTTAATTTGACAGAATATAGATGAACATTTCAAGGTCATTTCTGGCTGCTTATATAAGTTAATTGGAAACAACACAACAAAAAATGTTTTAAACAGAAAAATGGGCAATACTTAGGGCCACAATGCTTCTTTTCCAGGATCTTTTACCATATCAGTTCTGGCTGCTGGTCAGTCACTAAGTAAACCTAGGGGAAAACAAAGAATACCATCAGTGTGCAGTAACTTAGAAATTTTTATTATCCCTGTGAAATAAGTGACTCCATGAATAAGGGCAGTGTGGTTTCTTATTCTCCTCTTAAAGATATATATATTTGTTTATATATACGTTATAATATGTTTATGTTTATATATATATTGCAATAGAGGAAGTTTTTGATGACCCTCTATTCTGAAGTCAGTGGTTCTCCGCGGTACCCATGGCACACAAAATGTTTAGTCCTTTCATGGCTACTTCAGATTTCCTTGAGGTAAGACTGGCATCTTACTTTTAAAGATCCCAGGTTGTCTACTCTTTACACACCAGGGGGCGACCTAGACGGGATTTGAAGAATTAGCTGCCATGTCTTAAAACCACTAACTGGACATATTTATTCATTCATTCCACAAATATTTATTGAGCATCTGGTATTTGGCTGGGTGCTTAGGGACAAAACCTCAAATGTAATACATTCTCCAGCGTCAAGGAAATCACAAGTTAGCAAATATTTACAGTAGAGTGTGATAAAGGCAAGATGAATGAACCATGAGGGAGAGACTAGTGAGTAGTTTGAAGGGAAAGGAGGAAATCAGAGTAGGATTCCTAGAAAAGTAAGAGACTTTGGAAGTGAGTCTTAGAAAGCAAATAGAAAATTGAAATTAACTACTTGAAGGTGAGTTTTTGGGGGAGTGGGGTAAGAATTAGTGTTTAAAGTTGAATTCCTGGAGGAGTATGTTTCATTCACTGTTTCATTTAGCAAATATGTATTAAGCAATTATTATGTTGCTTGGCTGAACCCTGGGGAATAACAATAAACAGGATGAAAATGTTTGATCTTGCATGAAGCTTTCATTCTTGAGGGTAGACAGGCAAAATGCAAATTATTACAATAATAGCTAACACTGGTAAAGCGCAAACTATGTGCCAGATACTGTACCCTGACCACTGATTTCAAGCTTTCAACAACCTGTTGAGAAAGTTTCTATTATTATGGAGTAAATTGGGGAATAGTCATACATAATTAGTAGAGGGATGGGCTGGGTCTTAAAGCTAGGCAGCTTGGATTTGGGGTTTATTCTTTCAAGTTCTGTAATAAAATCCCTATCAAAATAAATAAAGAATATATAACATCACTTGGGAAGTGGTAAGAAATATGATGAAAAAGAAAACTGTAAGCAGAGAGATTGGTGGAGGGGAAGATGCAGTTTTAGATAGCAGAGCAGACGTTGTCAGTATCTTGCACACACCTATTGGTGTTTCAGTAGGATCAGGCCAACCGCCAGTTACTATCCAACTACTATCCAACTACTAGTAGTACCTGCATGTCTTTGTCTGTGGGCTTTTTGTGAGGTCAAAGGAAGGCTACTCTGGTCTGAAGCAGGGCAAAACTGAAGTGGAGGAGAATTAACACTCCCAGAAGAGCTATCAAGTAATAATTTGCAGGAATTGATCTACAACCATCCTTAGCCCTCATGAAGGATAACTTGGACGTGCTTTGGGCATTCTAGGATATTTTCCAGAGTTTCTTCCACAGGACTGAGCACCATTGGCCCACAATGGTGGCTGGCCTAATCACACACTCTTTATTGGTTCTGTCCTTTGCCTGTCTCACTTACTCACTCTCATAGCCGTGTTTCCCTTTACCTCCCAAATGAACATTTGTACTTGAATCCCTGTCTTGGAGTCTGCCTTTGGGAAAGCCTAAACTAAGATAGATTGGCTGGTCAGGAAATGCATCTCTGAGGGAAATTTGGGTGAAGAACATTCTAGATAGAGGGAGCTATACATGCCAGGAACATGAGAAAGGCAGTAGCAAGGCCACTGTGATTGTCTGGAGTGGCGTGAGGACAGGGAGTAAGTGAAAAATGCGCTTGAGGAGCAGGTAGGGACCAGATAGCAAAGGTCTCTTTAGGCTATGGAGAGTCGTTTGGAAAGTGAAGTAATAGCATACTGTCCTATATGAGACAGGAAAAATAAATAAGTAACTAGTAGAGTATTGTCTCTAAAAGCAGACTTCAGAGAAGATATAACTCTTTTGGGCTTCCCTGGTGGCACAGTGGTTGAGAGTTCGCCTGCCGATGCAGGGGACACCGGTTCGTGTCCCGGTCCGGGAAGACCCCACATGCCGCGGAGCAGCTGGGCCCGTGAGCCATGGCCGCTGAGCCTGCACGTCCGGAGCCTGTGCTCCACAACGGGAGAGGCCACAGCGGTGAGAGGCCCGCGTATCGCAAAAAAAAAAAAAAAAAAAAAAACAACCAAGATATAACTCTTTCTTTTTATAAATGAGCAAAGTGAGGTCCAGGTCACCTTGCTAGAAACAGGAAGACACAGGTCTTCTACCCAAATATGACTCCCAAATTTGTCTGATTCCTAATCTACATTTAAGAGAGTTGTGTTCATCTTAGAAGCTTACCGTGAGAGTAAGCCCAACAAATCAAAGAGAAATGAATAAAAGACGGCAATATCGAGCACCTTCTCAGAATGAAGAAGCAATAGCTGTTTTTTGTTTTTGCTTTTGTTCTTGTCTTTCACTACTGCTTCTCCAAGTTCAGTGCTTCTAACTCCCACAGTGTAAGACAGAACAGCTCTTTCCACTCTCTCAAGTGAGGGGTGAGTGGCCTGAGAGGCAGGTGCTATCTATCCTGCGGAATTCCACATGGGTGTAGTGAAGGCAGGTCTGGAAGACAGGCCAAGTTTCACACGGGCATCTGAGTACAAGAATTTGTGCTCTGTGGGCTCCCCATCTCGAACCCTGTCATTAATGTGAATTCTAACACCTGCCGGTAAATGGGTACTTGATGTCCCTGGTAACTCAATCATCAGCTAAAGTACTCCATCCAAATAATGAGATTGGTGGATTGAATCTCTGTGCAACTTTGTTTTCCAGAACTAAGCAAATGCATGGTGAATTTATTTGGTATGTTTGCTGTTTACTGCATGAGATGAGATGAATTCTAGTAATGTCAAAGGGAGGGATTGAATCATTTATTAAGTACAGTCTTGGACAGGTGTCTCAGATATCAATTCTAGGATTTAATGTAAACTGATCTTCAGAAAAGTTAGATTTCATGGAAATAAGAACCCAGAGGAATTCAAAGTGCAGGTAGCTGGATGCTTAAATCTCAAACACCTCTATTTATGACAATCTTTTAAATAAACTCTCTTATTTCTCTATTATCCTTCTGTGTTCTGAGGTAGAAAGTGTTTGAAAAACTGATATTGGCTCATGGGTAGGAAGGATTTATACAAATCAAGTTGTTTATTCTTTATTCCTAACACTGGCATATAGTCAGTTATTTGCAAATAAAGCCACAAAGTAAAATCTGATATCAGCCCACAGAGCTTTTGGCCTCTATAGGTGTCCCTGCAGAGTTATTACATATAGGGTGTACTTACAATCTGCTATGCTAGGTCATGTTTCCTGATCACAAAATATGATACCAGAAGACGGAGTTTGAAACAGATAAGGAAAACCTGCCTAAATGGCCACCAAATATCATATCTAAATATTGACAGGTCAAAAGGAACGTGGGTTAACTATCACTGAATGCAATTTGTAAAATGTATTGGCAAGGCCAAATCTGGAAACTAAGCCCTTGTATCTGTCTCCTCTTCAAGGCATTGTATGTACCTGTCTCCTCTTCAAGGCACTGTATCTCCTACCAAACAACAAAAAGATCTCAATTGCAGATATATATATATATATATATATATATATGCTAATTTTAAAACCTTGGCTTTGAAAGCAGAGAATTAAATTAAAAATTGTGCAAAACAATGCTGGAAAAGTAGAAAGGATTCATGATATGTTTTGTGAATGTATTAATCTAAATTAATTCCCCAGAGACGGTATTTGGGAGCTCTTGTTGGTAGCTCTTATAACATATTTACTTATTTACTTATCAATATTAAAGAGAAAAGGCCTGGCACAAAAACAATCGCTAATGACCTGTTCAGTGATATAAAATCTAAAGATTACTTAAAGAACTAATAATTGCCAATAAATTTAAGTAGAAACAGCATTGCTGAAGTAAATAAAGAAAGAACAGAGCTCAGAACAAGGGAAGTGGGTTGAGGAGAACAAACATGAAATAAATCAGTGAAGTCTATGATGTTACTAGATAAAGTTTCCTAGGCTCTGCAGAAGTTAACAGAGACTTTTTCTTTCTTTCCTTTTTCTCTTCTTTTTTTTTTCCCTCCCTCCCTCCCTCCTTCCTCTTCCTTCCTTCCTTCTTTCCCTCCTTTCCTTCTTCCTTCCCTTCCCCTTCCCTTACCTCCCCTTCCCTTACCTCCCCTGCCCTTCCCCTGCCTTTCCCCTGCCCTTCCCCTGCCCTTCCCCTCCCCTTCCCTCCCTTCCCTTCCCTTCCCTTTCTTTTTCTTTCTTTCTTTCTTCTTTCACTTTCTTTCACTTTTTTCTTATATATACATTCTGATAAAATATTTTACCTTCTAGAATTGAGGTTAATGAACTTTTTCTATAAATAACCAAATAGTAAATGTTTTCAACTTGTCAAATATGATAATCTTAGTTACAACTCTTCATCTCTGCCATTGTATTCTGAAAGCAGCCATAGACAATAGTAAATGAATGGGTGTGTCTGTGTTTCAGTACAGCTTTATATACAAAACCAGGCAGCAGGTGAGATTGACCTGAGGGCTGCTGTTGGCCAGTTCTTGTTCTAAAAAGTGATCTGTTACAGATATTTATCCCCAATACTACTCTTTCCATGAAAAAGTGAAGTATCACTAATATTTTCTGGTGTAATACTTGAAGAATGGACCTATTTATTATGCTCATTATGGGTGTTTAAATATGAAATGGAATTCATTATTAATGAATATTTAGTATCTTCTAGGTGCTTTTTGCAGTGTTTCGTGTATATGATCTCATCCAATACTGAGAACTGTAAAATTATCCCCATTTTAGAGAAATGCAGCAATGTTAAGAAATTTGGATGAATCTGTTTAAATTTTAAGTGTCAGTTTTGGAATTTAAAGCCTTTGCCTTTTCCAAATACTTGTACATGCTTATCTGTATAAAATTTGTACACATTTTTTGTGATGAAAATATGAGTATACCTCAAAGACCTCATAACAGTTAGAATATAAATAAGCATGCCATGAAATATACCGTGAGAATTGTTAAACCTTGATCTCAAATACTCTATGATATCCCACCTCAAGAAGAATTTATTAGTTTCTAAGTTGGTGCTTCTTCCTTCAGAATGTACCAGAATTCAAGTCTTAAAATATCCAGTGCCAGTGGTTCTTAACTGTGGACCATGTAACTACCCAGGGAATATTTGGAAAAGTGTGGGTTTGGGGTTGTAGCAATGATTGCAAAGAGGTAATGACAGTAGCACATGGTGGGTGAGCGTCAAGAATGCTAAAGATTCTGCGTTAAGAATGACTTGTCCATGCAATGAATTGTCACACCCATCATGCCAAAAGTTCGCCACCCCTCTACACTCATTAAAAAACAAAAAACAGGGCTTCCCTGGTGGCGCAGTGGTTGAGAATCCGCCTGCCGATGCAGGGGACACGGGTTCGTGCCCCGGTCCGGGAAGATCCCACATGCCGTGGAGCGGCTGGGCCCATGAGCCATGGCCGCTGAGCCTGCGCGTCCGGAGCCTGTGCTCTGCAACGGGAGAGGCCACAACAGTGAGAGGCCCGCGTACTGCAAAAAAAACCCCACAAAACACACACACACACACACACACACACACACACACACACACACACACATATACAAAAACAGAGGTGTTGGCTTGTGGCAGACCTTGTTGATTACCTAACCAATAGCCACTTCTTGCTTCTTCCTTGCTAACGTAACTTTTATTCAGGTAACACTTAGATGCCAGTGAGCCTCTGGGAATGCTGACCCCTCCCCAGTTGCAGAGGATGAGCCATGTTTTAAATCCAATCACAGTAACCCTCATTCCACTCTGCCAGTGATTGGGTTTAGACAGGAGCGCCTGACTCTTTCCTTGCCTAATAGATATAAGAGAAAGCCTACTTAACAGCTCCTTGGAAAGGTTTCCCTCCATGGTAAAAAGACAAAGTTGAACAGGGAAGCATCTTTCCTCACCCCTTTCTTCTTGATTCGGATGTTATCATGTGAGAATATCATGCTTGGAACAGTTGCAGATATTTCTCAACTGTGAGAGAAAAACCAAGAGAATCCCAGAGAAATTGAACCAGTGCCTGACATTACTGAGGCCCTCAATTAATCTGAGGACTGCCTATCTTAGAGATTCTGCTATATGAGGTTATCCTTAGAATGCAGACCACTTTTTAGTTAAGCATGCTTTTAGTTTCACAAAAAAGCATCCAAATTGCTACATGGGAACTATGATTTACCTTTGCCCAGGACCAAATAAACTATATATATGGAGCAGAGCCCAGATATAGATTTCTCACACTTGGCTAAAAAAAAATTTAAACAGGGCTTGAGAGACTCTCTAATCCCCCACATCCAAGTTCAAATACAAAACAAAATATATATCCGTCACCCCAATTTTGGGAATAAATTTATTTTCTTGTTGAAGTGATTCAATAACCTTATGACTAGGAAAACATAACGTACAAAATACATTACATTACTTGCTTTAGAAAGCAAGGTCTCACTTTAGAAGGTAATGCTCTAATGTTAAGAAAACTGCGTCCGTTCAAAGCAAGTTAGTAAAAAGTTATTTCTGTAATCTTAATGAAAAGCAACTCTGAAGGAATATAGTATAAAATGATAAAGTTTCTTTCTAAAAATTGTTAAACTTTTACTTTTTATACTAAAATAATTAAAATTACTAAAATGTAATTTTTATAGCTAATAATTATCTGGAAATAAAATAATAAGTAATTGGAAGGCTTATAAATTTAGGTGCATGGAACCTTGTGGGGGGAAAGCAGATAGAGGGTAGAGGCGGAGGATGCCATTTGCTATAAAAAGATTGAAAAGGAAATTTGATTGGGACTAAAAATCATTCTGTTCCATGCGTTTCCACCAAAATGAATAGTCTCCTTCTTTATAGAGGGTGACATATTAACTTTGGACCTTTTTAATCCAATGATCTCTTCTATAGATTATATCTATAGAAGAAACCTAAAAACATCTATAATAAATCCATCAATCCAATAAAGGAAAGTTAATAAAATACAGGAGAGTTTGAGGGGGAAAATGAATACAGCTAGGTTGATTTTGGAGATTATCAATACCTCATCTTATTACCAAACCAAGTTTTGTATCTTCTTTAGTCCTTTTTGAATGTCAGTCCTTTCGATGGTATATGGCATCACATATTTTCTTAATGCCATTAGAGCTTTTGGGGGCATGTGGGTGTGGGAGGGACGATAAGCATTTGCAGCAGAATCTTCATCTCAGTGACTTTTCCAATACCATCTGGATTCCTGCATATTCTCTACATGTCTATTCAGAAGAAGAATTAGATAAAAAATAGATCAAAGGATGTAAGCATGCAAAGTAAAAGGAAGTGCTCTCTCATTCAACCCTCCCAGTTGAGCTGCTTCCTGGTTAAAATACTAATACATGGCAGTTGGCCTGTGAAGTCCATGCCCCGAGGCATGAGGAGTTTGGCATGATCAAATGAGTGTATCATTTCCGCCTCCTTCTGTCAGCAGTAATAAGCAATCCAGCCTGGTGATTGGAAAAGCACATCTTCTTTGTCCTGAACATGCTGTATTTATCCTTCACGCATATCCACAAAACTCAGCAGGGATTTGGTTGAGAGAGTAGTATCGCTCCTCTCAGACAAACTGGTAATAAATCTGGGAGGCTCTGTACAAGATCTGAAAGCTGCCTTCAGAATTTGCCTGAGGCGGTGTGTATAGACAGGAGTTAAGGAGATTATGTAAACTACAGAGAAGAATGAGGGGAGTGGGTGAGGCAAAGCCCAAGTCAGAATACCCTCTGAATATTCTCTCAGCAAGAGGGAGTTAGAGGTTTAGACTATGGTCTGGGTATATAACCTTTTCCTTCTACTACTGGGAGTTAACTAGTAACTCTGGTTTGCATGCTCTGTTTTCCTTGAAATATGTAGACATTTGAAGGAAATTTTCTATCTCTGTCTTGGATAGCATGCTTTAAAGATCTGTTTCAACTTTGTACTTCTACCTTAAGAATTGCTCCATTCTTCAGTGTTCTCTAAATCTTTTTTTTTTTTTTTTTCCTCCCAATAATTTGGAAAATATGCTTTGGAAATGGGTTCTGGGAATGAGATTTCAGGGTGCTCAGAGAAATACGTTTGTTTGCATTCACCTGGAATGCTTATTTTAAAATGTTAGAATCTGGTTACCACCCCTTCCCCTCATGAACAGAGAATTTGGTGTGGGGCACTGAAATCTGCTCTTTCAACAGATTCTCCAGTGATTCTGATACACACTAATGCTGGGACCCTGCTGTTTTAGAAAGTTGTAGGAGGATAGACTGAGAAAGAGAAAACAAGGTGACAAGCTGTGAAAATAAACCAGGGGAATTTTTTTTCACCCATTGTTTTGGCATGGCATGAACCTCACTAAATACATACCATGTTTGCTTTAGAATGCCACTTTACCCATAATATATATTCATGAGGATTTTTCTTAACAAACATCAATTTCATAAATAGGAATGAAAAGTTTCTAAATCTAATTTCACTGAGTCTGGAAAACAGAACATGAAATCACATAGGGAACATCTTTCTGTATAACCTTACAAAGAGAATCATTGTTTTCTATTTACTTTCGTCTTTATGAAATGCCTCTTCTAATATTGCATTCTTGTAAAGCATAGATCAAGAAACTGAACCATGCCCTCGGGGAGAGAGGGAAGCTAGGCCTAGACGTTCTCAAATAAAATATATTAATATAATGATTATAAAAGTGTTTTGATGAGGAGAAATACATCAGGGAGTATTTGGCTGGTAGGCCTCAATAACTTTTATTAAGTTATTTGAGAGAATATTTACCAGTAGCTATAATGTTTACTCTTAAGCACACATTTCTCTCCATGGATTTCCCACGAAACATACCAACTTCATCAGACTTTTTAATCTCTTCTCATGAAACACACATTTTCAGCTATAATAAACATGGAAGTGAATACAATAGTACCTACAAGATTGGGATCTTGGCAAATTCGGAAGCATTTCTCCAATTCAATTTTACATAAAAAATAAGATTCCCACTATGGATGTGGACCTCAGTCTACCAGAAATGAGGCTTCTGATAAATTTCCATTATTCATTAGCTGATTAAATTGAAAACCAAGATTTCTCTCTTGGAGAGTCTCAAGTGTAGCAATGTTTCAGTTGGAAAATGATAGGGGAAATATATTATTAGATTAATTAGATAATTAGAAAAAGTCACAGTTGTACCCTTTGACAGCGCATTTAGTGTCTCTGTGTTAATGAGGCAGCCCATACACAAACTCTCCAAAAATGAAATTTATAGGGCTTCGCTGGTGGCGCAGTGGTTGAGAGTCCACCTGCCAATGCAGGGGACACGGGTTCGTGCCCCGGTCCGGGAAGATCCCACATGCCGCGGAGCGGCTGGGCCCGTGAGCCATGGCCACTGAGCCTGCGCGTCCGGAGCCTGTGCTCTGCGACGGGAGAGGCCACAACAGTGAGAGGCCCGCGTACCGCAAAAAAAAAAAAAAAAAAAGCAAAAAAAAAAAAATGAAATTTATAGAAGTGTTTATTTATCTGATATTTATTGTGAAAGCTGATTAAAAAAAGGCCTTGTATTCTAAGAAACTAGGCTCTTATAGATAGTAATCAGGGCCTGTTTCTATAGTCTTGATTTCATATTTTTTTGTTCATAATCATACACAAAAATATATTGTATATTTGTACTTTTACATGCATATCTTTAGTTCAGTTGCAAGATATTTGTTACTGGTTTTCATAATTGAACCACTAATGAGGTGGTAGAATTGTAGCCTTGTGTCTCCACCAGGCAAAATACAATTCAAAAATCTTGTTACTCTCAAAGGGAGTTGTTATTTCCTCTTTTTTTTTCTTTTTTTTTTCTTTATTAGGCCATGTGAGATTATTTTCCAAGAGACTAGATATTATTTTCAGCCATTTAAATATTCTTTCCAATATCTTCCTAATAAAGAAGGGAATATTTTCTCCTGTTGTCAAGAAAGCACAGCTGAGTTTTTCTAATTGCTCAATTAATCTAATGATACACTTTTCCTCTCATTATCAAACTAATATGTTTCAGCACCCAAGGTGTATTCTTTACTGGAGCTGTCTTGTTTGTTTTTTATAATACTTCTGAAATTGGGTACATGCTTATTATAATTAGGTAATATAAGCTCCGTATTTTACATTATAAATGAATTGGCTTTTGAACTTGGAAAAATGTTGCTTTATGCAAAACATCTCAACTCATAGTAACTTCAGCATTTTCACCTTTGTTTGAATTTCAGCTACTACTTTCTTGGAATAAACTATAGTCTAAATTTTTTTTTAAATAAGTCTAAAAGAAATGTTATCATCATAATAGTGAGCAAAAGACCAAATGGGTATAGAATACCTTTCTTGTAATTTAATAAATTATTCCCAACATTCATACAAAGTATACTTATTTTCTAATGTAAAATAATTTGCATCAGAAAACAAATGTTTTCGTAATTGATTTTCATACATTTCTTTTTCTTTTTATGAGATTTTAGAGGAAATGGCACATAGACCTCCCTATCAGATTAACAAAACTACTTCAGAAATGGAATTGTTTCATGAATTGCCTTTTAATATTATTATATATTTTTCCTGTTTCAAATGCTAATTTTGGTGAAAATTGCTTCTTTGCTCTGGCTCAGAGATTGTCCACATGGCCCTTACAGTCACTGTTCTCTTCATTGACATCAGTTCTTACCTTAATTACCTTAATTAAGCTCTTACAACAGGAAAGGGACACTGTTGGGCCTTTTGCATGCATCATCTACTGGAACTCTCCTCTTGACCCTTTAGCATTGTTGTTGTTTGCCTTTCACAGGGAAGAGGACTGTACTTGGGGTAAGGAACTTGAAAGGACACAGAATTAGTAAATAACGAGACCAAGGTGCCAACCTAATCTTGTTCCAGAGCCAGTGTAGTTCATCTCTATGCTATATTGCCAAGGATCATATTTGGATTTATTACCTGCAATGTTGAATTTCTGACTGATTCAATCTGTGCTCTAAAATGAACCACAGCTCTCTGCCTCTTAGTCCTAGGGAACTCTAAGCCTTATTAAAGTGAAATATCTGATCAGCTTGTTGATTTTCCTTTGAAGTTCGTTCAGAGTTGCTCTCTTGGTTCCCATGATGTCATTACAATTTGGTAAGTTTGGACCTTTTTCTCCTTATAAAGATGTGTCTTTGAGCAATTCTTCTCGGAAGATCCCATGTCTTTCTTCTATCCCCTGCATTAATAAGTAGTAAATAAGTAAATAAGCTTCTATATACCATGCTTGATTTCTACAATTGGACGTTTGAGTATAGAAGAAAAATACTTAGACTTGTCATGCCATTTTAGTGGCATGTTGGTCAATATTAAATATCCAAAACAACTAATTAAAAAATAAATATACATTTTCTCCATTATTTAAAAAATATTAAAGAAAAAAAAACTTTAAAATGCCTTTCTGAAAAAAACAATTTTTAAAAATGCCTTTCTGCCAATTTCCTCTATTATTAGAATTAGTGATTAACCTATCTTGAGTTTTTGCTGTTGTTTTCTGCTTTGTTTTAACATTGAAACTAATATTTTTAGGATGAAAAGTTTACTGGAAATATTCATTTAGTCTTTAAACCATTTTATAATTTATCCATTCATATACCTCTCATTATTTTTATTATTTCTATTTTGATCTTTATAGTATATCTAGTATATAGTAAATAGAAATATAGTATATTTCTATTTTGATCTTTATAGTATAGTATAGTATATATAGTATATCTATTTTGATCTTTATAGTATAGTATATTATTTCTATTTTGATCTTTATAGTATTTCTATTTTGATCTTTATAGTATATACTTTATAGTATATTTCTATTTTGATCTTTATAGTATATATACTATATAGTATAGTATAGTATATAGAAGAGTAAACAGTATTCCATTATTCATGTATTCATGAATTATATATATATGTATACACACACACATACATTACATACACACAGTTAAATACTTGAAAGAGATAGAAGAGATGAACATTAAAACAAAAAAATTCATAACTTGATCCCCTGCTTCATGTCAGTGTTTGTGCAAAATGTCTGGAGAGCAAAAGGAGTATCCTGTTGAACAATATATCAGTTGTAGTTTTAGAAATCATAATCAGACTGCAGTGTATTTTATGGCCATTTTTAATATTGCAGTCAATAGGGCAGTATACCTTCAGTCTCTGATTTCAGTTGTCAAAAAAAAAACCCTATTTTGCTGTATTATAGAATCATTGTTTGAAAAGAGAAATCAAAGCTAACTCAGCCAAGAAATATTAAAACTAAATGTTTTTGTATGACACATAGGCACTTATAAAAAAAAAATATTCCTTCAACTGCTTTGGGTGACATGATAGTTAAAAGCCCATCAACCTGAACTTGAAGTTATGTCTTGACCACTGTCAGTAGTTTGAGGAGGATATTATTCACATGCCATTCAAGACCTAAACATATTTTTATCATCACTGCCAACAGTCATAAATAACAAATGTCATCTGTCAAACTCTTGGTTTATATCGGAAGAATACCAGTACACAAAAAAAGCATAAAAATACAGCCTACTTTAGTTGATTTCAGAGTCTTAGACTTGGCCTGACTATTAGTAGGCTGGGTCTCTCTCGAGAAACAAAATTTTGCTTGTGTCTCAGTTTCCCAACTGAAAAATGAAGGCTTTTGGCCAAATAATATTTTGAGATTCTCAAGCTTTAAAATCCTATCATTTCCTACATTTAGCTGTTGTGTGTGAAAACTATTTTAAAAATTACCTCTGTCCTCCAAAATGATGATTTTTTTTTTCTAAGCACAGATAGTAGACATGGCTCATACCAAACTTTCTTTCTTCACATTATGTTTTGATGCAAGAAATGTTATCTTGAAAAGGCACTGCTCTGCATTCTGCATATTTGTTTTGTAGCTCATGCTCTTGCTCTTATTCAGCAAAGTAAACAAACATTCCAATGGGGTTAAGGATTAATGGCAAGGAATTGCATGACTGTATAGCATGTAACCTTGAGGGAAGAGATCAAGGGAAATGTCAGTCAAACACCTGCCCTTAGCGCAGTTGCTAATTAATTCGTGAACATTGACTCGGGTTGCAGATTTGCTAGTGTACAAGGGAATCAAGTCCCATCCTATAAATACTGCCTTGATTTAATGAGGCTTTAATAGGATTAAATGGTTTTAACTTTATGACTTCATGTTTTTGATTATGGTTGTGTAGCTCTTTTTGATATGGAGAGATATGGATTTCACTGGGTTTTAACAGTAGACTCTAAATGAAAGATAAGGGGAATAAAAAGGGGAGAATGTGTCATTAACTCAGTAACTTATTTTCTAGAATCTTAAAATAATATTAAAGGTTAAATTAGTCTCAGGCTACCTAGAAGTAAACATGATATATTACTCAGATTCTCCATCTAAAGTAATTACCATTTAGTTAAATAGACTGTTTTTTATTACTCTGAATCAGAGCTATTTTGCTATATCAAAGCCTCAAATGTAAGCAGAGCTTGATTCTAAATCATTTTTTAAATTATATTTCACTGTCTTTCGTATTTGAAGATAAACTGATGGTAACTGTTGTCATTCTATAAACCTTTTGGTATAAAATAAGAATATCATTGTGGATTTGTAATTGGTTGCTGCAGTTTTCTCTCATTAAAATTTCACTTTGACCTCTCAGAAAAACTGAAAAGTGATTTTGTTATGCTGCCATTTTAAGTGTTGGGATGATACTGTAAAATAATCAAACCAATAAGTTTCAAGGCTCAGCTCAGACTGTTAGTATTGTTAGTATTATTATTATTATCATCATTGTCATCATCGTTATTTTTTTAGTCATGATTACTTGAAATCTACTACATAAAATATATTTATAGGCATAGACTGAGATGTTTTTAAGTTAATATCTACTGGAACATGTGGTAATTGGGCAACTCAAATTATATCATTCCCCAGTTATAAAGCAATTCAAACATTTCATATTTATCTTAGAATAAAGACCAAAAATATTAATTATGGTCTATGTTCTTGATCTAGCCCATCTTTCCAGGCACTGTAGTTACCTCAATGAAGAAAACAGACCACATCCTTGCTCTTAAAGATAAAGCTTATAGTATAATAGGGAAGACAGACAATAAATGAGTAAACCAAGGTAGATATATTGATAGATAGTCATAGGTATCATGAAGGAAATATTAACACAGCTACTTCAGAGAGAGTGACTAAAGCAGGAACGATCAGTTTAGATCCGGTGACCAGAAAATGCCTCTCCAGGTAACTACTATTTGACCTGATAACTGACAACAAAAAGAAGACAGCCTTGCAGGTTCTGGAAGCAGAATATCCCAGACAGGGAGAACAGCTAATGCATTAGGCTCCAAGGAAGGAACAGGCTTGACAGTTTCAAGGAATGGATTGGAGCAGAGTCAGGTAAGGGGAGGGAAGCACCATAAGGCGATCAAGAGCAGATCCTGTCATGTTTCCAATGTACTGAGATGGAATTGCCCCCTATTATCCAGTTTCCTTGCCCTGTTTTCAGTTTCTAAAGGGGACCATGTAGCCCTCAGGCCAAAAGCATAAAGTTTCTTTCTTTTTACTATGACCATCGTATCCCCAGCTTCTAGCAGAATGCGTAACCCATAGTAAGGGCTTAATAAATACTTATTACATAAACGAAAGAAATGTTTTCACTAATTCGTATCTCTATTGCTTAATGAGAATAGAGCAGTATTCTCCTGCTCCCACCCTCTTACTCCTTGAGATAGATGCTTTTAATTAGTTCCCAAATATTAGGTCCAATCTTTTTTTTTTCTCTTGCCCACTTTTCACTAAAGGGCTTGAAAAAGCAATATATTTACTTTGCCTGCTTTTCCTGCAGTTGAAGGTGTCAGGAGAGCCAGTTCTGATCAACAAGAGCAAAAACCAAGGAAGAGATATTTTCCTTGTCTATGAAAGGGGAGATATATAATTTTATTTCCCTGGCTACCCTTGCTTCCTGTCTTTGGACATGACTGTGAGGATAGTGTGCCTGAATGTTCAAACCACTGATATTTGAGGTTTCTATAACTTACTGCCCAGTAATATTTCCCCACCTCATTGTTCTATACATATTTTTCCAAGGACATTTCTTATTCTCACAAAGAAATCAGTTCTGACATCAGACTGGAACAATAAAAGAAGTTCCTCTTATAAAAATTGTTGTTTGTTTAGTTCTGTATCAAACTCTATAACTACAGATGGCAAGCTTATTACACAGTATCTTTCCTGATGTTGGCCATTTATCCTTTTAATTATATTTTACTTCCTGGCTTCTTTTGCCCAACTGTCTTACTCCTTATTGCTTTTGCACACACAGCAAAAAGGTATGATTTCTGTTGTGGACCCTTTCTTGCTGCATATTGGATAATTAATTAGGTAACTAATTTATTTGTATGTTCAGTGCAAGACAGTTTACCTCTTAGATAAGGAAAGGACTCCATGTTTCTAGCTTTTCCCAAATAAAGGGAAGATATATGTCATTTTTATACTTTTCTCTAATATTTTTACAATTTAGCTTCTTTAACCGAATTTGACTATTTGTATTTGAGTATATACTGTAATTCCCTAGAATGTCAGTGTTATGTGAAAAAAATAAAAATCTGCTTGAGTTTCTTGTTTATAGAGTTTTGAAAAACTTTTCAATGCCCCCCAGAATCACTGATTCTTTGTTCTATCTCAAACATATCTCAGAGGATTAATATTTTTTCCAGTTAGGGATTTCACTTTACAATATCTTCTCCAATCCCCTGCCAATTCAAAGCTTTGTCCCATTGTCATTATCAGGTTATAATAGTTAAGTTTATTAGTTACAATAGTAAAATAACAACTTTATAATTTTTACTGAAGTATAGTTGACTTACAATATTAGCTTCAGGACATTTGAAGTTTTTATAGAATATACTCCATACAGAGTTATTATAAAATTTGACTATATTCCTTGTGCTGTACACTATATCCTTGTAACTTATTTATTTTATACCTAGTAGTTTGTACCTCGTAATTCACTTTAACTATTTTGCTTCTCCCCTCACCTCTCTCCCCTCTGGTAACAACTAGATTGTTTTCTGTATCTGTCAATCTGTTTCTGTTTTGTTAAATTTGTTCATTTATTTCTTAGAGTCTACATATGAGTGAAATCATACACTATTTGTCTTTCTCTGTCTGACTTATTTCTCTAAGCATAATACCCTCCAGGTCCATTCATGTTGTCTCAAATGACAAAATTTCATTCTTTTCTATGGCTGATTAATATTCCATTGTAGATATATACCACATCTTCTTTTAACCTTATGGTGTTTGTCTTTTGAGTTATGCCCCTCAAAGTTTATCCTCTTATAGGATGATGTTGGTCATGTCTATGATTCTTCTGTGAACCATACACATTGTGTGTGTGTGTGTGTGTGTGTGTGTGTGTTGTGTGTTCTTATTAAAGTGCTTGCCGCATTGTCCTGCTCTTAATTATTTCCATTTGTCTCCTTCACAAGAGCATGGACTCCTCGAGGGCAGGGATCTCATTCCATTCTTCATAGTCTTCAATTCATAGAATAGAGCCTGGTGCTGAGCAAGAAAATAATAAATATTTTGTACGTCATTGATTTAATAAAGGAGTGGGTGAATGAATGAATGTGTAAGTATTACTTCCTATATCTCATACATAGGGTGACTTTATATTTCTGTGTAGCTAGGGGTCTATTTGACAAGTCTCTGAAAATCACTGACAAACTATAGCCTCTGGCATAGTTTATGACAATTTTTAATGTGATTTAGCAGTTTTGTAACTCAGTTTCCACATGAAAAGTAACAGATATCTTCTCTTATTAAAATCAAATTGAATTTATTTGATACAGTATTCTTATGCAAACCAGAATGTAACCAATGTAGCTCTAGCCTTCTGTGGCCACAAATGCTGTTGATGGATGTTGGATGAGCTCCAGGGGATTTTTTTAGAAGAATCTGTATTATACCAGATTTTCTTTGGCAAATTCACAGAATAAAGATTTTGACTAAGCTTTACAAATCATGATTACAATATATTATTTCCTTATCTATCCATTTCTCCCTTCTCAGTTGTGCTGGGTAAAAAATGAAAAGGATTTATCCAACTTAAAAACTAGAGAGGCTATGTCCTATCAAAACATTTCTTCCTAAGGGTTTTAAAAGAAAAATCTAATGGGAGAAGTTACCAGGTAGAGAGGCAGCAAATAGAAGTGATCAGGAGGAGTTTTGAGACACCATAGGGTCCTCCTTTCTGGGGCACATCTCCTCTCCTCCCTTTAAATTCAACAAGAGGGATACAGACTAGAGCCTATCTTGTGGCACTTTTCAATTACATATTACCAGATAGAGTAGCCTGAATTCACAGGGGAACATGAATTTACAGGCTAAAATAACCAGATACCTAAGAAGTACAAAGAGTATTTTTTTTAAAAAAAAGGTATCAAAGTGAACATCAGAAGCATAATTATTAAAACAGATGACTGAAAATATAATATTATATGATAAGCACATAAAGATGATAAGGTTAGATAATAGCAATATGAATCAAGAACAATAAATCATAAAAGGAGCCAGTAGTAAATGAACACAATTGATGAGCTATATAGCTAGAAGGGTAAAGCTGAAAAGTGAATTAGTGTGTTGAAAGATCAAATTGAGGAACTTTTCCGGAAGGCGACAGTTAAGAAAAAAGAGGTTAGTTTTAAATCAGCAGAAACACTGTCCATATAAATAAGTTAAACTTTTCAATTAAAGGACTTAGAGTACATGAAAATAAATAAATAAAAACAAGATCTAACAACATATTGTCTACAAAAACATATTTAAAACAAAAAAGCACAGAAAGGTAGACAAAGATATACTAAGTAAGTATATGCCTATGGAAAACAGTAGTAAACAACTAACATGACAAAATATGATTCCAGAAAATTAACTCAAATGTCAGAGAAGGGTATGATATTCTGGTAAAAAGACTAAAAGAAAAAAAAAGCTATAATCAGCATAAACTTGTATGTAACCAGCAATATCACCTCAAAATATATAAAGCTTTAGCTGTCAGAACTGAAGAGAGGTATAGATAAATTTATAAGTCTAGTTCAAGATTTTAGCACCTTATTCAGAGAAAGTAATAGCTCAAACAGACAAAAGTAAATAGAAATATTGAAGGCCTGAACAATAGAATTCAAATGTTTATTTTATAGGTATTTTTTAGTGTAAAAGAAGATAAATAGGTAAATGTTTGAGATTTGAACTATGTTTACGTGTGTGTATGTTTGCGTATGAGACAGAGACAGAAAGACACCTATACCCAAATTCAAATAATATATTATTATTATTTTTTTAAAGAAGATGTTGGGGGTAGGAGTTTATTAATTTATTTATTTTTGCTGTGTTGGGTCTTTGTTTCTGTGCGAGGGCTTTCTCTAGTTATGGCAAGCGGGGTCCACTCTTCATCGTGGTGCATGGGCCTCTCACTATCGCGGCCTCTCTTGTTGAGGAGCACAGGCTCCAGACGCTCAGGCTCAGTAGTTGTTACTCACAGGCCTAGTTGCTCCACGGCATGTGGGATCCTCCCAGACCAGGGCTCGAACCCGTGTCCCCTGCAATAGCAGGCAGATTCTCAACCACTGCGCCACCAGGGAAGCCCTAATATATTAGTTTTGAATATATATATACAACATTTACATAGTAGGCCGTATGTTTGACTGAAAAGATAGCCTAATAAAGAGGATTTATGCAATCCTAGCAATTTATGCAGTCCCATTTTGGAATCTTCATCACCTTAAGACTGGCATATTCTTTTTTACACAACAAAATTATGTTAGTATACAGTGATACTGGGGAAATTAAGTCGCCTAAAAAGGGAGTGAAGCTAAAGAAGAGAAGGCATTCACCATCCTACAACCCTACACACAAACAGATAGGTACTTTCTGTAGTTCTTCAGTGTTGTCTGATAATCGTATTTTATGGCACTTCTAAAAATATACCTTATTGCTTTAATAATAGTAATTTATGAAGCATTACCTACATGGCACATATAGTATTAACAGTTACGTTTCAATACCTCAATAAAAGCTTCATGAAATAGGTAATAGTATGCAAATGTAATGAATGAAGAAACTAGAGCCTAAATAAATTAACTTTTCAGCAACTGAACAGAACTAGAATGTACCAGAACAGCTTGGTTCCAGATTCTGAGACTTCCCCAGAGACAAGAGTGTTACTTGAGAACAGGGCTAACTAGGCTCGTAAGAAGCATCCAGTAAATGCATGTTAAATTAAATTAAATTCTCTTCACTGTAATGAAATTCTGACCGCAAAAACAGAGGTGGATATTGATACCACTTTGGGTACATAGTTGATACAAAATAATTTTAAATAGAGCAAAATAAATCTCAGTGCCAGAATGCATGCAACTGTGTAGAGAATGACTGTCTCAGCAATGAGACCCATGTATCCTTGCAATGCACTGTTTCATGAGTGCATGTGGTAATTACAGCCATAAGATTTGAGTAAATCAATTCCTTAATGTAGTAATGGCATTGCAAGGTAGTAATGGTAATATTAATAACAATAACCATAATCCTGTGAAAGTTTGGAAACATTAAGTCTCCTGGAGACTATGCAGCTATTTGCTAAATGACTTTTTAGGAGAAATAATTTATTTTTATTGGCTTTGACCCAACAAAATATTAATATCTTTATATCATTTTTATCTTGCTAATAAAGGAGTTCAGAATTTTTAACATATTCTTGCTAGGCAGTGATCCAAATCATGCCCTCTAGTTGGTATTACAGTATCAGTAATTGGTGTCTCATGTTAACATTTATTTAAATCTGCTGATTTAACATTTAAAAATTCTGGGGTTAATGGATCTGTATTCACAGATCCATTAACCTCAATAAAAACAAACGGAACCTCTTGTGAACTAAAATCAGTTCAGATCACTGATTTGCTTTCTCTAATACTCACATTTAGATGGTCCTGATAAAATGTCAGGTCATGAAAAGGTCTACTAATGTAGTAATATTCAAGGTGATTTTCAGTGTTTTACTATTGTTATTGTCCTATGCAACAGAAGCAAAGCTTCCCTATAAAATATGGTCCATATATAAACTATCCTCCACACATACATTTGCTGAAGCTTATGGATTTTTACAACACTCTAGAATTGTCTTCTCTCAGATTTCTGCGACTTAATAAAGCCCATTGGGTTTCCTCAGTACTTATCATAGATCCCTAAATCCCAGGGACTTCAAAATCTGGTTCTCTCTTCTGAGAAAATATAGTAAAGTAATATGACAAAAACGTTCATGTTATAGAAACTACTGGACTCTAAACAAATGTTAAGAACTGGAGGGAAGGCACTAGAACAGTTTTTACTACTTTCTACCAATGTGAGTGTGGGCAAGTCACTGAAACTCTCTAAGTTCAAATTACTTTATAGTAATATTCAAGTACAGGAATGCTTTTATGTGTTTTTTTGTTTGTTTTTTGGTTTTGTTTTGTTGTCTGTTTTAGTATTTTGAGGCTTGAAAACAGTTTTTTTTCCTTTCTAAATTAATCAGGTGTAATATACAGAATAATTCACACACAGCAAATGTACAACTCAAATGAAAGAATTAGAACATTCTCAACATCCTGAAAGTTCCCTAACGTTTTTTCCCAGTGAATATTCCACACTATAAAGGAAAACATTATTCTGACTTCTAACATGACTGAATGCAATCATTCAGAATGTAGTGTTTTGTATATAACTTCCTTTAATCATTGCTATGTCTGTGAGATTCATTCATGTTCCTAAGTGTAGCAACAGTGGTTCTTTTCATTGCTGTGCAATGTTATATTGTATCAGTATGCTGCATTTTACTTATCCATTCTCCTGTTTTGGATATTTGGGCTATTTCCAATTTTTGACCTTTAAGAAAGATGCCTTTTTCAACTAAAAGCTTCCTGTGATTGCGGTTTGAAAGAGAAACACAAGGCTTTGCTGAATAATCTTCATACTTTAAAAGATGTTTTAGTTATCTATGGCTATATAGCAATCACCTCAGAACATTGCAGCTTAAAACATCAAAAAAAAAAATTTTATAAGAGCTTTTTGGATCAGAACTTGGTCATGGATTGGATAGCAGTTCTTGTGCTCCACAGGGTGTTGACTGGGGTCACTCATGCAACTGATTTTAGCTAGTATCAATAGTTGAGCTGGGTTGGAAGATCCAAGGTTGCATGTGCACATCTAATAGCTCATTTCTCCTCTCAGTGGCTTTTTCACGTGGCTAGCTTAGAATTTCTCACAGAATTGTGAACTCAGGATTATTGCTTCTACAGAATAAAAATGGAAGCTGCTGGGTTTCTCAAAGTCTAAGCTCGGAACTGAGATGGAGTCATTTCCACTGCATTTTCTTGGTCATAAGACCAGTCTGTTTCAAGGGATATAGTCTCTACCTCTTGATGGTCAGAGGCAGGATCATACACACGGACATGAAAAATATTGATTGTATACAACTTTGAATATTATTGCTCACAACAATTCATATCCCTCCTACATGCAAAACAGTCTCACCCCACCTCTAAAATTCTCACCCCATTGTCACATAACCTCAAAGTTGTCTAAATAAGGTTCACGCATGGATGAGGCTTCTCAGCACAATTCCTGAGGTGCAGCTCCTCTGGTGCAGTTCTTTGAGTACAGAGACTTATGAAGTAAAAGACAAGTTACTTGCCATGCCATATACCCAACATAAAATGTTGAGAGAGAGAAAGCATAACCACAATAAAAACTACTGTTCAAATAGGTAGTGGGGAGCCATGCTCATATAGCAGTAACTGATCCATAGAAATCCTTAAATCCAACTGCTCTCAGTTTACTTGCTCTGGGGAGATGGAATGTTCCTTGTAGAGGGCCCAGTTCTTCTTTTTATTACAAAATAGTGTTTATAGCTGAATATCTTTGCCTGATTCTTATCTGTACAAGGTTGGGGGTCCAGGGTTCTTATTCATTGTGAATTGTCTTTTCCTCTTTTAGTCCATGCCACTGGTGCTTTCATTAATACATTGCTCTTAAAAAGGTGGGTTCCCTGTGAATATTATAGCAGTTCACACCATTAGGCAAAAAACACATTTACATGTATCTTTGTGACAAGTCCTTCTCTACTTTGGGCTGAGAGTGAGGGTGCTGTGGCCCAATTCCCTTGAGATTCTGAGATATCTGTTTGTCTAGCTGACTCATGGTATGAATCTTTCAGAGTTTTTAGTAAAGCATCTTACAACCACAATCTTTATTTTTTGCTCTTTATCATGAGACTTGACCTTTCTTTTAGAATCCTTTGCTTTCTGAGGAGCCTCAAATAAAATTTTACTTGAAAACTGAGCTTTGACTTATTTAGTTCATGAAAGAAGTCAGTTCGCATTCCAATTACCTACATCTTCAATCTTAGGAACATTTTTTATCTTATAGGTTACCTCAAGTGACAATCTCACCAAATTCTCCACCGTATATAATGCAGGTTCCCTCTTCTGCAGTCTGCAACATCACACTACACTTCCAGCCTCCACTTGCTGTCCCCTCACATTCTTTAGCCTTCCACCCACTGCTCAGTCCCAAAGTCAGTTCCACATGTTTTGTTGTATCAGTGCCTCACTTATAGGTACTAGTTTATGATTCAGTTACACCTAAACCATCCCAACACTTTTTTATATTACTGATTTATTCTTTTACACAATTCTAGGGGTCAGACATTTGGGCAGGGTTCATTGGTGTAGTTTTTCTGCTCCATGGGGCATTATCAGTTGTCATTCACGTGTCAGCATCCCAACTGGGCTGGAAGCTATGGGAAGGCTCCTCTCTGTGTAAGGTTCCATATAGAATTTTTTACAGGCTTTTATCACAGCATTATGGTCTCAGGGTAGTTGGGCTTAAGTTAGTTAATTTCCCCATCAAGCTGCCATATGTATTTAAGCTTAACTGGCACAAGCCACTCTTGCCACATTCTATTGATAAAGGGAAGTCCTGGAACTAGCATGGATTCAAGAAGGGGGAGATAGGTTCTACTTTTAGATGGTAGTGAGCACACACATTCAAAGATGGAAGAAATTGATGGTGGCCATCTTTGGAGACTACATATCACAAAAAAAAAATTTGTATTTTTATAATCACAGCTCTGCAATTTATATAATGTTTGCTGGCTCTACTAGATTATATTCAACTTCTAAGTATATAATGTGTTATCATCAGTCCTTTATCAATGCGGTTTCCCTGACTTGAATCTTTTCTTCTTTTCCTTCCTCTCATCTTTAACAAGAATACCTCCTAGTTATGCTGTAGGACTTTTTTCAGGAAATGTATCTTTTCTAATAAGGCTTAGTTAGGTGCCCTTATTTATGTTCTTATACCAAACCATGCTTATTTTTATCATAGCATTTATCATGATCTCATTAAACTATAAGCTCCCTGGGACCAAAACTGTCTTATTCCCTGTTGTACCTGCAAGCTTTTACACTGTGCCAGGCACACAGTGCATTCACATTAAATATTTGTTGAATAAATACTCTGTCGTCAAATATATTTGAATAATTGGACATATATGCGAGAAGAATGTATCCATTCTATATATAGTAATGACAGCACCTAATATTGAGTGCACATTTACTATACACTAGATCATACATGTGCTAACTTTATATACCTGGTGTGAATTCTTCCACACAAAGCCATCATTATCTTCCTTTCAGATATAAGAAAACTAAACTTTACAGAGGTGAGACCCTTGCCCAGCATGCCTCAACTTTTAAGTGACGAAGTCTGGATGTAAATCTGACTCTACTTGACTGAGCCTATGCTCCGCATTACTAGATTACTCTGCCTACATACAGAGAAACAGTTGTTCTTGTATTTATAGGATTTGTATTTCTAGGATTTTAAAAAGTAATTCTGAAGGTGCCCAGGAGGCTCCATTACACAGATTTGGACTATGGGCATAAATAATATTCATATTATAGTCACCATACTCACTTTACATAGTGGATTCAAGACATAGCTACCATATGTCTGCAGCCTGAGCACCGATTATTAATTCATTTAGGCTGTTTAATAATACATTTTGTCATGGTACATTTGTGTAGATTGCTACAAAGTCATAGGAGGCCATATTTTTCCTAAATGACATCATGTCAATTTCTTGTTCAAAATCCTTTGAAGGGTTACTTATGATTATACCTAAACTCCAAATCCTGGCACAGTAATGTCGTAGCAGTCTCCAAAACATGCCAAGTTCTTTTCTACCACAGAGGTTTTGTACTTGTTTTTTTTTTTTTTTTTTTTGGTTTTGTACTTGTTGCTACTGCTGCCTGGATTCTCTTCTCCCACACCCTAGCATCACTCATCCCATCCTTGTGATATATGCTCAAATGTCAGTTTCTCAGAGTAGACTTCCCTGGCCTCTCCATTTAAAATAGTCTGCTTGTCAGACTTCATTCCCTTTGCCAAGATCAAAGAATATTTGATCTTGATTCCTTATTCAAAATTATAATATATATTTATTTGCTTAATATGTCATATCTGTCTTCTTCAACATAGCATCATCTTCATGAGGGAAAGTAAATGGTTTCTTTTTTTCACTAGAGTGTATCTAAAAATCAATTCCTAATACTTGGGAGGTGGTTATCCCATTGTAGCTGAATGCATGAATGACGAGCTGGTCATATTTTCTGAGAAAATCCCCACCATGTGACCCACTGCTCAAGCCCCTTATTTTGTTTAGTTAGTGCACCACATTATGCTCCCCCAGTACCTTGAGCATTCTTTATTGTTACCCTTGCCTCATGTCTTATCAGTGTTGCTTTACTAGTCTATGTCTTCTAGAAGACTGAGATCAGAGTTCTTGTCTTACTCATGCGTCTATCCCAGTATCTTACACATTACATGATATATTGTAGGTAATCAATAAATGTTTGCTGGATGATCATAGAATAACCTATTCTTCCACTAAAGAAGAAGTTATACCACTTAGTTTAATCTACTGTTGACACAACACAATAGTTCAACATCAGATTGGCATTTTAATTATAAAATACGCTATAATTACCAAGAAGATTGTATGTTGGGAAGTCTGGCTGAAAATGACATTGTATCTTGAATCCGCGTAATTTAATGAGCAAGATATGTTACTCTAATTAAATTCTAAAGAGTTTCTACTATTTTAGTGCCTTGTTTATAATTCGGAGAAAATATAGCCTTCAATTTGGAAAACCATTTGCGAGGCACAGTCCCCACACAACAACTTGTGATAAGTAATCCACAGCTCAGCTGAAATTTCTTGGGTGACGTAAGAAGGTGAGTTATACATTTTCAGTTTAAATGACCCAATCTGTAAAATAGAGGTGATGTGTGTGATGGGTCAGTGGCTAAATAATGGTGGGTTTTTGAGAGTAAAATGTCCTGAGTAGTAGTATAGTGTCTACACACCTAAGGGACTTTGGCTGTCCTTTCCATCATGACTTTGCATGTGACAAATGGATGAATGGATTCAGAGGTTCACATGCCCCCTCCAGGCTTCAGGAAAATAAATCAGTTCTCGAGGAAAAAAGCAGAAATATTTAAATGTTGAAATCTTTATCTACCTTTCCTTTGACCCAATTTTGTCTCCTTCAATGAAAAGATGAACTTAAAGACCGATACAAGGCCCCATCCTGCCCTTTTAGCAGATTTTACAAAGCAGCTTTTTGTGTAGGTTTTTAAAATTTCCTTTCTAATTTCTCCCCCTCAAAGGAATACATGAACTAATTTGCCAGTGCCAGAATCCTATGAATTCAGTGTTTTTTCTACCTCCCAGGAAATCACTGGTCAGTTTATTAGTGTCTTTTTCTGTATTTAATTTTTTTAAACTGGAAAATAAGAATTTCATATGGAAACAAAAATTTCCAAGAATAGCCTGCCACAGTGCAAAATTAATATATATCAGCAAAAGAGATTAAAAAAATAGTAAACCTGAAAATTTAATACTTAACACTAAATCAAACTGCTAAAGATTTATGATAACATTTAATGATTGAAATTATACGTGATAGTATATTCCCAGAAAAGGTTTCCATTACCAGTAAGGCAGTTGCTCATGGTAAACACTAAATTGGTTTCCAGAAGCTTGAAACATGTGACCATAATTAGGCTTTCAAACATGTTCCAGAAAATCAGATGAGCAACAGACGCTGACTCTTATTAAACAGCTTTAACTACTATGAAAATAGTTGAAGACTTCAAAATCAAAGACTATTATATTATATTGTAAGTAGTATAGGCCTATTATCGTAATGTACAGTTTGGTAAATAAGGCATAGCCAAGCTTAGAAAATAGTGAAAAACTATTTAAAGTATTTCTCTATTTAGCAAAACAGACATTGTCAGTTTTCTGGTGCTGTGAGTTTGTTTCAACTCTACTTAGCATCAGCTAGATTGGATTCTCATGTTGGACACTAGAATGCATCACTGTGTGAATTGAAATGCATTACTCTGTGAATTGGAATGAATTAGGCACACTCTATTGCACTTCTCTCCTGTCATATTTCTGCTGTTCTAAAAATGATTTCTATAGGAGTTTACAATCAAATCCAGGACAACACTTTATAAACAAAATCTAATGGAAGCTTTCATCTGTTAAATTTCATTACAACTCACATTAGCTCTTTTTACATCCTAAACATGCTTATTCTGTAAGTTACACCTGTATCGCCCACAACTGTCTAGGCAATGCAATGGTTTAAGTACCTCAGGATGGAAGGAAGAGAAAGATTTTTATTTTGCATTAAATACTTATCACCCTCAATGCCTTTAAAATTAAACTCAAGTCAAAGCATAATTTTTTTCTTTTTTAAACGTGATAGTTCATTCCATTTTGGAGAAAAAATTTAGTTTTATCAGGATAATAATAATCCCAAAGCACCATTGGACTAATATTGAAGCTTATTATTTTTAATTAGAGTTTAAATATTTGGGCTTGGGGACTGAGGGATAGTCAAATGAAGTGATTGAAACAATTTTTTTAAACTAATATACTTCCAAAATTAGGCATACATTCTTGTACCAAAATGGTTCTCTTTAGATCTGTATATGCCCTTAATAATTCACCCTCAACTTTGACAAGTTGACAATGCTACCTCACTTGGTAGCATTTACAATTTTGTATGGGAATGCATTGAGGGAATTCAGAGTGTCAAAATCATGATTCCCTTTGTTCTCATTCTGTGAAAATTGAACTCACATGCAGAAACAACATGGGTCTGATTTCAGTCCTTTACGTTTCATGTGTTTGCATGCATTTTTACTTTAAAATTCATGATCTAAGAGAGTGGCACCCTGTGTGTGAATGTGTGTGAATGTGTGGATATAGGTGTGCATTAAAGACGAAGGTATTTAATTTGGCAGCAACATTTCTAATATTGGCTTTGGTTTTCTTGGTGATTTTGCCTAGAGCTCCATACTGTTCTTATTCTCATGGATTTTCCATTTTGCTCAAATAAGTCATTGATCACTAAGTTCAACTCTTTTCCCAATTACTACATCATGCCAGGTGTCACATCTTAACAGGGGAGGCCTCTGTGCTGTTGCTTAAAATCATTGCTTGCAAACAACTTATTTAACATGTAATTCAATAAATACACAAAGTGCACAGGAAAATTGACAAAGTACTTGTTTGAAGATAAGAATAAAACAGCATTAATATGCTAGTTTTTTGTTTGAACACGTGTAATACTGTTTGTTACATTGATATCTAAGTAGGGTTAAACAACACCATTAATCCCATTTTAAAGATGAGGAAACTATAGCTAATTTGAATATTTTTGTTCTATATATGAAAACCATATTAGCAATAAAGAACAATCTTATCTGTAGAAGTGAATGGATATAGCAATGTTTATATTAATGAAGCACTAGTAAAACTGAATTGGGAAATATATTGTTTCTTATCTTGCTTCTTAATATGTATCTACTTATTACCAAAATTCATGCCTACACTCTATTTTTGATGTTAAGTTGGTGAAGTCACATATACCTATAATTCAAGTTATATTTAGGAGACCATATATTTATGTATATGGGTTTCTGGATAAAGTATTATTCTTGCATACTAATCTAAGTTTTTCTATCGTAAAAGCTCTTGAAATTAATGAGATCTGCCTTCTGATGTTTTTCTGAAAATGGCTGGCCCTGGTGAAAATAATGAAATCATTTACCTCTACATTTCTAAGTTTTAATCTAGCTCTGACCCTTACTTGCTCTATTACCTCCAATAAATTCTTTAAATTTTCTGGACTCTTATTTTCTTACTTTATATATTGGAATGATAGTTATCATACAGATTTTTTATGGATACCAAATAAGTTAATATAATAAAAAATAGCCATCATAATGTCAGGAACACAGCAGGTACTTATCAAATGTCTACTCATTTCCTCCTTTCAATCCTTTCTATGCTATTCCTGGGATTCATTTTTCTCATTCTCCTCCCTAACTATTGATACTTAGGCTAATTGGTAGTTGTATCTTTGGGCTGTACCACAGACAGTGATGTGGTCACAGTGATTATTGTTTGACCCTGCCCACTATATTATTCCATTTGCTCTTTATGACTACCCAGAGAAAATGTCTTTCAGGTACAAGAAAACCTTTAGTTGTCTAAGCAACTACTTTATTCTCATTGAATAGACTCTGTTCACTTTTATAACAGGAGATCCTAAATTCATTCTTGCTCTGCCTGCTCTTAAACTCACACTACTTTTGTGACATATTTGATATATTCAGTATATGTTCACTTAACCTCAGCTCATCAGATAGACATCCTTCTTTAACCTTCTTAATCCTCATATATGTTCTTTTTTTGTATGCATCTATACATAACCCCTTGAAAAATTTACATAATGAGTAATAAAGCTGCATATAAACTCACATGTATGCACACAATTGTATTTTAAATCATGACATAACATCTCCAGTTTTTTGTTTTTTTTGTTGAAAACATGTACAAGATACTATGGGAACGGGGATTGGAAAAAAAGAGATATGTTTGGAGGAGCTGGAAAACCACAGAGAGGGGATTATTTGTTTTATCTTTATATATAAATAATAGATAGAGTAGAAAGATAAGAAAAATAATATCCACCCGTAAAAAATGTAAAACAAAAAAAGCAGAGGAGGAGTAGAAAAGAACACATGTTATTGGAGAAAGGTGCCAAATGTGTATGGCTGTCACAGTGGTGGTTATATCACTGCTGGTTATTTATTTCAGTATGAATTTTAATAACTTCTGCATATTTGCAAGACAACAATTTGAAAATCACCATGTCTTTAATATATCAAATACATTAAAATCTTAATCTTAGCAGATAAATATGAATACTTAGAGCACAAATGGTAATCCATTAAATTTCTTTTACTTGATTTACTGTAACACAGCCTACTTACTGATTTGAAGATTATGTACAAATTACTACAGTTATGTCCAAACTATGTTCAAGTAAGAAACTAAAGGATAATGGATGTTTATTTCTCACCATCAATATCAGTCTGTTTCAGAGTGTGCTATCATAATGTGAAAGTAAAGGCTTATCTTACTCTGCATTTGCAAAAGAGTTCTTTACATTTGCCAATTAAATTGTAGTAATAATAATAGCAATGAATACCGAGATGTCAGTATTATAACATGTTGTTCAATAGGCCTGGCACATATTGCAGAGGAAATCTGATCCTCCCTTTTTATTTTTTAATTAATTAATTAATTTTTGGCTGCGTTGGTCTTCGTTGCTGCCCATGGGCTTTCTCTAGTTGCAGGGGAGCTACTCATTTTCATGGCTTCTCTTGTTGCGGAGCATCGTCTCTAGGCGTGCAGGCTTCAGTAGTTAATGGCTCGTGGGCTCTAAAGCACAGGCTCAGTAGTTGTGGTGCACAGGCTTAGTTGCTCCGTGGCATGTGGGATCTTCCCCGACCAGGGCTTGAACCCGTGTCCCCTACATTGGCAGGCAGATTCTTAACCGCTGTGCCACCAAGGATACCCTCCTTTTTTAAACCATAACAAATAAAGTGGAACTTTATAATCTAGAAGAAAAAGCATATTTTAGGTATCCCAAAAAAGAAGATCCTCTCTTGTACTCTAGTAGGAAAGAAAGGGGGAATGGTCACAAATTCTGAATGCTTCAGTATAAACAGTTTGGGACAACTTTACAGTATTTTCCATGCCAAGCATGCAAGATTCTCTCTCTCCTTCCTTTTGTCTCTCTCTCTCTCTCATTAATTTTAGAAAGAAGCAGTTATAATAGCTTTTGATGAGATTTCATGTAGTTGGACAGATTAGTCAATGCTTTATTATGGAAGTATAAGACTCCCCAAATGACAGGAGTGTTTGATAACACAGGGGGTTCATGAAAGAGTGAACATTGAATCAGTTTTAATGGCCAACAACCATATCTCAGAAAGCCAGTGAAGGATTTCTGGTGACCGCAGTTCTGGGTATCCTGTAAGGTACAGTGTCCTTTTCACACAGGTGTAGATGTAGGAGAGAATATCAGGTTTCTATTCTACCTGAGAGATCTCCAGCATATTAATCATAACACTCTGAAGGCAGTGGGCATAATATGGCAGCTTTTACCTTAGTAAAAATATGCCTATTAAGGCAGCTGTACCTTACCATGAATCTTGTTGTAAGTAAACAAACAATTTTGAAAATTTTTTAATTAATAAAAGAACAGAAAACAAATTTGAAAATACAGAGAAAAGCAAACATTCATGATTATATACTTGAGATCATGCTGCATATACAACTTTGTATCCTGCTCTAGTGAAATCACTAAATCAAACGTTGTTGAAGTTATGTTCTGCTTATGAGGAGGTTTCAAAAGAGTTTCCCATGCAGCTGGTGCGCTTCATGAATGCCAGGTCCAACTTTATTTTTAACAATTAGTAAGAAGACAAGTATCAGGTCATGTTTTGCTTGGTAGTATGTGACAGTAAAACTGCTCTCATCACTTTAGGATACCCGTTTGCCTTAAGTCTGATATTTCTGCTGCTTTTGCAGGAGGCTCAAGCAATCTACAAAACTGGAGCACTAGAGCTTGATGGCTGCAGGATTTTTCATTAGAGTAGGGTGACCTAGGATGATCAAAAACTGAGCCTGCTCCTAGGGCAAGGATTTACAAGGTTTTCTGAAAAGGTACAGGTAGTACATATTTTTGGATCTGTGGGCCAAGAGACAAAATCAAGGCAAACATGTAGTCAAATTTCCACAAATTTTTTACTGATGACATTCCAAAATATGACAATTGAGTATAACCTTTTTGTAATCCAAGTCTACTATTGAGAAGAGCAACACTGGGCTTAACTGTAGTTCAAAGTTAGTGTTACTTATCATCATAGTAGTAATGTGACCTCATTCTCCCACAGAGCTTCCCCTCGCTTCTCTGAAACACAGTGATCTTCCGGATCTCAGCAAAATGTCTTATGTACATCACTCTTTCGGTACTTTTATATTATCCTCATAGTGCTGGAAAACTTTATATGCGGAACCAGGTTAAAAGGACAGGCTCTGGAGTGAAACTCCCTGGACTGGGATTCCAGCTGAACTACTCACTAGCTGTGTAGTCTTTGATTTCTTACTCAACCTATCTAGAAGCTTTTGTGTCCTTGTCTATAAAATGTAAAACAATACCTGTCAGAGTTGTATTAAAATGAAATAAGTGTACTCAGGCAGAGAATTAGAGTAGTGCATGAGGTATTGCAAAGTATTGGATCCAAGTGTTATGCTTTTGATTTCCTTCAACCATTTAAAAACTTTAAACTATTTTTAGATTGTGGGGCATACAAAAAAAAAAAGGCTTCAGGTCATCATTTGCTAATCCCTGACCTAAAGTGCACACAGTGTGCTGGTCCACCTCATCCCTCACCTCAGGAATGCATACTCTTCCTCTGCCTGCTGGGATTGTTGGCTGCTGCTAGACCACTGTCCAGGAATTGAGAATTGTCCTCTTCTGAAGTGAGCTATCTTACCAAGGTCATACTCTGTCCCTGAGGGCAGGCTGCATCCAATGACTAATCAAGGGAGGGTTACAATGGCTCTGCTCTCACACGTAGGACAACTCTGACAGGCCCTCCCAGCCTCTGAGCTCCTCATGGGATCCTATGAGATCTGTGTTGCAACTTTAATGCCATATCGCTTTCCCTCTGCCCAGTCCTGCTTCCCTGCCATTAATAGGTATTCGGTTTTTTTGTTGTTTTTTTTGCGGTATGCGGGCCTCTCACTGTTGTGGCCTCTCCCGTTGCGGAGCACAGGCTCCGGACGCACAGGCTCAGCGGCCATGGCCCACGGGCCCAGCTGCTCCGCGGCCTGTGGGATCTTCCTGGACCCGGGCACGAACCCATGTCCCCTGCATCGGCAGGCGGACTCTCAACCACTGCGCCACCAGGGAAGCCCTAATAGGTATTCTTGAGACAACTCAAAAGACTTCAGTTCCCCAACCTCAAACTCTATTTTAGATCATTTGTATTGCCTATCCCAGTGTACATGACTTTATACAGCTGACTTAATGTCCATCACCCTTAAGCTGCTCACATTATTTTATACCAGTCATACCTGATTTTTAGGAGCTTCATAAAGTGGTGCTTTATGAAGATGGAACTAAGTAATGCTGCGGTACTGAGTTATTCCCATATGATTCTCATGTTCCAGTAGGATTCTGTGATTCCCCCAGAAATGAAGTTGAGTGAAATAAGAAATGTGAAATATTTAAGGACCGAGTTTTACTGATATTCTCTGTAACAGGATCTTCCGAATTACAACAAAATGCTTTCTCTTTATAGGGGTTGTTTTATTCTAATCCCCACCCACTACCTTCCAATCTTGCTTCCGATTTCAAAATCTGAGAAAAGGCTTAATTTAGGAAAATATTTGTAGTCTGGTTATATAAATACAAATATAAGCTGCAAAGTTGTACCTTCTTCCATTTAATGCAATAATACCACTACTGAGCTGGTGAATAAAGTGGAATGTAGAGGGTGTTGTGATAGATTCCGATTATAAAAGATTTAAACTAGTCAGGTTTATGACCTTATATGATTATAATGAAATGTTGGCATATAACAGTACTTCCAGACTGCCATGAGTCCCCTTAGCTAATGGAAGACATAAATAGAAAATGATTTCTCTGAAAATGTAATTTTTAGGGTTAAATGAGACTTCCTCTTTCAACGTGGATCGGGTAGCTTTAGAACAAATAAAAAGAAACACTACTTAATGAAATGTGAATGGATAATTTTTTTTTATTATTTCCAGAAGTAGATAGAGGCTTATACAATAACTAGATTCAAACAGGGTTACAGAAATGTGTGATTAATGGATCCACATCAGTCTACATATTAAGCTGGACATGTTTATTTTTTTTGCCCCATATCATGAAGTTAACTTCAAAGGAGTACTATCTCCTTTAGAGATGACAGTTAAGGAGAACTACCTGAGCCATTTCTTGGATATAGTATGAAGATTCATTCTTCTGGAAGGATGAACGTTAATTTTAGTTTTATATCACAAAGAGAGTCATTTCTTCCTACAGAGGGTAACTGCCCAAATTTCCAGGATTTTCTTGGATAACCTGGATGTTGAGGTTAGCATCCTAATACAGAGCAAGACTTCAGTAATGATTGCATCGCCGCAACCTTGTTTAAGGCACATGATTTTGTTCACTCAACAGCAATCACCATCACCTGGAAACTTGTTAGAAAGGAAGATTCTTGGGACCTACCCCACATTTACTGAATCAGAAACTCTGGGGGTGGGACCTAGTTCTCTGGATTTTAACAAGTCCTCCAGGTAATGCTTACTGCCAACTAAAGTGAGAACCACTAATGAGAGGAAAAGTGAAATAAATGAAAGGTAACAAAATAAAATCAAACAAGATTGCTGTGATAGGAAATATGTTACTGAATATGGCAGTAAGTGAATGATCACAGAATTTAAAAGTTGGGCCATCAGGAAATTTTTTTAGATTAGGCTCTATCAGGAAGTTATTCTCTCCATCAAAAAGATAGGCTTATATCAAAACTCTCCCCATCTTGTCAACAAGAGGCATATTTTAGAGACACAACATAGCAAAAACAGCCACCTCTCAGCAGAAGTGAGAGTTAAAAAAAATGCAGCACTTGAATTGATAAAGAGGAAACACTTTCGATTCCAGCAATTTAGTTCTTGAGATTTTTAGAGCCCAAACAGACTAGATTATTAAAGATTGAACAATGAGTTGTTGAAGTCACAGTCACTGGAAAAAAAAAAAAATAACAGTAAACGTTGTGAACTTAAAAATAAAAAGAAACCACTCCTTTTATAAATTTCAGGGCATAAAGGGCCAAATATTGGGGCAGTGTCACACTAATATATGTACACTTAATACTTGCATTTTAAAAATGTCTGAAGGTGATACAAATACATGTATAGCAAAGCATATTAAAATCTCATTTCTCCTATTACCCACTTCTCTCTTACTCTATAAGCATCATATCCTAAACTTTATTCTTGAAAACTTTCCCCCAATGCCCAGCTCTCAGAGTTTTCTTCTCGTTCCTCCATTCTTTTGGTCTGTAGATTGACTTTATTCCCATTCAGTAATAAAGAATTCTTCCTCTTTAATAAAGAAGAGGAGAAGCATGGGCTAGCAATTGCAGTATTCTCTTTGGGAAATCAGAGTACGAAGAAAAAATGAAAGCATTTCTGTGTTAAATTTTTCTATTCCCTTCTCACTGGGATTGCCTGGTTTGGGGCTGATGGAAGACATTCACAGAACTAAGGAAATGATAATAGAAGAGATTCTAAACTCTTCTGCTTTAGGGACAGTAGTTTCCTGACCCACATACAGTCAAAGATTTCACCAACTCTTAGTTGAATACTGACTGCAATTTCATTCTAGAAAAAAAAAAAAAAAAGCCTTCTTTGTCTCTTGTTCTAAGTGTAATTAAGTTTGTTAACTGAGTAAACACAACGTTGATGGTATTCCAGAGTGACAATCAGGCATTACCAAATATTACTTTTGTGACATTTTTAACAGGTCTGATTTGAGTAACCTATATTCTGATATTGTTACTGAGAGCTATCTGTACCTGATAAACCTCAGGTAACAATTGAAGTAAATAGCCATGGGTTCAAAATTGGAATTTAGTGGTATCCTTAATGTAAAATTGAAAAGTGAAAAGTAAACCAATTAATCACAATTTTTCTCAACATGGCATCCAATAATGTTGGATTTTTCTCACCAAATCAACATTTATTTTGGAAATTGGTAGCTGCGTACTAAAGTGTGGAAATATTAACAACTCTTCATTCAGACGGAAAAGTCAGGACACTTATGAATACCTGATATTTATTAGTGCTCACTCAGTATTGGATTCTTCTCATGAATATATTGCATATAATTATCCTGCTTTATTTCCTCAACATTTATATAAACCAGTATTTTTTTCTTTCACTTATTCATTCAATAGATACTGATTGAGTATCACCTATACACCAGGTACTCATTTAGGTGAGGGGGAATATAAAATAAAACAAGCCCAACTCCTTGCCCTTATGGGTTTATTTGGGTTACCTTTCAGTGGGAACTGTGACTCACAGAACTTAAATAATATTCCCATGATCGCATATGTTGTAAGTGTTCTAAACAAATGCTTCAAGTCTGTATGACATCAAAACTTACATTTTTAACCATAATAGTATATCCAGGACTCTGAAAGTCAATACATCTGTGATTTATTCTATCTCCCTGGTCACAGAATATATATTTCTATTGCTAATCAAAATTAGAGTTTTGTACCCATTTCTTTACTCTCTCACAAATATATATATATTTGACTTGGGGCGAACTGAATAAAACTGGGTATAATGTAGTAGCACTGAGAAACAGAATATATAAATACCAGTTCATAAATATGTGAGGAGTAAGTAGCTTTAGAGGTTATATGCTAGGATGCCCTAAGATTTTTAAAAAAGGAAAGTAACATACTAAACTAATCAAGTTGTATGCTTTATAGCAATATAATATGATATTAGTTCTTTGGAAAATTTTTGACATTATATAAATAGTTTATCATATCTAGTTGTTTTCAGACATTCATGAATATATTAACATTAAGGAAAGAGCTTATGAAGCTACATAAAATACATTTTTCCCTTCTTATGAACCACCTATATGTTAAATGTCTTTTAAGATGAAGAATCAGTTAAATATGATATTGTGCTTATTCTTATTGTGTCTTATTCCAAAGCAAACATTACATATAACAAGCATTCTGGTGATAAATTCTTAGTTGAAAGAGCATTCTTTTGGCATTATGCAAGTTGTTTATAATCTTCAATTCAATGAACATGCTGGGTTGCACTCTTTCATGTAAAGAGAATAATAGATTATAAGATTAACTCTTATCATTTCATATGTTATGGTCTCCCCAGCATACTCAGAGGCTCATTTTTCAGCATGACCTCCGGTGAGCACACATAAGTAGACAGAATCCTAAATTTGCTTAGAAACTAAGAGCAAAAATGTTTTGAATTAAATCTTATTCAGCCAAAGTGATTAGAAATGGAAATGTGACAAGCTCTCAAGTGAACATGAAGAAGCACCATGGAATTACTCTTACCCCTAACCCCTGTCAATGAGCTCATAGCATATAACTGTGTTTGAATATGTTAGGTTGCTTACAGGTGACAGTAACTCAACATTGATCAGAGATTGAGAAAAAGAAAAAAAAAATCATAGTCACTCATATTTAACTCAACTTACAAAAGGAATAGTGCGCACTCAAAATGTTAGCAAAGGCGGGCTTCCCTGGTGGCGCAGTGGTTGAGAGTCCGCCTGCCGATGCAGGGGACATGGGTTCGTGCCCCGGTCCGGGAGGATCCCACATGCCGCAGAGTGGCTGGGCCTGTGAGCCATGGCCACTGAGCCTGCGCGTCCGGAACCTGTGCTCCACAACGGGAGAGGCCACAACAGTGAGAGGCCCACGTACCACAAAAAAAAAAAAAAAAAAAAAAAAAAAAAAAAAAAAAAAAAAAAAAAAAATTAGCAAGGGGACTAGTATGTTTTCTTTGTTTTTAGTAGAAGTTTATAAATATTCTAAATATCAAGTGTGCATTCTCTATGCCTACACAGTGTCATACACTCAAGTGAAAAATTGTGAATAAAAATTTGATTAGCTATTGTTATATAGACAGAGCAGAAAAATACTAGGTTGGAGTTTGTCACTGCCTTGCAGATATTTTGGTACAGTGTATAATATAATTTTGGAGAATCAAATGATGGTTATTTTTATTTAAAAGCAACTATAGGGATCAACTTCCACTTCTACCTATGGCAAAATAATTGATACTAAAACAGCCCTCTTGCTTAAAAAAATAAAAGTATAAAACTGGACAAAAATGCCTTTTTAGACATTAGACATCAATGTGAATGTGATATCTGAGAGAAGTTAAAGAATAGAGGTGAACCCCATGATTGCCTTGGCTTTCTGTCAGGCATCACTTGCCTAACTATGGAAAGGAACAGGAGAGGGTAGTTAAAATTAAGCCCAGTGGTCTTCCTAAGCTAAAGATATAGGATCAACTAGAATTTGCAGGACAGGCTGTCAGAAAAAAATGATCTGTTCAGGGAAGAACCTTCTAAAGTCTACATAAGGATGCCTTTGAGTCTTTGGCTGAATACAAAGATGCACATATTCAGCAGGACCCTCTGTGTGGCTGGGAAAAGAGCAAGAGGAAAAGGACAATAATGCGGAAAGGGGACAATTACCAGGGATCTGGGAGCTGAACAACTGCCAGAGCTTGCACAAGGCTGGGAGACATTTATCTTCTAAACAGCTAAATGGAGAAAGCTCACTGAGCACCCTAGACATTCAGTAGAGACCCAGAAGAGATATGCCTTGGAGTAGCACTAATTTAGCATTAGAGTAAAAGATACTCTAGACCCATTCTAATGAATCTGAAAATAAGTCTTGAAAGTATCAAGCTTATACTCAAGTAAATTAACAGCTTGTTAGAACAAAGTTCCCCCATTAAGGAATGCAATAAAAGATAACAAGATAACTTTTAGTCAAAAATAGCAAGAAAAAAAAAGTCCATAACCAGAATAAAAATCAGTCAATAGAAACAGACCCAGAAATGATAGAAATAATGGAATTAGATGAGGAATTTGAAACAGCTATTACTAATATGTTCAAGATTTAAAAGAAATTATAAATGTAGTGGGGTTACAAATAAGACATACCAGTAGAGAAATGGAAACCAAAAGGAAGAAATAGAACTGGTAATTATATATCTTCTCACTAAGAACATTCCAGATTTAGATGACTTCACTGATTAATTTCATTAAATATTTAAGGGAAAAAATAATAACAGTCCTATACAAACTCTGTCATAAAGTAGAAGAATATGGAATACATCTCAATTAATTTTATAAGAGTAGTATATAAGTTAGCAAAACCAGCAAAGAAAGCACCAAATAGAGATCAGTATTCCTCATGAACAGAGATGCAAAAGTTTTTAACAAAATTTTAGCAAATAGACTCCAGAAATATGGGGACATATGTATAATAAAAATATATCATTAACTGGGGGTTATTCAAGGAATGAAATGTTGGTTAACATACAAAGAACACAGGAACGGAATAAAATAAGAAAATATTATAGCAATCTTGATATATGCAGAAAAACACTTAATATATTTTAATGCCAATTTATTATAAATGTTTTGCCTGTTTAGAAGGAGACTTCCTCAAGCTGAAAAAAAAAATCTATAAAAAACTTACAACTAACGTCACACTTAATGGTGTAACATTAAATCCTTTCCACATAAGATAATGAACAAGTCAAAGATATCTTATATCACTTTGTATACAATTTGCTAGTGTCCTCAGCCAGTGCAATAATGAAAGAAAAATAAAGTATAAATAATGGAGAAAAAACCAAAAACTTTTTATTCAAAGACAAAGTGACCATGTATGTAAATAATCTTACGGTAAAAACACAACAACTGAAAGAACTAATATGTTCATTTAGCAAGGTTACAGGACCCAAGATCAGTAGACTCAAATTGACCACCATATAAGGGCAATGAAAAACTGGAACATGAAAAAAGTACCATTTACAAAAACATGAATAATAAAATACATAGAAATGGATCTAATGAAAGTTGTGCAAGATCACTATTTTGTAAACAGTAAACATCACTGAGAGAAATTAATGAGTACCCTAATTAATCAGAAGATTCAATGTGTTTATGTATAGGAATACTAAATATTGGATAGATGTCATTTTTCCCCAACTGATGTATAAATTCAACAAAATCTCAATCACATTTCCAGAGGAGCATATTTTTGGTAGAAATTTACAAACTGATTCTAAAATTTATATAGAAATGAAAAGATTAAATCAGGACAAAGCAATCTTGAAAAAGAACAAATTTGAAGAACTTATACTTCTTTATTTCAAGATGTATTATAAGACTATGTTAATCAAGACTGTAGTAATGGCATAAAGATAAATCACGTAATAGAATTAAAAGTCCCGAAATAGATCCACACTTCTATTATCAACTGATTTTAAACCAAGATACCAAAGTAATCCAATGAGGAAAGGCAGGATTTTTCAACAAATGAAACTCAAACAACTGGCTGTATATTTAGAGGCAAGGAGATAGGAGTAAACTTTGACCCTTGCTTCATTCATAAAATTAATTCAAGATGTTTCATATTCCTAAGTGTAAAAGTTAAAAATATATATATTTTATATAGCTTTCTCTAAAATAATGTATAGGAGTAGGCCAATAAATTTCTTACACAAGACCCAGAAGGTAATAATCATAAAAGTTTGCTAAAATATCAATCATCAAAATATAAAACTTTTGCTCATGAAAAGTAAACCTAAGAAAATGGATAGGCAAGCCACATTCTAAGAGAAAATATTTGTAATACATATAGCCAACAAGAGGATTATATACAAACAATTTTAAAAATCAAAGTTAAAAAAAATTGGCAAAAACTTTGAACAGATTTTTTCAAAGTCCAATTTGGAATTTGCCAATAAACACAAGAAAAATCTGTCAATATGCATATGAAAAAAATTGCATGACATCTTTAGTCATCAGGGAAATGCAAAATTAAACCCACAGTATGATTCCACTATATGCACATTACAATGGCGAAAATTAAAAGACTAACCGTATTAAATGCTGGTGACAATCTGATGCAACTGAAAATCTCATGCATTGCTGGGTGTGTGTAAAATGATACAACTCCTTTAGAAAATGGTCTAGAATTTTTTTAAAATAAAGTTACTCTATTAGTTTTCTTTTGCTAGTGTCATAAATCACCATGAACTTGTGGCTCAAAACAACACAAATTTATTATCTTATAGTTCTGTAGGTCAGAGATCCAATGTGGGTCTCACCAGGCTCAAAAGAATGTGTCAGCACGGTTGTGTGCTTTTTTGGAGGCTAGATCATGGCCCCTTTCCTCCATCTTCAAAGCAGCAATGTTACCTTTCTCTGACCCTACTTCTGTTTTCACATTTCTCTCTCTGACCCCAGCCAGGAATGACTCTCTACTTTTAAGTATCACGTGTCAGATTGGGCTCACCCAGAGCATTCAGGATAATGTTCATCTTTCCTTGTACATGTGCATCTTTATATCAACCAGACTCTAGGTAACTGCTATTCAGCTTTCAGGCGCTCCTTGCCTGAAAAGCTCTCTTCTCTCTCAGACTCTGTTTTAATCACATCTGTAAAGTCCCTTTTGCCATGTAAAGTAACATATTCACAGGTTCCCACTAGACTAGGGCATGGGCATCTGTAAAGAGCCATTTTTCTGGTTATCTTCAAGTTCACTTCTAAGTATTTACTCGATAGAAAACATGTATAAAATTATATGCATAAAAATATGTATAAAATATTCCTAGAGGGACTTCCCTGGTGGCGCAGTGGTTAAGAGTCCGCCTGCCAATGCAGGAGACACGGGTTTGAGCCCTCTCCGGGAAGATCCCCCATGCCGTGGAGCAGCTAAGCCCGTGTGCCACAACTACTGAGCATGCGCTCTAGAGCCCGTGAGCCACAACCACTGAGCTCGCGTGCCACAACTACTGAGTCCTGCGTGCCTAGAGCCCGTGTTCCACAACAAGAGAAGCCACCACAATGAGAAGCCTGCGCACCACAACGAAGAGTAGCCCCTGCTCGCCACAACTAGAGAAAGTCTGCACACAGCAGTGGAGACCCAATGCAGCCAAAAAAAATTAAAAAATAAATAAAATTAAAAAAAATATTCCTAGAAATCTATTCATACTATCCAAACACTAGAAGCCACCCAAATGTCACTCTAACAAATTGTGTTATATTTCTATACAATGTAATGCACCTAGCATTAAAAAGGAACAAACTACTAATGCATACAATATTGATGAATCTCAAAAACATGCTGAGTACAAAAAACAGAAAACAAAATAATGCATACTGTATCATTCCATTTATATGAATTTCAAGTACAGGTGATAAAAATCACAACAGTAGTTTTATGTATATAATGAGACTGGATAAATGAATGAAGTAGTCAATTAAATAATGTAATATAAATTAATATATAAATGAATGAGTGAATGCCATTTGATGGTGATATTTACTGTTTACAATTGTAAAGGCATGATGTCAAATGCATTGGTATTGTAGGTAGTGACATTAGGTGTGCCTGGTTAAGAGTTTGGGAAGTCTTTTAAAGTGATTTCTTAAACTGGGTCTGTGGAACATTTGGGAATGATGGAAATGTCAGCATTCTGTAATTTTTTAATATTAATTTTACGAGTTATGAAGGAAAACTTTTCAGTAAAAGCCCAAAGTTATAAAACACTTTCACCACGTGTACTTTAGTTTTCAAAATCAGTGGACTCTGTTATGGATCTGAGATTTATTTTCTTTGAAAGCAGTGTATGTTCGTGTATTTGTTTGTATGTGTGTGTGTGACTCAGGTTTGAGAAAAAAACTTATTTAGATCTATCTGTAAATTATAAAGCCAGTATACTTAAAATGGAATTTCTTATTGTATTTTTATATCCTTTTAAAAACACTTACTATTAATTGTTACTTGGTCAGTATTCATGATCCCCACTGGAATGTAAGATCCTTGGGGTCAGAATCATTTCTGACTTACTCACTTCTCTCTACCCTGTACATAGAATAGTGCCTGGTACATAATCAGAGTTCAAAAATACTTGATGAATGAAAGAGTGGACAATAATAAAAAATATCAAATTATTTCCACCTCAAGTTAAGCAAAACAAACATTCCTCTAAGATGGAAGTACTTTTTATTGTCTTTCTTTGCCTTTCCAGGCATCTCAGAAAATTTTCAAGCCCTTTATTTTCTAGCTGGTACTTTTTAATAGGTTCCTTGTTTTTCTGAGTCTACCAGGTCATGTCAAAATTAATTTCACATTTGAATTTTAATGGGTCTAAATGTTTTTTCTGATGTGAGGTAGGATTAGTCTAGCACCTTGGCAAGTTTTTGTATTTTAGCCATTGGAAACCTATTTAAAGGATATGTCTTTAGAATAGAGACACTGGATTACAGAGATATGAGATTTAATAATTCATCTGAAGATAGAAAATGATTTGGTCAAGAATTCAGGTCTCTTGTTATTCATTACTTTTTCTGTCACTGGAAAACTGTTGCAGTGGCAGTTCTCCTCAAACCTTTTATGACTAAAGATTTAACTTACTTATTTACTTTTGCTTCAATAAAAAAGATGGTTTACATTTTCATGAATCAATATTAGTTTGGTCTTCCTTTTATAAAGAATAATCTCTGGTTAGTTTGTAAAGAACTTCTGTTTTAATTATATATGTAATAGGGTATGTGAGATACTCCAAATAATGAATTGAATAAAAATATTTATATTAGATAATACATAAGTTCTCAGCTGAAATATTTAATTAGTTGGCTGGTTGGTTAGTTATTACTGCAAACTTGATTAATCCTTTAATTTTGGGGGAAATGGATAATATTTCTATTTCTAAAATAAATAATTTTATTTTCACTTTTGTGTTACATGTGCACACACAGAATCCACTGTGGCAGACAGACATGTACGCTTATGTATAGGTACTGAAGAATTTTGCTATTTAAGTATAAAGAGTACCAGGAGAAGCTCAGTTAAAATGAATCTACTTAAAACTAAAATTTCATAATGGAGAATGAAAATGAGATTGATTGGAACTTCACATGAAAAAAAATTAAGAACTGTAAAAATACTTTTTATATTAAAATATTAGAGTATAAATAACTTTTACAAAATAAGTAATGAAGTGCTGATTTTTAATATGAAATATCTATCAAATTAAATGATACAAATACATATCTATTTTCATTTAACTTTTGAAGTAAGATCATAATGAGACTCATGACAACAAAAATACTTAAGAGCTTCATCAATCTTTCTAGCAGCTCCAATTAATATTTTGACACCCAAATCTTTCTCTTTTAAAACACACACCAATTTTTCTTCTTCAAGCACAACTTTGTTTTTTTGATCATTGTTTGTATATCTGTCAACTTCTGTAGTTACAGAGTTTTCTTTTTCTTTTAGTAATATCTAATGTTTATTGAATTCCCATTATGTGTCAAGCCCTGTTCTAAATACCTTACTTGCATTGATTGTCTCATTTCATCCTCACAACATCACTATGTAATAGGAACTATTGTTATCTTATTTCACAGACTAAAAACTAGAGGAAAGAGAGGTTTCAACCCACCCAATGCCTCGGAGTTAGTACGTGGTAGAGCAAAAATTTGAACCCAAGCAGTGTCCAAAATTCATACTCTTTAACCAAAGGCATCCACTTCCAAAATAAGCTTTTCTTACAAACATTAAAATTGTATGTGGGGCATGTACACTGTCAATACCTCTGTGGAATCTCTTAGGATTCTTTCACTTGCTTTTGTATCTTATAGTAGCATTTTTCTTTTTGATTTGAATTTTATTTTATTTTATTTTTTTATACAGCAGGTTCTTATTATCTATTTTATATAAATTATTGTATATATGTCAATCCCAATTTCCCAATTCATCCCACCACCACACCCCCTCCCCACCTCCCCTGTCAGTGTCCATATGTTTGTTCTCTACATCTGTGTCTCTATTTCTGCCTTGCAAACCAGTTCATCTGTACCATTTTTCTAGATTCCACATATATGTTAATATACTATATTTGTTTTTCTCTTTCTGACTTACTTCACTCTGTATGACAGTCTCTAGGTCCATCCACGTCTCTACAAATGACCCAATTTTGTTCCTTTTTATGGCTGAGTAATATTCCATTGCATATATTTTTAGTTTTTTAAGGAACCGCCATACTGTTCTCCATAGTGGCTGTATCGATGTACATTCCCACCAGCAGTGCAAGAGGGTTCCCTTTTCTCCACACCCTCTCCAGCATTTATTGTTTGTAGATTTTTTGATGATGGCCATTCTGACTGGTGTGAGGTGATACCTCATTGTAGTTTTGATTTGCATTTCCCTAATTGTATCTTATAGTGACATTTTTATTGACTAATGTGAGAAGGGATGTTTGAGTGGATAGTAATTTTATAAGTAGTTTACTAGTGAATATTTTTATTTAAGACAACTTTTGCTTCTCTTCCAACCTTATAAATATGGGAACTCTGATAATCAATACTTAGTAACAACGTCCTGCTGTATCTACATAAGAGTATGTGTTATCTATAAGGGATATTCCTATTTTGACCCACAGAGGCATACAATGAGGGCACAGTTGAGCTAGGAAAGCCTAGAATCAGGACTAGTATCCAAATATTCTGACGTCCAGCAGTGTCTCTGAACTGGTTAAAAATCCTGGAAAAAGAAGGAAACTTATCTTCTCTTTCCTTGCTCTACTCTTCACATTATATAAGTTCACATTAAAGATTCCTGAATGAGAGATTAAAGTTAGATTTGGTTTGCTGATGATTTTCAATTTCAACAGAACTTTTTTTCCAGAGAAAATTCTCTGTAGGATATAAACTTTGAAGTCTCCGATTTAAAGCAACTTGAATAAAAATTGACCCTTTAAAGCTTATGCCATATGTTTGTTGATCCTTAAGAATCTTAACATTGATTTTTCTAGTATCATTCCTCATTCAGTTATTAAACCTCTAGATTGTCTGGTTTTTTCTACAAGTCTATATAGACTACTTTTCCTGAGCTATTGACAAACATTTTGTGTAAAATGGGAGATACATGTTTTAACCAACAGTGTTCAGATTTCTTCAATTTAAATTCTGGACACTCACAGTACGTTGAATGTCAGGAAATAATCATACTTTATAACTTTTAGTTTTCCCCCTCTAATTGTCAGTTATCACTTTACCATGTATTGTGATCTGTAGAAACATTAAGATCAAAAGGAACACTAATCCTGGAGAGTGTGGTAGCTTTGTATTTTATATCCTGGGCCAGGTGCACCTATGTTTTGATCTTTGCTGATTTATAAAACTGCTCTAATCCTACGTGTGATTCACTTTCTCTATTTCTTTTCCAAAGGCAAGGAGATTTTATGTTGCTTTCTTTAAAGTACAGCTGCTGACTTTCAGTTGTCTAGGACAAATCTAATTTCAAAAAAATATGTTAGGAAATACTAATACCTTTTTCAAATTGTAAGATTGCCTCTATGAGGGTATCTACCTACAGTGTCCTTAATTTATTTTTTCTATCCAAACTGAACAAGAATCTTAAAGTCATAACTTTTTTTTCTTACTGTGTGGATAACACTTCTTAGTGAATTCTCAACACTTTTGGCCCTGTGGCTCTTTGCTACAGGTAAACAGTCACTGGTAAAAGTCTTCACTAATTTTGCAGTTTGGAAGTTGTAGACAGTGTTACAATCCAATGCAGCAATTCGTCTTGCACCTCTCATAAGGCAGGGCCATGTATAAGACCAAAAGAGGGTGATCTCTGTCATATATGCACTTCTGCATCTAATGATTTAGTACTTTACTACTTTGTCTTCTCGTTGTTTATTTTTTCTAATTCCTCATTTCCTAGCAATGTCATAAATTATTTTAGGGTAGGAATTTCATGCCCCATTCTTCTAACCTTCCCATTTGCTCCTCTGCCTGGTGTTCAATAATATTTATTGTTTAATAATTCTTTAATGATTCATATCTAAATCAAATTATTTTAAAAAAGTGACTTCCTACATAAAAATGGAATGGGTGAATTTCATAAATCTGCTAAAGTCATCTTTAGCAAAAATTGTAAAAATACTTTTAATGTAATGGTCCACATTCTTCCTGTGTCTCCCATTTTTTGTGTGCTTAAAGTACTTATTTCCCCTGTGACAATAATGTTCCCTTTTATTTTGAGACTCTTCAATAGATAATAATAAATAATGCTACAATGAAGTTTGTTATATAAAAGACTGGCAACTGAACTTGGAGGGTTTTAGTAAGATAAATTTAAGTCTCTTATGAAAGCATAATCTTTTAGAAGTATGAATAAGGACTATCATTTGTATATGCATCAGTTAATGACTTGGAAGTGCAGAGAACCTGGGCTCTAGGACCAGGAACATAGCATAGCATAGACTCTTAAGGACACATTCATCCCTACATGCCTCTGCATTTTTAGGAGGAAATATGTTTACTACTGGTCCTTTGATCTTTCTCTGAATTGAAGTTTTCTTATCACACAGAGGCAGCATTCAAATCCATGAATGTCTGAGTACCACCTATAGTAAATGATATTTTGAGAATCTTCCTATGGAGTAGTTCTCTTTCGAATGCTCTCTGCATTATGCTTACTAAGTTGTATCACACCCAACAAGATTTCCTTGTGAATCTCTTCAGAAAACCCATTGAGATTCTAAATAGAGTGAACCACTGATTAACTGAAAAACTCAGTTAATCAGCCTTATTTTCTGTTTCTTTCTGAGCTCCAGTTGAAGGATAAAGAATTTAATATCAATAACAATAGTGACAACAAAATAATTACATTGTAAGTGAATACAGTTTTTTCTACAATGAGACTAGGATCAGTCAAGATTAATTCTGATCTCTGGTGAACCAATTTTTAGCTCTGAGGCCACTCATGAATCATGAGAATACAAATTATGTTTTCTACAATGTAATATCCAAGGTATATATGGACTAAAACATCTGAGAAATATTTCACCCCTCTAGTAGGAGGAAAGAAAAAATATTTCATGACACACTAAATAAGAAACATTATTGTTTAAGACTGTACTATTGTTTCACACTGTTGCTTCACCAAACATTGTGATCATTATGTACCTTATCTTCAGTATCTTTTGGGAAATCTGACAGCTCTCAATGTTTCCCTGGCTCTAATAACTTGTGTTTACCAATAAGAGTGGGCCCTAGGTGCCTGAAGCCCTTGGCATGGCTGGATGGGTCAGGAGTCATCTCATAGTCCAAGCTAGACAGTCAGCTTCTCTCTCAGGCTTGTTGATAGTACATGGCTGGAACCAAGGACACATTCTCAGGAGCTGTGAGGATACTCTGTGTGGAGAAAATCAGAGGAAGGTAGTCTGCAGATTGAAGCACACCAGTCAAGAAGAGCCTACGTGACCCCTGTGAGTGAGAACAAGAGACCAGCAACCTTGGTGTCTCATGGCTTTTCATTTCCTGATTCTAGGCTTTCCTAGCTCTACATTCTGCCCTTGAATTGTATCATGTGCACCTTGATCCTTGAACATGGTAAGCCAGGACCGGTAAACTTCAGATATTTGCAGCCAGAAAAATCTTAACTCATACACACTAAGTAGCAGTTAAGTCTCTATTACATGCTGTCCTAGAAACATTTTTTTATGAGAGGTATTATTTACAACTATCATTATGATGAACTTCATATATAAAGCAAACTGCATGCATTATCAAATTCTCATGACTTTGAAGTGGGTCCTGTTATTATTCCCCCCTTGACGATTGAAGAAACTGAGGTGCAAACAGGTTAAGAATATTGCAAGAGTGGTCGTGATGAAACGGGGGTTTGAATCCAAGCACTTTGGTCCAGGGCTCATAGTTTTAAACCCCAATTCAGTTTTGAAAATAAAATAATAACGATGGAGTTTATGTCTAGTATATGGTATTGGGGATAAAAAAATATGTAAGTGTTTGTGAGAATAAAAGTATTTGTGTGTATGTGTGCTCTTGTGCATGTGTATGTGTGTGTGTTTATATCCTTATGTATATGGAGACTCATTCATCCAAACTGTGTCAGGCTGTTGGTTGCAAGTGAAAATTTTTATGTGAAATTATTATGAAGAGATTCACATAACTTTTGTTTCTTGCTATGTTGTTTTTTTTTTTTTTTTTTTGGCATACCTTCATTTGTTACAGCTCTGAGTAAAAAATGTGACATTGTACAATGGGCATAATTGGGCCATTGGTGCCTACAGTTGATTTGCATGCTCACACAGACCTCTGAACCAAGTCCCCAATTTGGACTGCTGGCTTCTGTAAGCAGTCATCACCTTTGCATAATCTCTCCACTCTGAGCTGTATCCAGGCAAACCTAGTGAGACAGGGTGAATTTAAAAGGCCACCATAAACTGAGCCATGAATTACCAACAGATCCAGTGGTTCAAGAATAATTTCCTCTTCAGCTTGAAATGTAAGTATGGCTCACTGAGAAGCCGTATTACCTCCTGATTCCAAGGAAGTCCTGTCAAAGCAGAGCTCACGGAGTGTAAAGTTTTTAAAGTGCATTTGTTTTAGCTTGCTGGTCTGACTATTAAAGTGAAACAGTACAAACCGTTAAACCTTCAAACTAGCACTGCAAAAATACTTATCAAAAGTACAGCCTCTGGGAGATTTGTTTACTCTAGAAATATGCTGTCTTTGCAGTTACTTTTTCCTTAATGAGAAGGCAATGCAGGATTTGTCTTTTTCATTGGAGGGCAAAAAGCCAAATACAGGGAATTGTCCTTAAAGTGACGTGGCCATATCCAATTCCTAGGCAGGGTTCAGAAATTTTTCTGAAGATGCTTAAGTTCTGAAATGAAGTTCCACATTTGAAAACCATTTGTTTTGCCTCAAAATTTTGTATTCGACAAGTTACTGATACATAATATGACAATTGAAAATGTGAGACTGAAAATAAGCCCCTCCACATAAGAGGTATTGGTTTCCTGAAAGCACAAAGCTATATATTCATTTGCACTTGGGATAATCTAAAATTATCAGGCACTTAGGGAATGATAATGGGTTGAGTCAGTACTGTTTTAAAGCATGGTAAAAGTTTTCTTTAGAACATCAGAAGTAGAGCTGTCACCAATTACTAGAAGTTTCTGTCTCCTTTTGTAAACCCCTACATTAGTTCCGTTCTTTGGCTTGCACCTTGAGTATGGCATTTACTTGGAGAATGTGTGACCTGTCTCGTCAAACAATACAGGGTAGGGTTAAAGGTGGGAAAAAAATTAATAAATAAACCTTCAGAGGCATTTTCTTGCTTTTCCCATTTAATTTTTAATTTGGGTTATAAATGGCATCTCAGATAGAAGGAAGTCTCCTGGGTTCCTCAGGATCCTTTGCTGGCTTAATCGCAAGCACTACACGTGTAGAAGCGAGCTCTGAGAGAATTAGTGATTGCGTCAAGAAGGGAAGGACAATCAATTATTCCCCACATGCCACCACACACATGACACATGACCATGGCTAGTCTCTCTCCTTCTCTCCTCTAGACATACAAACAGAGCTCTTTCCACAGCCTGCATGCTATTCAGAGAAATATTCCTTTCAAGCAATTCTCATTTTCATCAATCCATTTATATCTGACTTTTTAACTGGACAACTATAATTAAGGAAGTAAGTTAAGAAAACCCTTTCAGTTTGCTTCCTTGCATTCCTTTCTCTCCATTTATTAAAAAGAAAAAAAAAATACCCATGTGAGTGGCCTTGAGAATAAATGTATTATATAATATTCATTTAGGAAAAGTCTATAACATAAGCTTGAGTTATTAAAGTTTCTAGGTAATCTCTTGAAGATAATGTGAAGGGTTTGGTAAATTTCTTCCAATTTCCTCTGTGTTTAAAAAGGCACTTTCCATCATGAAAAATCAACTGAAATTATCCTGACACTAAAAAACATTCCAGTCATTCCATCTATAGATAGATGTTCTTGAGTAAAGGAATATGGGCAAGGAGACAAATATTCCATGGTAATCATTGCTTCGTGACCCATCTCTGTTCATTTATGAAGTATGTGATCTGGGCAGGTCACCTGAATTTATTACATTCAAGCTTTCCTCATCTGTATAACACCTCACCTTACAGTAATACATATTTCACAGGGTAATGAATACATACTTCACATTTATTCTAACAAAGAATAAATGAGATGATCTTTATAAAAATGTTCACTTGATGTTACTTCCCATCTCCCTCTTTATGGCAGTTGCAAAATCATTCTGCATTCTACTGGTTATTAAAACTAACAATTGGTACCATCAGAGGCCAAAAACCAAGGTATTACTTTCTCTCAGATTTTCAGTCTCTACATTGCTTCTGCTTCTGAAAGAAACAATTATGGCTTCTTTCAAAATGTCTTTGTTCTACTGAGCTCTATATTTATTATGTAGATTTATCATTACTGAGACTCAATTTGCCAGGAACTATGCTATGCTATCCTTGGCTTACATCATCTCTTTGTATCCTCACAATAATACCAAGGAAAAAATGTATCGGATTTCCATTTTACAGATGAATAAATTGAGACTCAGAGGGATTAAGTGTCCTCAATCCCAGGCCTGTAGAAGTCTACAATCAGTGCTCTCAAATAGCATTTCTCAAATCTTTACTGTACAGGTAAATCACCTAGAGATCATGTTAAGATGCAAACTCTGACTCAGCAGGTTTAAGATGAAGCCTGAGAGTCTGCATTTTAAACAGGCTCTCGGGTGCTGCCAATGCTACTTGTCCTTAGACCTCACATAGCATAGCAGACTCTAAAACACCATGCCACACAACTTTAAATCTAGGCAATGAACTCTAAGTAAACATCAATTAAATAAAAAGCAAAATACTAGTCAAAGGATGGAGAAAAAATTTATAATGAAAAGTGATATCTGCTGATTTGGTGGAATCTTCTGGAATTAGTGTCTAATTTTTTTGTCGGGTCCAGTCATAATAAGAGAAGTTATTTGACTCTGTACAAACAGCCTTTGTCGTATCATGTGTTTCCCTTCATTGGGTCAATTCCACTGACCTTACTAAGCTCCAAGCCATAATTGACCAACTAGAGATTCTTGACCATCCTGTAGACTAGGGGATATTGCCTTTTCCAACTGGTTGCTTTCCGGATTCTTTCCTTACATGTCATGTCACAGTCTGTCTGACTGAGTACCAATACTAAAAGTCATCTTGGGCTTGGATGAGAAATCAGTAGAATGAATATTTTATTAAAATAATAGCAGCTTAACATTAAGAAAGGAGAAAGAGGTAATAGTTGAAAAGAAGGAGGGGGAGAGGAAAAATAGCAGAGGAGAGGAAGAAAGATAAATTCAAAGACCACAGGGGTTAGTCTTGTTGAGACTAGACTAACAAAACCCAGGAGCTAGGCTGTCACCTGCTTTCATCCTGAGAACAGTATGGGTCATCCACTACTGGCTGACTCAGTCCATGGACACCTTCCCTTTGGCACATGGCTGCCATGTGACTTAATTTTGGAAAGAGCTTGCTCTTGGTTCCCCTGTTTGGAAAAAAAATAGTGAAGGGATCAGATAGCAACAGACATTAATGAGGATCTAATACATGCCAGGCACTGTGGTGAACAAGAGAATGTGGACCCTGGACTCATGAAGCTTAGAGACCAGTGGAGAAGTTAGGAAGCACAGACAAATACAACCATTCCCATCCAGACTCTGTCCTAACAAGCCCTAAACTTCTGGTTTCTAGCCTATAATTCCCAAATCTTTTTTTTTATGATTTTTATTTATAAGCTTTTAGTTCTGGACCACTAGTTTTCTTTATAAGTATGAAGTAAAAATAGAAAAAATAAAATGGCTTTTCATAACTGTGTTGAAGCAAATGTATACAGGCATGCATGTGCCTTTGTGTCTCTTTCATCACTGCATAGTTTTATATTGCATATTTTGTATGAGTGTGGTTAACACAGATTCTGATTGCCCACATAAATATCACTGTGCTTACTAGCAGACACATCCAGACCAGATAGAGCCAGCAGGATTGTGTGTGATAATAGAAGCCACCTAAGTAAAGCAAATTTATATATGTATATTTTTTTCCTTATATTCTAAATGGTGGAGGTTACTTGGGCCAGAGGTGATATAAAAACATGTTCTTATAAATGTAAGTTCATGGTTTATTCAGTCAACCCTGAAGTATGGTTCCAGCATAAGGGAGCAAAAATAAGTGCAGACTTGTAACCTCTACTTATGGAGTTTACAGTCTAGTAGAAGAGACAGAATAATAATGTGAACAAGTTTACACAAACCAAGAGCATGTTATGAAATACTCTGGAGCATAAAACAAAGGAATCTGAACTAAGATGGATTTTGGGGGCTTCCGCTACGAGATGACTTGAGCTGTTATCTAAAAGATGACTCAGAAGCTGAGGGTTGAAGTAACCCTGTTGTGAAAGAGGGCATGACATTTTCTAGGAACTCAACAGCCAGTGTGTCTGGAGAGAAGAAAATGTAGCAGGAAGATCAGGCAGAGGCTGTGTGTAACCTGAGGTCCCTAGGATTCATGAGATGGCAGTGACCATCCATCAAAGCAAAGCAAACAGTATTTCTTTGGTTCAGCCCTAACCACAATAATTTAGGTATATAGGGAAGGAGTGTGGTACAAATACCAGGGAAAACAGTTCCCAAGTTTCTTTCAGTCACTTTGTCCTGAGGTTCTTTATTGAGTTGGCACATGTTGTTCTTAGGTGCCCAGGTCAAAGTGGGCTTTTCTTGATTGTGACTTCACACAGATGTCCTTTGCTACTTCCTATATCCTCTTATGCTGCAACAGAAACTGAGATGAAGATAGAAAAAACATCCTCTATTGCTTTTGCATTATAATCCCTTATATAACAAAAATGGTGTTTTATGTAGACTTCTAAGAGTTGTTCATGGGGACCTGCATGGACTAATATATTTTACTAGGGCCATTGCAAACAGTTGTGCAAATTGTGCAGGGGCCATCTTGTGTGACGGATCTGTTAAACAACCATTGGTCACCATTTTCCTTACCCCAGACTTGCCTACTTTTACTATCCTAACTGGATTTAGGTATTTCAATTCCATGAGGGTCCTCAGTGCCACAGTCTTATATAAATAGACTTCTGGTGAAACCATTAACCTAAGTACACCCCCATCTCCAGCACATCTCCTGTGATGTGCATTCACTGCTCAGCTTCCATTCTAAAACACGTGTTGTGATGTAAGTCCCAAATATGTTAAAATGAACCAAGATTTTACTGAGCATGTACTAAGTATAGATACTACCTTATTCATTCATTAATTCATCATCCATTCATTCATTTTGTATCTCTGAAGTGCCTACTATAAGTTAATAGAAGCCCCAGGAATACAGTGGTGAATAACAAACGTGGGTCCCACATTTGTGGAAATTATAGTCTGTAACAGCATTGTTCTGAGAATCAGTTGAGGTAGTAGACGTGAAAGAACTTTGAAAATGACAGATACACATGCCTTAATCATTTTATTCACCACCCTCGTGCTTAAGCAATTCAGAAGATTTTCAGAGCAACAATGCTAACATCAATAAAACATGAAAAATACATTTTACAGAAAAAGATAGAGCCAGGTGGTGTATTTCATACTCTAGTCCACCAATGTAGCACAATTCCAAAGCAGGCATTTCAAATTGCTGTGGTACAGAGAGATTTCTTGGAGGAGATAAAACCTGAGCCAGCAGACAGAGGAATTGACAGAGGAATTTCCATAAAGGATTACCAATACCTCTCTGCCCTCTTGGCCCTTGGAATGTTTCATGAATGAGAATGTCCGTGGTAACTGAGTGCATCTTTTTGATATATTTAACATAGAGAACCCATCGTATCACTGCCATTGTAACTAAAAGGACTGGATCTAATTACTTTTCCTCTAAAAGCAGAGCTTTGAAGCAGATTTAGAGATTTCACTGCTCCTTAAAACTAAATGGAAAAGAAACTGATGGTTTTACAAAAGAGAAAGAATGGCGATTTATTTTCTACTGAAAATGCAGCAAATACCCTGTCGTTTCCTCTGCCTCTGTTGAATTATAGTGCGGTCAGTTGGAATTGATATTCAGGTCAAAATCATTCTTTGGAACTGGTAATTCTTTACGGATTTAATCTGTTTCTTATATGTTACTTTAAGACATTTTAAAAAGAACTTCACAGGTTTCCAGGAAACTTTTGGTCATTTCATGAAACAATAACATAAAACAAAATGGTTAGTGAAATTGGTGACAAAATGCTTCACATTTGTTGAAATAAAAAACAGTGGTATGCTCCATTAAAAAATGCATAAGAAACAAAAAACACCTCCAACTGGGATTCTGACTCAATATTTTCTTCTCATCTCCATGCGGGCTCTTAAATACAAGATATGAGTAAATATGGATGTCCCTTGGAAACCAAAAAACTTTGAAGAAAAATGTGAAAATATATGTTAAGAGTATGTATGTTAGAGCAGTTTTGATTTAGAACCTTTTTTGTGTAACCATAGTAGTTACAAAAATCTAACTACCTATTAAGTTTATTTTGTTTCCATATTTAACCCCAATTACCCTATGCAGGGGAGTTCTTTCAAAATGTAATTCCCTATCTCACTTTTTTTTTCCTGCTTCTGCAAGCCTTTTTCTCCTCATGTAAATTGCAGCAGGTGCACAAAATTGAAGACATCACAATTAAATGTAATCAAATATTTTAGGCACTAATGAACAGCTCCAGGAAAACAAGTCAAAAGGAAAAAAAAAAAAAAAAAAGCCTTTAAGTGAGTGGATTTTCAAACATCCAAGGCACCATAGGACCAATTAAGAGAGTCATACCAGGACACATACTGACATTAATTATCTTTGAGTTCAGGGAAATAAAAAATAAAAGCAACAATTATCATAATAAATCTCCACACAGTGCTTGTAAGTTGTGCTAATCTACAACACACCTGGGTTTCAGTTATTTAAGGCGAATACTCAATCAGTTGATAACGACCTCACAGAGGGGCTCATGGGACATTTTTTCCTTCCTGTGATCTGCCATTCAGACAGAGGGGCTAAAATGATGTCCAACAGCTATGTCTGCTTTATTTCGCATCACTCACATGAGTTGCAGACAGAAGCACTGCATAACTTATTCAATAAAGTAAGTCACAAAGCCAGCATTCTCTTTAGGGGATGTTTATTTTAAAAGAAGGAAAAGTCAAGAACAGATATTCAAGGTAAAAATTTGAATTGTAGGAGTCTCAAAGTCCCAGGACGTATCTGTAAATTTATTCTCCCTGAAGCCAGAAAGAATCTTACTAAAGAGAACAAATATTTCAGTCTGGGAATATGGGTTTTCATTTTTAAAATGCACAGGAAGGGGCAGAGAAAGAAAGGTAAGTGCTATAAGCCAAGAGGAATAGAAAGAAAAAAAAAAGTTATTAAAATTGATCTAAATTCAACTGATAATTTGAAACAAGATCATAATATTTTAACAAAAAAAGAACATATTTAAACATTAGAAGGTTGCTAGTTTTCTATAGTCAAGGGAGAGATTAACATAAATATATTAGAAAGAACTATACAAATGTTTTTAGGTTGAATGACCTCAATATGGCCCTGGTATAAATGTAAAATAACCAACTCACCTTTCTAAATTTGGGGGTAATAATTTAATACACTAATACGTGTTGGTATACTCCTGGAAGATAAAACAGATGCTTTATTTGTCTTCTTGTCCTTTTACTTCCTGTACCCATGGAGATTACTTCCTTCCTGAGGAAAGACATATTTAATTTATATATCATTTAAAATTTTTCTACATCAGTTTCAATATATGTGACCATGATGCTTATGCTGAAAATATAACTTTGATTTATTTTCTTTCCTTAATCAGTTGAGGACTGTGATAATGTGTGTGGTAATTTCTCAAGTGTGAAAAAAAAAATGAGGTTAGGTGGCATGTGATGTTTGTATGCATATTGTTTGTGCATTTTTTGAATAAGTTTCTAATGTATAGTGCAAAACAGAGAACACATATGTAAGTGTACTTAGGATTTTTAAAATCATTTTGTTTCTTAGATCCACAATTTCAGTAGAGCTTCTAATCTGGAATTGGACAAAACAAAGTATGCAATTCTTTACGAAGTACTGCTTATTAATTCACTAGTCCCAGTACACAATGGAAATTCATTTTTAAATTATGCACTAAGATTTTGATTTCTTGAAAATTATATGCCTTCAGATTAAGCAGCAAACATTTAGTGGAAAAATATTAATTATTTTTATTAGACATTTGCACTTAGCTGTATAAACTATGACATGCTCAAATGTTTAGTCCACCATTTTTTTTATATGAATTCATATTTTTAAATTGTAGTTGAGGGCTTCCCAGGTGGCGCAGTGGTTGAGAGTCCGCCTGCCGATGCAGGGGACACGGGTTCATGCCCCGGTCCGGGAAGATCCCACATGCCGTGGAGTGGCTGGGCCCGTGAGCCATGGCCGCTGAGCCTGCGTGTCCGGAGCCTGTGCTCTGCAACAGGAGAGGCCACAACAGTGAGAGGCCCGTGTACCGCAAAAAAAAAAAAAAAAAAAAAAAAAATTGTAGTTTAGTTCTGAAAAAATTTCTTAGTTTTTTATCAAATTTAGAAAACATAAAAAACTGACAGATTTTATTACATCAAAATTTAAAATGTATTTATAATAAAATACATGATAGAAAAGATTTAACAGATAATAAATTGGAAAAAAATATTTGCAACACACATAGTGAAGAGTTTATAACCTAGTAAAAAAATTACTTACAAACCACTTAAAGAATATTTTAAATGTCCAAATTTCCTATATAAGAGAGTATTAAATTAGAATAAATATGTAAAATTGTGCTAAAATTTACTAGTAGTTTAGGAAACGCACACTTAACAATGACATTTTTCAAAGATCAACTTATAAAAATTAAATCAACTGATAATACTTAATATATTAGTCACCATCATAATAAATAATAAATGGGTAAATATAAATTATGTTTATTAAAGGTTTTCATTTACAGTATTTTTATTAATAGGAAATTAGAATCAATGCATAGGTCCATCATTTAAAGATTGAGTAAATAAATTGTAGTGCATTTATAAACAGATTATATTAACCATTAAAAATTAGAATTTTAAGCTTACTAACATGAAAGAATTCTATAGCATATATTTGAAAGTTGGAGGTATTTAAATATTTCATAGTATTATCTTATTATACAATATATTTAAAGCAAAGAGTGAATATTTTTATATATATATATATACACACACATAAGAATAAATTCATTATGTATAATAAGCTGTTATGGTAAGAGCGGCTATATCTAGGAGCTAGGCTTAGAGGCACTATTCCCTGTGTATATGTCTGTATTTTTCAAATGATTTTAAAACTCAGAAAACTATCCACATAATTTTACATTTCTATATTTGCTCAGATTGTTTTTCACCATATTCGTCTCATTAAAGATTTAAGTCTTTCTCTTTTTCTGTTATGTTAAAATTTTTTTCTGTTATAACTAGTATTGTGATTAGTAGTTATATGCACAATTATTTTTTCAATTTGGTATTATTCTTTTAGAAGAGAGATTCTGAACTGGAATAACTGGGCCAAAGAAAAGAAATATTTGGGAGTTATTTATATTAGTTGAGAAATTACCTTTCCAAAATGTACTGGTAGTATATATTTACATTAAACTACTACAAATAGGGTAGCAAAGCTCTTATTTGTTATTACCCTTCTAACTTCAGGGAGAGAAAGACCAGCATTTGTATATCTTCAATGCATTTTATATACCAAAGAACATAGAGTAAGAAACCAGAATACTTTTATGCAGCTCTACAACTGATCTGCCATATGATCTGTACACAACTTGGTTTTTCATAAATGTTTGGACTGGAATAAAAAATACCACAGGTCATTTACAAATGAAAATTCTATGGTTGAAAATAAAATGTATTCTTTTTTTCTCCCCTCATTCTCTCAAGCTGGCAGTAGACATGTTTTGCTGACAGGAAGATTGTTTTTATAGATGAGCAAATATTGAGATGGCAATCAGAAATTTTCACATAAATCCAATTCATGACTTCTAGGGAACTCGGAAGGTTTGGCCCCACCGTCCCCGCATTTCAGGTGGTGAGCATCAACTGGGCCTGTGTAACAGACAGGACCAGGCTGATGCTCTCCAGTCAGCCATGGTCTCTACCACTCCCTGTTGCTTTGCCTGACACTGACTAAAGGAGTTAATTGCCATTTCAATTGCATTTGAATTCCTTTGGTAGGAAAATAGTACTTACACGGTTTGGCCTCACTCATTTGCATGTTTTGCAAGTATTCGTTTACATCCCAGATCTGCTCTTCTCAACTGCTTTAGTTTCAATAACTGAAGGAAAAAAAGGATACATAAGTTAAATTGTTATTTGCCCTGACATACTATGATCTAATGTCCAAGTTTTCTGAATAGACTTACTGTTTACCCTTTAACTTTAATGTTCTCCTTTGTAAACTCATACTTAGTCCTGGAAATTCCTGACATATGTATGGCCTTGCCATTTTCGACCTGTGATTTTCCCTCTGAATTTATTTTTTCTTTGTTAGACAGTATGACAGTTTTCATTTCTCTAATGCTAGAATGTTTTGAGTGCTTACTTTATATTTTATATGTCCCATGATTGGTACCATTTTCATTATCCAGTTTAAGAAATTCATCTAAATTGCAATTTTATTAGTAAGGTTTTTCTCCTTATTAAGGATAGAGACTTGTGTGTAATTGAACAAAGTTGAAAGACTGAACAAAATGAAGAAGCATATGGTAAGCTTTAAAAAATGATCATTCAATATATTTAACAGGATGCGGCTGCATTTTTCTTAATAAATGTAAAAAAATATCGGGACATCTCACATCATTAAAGTCATGTGTGTCTATTAAACCTTTGCATTTAATTGAGGTTTAAAACCATGGAGCAATTGTAAATTTTAAGAGCCTGAAAAGGATTTTTTTTTTTTTTTTTACAATTAACCATGCATTTTCTTTGAAGCAAAATTCCATTAAATACTTTTTTATGACTTTCTACTTTGCTTTTTTTGTTTTAATTTTACTCTCCAGTGGGCCACATCCTACAATCAGTGCTAGGAGGGGAAGAGGAATGAGGATTAAAAATAAAGGATTAGAGGGAGGTGTGTGGAGAAAGAGAGGATGAATGATGTGTTTCCCTTGAATATTTTATTTTCTTAATTGAAAACAAAATGCTTAGGACCTGGGGAGACCAGCCACTAAACTATTTTTTTTGTATGTACAAAGCAGATCAATGAACCTGTTTATTCCTAAAACGACCCTGTTATGTGGAGGGATAACCAAAAAGAGAATATACAAAAATGTCTATTTATTTCTTTGTCTTTCATTCCTTTCCACAAATGTCAGTACCAAGGGAAATATATGAAACATCATACTCAGTGGAATCTTGATAGAAATTATGAAAAAAAAGTAGAGGGCTCAGTTTTTTCAAGTAAGAAAGGATGAACTAAATTTGTAAAGTTCTTAAGGTATGTTCTTTTTTGTCCTGAAAAAGCAAAGCCAGGATTCCAAGTTTTGAGAGGTTTTCCCAAAAGACTTACTATGACAGGCTGGTGTCAGGCTTATTATTGCAACAATTAGTCTAATAATTTTAATAAACCAAAAGAAACACTCAAGAATTTGTATCATATCTTCCTATTCTTGTCTCTTTATATATCTTGTATATAATTATTATATCTGGAATTTCCAGTGATTATTTTTTAATTTCTGGATTTTATATTTAGATGTCTTGAAAAAACACTTGAAATACATACTCTGATATATACATGTATATACATATCTTGACTTTTCATGAAGAGCTCTTTACCTCCTTAACTTTTAAATCCATCTTTGCTACCTAGTTAAACAAATTTGATAATGTACTCAAGCTACTCAAATTTGCGTCACTGCTAAAACTTAAAAAAGGATGATCCCTTAGTTATTAGCCTCAGTTCTTCGCTAAAAATAAATTATCCTCTCCATACAATGAGAATTTTAAAAGAAATGATTGTATCCATTCCTCTAATTGCTTATTTTTAAAAAAGTGACTTTCTTCTTCCTTTTTTTTAAACAACGTTTCACAAAGAGCATGTCATGAGGTAACTTGTATTAGAATTTTTCTTAATATTCTGATTAAAACATACATGTTGCACTTATACACAAGTGAAATATTTAAAAGAGATTTAATTTGTAAGGAAAACAGCTGCTGACGTGTAGGGTTTAGAGATTACTTACTCATTTTATCTTTATTATATTATTTGAATTTTTCAGGAAGCTCCCTCTGAAATGTCACTCTTCTACTATTAAAAATGCATATCACTTATTGGCCTTAAAACTGGGAAGAAATTGAGGGCATGACTTGTAGTATACAGATTACTTCAGTTTAGAGGGTCTTAGTTACAATTAGATATTTTGTACAAGTTACTTTATTTACTCAATAAGTATTTGCCTTTCTCCTTGTGATACAACTAAGAACCTGACCGGCAAAGCCTGCCCTCCTGCACCTTATTTTGAAACTGGGGCTGGGGCTGGGGAATCTCACAAAATAAAAACATAAAATAATCATTTCAAATCGTCATAACCACTCTGAAGGAAATAAATATGGTGCTGTGATGAAGAATGGAGACAGGATTTATTGAAGGGGCTAAGGAGGCCTCTCTGAGAAAATAGTGTTTAAGCTAAGCTGAGACATGAATGGTAAGGAAGACCCAGATGTGGAAAGAGTCTTCCCTACGGAAAGTGTCAATGTCCTAATTTGGAAAAAAAGTTTGGATATGTTAGAAACTGCTAGAAGGGCATTTGCTGAAGCCAAATGGCAGACAGCATGCACAACTTTAGGTCAATTTGGAGAGAGGATCCAGGGCCAGATTTTGCAGAGCCTTTTACACCACAGTAAGCAGTTTTAATTTTGAATGTTGTTTAATACATTTGTATGTTATGCAGAAGGGAAAAATATTACATGAAAGATGGCAGGAGTGAAAGGATGTTTCAAACAAAAAAAGTTACTGTAGCTTATATAGTGAAAAAAAAAAAAACTCACTAAAACCCCACTGTTTTATCTAGTTATTGCCAGAGATTTTTATGTTTAGAAATAATCTGTAAAGTTGAAAATACAATCTAGATTTCTTTCAATGTTTTTAAGATTGGCCACATGCAATCATAGGACACCCAATAAAAATCCACCTTCAGTAAAATAGCATAAGAAATATGCCAATCAACTCATTTAGCATGAGTAGAAACACAGTGGGTTTCACCATCATACTTCAATGTAAAAGTTAATTTTATATTTTGGGCAATTTCAAAATGCTGAAAAAGGAAATGTTTGTATAACATATAAACAGCTGGAGCATAGTCTATCAATGATATTGTAATATCTTCATAAAAAAAGAAAGTATAAAATTCTACCATAAATCATTTAAAAGTTATTTATGACACATAAATCATGAAAACACTCAGAATGACAAATTCACACGGCCAGAAAGATTTTCTTATTTTGCTTATAGAGCTGCCTTTTGAATTCATACTCCTGTATAAAAGAGCCTATATTGTATTGCTTACATTTGTTCTTTCACTAAATAATGAGGAAAATTTATTGTCACACTTTGTCACAGTGTACCTTTTATATCTTTACGGGGAGCTACTTTTGATATTTTTATATTTATCATGGAGTCTTTATAATATCATCAGTCCCTGGAATTTAATTCTTTGTGTTCATCCAGATGTTTAAAAAAATTACATATACTTTTAGTAACTTTTTATTTAAAATAAATACAATTATTGATGCCATTTTCTCCAAATATGTCACAGTAATTTTAGATTGTAAGCATGTGGGTGTATATGTGTTGAGTTAAATTTATTATTCATAACAGGCATTTGGAAATAAAAGCATACAGTACTATATAGCAATGAGAACATCCAAGTAAATGGACTGAATTTTCTTTGTCATGTGTCTAGAAAAGCAGAAGTAAATTATATTAAAAATAAGATAGTTGAGAGATAATATAGTTGGAAGATTTTTAAACCCCTTTGATATGACTTTCTTTTTTTTTTTTTCTTTGCGTACGCGGGCCTCTCACTGTTGTGGCCTCTCCCGTTGCGGAGCACAGGCTCCAGACGCTCAGGCCCAGCGGCCATGGCTCATGGGCCCAGCCGCTCCGCGGCATGTGGGATCTTCCTGGACCGGGGCACGAACCCGTGTCCCTTGCATCGGCAGGCGGACTCTCAGCCACTGTGCCACCAGGGAAGCCCTGATACGACTTTCTTATCAGTTGAGGAAAAGAAGTGAAACATATCTCTAAACTACATACATATTTGCTGATGTTGCTTTAAAACATATTCACTCCCTTCACAGTCTTCTTTTAGGCCATTTGTCCATTTCTCACCCATATTTATATCCCATTGTAGAGACTAGGTCAATAAAGACACATTTTTTTACAAAAATAATTTTAAAAATCATACTGCATGATATTCTTCTTCAAATCTAAATGAGTAAAAGTTTGCAAAATACTTAACTTAATCTGGTTTCTAAATCTGACCACGAGTATCCACTCATCAAATAACTTATGCCATTCAGAATTATCCCATTTTGAGTTATAGCTTTTTAAAGAAAAAAACATGAGTTTGTTACATGTGTTATAAAAGCATTATAAAAGGCAGTTCTGTGTTTTATGCTAAATGTTCCTTATTTCATATAAACAAAGGAATGCCTAGAAAAGGGGAATTGAAAAAAATATATATCAGACATTTTCTTTCCTTCCTATATTGTTGGAGGAAATTGTTCTGGTTGATTATGAGGCTTAATAAATTTCCTTGGCTCATCATAATCATTCCTGTAGTAATTAGGCAAGCAAATGAATTTGAATTATGTTTTCATTTCTATTTCTGATGAAATTTTCTTTATTTTTTTGGACCTCAACTATGTATATTTATGAATCTCAGGACTAAAAATGCAGTAATGCCATTATTTTATCCTCAATAAAATGTTAGCCTTATTTTCCTGCTGATCAATTAAAATATATCAATATCACATTTTCTCTAAGAAAATGTAGAGGTACTGCTTTTGTTAGTTATCAATTACTATGTAACAAATTACTTGAAAATTTAGAATTTAAAATAATAAACATTTAATAATAAGACAAGTAAACCTGATTTTTTAAATTGGGCAGAATATTTGAATAGTCACATGTCCAAAGAAGATATGCAAATAGCTAATAAACACAGGAAGATGCCCCAAATAATTAGTCATTATGGAAATGCAAGTCAAATGACATCTTACACTCACTAGGATGGCAGATTTCAAAAGGCAGGTAAATTTTGGCAAGGAGGTGGAAAAATTTGATCCATCAGACACTGCTGGTGGGAATGTAAAATGGTGCAGCCACTTTGGAAAACAGTCTGGCAGTTCCTCAAAAATTTAAACATGGAGTTGCCATATGATCCACAATTCCATCTCTAGGCACATACCCAAGAAAAAGGAAAATGCATATGTCCACTAAAAAACTTACAAATGAAGGACCAAAGCACTTTTGGGCTATTATTATTTATAATAGCCCAAAAGTGGAAAAAAACACAAATATCTATCAATGGATGAAGGGATATCCATACAGTGGAATAAGATTTGGTAAAATAGAAAGGAATGAAAAAATACATGTTACAACATGGGTGACCCTCAAAAACACTATATTTTAAGTGAAATAAGCCAGTGACAAAAGACCACATATTGTATTATTCTATTTATATGAAATGGCCATAGTAGGCAAATGTATAGAGACAGAAGTAGATCAGTGGTTGCCTAGGGCTGAGGAGTAGAAAGTAGGAGGTGGTGGAGGGGTGGGGGGTAGGGGAATGATGGAGTAGGGAGTAACTGGTATTGGATAAATGTTTATTTTTAGGATAATGAAAATGTTCTAAAATTAGATTCTGATAAGAGTTGCATAACTTTGTAAATGTATTTAGAACCATTTAATTGGACACTTCAAATTGGCAAACATTAGGATATGTTATTTATATCTTAATAGAACTGTTACAATAAAAATAACAAGCATTTATTATCTTACAATTTTTGTGCGTATGGAATTTAAGAGCAGCTTGGTTGGTTCTGATGTAGTGTCTTCTTTGATGTTGCAATCAAAATGTCATCTGGGATTGCAGTCACTTAAAGGCTTGTCAGGGCTGGAAGGTTCACTTCTAATTTGGCTCACTCATATTGCTTTTAGCAGGAGGCCTTAGTTCCTTACCTTGTTTCTCTGCCCAGAGAAGCTTGAGTATCCTCATAATATGGCAGGTGGCTTTCCCCAAAGCAAGTGATACAAAAGAGGAAGGCAGAAACCACAATGTCTTTTATGACCTAGCCTCAGATGTCACATGTTGTCACTTCTGCAGGGGGTGGAGAAAAGGGAACCCTTCTATACTGTTAGTGGGAATGTAACTTGGTGCAACCACTATGGAAAACAGTATGGAGGTTCCTTAAAAAACTAAAAATGGAGTTATCATATGATCTAGCAGTCCCACTCCTGGGCATATATGTAGAAAAGACAAAAACTCTACTTTGAAAAGATACATGCACACCAATGTTTATAGCAACATTATTCGCAATAGCCAAAACATGGAAGCAACTTGTGTCCATCAACAGATGAATGGATAAATAAGAAAATAAGATGTAGTGTATATATATATATATATACACACACACACACACACATACACACACACACACACACACACACACACACACACTGGACTATTACTCAGCCATAAAAAGAATGAAATATTGCCATTTGTAGCAACATGGATGGGCCTAGAGATTATCATACTAAGTAAAATGTCAGACAGAGAAAAATATTATATGCTATCACTCATATGTGGAATCTAAAAAATTAATGCAAATCAACTTATTTACAAAACAGAAACAGACTTACAGACATAGGAAACAAACTTATGGTTACCAAAGGGGAAAGGGGAGGGAGGGATAAATTAGGAGTATGGAATTAACAGATACACACAACTATATATAAAATAGATAAACATCAAGGATTTACTGTATAGCATAAGGAACTATATTCAGAGTCTTGTAATAACCTATAATGGGAAAGAATCTGAAGCCATACACTGGAAACTAACACAATATTTTCAATCATCTGTAGTTAAATAAAATTTTTAAAAAGGATAGTCTTAATGATATTGAATTACATAGATACTACTCCTTAGTTTTCAGTTATGGCTGTCCCTTCTATATGTTACTGATATTACAAATCAATATGCTTTATGTAAATGAATTGAACAGTAATTAAGAGCTGAACTAAATGAGATCTAGCTCCTTCAATCTCAGGAAAAGACACAGAGGTAAGTTTGGGAAGGGTTTGAGTAGGAGACAAGGAATAATATCAGTTGGGGTCATAATAGAGCTGCTCGAATATTTGAAAGGATACTGTGCAGAAGTCCTAAAGCTATATTTTATTGCTATCAAAAATATAAATAAGATAAATAATTGCAAGTCAAAAGAGACATATTTTGCTTCAACATCATTACAAAAATAGAAAACCAACAACTTTCCATGAGCTATTTAATAAGATGCTAAGCATCTTCCTCATCAATGAATTTTTTCACACAGAAACTGGATGCCATCTGCCAGGATAGCTGTAGAAGGCATTTCTGCATTCTTGTAGGAGTTTGGAAAAGATGACATTGTATATCCTTTCCAGCTCTAAGTAAACAACCCACATTTACTGAAATGTCTTTAAATTGCAAGGTTTTGCACTTAGGTTGCGAGAGGCAGAGATAAAGACCACAAGCCCATAAGAAACTTCAGCCTAGATATTAAGCCAGATCATTCAGTAAAATTGTAAAATTATAGAGTGAGAACACAAATGCTCTGTGAGCATAGAGGTGGAACAAAAATTTGAGAGGTAATGGAGGAGATGATATAGTGAGTCCTGAAAGATATATAAGAAATAATGTGAGAACAGAGGAGAGAGATATTCTATAGTTCTGATCAGTATGTATGTGCAGTATATCCTTAATATGTTCACCTGCTATAAGAGCGAGAAGAAAACTTAAGAACATACATTGTCTGTACCATAGTTACTTTTAATTCTGTGTATGCAGTTACTCTAAACTAAATTCAAGTACCATTTAAGAGTCCACAGTAAAAAATACAAATGTCAGCACCTTTTCAGCTTGCAAACCACAGGGGAAAATATATACATAAAATCCTGCTAAATAATTGGTTTTCTAAAAATAAATAAATAAATAAATAATTGGTTTTCTTAGAGCATTGAAATTTAGAAACAACTATTTTAAGTAACCTTGTTTTCTTGTCCAATTAAAGAAATCCTCAGTAGTTAATAATTCCCTTCACATCTCAGTTGCCATCCGAAAAAAAAAAAAAAATTGTGAAATTCCTTAGAAATGTGGGATTAATAGCATGAGATCCCTTTATGATGGGTGTAACAAATATAATATTCAAAAGGATGCCTTCAATAGAGTAGATTAAGTTGAGAAGTATAGCTTTAAAAAGTCGTTAGTACTATAGTAGGAAAGACATACCTCAAATTCTATGGAGCCGTCCCTATTTCAAATATTGTTTTATTGTAAAATATACATTTTAATTTGAGGTCAGAAAGTATAACAGAAGATAACTGTAAACATCCAACCTTGTGCAACATCCTCCCATAGTGAATAGGGGTGGCCTGTGTAGAAATTAGGATACTGTAAATGTACACCATTTATTTTTTGTAGACTTTTTGATGATGGCCATTCTGACCAGTGTGAGGTTACACCTCACTGTAGTTTTGATTTGCATTTCTCTAATAACTAGTGACATGAAGTATCTTTTCATGTGCCTGTTGGCCATCTGTATAAGACCATCTTCTTTATTTAATAAAACCCCAAATGTGTTCATGGCTCATATTATTCTTGTGGTTTCAGGAATACAGAGATTCAGCATTTCTTTTTTCCTCAATATCTCCTTGGAACTCATTAACAGCATATTTTATTGCTACCAACTAAATCTGAAACTTTTCTTTAATATATTAGATTGTTCTAAAAATTATGGAACTAATTGTAAATAATGCAGAATAAAAATAAATTATGTTTCATTGCTTTAATAGTAGTAATAGCATTTATGAGCAGTTAATATGAGCCAGACATTTTGCTACATATGTCACATGTCTTAACTCACTAGATTCTCACAAGAAAAAACATAAGAATTATCAGTATTATCCTCTTATGTAGATGCCAAAACTGAGGCTGGCAGAATTGAGCCCAAATTACAAACCCAGGCAATCTAACTCTAGAACTCTTGCTTTTTTTTTTTTTTTTTTAACATAATATTAGAATCATTTTAAACTTTGGCCCTGTTACCTATTTTTCTAATTTTGTTTCTATTTCAAATATGATGAACATAAAATATAAATATGATTTCTATACACTTTTCTCTATTTTACTGACAAAAGAAAGTGGCTCAAAATGGAACTTTATCAGTACCTAGTGGTTCAATAGCGTAATGTTGAACCCTTTCCCCAACGTACAACACTGGTTACGCATGATCTGTATTTTTTTAGTAAGAAGAAAATGTCATATGTAACAGGAAGTGCAGTGCTCTGGGCATGATGAATCATGGCTCCTCCCTCTATTTTTAGCATTTCTTGTGGTTCTGTTCTTCTCTGCTAATGTTTTTAACCTCAAACTGGAAAGGAAATAGCTGTAGCTGTTTTAGAAGTTACATGACGAAGTTCAGAAAGATGTTTCTCTGCCTTTCCTAGCAGGGCAGAAAGCTTACCCTGAAGTTTCCCAGTTACATCTTTGTCAAGAAAATGGGAATACAATCATTTGTTTAGACAAAAGTATCTGAGTAGATTAGATGTTAGGGAGCCAAACAAAATGAATATAATGATTGGTAAGGGTCTTATTATATTTTCTCAAATCTAAGTCACCATCAATTTTAAGACACATTATTTTAGGTGCCACTGAGAAAATATTTTTATAATTAAACTCTGCCACATAATTTATTGTAAGATATGTTCTTATTTCATAGATGCTAAATGTGGAGAAAAAATACATCTTAGAATCAGTGAAATACAGCATAACCTTACATTTATTTCTTACAAATGAGAAAACTAAGGTACAGAAATACCAGTTTGACAATGTCATAAAATTAGAACGTGAGCCCAGATTTGTTTTGTAACTCTATATTCAAAGTTCTTGCCTCAAAGTGCAAGTGACCCTTTGTTGATCTTTTATTTTTTTCCTTCTTCTCTCTGTATCTACTTCAGAGACAAAAATATGACTTTGGTCTTGATTAGATTGTTCTATCAGCCATCTGTTTGAAAACAACCAGTAGGAGCTTCCAGTAAAGAAATACGTACTGTCTGAAACTAGGTCATGGTTCGGACTTCCAGTGAAAGACTAGGTGAGTGTATAAACAAACTTGCTCCCTAGAAAGGAAGTCCCAAGTGTGAGATTATAATAGGAGGGAGTAAATCCAAGGGACTTAGTAAACTTGACAAATTCAATTATTAGACCTAGGGTGAAAGTCTTTAAATACTAATAAAGGATTCAAGAAATAGAACTTAAATATATAGTACATCCATATGGATGTTGGTAGAAAGGCATTTTAACATAGCAGTTGATAAAATGGGTTCTGATGTCAGCCTATCTGGGTAAAGAAATAACAATTACTGAAGTGCAAAGGGTCTTAGTTTCTTTATCTGTAGAATAGGAATAATAGCTGGATATACTTCATAGTATTATTTATAAGATTAAATAATATACATGTAAGGAGCATTGTGCAGTGTCTCACACATAGCAAGGCCTTGATAGTGACAGATGACAACGAAGATGATGATAAAAATAATGCTGGCAGATCTTCCTTTGATAGTTTAGGATACTGTGCTCCTTCTTTATTGACCTCTGTTAGTGTTTCTGATCCACTATCATGAAAAAGGAAAGTTATGTTTTGAACTGAATTTAGTCATTGTAAATATCCACAATCCTAAACCTCTAAAAACCTAAAAATCTCAGTCTAGAAAATACAACATGGACAGACCTGATTTAAAATTCTGTATAGACCACTTAAGATCTATTTGACTTAAGGAAATTACTTAACTTTAGCATATCTCATTTTCTCATCTTTGTAATGAGATAAAATTTATAACCCTTGGAGTTAATCTGAAGCCTAATTTAGGCACCATATGTAAATTGCCTAGCACAATATTTTGGACACATAACAGGAACTTAGAAAAGGCCGCTCAATTTTTCTTTAGAGCAGCCACAGAAATCCTTGGATACTTCTTATTTATCTAACTGAACCTATGTTTCCTCAAGCAATCAAAATCAAAATGAATAAAAAACTAATTTCTTTTTTAAAATGTCTGTTTCTAGGATAACATCAGGATTATGTTGTACTTTCTTCACAAAATCATATATCACTTATATTGTAAGTTAAATTTGGGGGATGTGCCTGGCAAGCTAAACACTCTTTATAATTTACTTCAGTAGATCCAGTTTTATCCTAACTCCTAGTAATCTATTTTCAGATAAAATTTTGAAGCACTGATGATTTGCAACTTGGAATCCTCCTATGTAGTATATAATTTCAAATAAAAATAGGTTATTTTATTTTAATCATGTTATTGCAAGTTTTGATTGCATATTCTGAGGCCTTATCCCCAATATCACAATTCTCTGTAGAATTAATTGATCCCCTTAAGAATTCAGTTTGATCCCAACAGGAACAACAAAAAATTATAATAAAGGTGTTTCCGTTGAAGGAAATGAATTGGCTGAGGTGAAATGAATTTCCCATTTTGTGCATTTAACTGAGTTAAAATTGGTCTTTTATCATACAGTGAGAAGTGAAATAGAATCATGTAGAAGTGCCAGGCATCAAGCTAACCTCTCTCCTTAAACATCTGTAGTTGGAACCATTCAATTACTTGGGGATTTAAAACATCAGACATTTTCACTTGTCCTCTCAGAAGGACAAGTTTCCTACTTACATCTTTATATAATGGATTTTCTTCTGCATTTTTTAAGTGGTGAGCAAAACATTGGCATTTAGGATGAATTTCTTAATTCTTATCCTGATTCCTGGAAAACACACACACACACACACACACACACACACATTGCACATATTAAGAGAGTCACAGACCATCTGTGTAATTTATTACCAAATAAAAGCTTATGATCTGTTTACAAACAGTTGTGAAATTATCATCACTGTTTTATTGTTGTTGACATTAATGTTGGAAGGCTGGTATTGATAGATAGGACATGCAGAATCTACCAGAGAGAAAGCTTTATTCATAGTGTATCGAAGCGTAATGAAAATTCATAAACTGTGCTCCCCATGCTGTTTGTTTCATCTGGATCACTACAAAACCTGAGTCAAATATTATGCCTAAATAAGTAAGGTTTTTGATATCATTTTTTCCTTCCCTCAGAAGTCAATTATGGCTCGTAAAGATCTATTCACTTAAATCATACACATTACTTTTGAAGCACTTTAAAACACACTGCTTCTAATCAAATGCTATTGCAGAATTATTTGACAGTATCAAGGAAACCCTTTGGTGAAATCTACCACCTGAATATGGGATAAAAATTATTGTTTCTAAACATTTGTATAAATGTTTTTGTGTATATATTTCTCCTTATTTATAGTGTCCTTTTTCTACCTCCTTTGGATCAATTTGAATCTTGCCCATTTCAGTTTTCCTTTCTCCATGATGCTTTTTTTTTTTATAACTTCCTTCTTCATTCATTATTTATTCTTCCATTCACCAATTACTTATTGCATACCTACCATATGATGGTCCAGGTTTCTTGGTATTATAGGTAATGTACTTAAGGACTCAAACTCAAATCACTGTCATCTTTAACCAAGGACTATCTATGGCACAGTCCCTGCAGCCACAGTGAAGGCCTCTATATGTTCCGATGCCAACCTCGTTTTCATCTTTTGTGCTCTCTGTTCGAATAGCCCTCCACCGAACCTCAACCATTCCCCTCTAAATGCAGATATACCCAGCTTAGTCAAATCCATTCTGCTACCTCCCCCTCTATTCTCTAATTTTTCACACTTGCAACCAATGCCATGGCCCATTTCAATCTGCAGACACTATTTATCCTCAAGCTCTTGCCTTGTCAACCAACAGGAGCGGTCTTTCTCTGCCCCTTGCACCAGCTGGACCAGTCACTCTGTGTGTGTCTCAGCCTCTCCGAGTATGGCATAATCACTGTTCAATATTTAAACAGACTCTGGATGTGTGGAATATTCCATTCTAGAAACTGTTTATTGAAGTAACATTTTTAGATTTTTGGTGGGCTTTGAGAGTGCTCCTAATGTGAACTTGATTGAATAAGACTTTTTTCCCTTGGTTTTAGTTTTGATCCTTCAAAAAGTTAAAATCATGTATTAGATTTAATAATAAATGTTCCTTTTAAGATACCTTGAAATGTCCTCCACTGGATCTAGTATTTGGATGTGGACTACAAAATATTCTCTATAAAAACTCCATCATCTTCTGATAACGTGATAGTTAAGTGTCCCTCATCAGTACTTGCTCATGGAATTACTCTTAATTACTAAAGTACAACGTATAAAAGCTAACATTAGCATTTCTAATTTAATTTTCTTGAGCAGTCTGACTACCACTCAAGTTTTGCCAATATTGCCAAAGATGATACTGTCATTTTATAATGGTAGATGGTGAGAATAATCAGTGTTCCCATTTTTATAAAGAACATTTTGTCATTTATGCATCTTCAACATTGTGTTAGCTTGAGCATGATTTTCTACCATTATAGCTTTTTAAATGATGATTCTGTTAGTTAAGTTTTATTACTTGCAATTTATTTTGTCACTTGTGTATCCCAGGGTACTCTGTGAGGCATATTTACGTTACTTGTAGTAATACATAATAATAATCATTCAACAGCAACAAAACAATAACAACTATAAACTAGCATTTTCTTGAGGACTCACATGTACCAGGTATACTATTAAGCACTTGATATAGATTCCAGAATGTAATTTTACAAAAAAACATCTGAAATAGGTACTATTATTATTCCTGGTTTAGGGATAGGAAAAACCGAGGCTTAAAGATTAAATTATTAGTCTGAGCATACAGAAATAGGAAATCCTAGAACCTAGGGAGTCTGATTCCAGAGTCAAGGCTCTTACTCATTTTATTATAACAAAATTTTGAGTCATATAGGCACTGCTATTCAACGATTTAACCACAGGTTATACCAAACTCTATTGTTAACACAGGTGTAACCACACCTCCCTGCCAATTACTGGTATGGTGACACTTCATTGCAAAACACTCCTTCTCTACTGTAAAAGACACACTACCTAACACAGACTCTGCTATCCCAAGTTCCTGATCACTGAGTATTCAGTGAACTGGAAGGCAGGAGTGGGAGGGACATAAAGTTTTTTGCCTATCCAATGTCAAAAGAGTTTAAGACTACAATGTCTTCAATGATAGAGCACAGTACTTAACAGACGTCACCTGTATCTACTTGTGATCTGGTTACCGACCCAGGTTCTTGGACTCTTTAGTCAACAGAAATTGATAAGAGGACAGAGGAGAAATTCAGGCAAGGCTTTATTGGGACTCGTGCTAAAGCATGAGGGAGTGAAAACAAGTAACATGTTCCCTTGCTTGCTCCTTGAGGGTGGGCGAGCTGGTTCCTTAAATGGGGTGAGGGTGGGGGCAGATCCGTAGGTTGGGGCAGATCCGTAGGTGGGGGCAGATCCGTAGGTTGGGGCAGATCCGTAGGTTGGGGCAGATCTGTAGTTTGGGACAGATCCGTAGGTTGGGCCAGAGAGGTGGCTTGGTGGTGCTGTGTGTGGGGTGCGTGCACAGGACCCTGCTTTTCCTCCAGACATCTTAGAAGTGGCAGTTGGGTTTTTGGTATTTTTAATCCTCAACATTACAAATGCAACAGTGGACAGAGCCAGTCCCTTTCTCCTTGTCATCTGCATTCCTTAGCCTGTGTGTCTTCATAGCAAACTGGGAAAGTACACTGACGTCAGGGATGAAGTTTTAAAATAATTTTTTCGGGGGGGGGGATTTTTTGTAGAGCAAAGGATCTGGATGTATCTGCCAATCTATTGCTTAATTGAAAGCTGAGTTCCAGAAGCAATGATACTACTACTAATAATGATGCTAAGACTAATAATAAAAACGTGGGGTGAGTGATTGCCTATCTAGAAAAAATAAATACCAGTGAAGGACACACAGTCATCCCCAGACAAGTCTCGTTTTCATCGGAAAGGAAAATTCTTCCTAACAGTTTTACCTCTCGGTTGTTTTCAAGTGTACATTTGAAGGAAGAGGTGTCAGTCTAACCCAGTATTTGTCAATCATGGCTGCACCTTAGAGTCATCTGGAGATGACTCTGAGGTGACACATGCCAATGCCTACTTGCAGGTGTGGCACAATTGAAGCAGATTCTCTGGGGCTGGAACTCCCAGTGGTAAGTTTTAGAAGTTCCCCAAGTGATTCTATTGTGCAGCTAGGCTTGAGTAACTTTGTTAACTATATATATGTGTGAACAGATAGATTGAGCGATAGAGGGAAAGAGAGTTTTTGTTTGATAATTATGTAGAATTGAAAGTAACAAGTTTTTTCCCCCTTTCTTTTAACTGAGGGTATTGATATTCTTAAAATTGTGGGTATTTAAGAATGGTAGCAAATATTTATAACATTACCTTTAAGAGTACTTTACTTCATTTGACTTCTTGTTCTTATAGACCTCTGCTTACAGAAGCTAAATTAGAAAACAGTCCTATGGTAGAAGTTTAAAAACTGTTTGGAAAACTGCAGAGCATTTTTCCCTGAAGAACCCTTCATTACAACCTTCCAGGGAGCCCTAGATTTGATGAGGGGAGAGAGTAGATTAATCAGTCTATAGGATCATTTATTTTTTATCCTTTCTCCGGAGGTTATCAGCAAGGGCACCTACATAGGAGACTTATTTTTGTAACGTGAACAATTGTTCTTTAGGAATGAAAATTTGTTCCACTGACAAAAGATGTGAGAAAGCTCAGGGTGCCCCCTTGAACTGACTGATACTTAATCACAAAAGGTAAATCTGCTAAAAATATTTTTTTAAATACTTGAAATTCTCTCCCAATATTTTCTAAAGTGCAGAAGAAAGAGAAATCAACTTCTGGAAAAAGTCAGAAAGAACAGAAAGGCTAACAAGCCTCACAAGAAAGCAATTTTCTAAAAAGAAAAAAAAAAAACTCATAGTTTTCTAAAATTGAAGAAAATTATTTCTTCAAAGAAAATGTCTCAAAGTGTCCTTAAAAAATATCGGTCCCTGTTAAAATCAAATTGTGTCATTTTTATCGAAGTAACTATAGATTTGTCAATTTTGTAATTGGCTTGGGTGGGTCATCCAATTTGACACCTGTGGGGATTTTACCACAGGGCATTCTTGTCAATTTTTTAATAAATTCCACAGATTGAGAATGGTAAATAAGAAATGATATAGGGCTTTCAAAGTCAATATTTAATTTAACATAGACTCAGGAAAACTAACACTATACATACACGTAATTCTATGGTTTGAGTTTAAAGAAATAAGTGTCTTTATTATAAAAACTGAAAAGAATAAAAAAGAGATCAAAGTACTGAAAGTCATGAGACTGTAACAAATCACATACGTCAAAAGGCTAACACATGAGTGCAGTTAATCAGCTCACTCATCTAAGTAGGGAAGCTCCTGGATGCCAAAAACAAGTCCACTAATTTCTTTTTAGAATTGGAACATACCAAAGAACAATATTAATGTTTAACCAACATAGCTTTTCCAAAATGGGCATGCAAGTGGCACAGGATTTTTAAAAATTAAGGAAAAACCCATTCACAGAGCAAATGAAATAATAGTAATTATTGAATTTGAAGATGCAGAGTTTGGAGGAAAACATTCTGAAAAGATCACAGTAATTACATTTTTTAAATGCTAATTTCAACCCATTTTTGAAAAAAATACTTGGTTTTACGTTTAAAAGTCTAACATATTCACAATTTAGTGCTTTATTGAATCTTTAAATGGATTTTTATGCAAAATGTGGTTTCTACTACCTGGTTGTACTGGAGAAACAGAATTAGCCTAGATTTAAATACTACATATTTGAATATTATGATTAAAACCTCAACCGACCAGCAAACTATGCCCAAAACTTTAAAGACATCTAAGCACGCAAGCAGCAAATGTTTACAAAGTCAGAGAGTCAAATGAAATGAAGACATTGAGTCTAAAAGTAATTTCATTATTAGCTCCTGGAGAGAAGACACCCTGTCTCAATGTTCCTCACGTTGCTTATCACAGTACGTTGCACAACAGCTATTTGTTTAAATTGAATTTTTTTTTTCTCTCTTAAGTCTCAGTTTCAAAGAGTGTGACTCTGTGGCTTCCTAATGTCATATGCCTCTCTTTTGTAATTCCAAGACAGTATTTTAAAAGTTGAACAGTTTTTAGAAATTTAGAAAATAAGAGTGGCACTAGTAGAAATTAGTAGAGTGCATCTAAAATGAGACAGGGAAAATAGAATTGTGTAATTAATGGTTTGGAAAATAATTTTATTTATTATTAATTTTAATTTAGTTTATTTTAACATCTTTATTGGAGTGTAATTGCTTCACAGTGGTGTGTCAGTTCCTGCTTTACAACAAAGTGAATGAGCTATATACATACACACATCCCCATATCTCCTCCCTCTTGCGTCTCCCTCTCACCCTCCCTATCCCACCCCTCTAGGTGGACACAAAGCACCAAGCTGATCTCCCTGTGCTATGTGGCTGCTTCCCACTAGCTATCTATTTTACATTTGGTAGTGTATATATGTCCATGCCACTCTCTCACTTCGTTCCAGCTTACCCTGCCCCATCCCTGTGTCCTCAAGTCCATTCTCTACATCTGCGTCTTTATTCCTGTTCTGCCTCTAGGTTCATCAGAACTTTTTTTTTTTTGCATATTCCATATACATGCGTTAGTATACAGTATTTGTTTTTCTCTTTCTGACTTACTTCACTCTGTATGACAGACTCTAGGTCCCTCCACCTCACTACAAATAACTCAATTTCGTTTCGTTTTGTGGCTGAATGATATTCCATTGTATATATGTGCCACATCTTCTTTATCCATTCATCTGTCGATGGACACTTAGGTTACTTCCATGTCCTGTCTATAGTAAATAGAGCTGCAGTGAACATTGTGGTACATGACTCTTTTTGAATTGTGGTTTTCTCAGGGTATATGCCCAGTAGTGGGATTGCTGGGTCGTATGGTAGTTCTATTTTTATTTTTTTAAGGAACCTCCATAGTGGCTGTATCAATTTACATTCCCACCAAAATTACAAGAGGGTTCCCTTTCCTCCACACCCTCTCCAGCATTTATTGTTTGTAGATTTTTGATGATGGCCATTCTGACTGGTGTGAGGTGATACCTCATTGCAGTTTTGATTTGCATTTCTTTAATGATTCGTGAAGTTGAGCATCCCTTCATGTGTTTGTTGGCAATCTGTATATCTTCTTTGAAGAAATGTCAGTTAAGATCTTCTGCCGATTTTTGGATTGGTTTGTTTCTTTTTTTGATCTTGAGCTGCATGAGCTGCCTTTATATTTTGGAGATTAAGCCTTTGTCAGTTGCTTCGTTTTCAAATATTTTCTCCCATTCTGAGGGTTGTCTTTTCACCTTGTTTATGGTTTCCTTTGCTGTGCAAAAGCTTTTAAGTTTCATTAGGTCCCATTGTTTATTTTTGTTTTTATTTCCATTTTTCTAGGAGGTGGGTCAAAAAGGATCTTGCTGTGTTGTATGTCATAGAGTGTTCTGCCTATGTTTTCCTCTAAGAGTTTGATAGTTTCTGGTCTTACATTTAGGTTATTAATCCATTTTGAATTTATTTTTGTGTATGGTGTTAGGGAGTGTTCTAATTTCATTCTTTTACATGGAGCAGTCCAGTTTTCCCAACACCACTTACTGAAAAGGCTGTCTTTTCTCCATTGTATATTCTTGCCTCCTTTATCAAAGATAAGGTGACCATATGTGTGTGGGCTTATCTCTGAGCTTTCTATCCTGTTCCATTGATCTATATTTCTGTTTTTTGTGCCAGTACCATATTGTCTTGATTAATGTAGTTTGTAGTATAGTCTGAAGTCAGGAAGCCTGATTCCTCCAGCTATGTTTCTCTTTCTCAAGATTGCTTTGGCTGTTTGGGGTCTTTTGTGTTTCTATACAAATTGTGAAATTTTCTGTTCTAGTTCTGTGAAAAATGTCAGTGGTAGTTTTATAAAGATTGCGTTCAATCTGTAGCTTGCTTTTGGTAGTATAGTCATTTTCACAATGTTAATTCTTCCATCCAAGAACGTGGTATATCTTTCCATCTGTTTGTATCATCTTTAATTTCTTTCATCAGTGTCTTGTAGTTTTCAGCATACAGGTCTTTGTCTCTTTAGGTAGGTTTATTCCTAGGTATTTTATTCTTTTTGTTACAGTGGTAAATGGGAGTGTTTCCTTAATTTCTCTTTCAGATTTCTCATCATTAGTGTATAGGACTGCAAGAGATTTCTGTGCATTAATTTTTTATCCTGCTACTTTACCAAATTCATTGATTAGCTCTAGTAGTTTTCTGGTAGCATCTTTGGGATTCTTTATGTATAGTATCATGTTATCACTGATATCACTGCAGTTATCACTGCAAACAGTGACAGTTTTACTTCTTTTCCGATTTGGATTCCTTTTACTTCTTTTTCTTCACTGATTGCTGTGGCTAAAACTTCCAAAACTATTTTGAATAATAGTGGTGAGAGTGGGCAACCTTGTCTTGTTCCTGATCTTAGTGGAAATGGTTTCAGTTGTTTTACCATTGAGAATAATATTGGCTGTGGGTTTGTCATATACAGACTTTATTATGTTGAGGTAAGTTCCCTCTATGCCTACTTTCTGGAGGGTTTTTATCATAAATTGGTGTTGAATTTTGCCAAAAGCTTTTTCTGCATCTATTGGGATGATCATTAGGGTTTTTCACCTTCAGTTTGTTAATATGGTGTATCACATTGGTTGATTTGCATATATTGAAGAATCCTTGCATTCCTGGGATAAACCCCACTTGATCGTGGTGTATGATCCTTTTAATGTTCTGTTGGATTCTGTTTGCTAGTATTTTGTTGAGGATTTTTGCATCTATGTTCATCGGTGATATTGGCCTGTAGTTTTCTTTCTTTGTGACATCTTTGTCTCGTTTTGGTATCAGGATGTTTGTAGCCACGTAGAATGAGTTTGGGAGTGTTCCTCCCTCTGCTATATTTTGGAAGAGTTTGAGAAGGATGGGTGTTAGCTCTTCTCTAAATGTTTGATAGAATTCCCCTGTGAAGCCATCTGGTCCTGGGCTTTTGTTTGTTGGAATATTTTTAATCACAGTCTCAATTTCAGTGCTTGTGATTGGTCTGTTTATATTTTCTGTTTCTTCTTGGTTCAGTCTCAGGAGGTTGTGCTTTTATCATAATTTGTCCATTTTTTCCAGGTTGTCCATTTTCTTTGCATATAGTTGCGTTTAGTAATCTCTCATGATCCTTTGTATTTCAGCAGTGTCAGTTGTTACTTCTCCTTTTGCATTTCTAATTCTGTTGATTTGAGTCTTCTCCCTCTTTATCTTGATGAGTCTGGCTAGTGGTTTATCTTTTTTATTTATCCTCTCAAAAAACCAGCTTTTAGTTTTATTGATCTTAGCTATTGTTTCCTTCATTTCTTTTTCCTTCATTTCTGATCTGATCTTTATAATTTCTTTCCTTCTGTTAACTTTGGGTTTTTTAATTCTTTCTCTAATTGCTTTAGGTGTAGGGTTAGGTTGTTTATTTGAGATGTTTCTTGTTTCTTGAGGTCGAATTGTATTGCTATAGACTTCCTTCTTAGAACTGCTTTTGCTGCATCCCATAGGTTTTGGGTAGTCGTGTTTTCATTGTCATTTGTTCTACGTAGTTTTTTATTTCCTCTTTGATTTCTTCAGTGATCTCTTGATTATTTAGTAGTGTATTGTTTAGCCTCCATGTGTTTGTATTTTTTACAAATTTTTTCCTGTAATTGATATCTAGTCTCATAGTGTTGTGGTTGGAAAAAATACTTGATATGATTTCAGTTTTCTTAAACTTACCACGGTTTGATTTGTGACCCAAGTTATGATCTATCCTGGAGAATGTGCCATGAGCACTTTAGAAGAAAGTGTATTCTATTGTTTTTGGATGGAATGTCCTCTAAATATCAATTAACTCCATCTTGTTTAATGTATCATTTAAAGCTTGTGTTTCCTTATTTATTTTCATTTTGGATGATCTCTCCATTGGTGAAAGTGAGGTGTTAAAGTCCCCTGCTATGATTGTGTTAAGTGTCGATTTCCCCTTTTATGACTGTTAGCGTTTGCATTAAGTATTGAGGTGCTCCTATGTTGGGTTCATAAATATTGGAAAATAATTTTAATTGCAAGAAGTTTGAACGTCCACTTATAGGTTCAAATCTTGTGTAGATCAAGGCAGGTACCAAAACATATATCCGATAGATAAACCCTTCTTAAGGGACTGTGGCCAGTGGCCTAGAAGTCCTATTCTGTGTAGTCTCCTGTGTTCCCTATATCATTTTCTCAGACCCCTAACCTCTGATAATATTTTTCTGTCTCCTCAGTAAAATATGCATTATTTACTCTGACAGTTAACCTCTGCGACCCAGTGCAATAAATCTAATGTTAATAATTTTAGGTACCACAATAGACTAGTAATAAAGAAGGCTTTTATCATGTAAAAGTTGTCTAGTTCCCCCTCTGCCCCCCCCCACACATTATAAAAATGTAGGTAGCTGTCTATAGCTTATGCATATAGCTGGTCCTGCTCAGGGTTAATGGCAAACAACTAAAGAGGAATTATTACCCAAAATTTGAATGAGTGAAGTATAGTGAGAGAAAAAGTATAACTAGATTTAAGTGTAACTAGATGAACGTAGCTACCAAGCAATTAGGAAGTAAAATATGTTAGTGACAGATATAAATAAACCTTCCAGCAAGTATCTTCTATGTTTGTCAACTAAAAAACAAGGTACAATTTAGGGTCAAAACACCAAGCCAATGCAAAAAATGTCAAATAAATGGGCACTGAATTTCAGTCAGCATTTAGGAACAAAGAAGTTATTAGTAGTTAAATTAGATCAATACGAGTCTCAGTTTTAAATCCTGCAGTTGTTTTCCATTTCACTTAAAATAAAATTCAAATTCCAAGCCCTGGCTAATGGAACCCCTGCCTGTTTCTCTGACATTATCTTGCCTCTCCCCTCCTTCTCTGTGCTCCATGCCCAGGCGTCTTTTCTGTCCAGGATTAGGGCAAGGATTCCAGTCACTGAGTTCTTAGAGTTTTTGTTTTTTAAGCCTGGTCTGCCTTCTTGTCTCCAACCCCAGATCCCAGAAGAGACTTCCCAATTCAGAACTTCTCTATCACTGTCTCTTAACACTCATTTCTTTACAGCACTTAGCTCCATCAGACAATATCTTGCTTATTTGTTTACATGCCTATTTCTTTTATTTTCTCTAGAATGTAAGGTCAACAATCCAAAGACGTGAGCTATTCTGCCTGGTCCATCGTATGTAGCATGACTTGGAATAGCATAGGTGCCTAATTGATACTTACTGACAATAAAATTTTTAGTGTCATATATTTATTTATTAAACACTTAGGTAGCATTACTATGCTCTAGTCATGTTTCTAACACCTTTACAAATACTAACTAACCTAACAACATTGTGATGGAGGCATTAGAATTATTCCCATTTTACAGATGAAGAAACTGAGGTATAGGGAGGTTCAGTTACTTGTCAAAGGTCAAAAAGCTACTAGGAGGCAGAGTGTGGTTTAGAGCCCAGACAGCCGTGTTCCTGGGGCTGTACTACTGGCACACAGTTTACTGACTTTATTATAAGCTGTCAAGACAGAGTTAGGAATAGACAAGCTCTGCAAAGTTTGAGATAGAACCATTTGTGGGAAGAGTGGCTGGTTTTCAGAAAGTTCCAGAATGTTTAAGGGCTCTCTTTTTGTGGCCTCACTTAGAACAGTTTCCCTTTACATTTAATCTTCAGCTTCTAGACTAATGCCTTCATGTCTTATGAGGCCTTACTTCTCTGACCAAATTTCTGCGTATAAGTGTTGTATTCAGAGAAGAAGAAAAATCTGAAGTTACGATTTTTTAAAATTATGCTTACTGAACACTAGTGTTCCATGACATTTGGATAGCTGTTCCCTTAAAAGAAGAGCTTTTGTTTTGAAAAAAATACGTATAACTAAAGAGAAGTAAAAGGTTAAAAATAAAGAGAATATTTTTGTAACACATATAAGAAAAAAATGTAATATGTATAAATTGAGCCCAAATTGTGAAGCCGTATGATGTTTACAGAATGTTATTTTCATATATTTCCAGGATCTTTTATATTTATTAGAATGCTTTAAGCTAAAGTGAATTTTGAGTACTAAATGAGGCAACAAGTGACTAATTCTCTAAATTCTTGAAGAATTGAGGACTGCATTTAAATAATATTTTAGAAGCGTTTTCATTCACATGTTATTATGCCCCTTTTCCTACTTTACCCAAACAGCCAGTGACGATTTGCAGAGTTTTCCTATTCCAAGTTTCTGCCTGTCCATTAAGAAAATATGAATGCCACTAATGGCATTTCCTTGTTGCCCTGTATAGCCAGAGCTCCTAAAGAAATTCAGCTGAAACTAAGAGCTAAACTCTATCAACCCTACAGGCTGCAGAGATGACATCTCATATGAGAGAGATTTACATGGTCTATCACCAAAATTTAGCTTTTCAACACAGTTATTAATCAGCCTGTTGCAATCCTAATATTTCTGAATGACACAATTTTCTGTAAGCCAAAAACTCTTCACCAAACTAGAGTAGGTCTGGGGGCGAGGGTGTGGGTGGAAGAGATCTTAAACATGGCCAGAGAATGGTTATTCCTGGGCAAATCTAAACATTTCCAAAAGGATTAAGGCCTAAGTGCGCGCGCGCGTGTGTGTGTGTGTGTGTGGTGATGGTGGTGGTATACTTCCTCTTCTTCCCCTCTTCCTTCTCCATCTCCTTCTTATTCTTCATCTTCACTACTCCTACTGCCAAATATCTGATCTGTCTGATTTTTTATACAGATTGGTATGTTGATATTTATTTTAATGCCATCTTTCACTTATAATTTAAATGCTCTCTTCCTAAGGGGATGTGGGCCATATTTATTTGCATTCAGAATGTGAACCAAAATAGAAACTGGAATTGCCTGTTTACAAAATTTAAACCTTGGATGAGGAAAATGGATTGTGCGCAAATGTCAAGTATGTCATCACTGTTGTTGTGTCTTAAGGAGAGAAATAGTTTTAACCAAATATTTAGAGTACTTTTGCCCAATTAAAATCCCTCCACTGTTTTTTATACTTGCATGCCTCAAGGTAGACTCTAAATTATTTTTATTTTTGTTTTCCTTTTTGTGTCCCCCCATAGTGAACCCAACAGTAATTTTCTTTGACAGCCTTTATGTTTGCTTCTAATTACCATTAGTGTGTGTTTGTTATTTTTTCCCCTTCATATCACTGTCTCTTTTCTCTTTTAAATTTTATGGCATCTGTATCTGTTGAGATAATTGGACGACAGTCATATCTGTGTCACAATCATTATTTGATAGGTATTTCTGCATATCTATTTAAATGTTAGAAATGCTTAGGATCTAGACAAAATGAACCAGTCACATCTTTTGTAGACTCTGTAGTCATTTTTTTGATTTAGTGGTGGGAAAAATATGGTTTAGCTTAATTAAGTGAAAGAGAGTGTAAGTGAGACAGTGTCTCTGTATTAAATAAACCCTTCCATTCAAATGACACATATTGTCAGAAATAGCTAGCAAATGCAGATAGAGGAAACTTTGTGGGATTCTATCACAATGAACAGATTCACAGTTGATTCTCATAGGACCAGGAAGTGGTTTAATACTGTAAAAATGTTGTTCACATGTATTTTTAAAAATATTCTGACCAATAAATAACCTATCTCAACCAGATATTTTTTTTTTCCATCTCTAAAACATTGTAAGTCAACCAGTCAATTAGTAACAAATGTACAAGGGACTTAATCATGGTAAATTTAGTTTTGTTTTTCATCTGTAAAATAGTAACAGGCCCTTCTTTATAGATTTGGAATGAGAATTAAACTAACTTATACGTTTAAAGCCCTTACACAGTGCCTAGAAAAAAGTAAGCATTAAATATGGATTTAATATTATTACTAATTCATATTCGTATCATATATAAGCTAGAGAATGTGAAAGATACAAAAAATATATGGCACAGGCCTTGCCCTCAAGGTGTTTTCAATCTAGTTGGGAAACAAAATAATGTAAAACATACAGATCTAGTCAGAATGTAATTAAGTGCTAAATTACACAGTAGGAAGTATAAACACTATAGCAGATTAGAAGTGGAAATATGTTTTATGGATAATATTATTATGGAAGGTAGTTGTCACTATGATAAATACTTTTAGTAGTTCTAAATCATGTACTGAATAAAAAAAAATAAACTACCTCATGCTCATATTTAAATCTCTCATTTATGCCATCATGATATGCCCTTCTTGATTTCTCACATTTCTTTATTACCGAAATGTAATTCATCATTCAGGGCTAATTCCTCTCTCTTCATAGCCATTATGTTGATCTTTATTAACTGTAAATAGCTTACTCATAAATTTGAAGTAAATTCCAAGCCCCTCTGTGAGACATAAGAAACCTATAGGATCTGACCCCTGACTGTTTCTCCGGCACTGTCCTATGCTACAGTCTCCTTTGCTCACCTGACTGAAGTCATCTTCTATCAGTCTGAGAACAAGTCAAAGTCTTCTCTCCCTAGGACATTCATATTGGGTTAGCCAAAAAGTTCGTTAGGGTTTTGCCCGTATGATGTTATAGAAAAACCCGAACAAACTTTTTGGCCAACACAATATTTTCTGTTTCTTAGTCTGGGAATATTCCATTCCTCCAACTTTCCTATAATTCAATTCTTATCTAAAATATTACATCCTTCCTCCAGCCCTCCCTCAACCTACTTCCCATCCATGCTCTTAGTCTCTGTATTTTAGTCCCTTGTTTCCTTCACAGAACTTCTTGCATTTTTAAAGTGTTTTATTTGCTCTTTGGAGAATACTTTTGTTAGTTGTTTGTCTCTCTCCTCTAAAGTAATGTAAATTTCCTAAAGGCATGGAACATGTCTGTCTTATTCACCATTACATCACAGAACCACAATAAACATTTATTTTAGAAACGAACAAATTGTTCTTTCCAAGGTTGTCTCCCATTTCTTTCTGTAATTGTGAACTGAGGTTGTTCCTAACCCCCAATCGCATTTTGAACTTGTCTTCCCTTGATCCCTTTGCCAATGCTGCTTTCTCCTCTTAAACAGGCGCTGATCCTCATCAACTTCTCTGAAAATTCCATCCGTTCTTTTCCTTCCTCCATAAAACTTATTTTTAAGCAAACATGAGCTAGCTCTCCCTCCTCTATTCTTCCCATAATATGTTGGGTTTTTTTCTCTCTTTTGGTACTCAATTTTTCTTTTCTTTTAGCACTTGCTTCATCCCATATGAGCTTTGCTATCAGTCTTTGTGTCAGTTGTGGAAATTTGGTTAGAAGCAATAGAAACCATCTATGGGTAACTTGGGTCAATTTTTTTTTTTTTTTTTTTTTGCAATACATGAGGCAGCTTATGGAAAGAATGAAAAAAATAGAACCACCAGGCTTCAAGAAAGACAGAAATAAGGTAAATTATAAGAGCTAGGAATTTTTAAAAAATGAAAAGAACATCAGGTTTCCACTGTCACAGAATGAATAAAGTGTTTTCTGTTCGTTCATTATATTCAGGATTCATATTCCTGAGAGAGATTTTGGTTGACCTAATTTAGGCCATTTTCCACCCATATCATGCTAATATTATAATCAGCACCTCATATAAGTGGCCCACCAAAATTACAGTTCAATGAAGGGAGTGTGGTCTCTAACAAGTTAATTAAGGTCATCTATTTACAGAAGGGAGAGGATAGCTCTGGGTAGGCAAACACAACACATTTTGGCTGTAGCAAGCTTCACTGAGAAGAGAAAGAACCATTTTCCCTGTCCAATTAAAGAACATAGTAAAATATACCATATGCATAAAAATACAAACATGCTTTTCTGATGACTAAAACCATAAAAAATGCATTAAAAATTTTGTAAAAGAGGTGTTATTGTTTTACTGCATCATTTCTTTGGGGATTTTTAGACTAAGAAGCAGAGTTTTTTTTTTTTTTTTTCCACTCATACCTTGTAATATGTTTCTGTAACTTAATGATTACGAATAACATTTAAAATTAGCATATTATGACCATGACTTAAAGGTATGAAAAGAGACAGTGTAATGTCTATGTATAGACATATGCTAGGGATTTATAAGAACTGATGTGTAACTGTATATTCATTGGCCACAAGTGAATTCTTCAGTTCTAGTCAGCAGAACTCTCATTTAGTTCATTCAGTATTAACTCTTTCTAGACCACCGATCAGGTCTTGAAATGCACATAAATAAGTATAATCCAAGTTGATGGCACATTAGCTTACACCTAGCGCACACAGTGGATTTATGGGAACAAAACCTACCTATAGGCTCAGCAGTTTTTCTTGCAGCAAGGAAAACACAGGATTCACTTTTACCCACCACCTACAGCATCTCTTTTCTAACAGTTCTTTTTGTCTTATGTTTAAGGTAAAAGATAATGGTTTATCAATTTTGTTTATCTTCTCAAAGACCCAGCTTTTAGTTTTATTGATCTTTGCTCTTGTTTCCTTTGTTTCTTTTTCATTTATTTCTGATCTGGTCTTTATGATTTCTTTCCTTCTGCTAACTTCGGGTTTTTTGTTTTTTGTTCTTCTTTCACTAATTGTTTTAGGTGTAAATTTAGGTTGTTTATTTGAGATGTTTCTTGTTTCTTGAGGTAGGATTATTGCTGTAAACTTCCCTCTTAGAACTGCTTTTGCTGCATCCCATAGGTTTTGGGTGGTCGTGTTTTTATTGTCATTTGTTTCTAGGTATTTTTGATTTCCTCTGATTTCTTCAGTGATCTCTTGGATATTTAATAGTGTATTGTGTAGCCTCCATGTGTTTGCATTTTTTTACAGATTTTTTCCTGTAATTGATATGTAGTCTCATAGTGTTGTGGTCGGAAAAGATACTTGATACGATTTCAATTTTCTTGAATTTACCAAGGCTTGATTTGTGACCCAAGATATGATCTATCCTGGAGAATGTTCCATGAGCACTTGAGAAGAAAGTGTATTCTGTTGTTTTGGGATGGAATGTTCTATAAATATCAATTAAGTCCATCTTGTTTAATGTATCATTTAAAGCTTATGTTTCCTTATTTATTTTCATTTTGGATGATCTGTCCTTTGGTGAAAGTGAGGTGTTAAAGCACCCTACTATGATTGTGTTACTCTCGATTTCCCCTTTTATGGCTGTTAGCATTTGCCTTATGGATTGAAGTGCTCCTATGTTGGGTGGATAAATATTTACAATCATATTTTCTTCTTGGATTGATCCTTTGATCATTATGTAGTGTCCTTCTTTGTCTCTTTTAATTTCCATTTGCATGCAATATCTTTTTCCATCCCTTCACTTTGAGTCTGTATGTGTCCCTAGGTCTGAAGTGGGTCTCTTGTAGACAGCATATACACAGGTCTTGTTTTAGTATCCATTCAGCCAGTCTATGTCTTTTGGTTGGGGCATTTAATCCATTTACATTTAAGGTAGTTAGTGCTATGTATGTTCCTGTTACCATTTTCTTAATTGTTTTGGCTTTGTTATTGTAGGTCTTTTCCTTCTCTTGTGTTTCCTGCCTAGAGAAGCTCCTTTATCATTTGTTGTAAAGCTGGTTTGATGGTGCTGAATTCTCTTAACTTTTGCTTGTCTGTAAAGGTTTAATTTCTCCGTTGAATCTGAATGAGATCCTTGCTGGGTAGAGTAATCTTGGTTGTAGGTTTTTCCCTTTCATCACTTTAAATATGTCCTGCCACTCCCTTCTGGCTTGCAGAGTTTCTGCTGAAAGATCAGCTGTTAACCTTATGGGGATTCCCTTGTATGATGCTTGTTGTTTTTCCCTTGCTGCTTTTAATATTTTTTCTTTGTATTTAATTTTGGTAGTTTGATTAATATGTGTCTTGGCATGTTTCTCCTTGGATTATCCTGTATGGGATTCTCTGTGCTTCCTGGACTTGATTATTTCCTTTCCCCTATTAGGGAAGTTTCCAGCTATAATCACTTCAAATATATTCTCAGTCCCTTTCTTTTTCTCTTCTTCTTCTGGGACTCCTCTAATTCGAATGTTGGTTTGTTTAATATTGTCCCAGAGGTCTCTGAGACTGTCCTCAATTCTGTTCATTCTCTTTTCTTTATTCTTCTCTGCAGTAGTTATTTCCACTATTTTATTCTCCAGATCACTTATCCGTTCTTTTGCCTCAGTTATTCTGCTATTGATCCCTTCTAGGGAATTTTTAATTTCACTTATTGTGCTGTTCATCATTGTTTGTTTGCTCTTTATTTCTTCTAGGTCCTTGCTAAACGTTTCTTGTATTTTCCCCATTCTATTTCCAAGATATTAGATCATCTTTACTATCATTACTCTGAATTCTTTTTCACGTAGACTACCTGTTTCCTATTCATTTGTTTGGTCTGGTGGGTTTTTACCTTGCTGCTTCATCTGCTGTATATTTCTCTGTCTTCTCATTTTGCTTAACTTACTGTGTTTGGGGTCTCCTTTTCACAGGCTGCAGGTTCATAGTTCCCGTTGTTTTTGGTGTCTGTCCCCAGTGGGTAAGGTTGGTTCAGTGGGTTGTGTAGGCTTCCTGGTGGAGGGGAATGGTGTCTATGTTCTGGTGGATGAGGCTGGATCTTGTCTTTCTGGTGGGCAGGACCACATCCAGTGGTGTGTTTTGTGGTGTTTGTGACCTTATTATGATTTTAGGCAGCCTCTCCGCTAATGGGAGGGGCTGTGTTCCTGTCTTGCTAGTTCTTTGGCATAGGGTGTCCAGCACTGGAGCTTGCTGGTCGTTGAGTGGAGCTGGGTCTTAGCATTGAGATGGAGATCTCTGGGAGAACTTTCGCCGTTCGATATTATGTGGAGCCCGGAGATCTCTGGTGGCCCAATGTCCTGAACTCAGCTCTCCCACCTCAGAGGCAGAGGCCTGACACCCAGCCAGAGCACCAAGACCCTGTCAGCCACACGGCTCAGAAGAAAAGGGAGAAAAAAAGAAAGAAAAGTAAAATAAAATAAATTTATTAAAATAAAAATTATTAGAAATAAAAATAAGAAAAAAATTTAAAAGAGAAAAAAAAAAATCAAGAAAGAGAGCAACCGGGCTTCTCTGGTGGCGCAGTGGTTGAGAGTACGCCTGCCGATGCAGGGGACACGGGTTCGTGTCCCAGTCCGGGAGGATCCCACATGCCGCAGAGCTGCTGGGCCCGTGAGCCATGGCTGCTGAGCCTGCGCGTCCGAAGCCTGTGCTCCGCAACGGGAGAGGCCACAATGGTGAGAGGCCCGCGTACTGCAAAAAAAAGAAGAGAGCAACCAAACCTAAAAACAACTCCACCAATGATAGCAAGCGCTAAAAACTATACTTAAAAAAAAAAAAAAAAAAATGGACAGACAGAGCCGTAGGACAAATGTAAAAGCAAAGCTATACAGACAGTATCACACAAAGAAGCATACACATACACACTCACAAAAAGAGAAAAAGGAGAAAAAAAAAAAATATATATATCTTTATATTTTAAAAAAGGGAAGAGAGCAACCAAATCAATAAGCAAATCTACCAATGATAATAAACTCTAATTACTAAACTAAGATAAACATAATACCAGGAATAAATTCGATGCAGAAAGCAAACCGCAAGTCTACAATTGCTCCCAAAGTGCACTGCCTCAATTTTGGGATGATTCGTTGTCTATTCAGGTATTCCACAGATGCAGGGTATATCAAGTTGATTGTGGAGCTTTAATCCGCTGCTCCTGAGGCTGTTGGGAGAAATTTCCCTTTATCTTCTTTGTTCGCACAGCTCCCAGGGTTCAGCTTTGGATTTGGACCCGCCTCTCCGTGTAGGTCGCCTGAGGGCGTCTGTTATTCGCTCAGACAGGACTGAGTTAAAGGAGCCGCTGATGCAGGCGCTCTGGCTCAGTCAGGCCGTGGGGGAGGGAGGGGCACGGAGGCGGGGCGAGCCTGCGGCGGCAGAGGCCGGCGTGACGTTGCACCAGCCTGCGGCGCGCGTGCGTTCTCCCGTGGAAGTTGTCCTCGGATCACGGGACCCTGGCAGTGGCGGGCTGCACAGCCTCCCAGGAGGGGAGGTGTGGACAGTGACCTGTGCTCGCCCTCAGGCTTCTTGGTGGCGGCAGCAGCGGCCTTAGCGTCTCATGCCCGTCTCTGGGGTCCGCGCTTTTAGCCGCGGCTCGCGCCCGTCTCTGGAGCACCTTTAAGCAGCGCTCTTAATCCCCTCTCCTCGCGCACCAGGAAACAAAGAGGGAAGAAAAAGTCTTTTGTCTCTTCGGCAGGTCCAGACTTTTCCCCGGACTCCCTCCCGGCCAGCCGTGGCGCACTAGCCCCTTCAGGCTGTGTTCACGCCACCACCCCAGTCGTCTCCCTGTGCTCCGACCGAAGCCCGAGCCTCAACTCCCAGCTCCGCCCGCCCCGGCGGGTGAGCCAACAAGCCTCTCAGGCCGGTGAGTGCTGGTCGGCAGCTATCCTCCGTGCGGGTATCTTTCCTCTTTGCCCTCCGCACCCCTGTTGCTGTGCTCTCCTCCGCGGCCCCGAAGCTTACCCCCTCCGCCACCCGCAGTCTCCGCCCGCAAAGGGGCTTCCTAGTGTGTGGAAAGCTCTCCTCCTTCACAGCTCCCTCCCACTGGTGCCGGTGCCGTTCCTATTTTTTTGTCTGTTTTTTCTTTTTTCTTTTACCCCAGCCAGGTACGTGGGGAGTTTCTTGCCTTTTGGGAAGTCTGAGGTCTTTTGCCAGCGTTCAGTAGGTGTTCTGTAGGAGTTGTTCCACATGTATATGTATTTCTGAAGTATTTGTGGGGGGAAGGTGATCTCCACGTCGTACTCCTCCGCCATCTTGAAGGACTCTCGGATCAAGTAGATTTTAATACTTGATATATGCCTTTTTTTTTTTTTTTTTACTATTTTGCTAAATTGCCTGTTGCATATGTTCATTAGATTAAAATAACTCATTTTGCAAAAGTATTACAAATTCCTAAACATTTAGGTTTGCCAGCCTAGTTCCAAAAGATAGAAGGGTCAAAAAAAAGAAAGAAAAGCATATATATGTCTACATATGTGTATGCATATTTATATGGGTGCCTATATATGTTACTCCATGGACACAAATGGTCCATTTGCAAACAGCCATTTCATCAGCATCCCAGCTTAGCCAAATCCAAAGAAAAACTTGTTTCTTTGTTCAGTCTTTAAAAAATAAAAGCTGGTTTCTTAAAAAAAAATTACATATGTTACATATATTCATTTGATTTAGATCCAAAAGCACATTAAAAAAAAGTTAAACACTTTGAGATTAACTTTAGAAAAACTTCTATTAATGAGTTTAAAGAAAGTTGGTAAAGATATTTAGTAAGATTTTAAGGCCTCCCGTGAGCCTGACGCTCCAAGGGGCATTGCTTTTATTATTCAAAATCTGATTGTAATTTTTAGGTTCAGGTCCCTCTTAAACAGGGCATAGAAGTCAAGGTGAGATTTGTGTCCTCATCTTCCCAGACTTAGCTCTTTCTTACACTTTTAAGCTCTTGAACTTCCCTCTTATATAAAATTTTCTATACCTGTGTCTCCAGTGTTCTAATTTGGTTAACCGCTATACTTCCTTCAGCTCTCTGGTTGCAAGTTTTTTTCTTTCTCCTGGTAAGTCTTCCTTTACTCTCTTTTCGCCTCCCAAATTTAGGAAACATGTAGACTCCACCATAACCTTCCACCATTACATTTATCCCATTGCATTATAATTGCATGTTTGGTTATCTTTTACACAGCTGCACTGGAAACTCTGGAAAGACAGTCTAAGTCTTGTTCGTCATTGTAACTGTGCATAGTGGGCAATCCATAAATGTGTCTTGAATAATGACCTTGCTTACATTTCTCTCTCCATCTCTTCTCATGCCTGCCACTTCCTTTCTCAAACAAAATGCAGCAGCATCCTTTGTAAAAGTAATTCTTAAAACGAAACTAGCCTTGTACATACAGTGAAAGTCTTTTTTCCCCTTTTTTATATTACTTGGATGTGTCGTAGCCTCTTCACTCTTGACTATATATTCAGCAAGTTGGCTGCTGTAACAAGATGTTTCTGTTTTATATTCCTGAGTGTACAACATCTGAAGCAAGTACAAGGTGACTTTGCTGTAACTCAGCAGTCTTCTCAAAAATGTCTTTTTCCCCCCTTTTAGGTTCTTAGAACGCTGTCATTAAGGGCTGAGAGGTGAAGATACATTAGATAAGAAAATAGCAGACAGGGACCCTGAAACACTTAAAGAAACCTCAGTCTGCAGGAAATCCTCATCTTGGCTCCAGTCATCAGAAAATCTCTTCTTTATCACAGGTGGGTCCTTCAACCTACATTTCTTTTAAGATTTTCTACACATGTCCTTCATAGGAAGGAAAGTTTTGTTTCTCTCTTATCGCTAAAATGTAAAAATACATAAAATTAACTTTAAAAATTGGAAAGATCTTACTAGAGTCCTTCTAAATGGAATCATTTTTTTTCGGTAGGAAATACAACAATTTATCTATTGCCTCTTTGGGAATTCTACAGATGATCTATTTATTCTAAAGAAGTTTGCTTTAAATGATGTAGTCTGTCAGCAGCCATTTTGGTACTTCTGCATCTAGCCACTGAATCTCTATGAGCAGGAAGATTCTGTTTTTTTCTGGAAAAGGGGGCTATTCAATTTGTGAAAGTTGAAGCAGAGTAAAATGCATATTACTTTCAGTTACTATTGTCCCATCGTCTTCATTGGGGAGATAGCTTTAGCATAATAGAAGGTGTTAAAGAAAAAACATATGCAGTGACACTTGTTAGAGATGGCAAGGCAGACTTTATTAAGGACCATGGCCATAGATTCAGGGACCACTGCAATGGAATTTCACAATGGGGCATAGAGATTGTACTCAACTACTAATACAGCATGGGCAAGTGAAAATTTACTGCCAAGGAGCAGGGTGGGGGTCAGTGAATAGAAAATTACCAAGAGGAAACATCAAGAGTAAGGGGAATAAAATGACCTAATAGAATTTTTGCTGAATACAGGCCAGAGAAAGCAGACATCATCTGAGGGATGGTGGAGGATGAGGAACCAATCAGCTATCAATGGTTGGGGGGTTATGTTTAAACTGACTTACCAAGGTTCTTGCTAAAACTAGATTTTACAAGGAAATGCATAGATGTACTTAGATGAAGGTTGAGGAGACTGACTAAAGTTTGATCAAGCAAAGAATCTTTGTCAAATTCTAGGCTTTTGGGTTTTTTTTGTGATTTGCTGACTTCTAGGAAAGCCACATCAGGATAATGGCACTTATTTTAAAAGTCTGCTTCGTAGATTTCTCCATATATAATTTGGCTATTTTTCTCTCCTCTGGGATATTTCACAGTAAGTTTGTTAATCTCCAGGGCGAGTTATAGATCTATTGCCTGAAAAGAAATGGAGCTTGGATTCAAATGGAGGTGATGTAGAACCATAAGACAGAGGTAGAACCATCTAAGGTCAACTTGCTATAATAAGGATTGTGGGAGGAGAAACACCAACCAAAGTCATTAGTTCAAGCCTTTGTTTAAAAGTTGCAACATAGTAGCAATACCCAAGAGAGTTTTCTGAGGGAAACAGTCAGCTTAAAGGTTTTACAGAATAGAAAATAGAAGATCAAACGTCAATTTTGTTCTGAGGATATTTCACTGTTCAATTTCTTGGAGTTAAGAGGAAGCTTTGGTTGTGTTAATCACAGAATCTCTCACATTATCAAACCGTGGTGCTTGAAATTGCAGAACTATTTATCAACATTATCATATTACTTGACTATTCAGTCTCTTGGCATAATTTATAAGCTTTTATAATAGAAAATTTTCTGAATCGATATATGTATACTATGTTTTCTCTATAATATTTACATTTTATCTTTTGAGAGACGAAAGCACTCTTTAGTCTCTGAGACTACTGAGGCATAAATCTGTAACTATACCTCTCTTCCACTGCTTTCATGATTTCTCACTGACACTTCTAGAAATGTAGACCTCTACATTTTAAACAAATATGCTTGCCATTGATTTAGAATATGTCAGTGTGAGCTAATAATCTTTCATTTTATTACCTCTTTTCTAATTTTGCTGTTCTCTAGGTCTCCTAGGCTTTCTACCACTTACATCATTATGTTTTTGATCCCTCCTCTCTTTTTCTATTTTGATTACATAATTCGGCATTTACACTGTTGTTTCTACTTTCAAATCTTCTACCCATTTGTTGAAGAATCCCACTGCAACCTCTCCTTTGCTCAAGCTTTCATGGCCTCTTTCCTGAACTAACACATTTTATCCCTAAGAGGTCTCCATCTGTATACTCACAAGCTGAAATTCAGCCCATACCCAGGTAAAATAATTAGAGTTTTAAAAATAGCGCTTCTGTTTCTTCTACCAGTTTATAAAACTTTAGATGCATTTTATTACGTTAATTTTAAACTTAAGGGGAATAACATTTACACTGAAACCTCATACAATCAGTGCATTGTTCTCTATTTAGAAAGTACACAGTTGAATGTATCAGGAATGAAATGATTGCATTTTTAAAGGATATAGGTATGTTTATACATACTCACCTCATTAATTCATTAAAATTTATAACAAAATAACAATGCCTTAGAGTTTTCAGAACTTTGGAAGAGAAGTGGAAAAGGCAGAGGTGGCACTTTTGGGTCAATTCCTAGTTAGAAAACAACCCCCCAAATGAAGCTTTTCTGTCTGAAGATAAAATACACATCTAACATGTGATAGTTTAATGGAGGGGGCACCAGAAGAAGTGTTTCCAGACTATATTGCATTGATAAAAATGAGTAACAGTACTTTTTTTTCTTAAATCAAAATAGTAGTGTTCTTAATGGATCTCTTTCCTAAAGGGAAAAAAGCTGCCAAACTATATACAGTTTTATCACTGGTCTGGGGCATTATAGTTTATTTCAGCCAAATTAAAATAACAATTACTGGAAGAAATGCTAATAGGAGCACCCTTTCGCTGGTGAGTCCCCACTACTCATCATATGATTAAAACCCCTCCACTTCAAATTTTTCTATTGCAATGACTACTTGTACTTCAAAAGAACTTGTACAGTAATTTGGAAGAGCATATTCTGTTTATTTCCTTCATTTTCAAATTGTGTTCTTCTTATTGTTTTATCGACTCTTTTCTACAGTATTATAGCCTGGGTTCTACCTTTCTTTCCCTACTCTTGTTGGAAATAGTTTGTAGGTGCCGTATGATTATTATTATATAAAAGCCAGCACCATGCTTGCTGACAGGGGGACTTTGAGTTCCATTTTTTTGAGATTGTTGAGATGTTTCCATAATGGATTTCCAGTGTAAGCTGCTTTATTGCTGACAGCAAAATGATCATTCCAAGCATCCTAACTTGCCATATGAAAAATCTCAATGATAATGCTGATTAACATATCTTTTGCATTTAAATTACTCTGTTTTTTTAAGAAGGGAAAATTATACATTTGGTGGGTTCTTTGCATAGTCAAATAAACATATATCAGGATGTACAATCTAGTAATTAGGTGCATTTATCTACTTGTGACACCACTGGAAAATACTCTGAATGAAGACTCTAGGGGCAAAATACTTCGACTTGGATTATCATTTCCAAACATGACCTTGCGTAGCAAAATGATTGCTTATGCCTAAACATAGGAAGTGTTCGCCTAAGTGCTTGGTTACTTAAGCTAGAGCAATGTATTTGAAATAAATCTTTATTTTTTAATAGTTCGTTCTTTATATTTTAGGGCTGTGTTTATCATATGTGTCATCATCATAATAGAGTCTATACTTTATTGGGAAAAGAAAAAGATACAGGGCTAGAGCATTTCTATTTTCCTAGAATGTAGGTATTTAGAGAGTATTTTAGTATTTAAAAGTACCTGTGTTGACCAATGTCCAAAGGAAGGAATGCTGAGAAATGCAAGATGTTTCAATGTGACATGTATTCCACAAACATAGAAATTAAGGTATTGAGGTTTTCAGTGAATACTTCACTTAGGATTAAGAATCATTTTTCTGTAGTTTTTTCATGAAATTTTTTGGAAATTCATGCATGATCATAATATCTGCTGCTTTTTTCCAAACTGTCCAAATATTACTATAAATATTTAGCAGTTCAGTGAATAGATTCATTTTATTATGTCTGTCAGCTTCATAGAGGTATGTGAAATAAAGGCCTGAACTAAACAGTAGGTCTCCCATGAGACAATACCACCCTCATTGTTCTAACCCCAGCAGACCCAAGTGTTCTAGATAATGTATAGGAACCTTGTTCTTTCTGACACCCTTATTTTCTGATCCACTTTTATGTAACAAATTTCTTTCCTTGATACCTCCTAACTTTAAATATAATAACATAATTGACTCCACTGTGTTCTTTTCAGGCATATGTTTTAGCGAACTCCATTTTACTGAAGTGACAGGAAAGAAAAATTAATTTGTTCTTTAAAGAGGAGGGTAGATCAGAAGAAGAGCAGCTTTTGTTCTTGTGAGGATGGGAGTGGATGGGATGCCAGTCTGAGGACTCAGTTACTGTACATCAGAATGGTATGTCAGGATGTAGGGTGAGGGAATTAGATGCTTTAGGATAGAGGAAAGATTTCAGTAAGTGAGCGAGAAAGTTTGAAAAGAACAGTCAAAACAAAGAAATTTTATCAGGTGTAATACTCTTTTCCATTCATGTCTTCGTAAAACCATTAGTTGGGGAAATCTCATCAAAAATTACTCAACAGTGCTATTGGAGAATGTGATATTGTGATATAATAAAAAATACATAGTTTTTTTCAATCCCCGCTTCCTGGTACATGGCTCTCCAAATCCTTGCAGTTTCTTGAGTGATAGAGATGAGAAGAGCATCTTTTGTTACTCATAATAAGCCCCTTTCAACTATACCTGAGTTTATGATAAAGAGGTGACTCTTAGATGATGGGGGCTAGTTGCTAGAGGAACAAATCATGTGATTAGAAGGTTGGGACTTTCAGCCCCAATTTCCACCCTTAGGGTGTAGCAAGGGGCTAAGGACTAAGTTAATCACCAGTGGCCAATGATTTAATCAAATCAACCATGACTAAGTAATAGAACCTCCATAAAAACTGTAAAAGAAAGTATTTGGAGAGTTTCCAGGTTGGTGAACACATGGAGGTCTTCGGAAGGCGTCACCATCCAGAGAAGGCATGGACGCTCTGTGCACACCCTGTGTATCTTGCCTTATTTACCTCTTCATCTGACTGTTCATCAGTATTCTTTATTATATCCTTTATAATAAACTGGTAAATGTCAGCTTTTCCCTGAGTTATGTGAGCTATTATAGCAAGTTATTGAACCAGAGGAGAGGGTCGGGCAAACTCCCATTTTACAGCTGGCTGAAGTATGGGAGGCCTGGACTTGCGATGGGTATCTGAAATGAGGGACAGTCTTCTGGGACTAAGACCTTAATCTGTGCGCTCTCAGTTAACTCCAGGTAGCTAATGTCAGAATTGCTCGATGTGCAGGAAAAATCCTCACATGTGGTGTCCGAAGTATTATGAGTAGAGGAAACAGGAATTTTTCTTTTAGAGGAGAATTTGGAATTTGTTTTATAAGTTTTATTTATAAATGCATACAGATCTGTTGGCAGGAACTGTTTGAGAGCAGGGTAATAATTTTATTAATCTGCATTGTGGGGATGATTTCTACTCACTGCTTATAGCTGTGGTTCTCAATTTAGTTGAGGGGGTCAAAGTTTGAAATGCCTAGAAAACACTGTCAAAATTAACATTAGAGGACACCTTCAATAAGATTCCATTCCAGTACAGTGGATAGGCCTGTGAATTTTCAAACTGTTTCCCTGGCGATTCTTATACGGATTTGTTATTGGCAGAGAGAGAGACACACACACACATGCACTTATCATGATGAACAAAAGGATGAAATATACTAACGATAATTGTTACATTTATTACAGCTGAACATAGGTTTCTTTTTGACGTTCAAGAAGCAATCAATATTTTAAATACATTAAATATATTTAATACAATACAATATTTTATAACATCTTTGACAATTGTTTTAAGGAATATATGTAATATTTTATATAGTCAATTTTTATGTCATTACCTTTGGTTAGAGCTAAGTACATAACATTTAGTATAATTCAGTGACCATGGCTCTAGGGGTGGGGAATGGAGGTAGGGTACAAAACAAGTGTTGCCTAAAGATTATTATATATTTAAGTGGTAGGTACAGTGTTTGTTATACAGCCTGAGAATTGCCAGCTAAAAAGTTATGTGGGTTACTTGCTTAAAATACAGATTCTTAGTCCTTATAGAATTAGTCCTATGGAATTAGAATTAAGTATGGGAATTTGAATTTTTCCAAGATCTAAGTTAAAATTATGCTCCATAAACTTTGATAGCTAACCTGCACCTGGAGAACTTCCAAAGAGTTTCAAACCATTATTCAGAAGCAAACAATTCAAAATATTACCTTTTATTATGAGCAGGAAATGTTGGCATTCAGTACCTTTGATTGAACTAGAGTAAACCTCTTACTTTGGCTTGTCTTCATTTGAAACTGTTCTACCTTGGCACAATACTCTACATTAAAATAGAATAGTAATAACAGCAACAACAATAACAAAAAAGAAAGAAAAAGATAACCATTGCTGAGTACACATTGATTTATTCAACAGTTGTCTATTGAGTGACTAAAATGCACATAATGGATTCTTAACATTACAGTTGCATTATTGAAGGTGAAATGACTGGTATTCTACAGCACTTTCTTAATAGTAAAGCTTTATGGTAATTCATTCAATAAACACATGCAGAGTCCTTAATTTCCTTGATAGTTTAGGCTAAAATACTGTTGTGTTCATTGATTCTTCTGCAAAATCGCCTCAATAATCTTCTTCTCTGAGATAAGAGATTCAAGACACTCTTTGGATATTTGGGAATAATGGAATAAAAATATAATTTTAAAATTATTTGTTAATGTTAGTCCTAGTTGCCTATAAAAATATGTAAAGCGGTTTGTTGGGTACTTCACTTTCTATTAAATAAGAATTAAATCAGGACTTAGCAGAAGCTGATTTTAAACTCTAAATTTCCTAAGTAATTGCAATTTTGTAGACCTAGTCTCTTGCTATACAACTTCATGCTTTTATATTATATTTATGTTTATTATTAGAATAATATAGTTAGCATTTGAAAATTATCAAAAGACAAATGATTACATGACAACAATCTATAAAAATTATCACTTGGAATATGGTACAAATTTATGATATTATTTTAAAAATCTAACTTCATATCATATGTAATGATGCAGTACAGTACAATGCTTTTTAATTTATTAAAATTAGATTTTATATTATGATATAATTAATAAAACCTTTTGGGTACTTATTACAAACACTGCTATGAGTTAACCAAATTCAAGCTATATAAATTGGAAGTGTTTTCTCACTAATGCTTGTAATAAATTTTTTTTTAATTTTAAGTTTTTTTAAATTTTAACATCTTTATTGGAGTATAATTGCTTTATAATGGTGTTAGTTTCTGCTTTGTAACAAAGTGAATCAGCTATACATATACATATATCCCCATATCTCCTCCCTCTTGGCGTCTCCCTCCCACCCTCGCTATCCCACCCCTCTAGGTGGTCACAAAGCACCAAGCTGATCTCCCTGTGCTATGCGGCTGCTTCCCACTAGCTATCTATTTTGGTAGTATATATAAGTCCATGATAAATTTATCTCAAAGTATTGAATATTTTATTTGACACTAAAATGTCATTGTATATGACTAAAGTAAAATGTGTTATCAAATAGAATGAACTCTTTAAAAGTAAAATAACTTTGAAAGCAAGTGAACACCTAAGAACCTTATTGGAAAGAAATCATTTGGAAGTAATAAATCATGGTTGTATAAACTCAAACTTGTAAGACCTAGGTGTAGATATCACGGAATACCTATGCATGATGTTTTATCTACTTACACCTAAATGAAATACTCAAGAATAAATTTAGTGAAAAAAATTAAAAGCAATTAGAAATTACCTGGAAATAGTGAAATAGAGTTTTAAGGGAAGTGATCATAAAAGCTTAGTCATATGACAGAATATCTTAACTGATTAGTTCAAACATTAAGATAAACTATTCAAAGTTAGAGTAGCCAATCTATTGAAAGACTGAGTTTTTCCACTTTTCAACCACTTATATTACAGAATTTTAACAGTTTTGTGTTTCTTTGAAGAATTTGTCTACTGGTATCTGCATAATATGCAAGTTATGTGTGCTGAATTGTTGCCCTGAATTGTTAACTACCAGGGGACTGTTCAACATGCAGGCTTTCTAGAGGCTCCAACTTAACCATGGGAACAAAACCAGATATTAATAAAAAGTTATTGATCTGAAAGTTATGGTATAGTGTCCAAAATTCTTCACAATTTAACCTAGTAAAGATTAGTTGGGTTTGCCTACCCATCTTCCATATATTAACCTTCAGGTAAGAGCACTTCATTTTTCCTTTAAATAATGACTATCAGTCAACCTACCTGTGATCAGATAGTCTGACCATACCCTGGAATTCAAGAGGAAGTATTGGAATTAGGCTTCTTCAGTGAGAAGATACTCCCTTAGCTATTGTAATTAATTTATGGATGAGTAGATAATCTAAACCTGACTAATTAGAGCCTGTGGACTTAAATTGTTGATTTGACAAAACTGCTATAAGTAAAGCTTGAGACACCTAAGGTTATAGGAAGAAAGTCTAGAATTTCTGCCTGCCATCTTCCCATCAAGACAACATACTTAATAAATGGAGAAATAAAGCAAAGCAAAACACAGCAAGACTGAGTTCTGAATTCATGACTTAAGTACCTAAATCCACCTATTCCAGAGGTTAGAGCTATCTCTGGACTGTTCAGTTATGTAAGCCAATAATTTCATACATAAAGGTGCATTTATCACTATTGGATTGGAAAATTTTCTTAGAAACTTAAAAATTTTGGTTGTCACACATTCATTATTCAGCATCAATAGTGTATATGGCTTAAGCCAGTTGGAATACTTCCTGGTAGTGTTTTTGTAGCCAAAAAATTTGATTAATTTCCCAAGCATCTGACCTATGCCTATTACTTTTATGCATCTGACCTATAATCAAATTGAAATAGACATAGTATTTGCAGAAAATACTATGTGGCTCGTCTCAACTGGGAGGTGCCATAAATAGACATACACACTGTCTTTCAAAGATTTAGTATGAAAAATATAAGTGCAATATCTCATTAACATTTGTATGTTGATTGCTCATTGAAATGACAGTATTTTGGATTTATTGAACTGAGTAACATTTATTATTAAAATTAATTTCAAGTATGTCTTTTTTTTTTTTTTACTGTGACTACTAGAAATTTTTAAATTACATTTGTGTCTTGCATTATATTTCTCTGGACAGAGCTTATCTAGAAACATCCTTTGAGTAGTTTACAAACTTTTTTCCTGTTCCCTTCTCCTATGTCCAAAATCCTAGGTCTTTGTGAGCTGCACTAGTAGGTTTATAGCACTACTTATATTATCTTTGGAGTACATTTGATCACCATTTCTAGATTCTCCTTGAGAACAGAGATGATCATATTGGTCAGTGTAACCCCAGCAGCAGTAACAGAGTGACCTACACGGCCATTTTTGTTTGGTTGGTTTTTAGTTTATTTGATGGTGAAGGGTTTCGCCTTTTGATAACTGGAGGTAGGGGGGTCTTAAACTTGAAGGCTTACAGATACCATTTAACTATAGCAAATGGGTAAGAGGCAGGATAGATTAGACAAGAGGACAATATAGAATCTCTAGTAAACTGGAGAGCAAACGATCCATCTGAAAGGAATAGTAGATACTTAGCCAACTTTCACCATGCAGGTGTTCCAGTATAATAATGCCAGATTTTCAAGTTTTTCAAGAGAAACTAAAAACCCACATCACTACTTCTTAATACTCCTTAAATATTAGCATTATAATCCAAACCTTTTAAAAATATTTGCCAGCAGAAGTACCTCTGTGGTCTGGATCTGGCGCACAGGCCACCCAAATGGGCCCTGGGGTTTTCCTTTCCAGAATTTCCCTTCTTTCTTTTAGAATTTTGTTACCTGTTTCAGATAAGGATTAATGTAAGGTAAAGTTACATATTAACCCCACATATTAGTAACAGACTGAAAAGAAAACCACAGGAATTCAAAGTTTCTGACTATCCTTCATGTTACAGTCTGCCACTCTCTATAATTAGGAGATGGCATTAATCATTAATTAGAAAAGAAACCCTAAGTGAACAGTGTGAGATATCCGTGGGAGATATCTCTCAACAAGAGTGAAAGATAGGGGAGTACAAAACAGATGTAGTGCACATCTCTGTCAGTCTGATTTAAGTAGCTAATATTCTATCTATGTAAAAACCAAATAAAACACATTTTTTCCTTCTGTGTATAGCCATATTTTCCCTTTCATCCTTTTCTTTTAAATCTTTGGTGATATTTTCTGTTTGAATGAGGTAGTCTGACCTATAGTACTCATAGGAGTGAAATATCTTCTCTACCTGCAACATCAAACACTGAAACAAAAGAGCAGTTGTACTGAGTTCATTGAGATTCACTGACAAGTGTTGCTCGCCTGCCGAGCAGGTGAAAGTTTCCTGCCGGCTTCTCATTTAGGAAAAACCTCTTGGCTTATGCCTCAAGAACTGTACAAGCCTCTAAAGGGTGGTAGTGAGAACTAGATACAGACTTTTTTTTGTTTTTTTTTTTTTTTGCCTATAGAGATAGTTAAGTTATACAATGGAATAAGGATCAGAGAATTAATGAGGAAAGAAAAAGAGAGATGTGATGGACTTAGCAGTCTGGGTCTTTTTCTAACAAGCTGTCCTCAAGTTTTTTTCCCATCTGCCGTGGAGTTTGAAATACCACCTTGCTGGAGAAGTGCATAAAACAGAGTATGTTGCCACTTGTCTCATCCTTACAAGCCAGCTCCATTTTACCTTACATTTGAGAAGAAATATTTGCACCTATTCCTATAAAATCATTTATTTGTATCAGATATTGTCATCAGATCTTGAGAAAGCCCCATATCAGATGTTAGCAATCAGGGATTGTCTGGATGTATTCAGGGAAAAGATAGCTGATTTTGGTGGAATTCATTCATTTAAAAGGTTGGAAAGAAAACACAAGCAAATTCTATTGACCTGAGTAGATTAATTTTCTTATTTTAATGTGACAAAGAATGTGACCAGACCCATACTTTCACTATTATTAAAAATAGCTAAATTTACTTGGTGCCAGACACAGGTGTAAGGGCTTACCTAAATGAGCTCATCTACTCTTCCTAGCTTGAGGAAGACACTGTTATTGTCCCTATTTTACAGAGGCTTAAAATGGTTAAATAATATGTCAATTGATCTCACTACCACCCAGCTAGTAATTGGTGGTCTAGGATTTGAATTAAATCTGCTCGGACTCTGTAATTAACTCCATTAAATAACAACAAAAATAGCAGCAACCACTTGTAGTGCATTTACTATGATCCAGGATCTTTTCTAAGCACTTTATGTATATTAACTCTTTAATCACAACAGTGCTTTGAGGTAGGTATTATTATTATCCTCATTTTACAGAGTGGGAAACTGAGTCACAGAAACATAATGTAACTTGCCCAGTTACCGCCAATAGTTTATTAATATAGATACAGCACACAAAGTAAAGCAAGCCTTTCTGCAACTAAAATCATTAAATTTATAAGCTAAATAATAGTTCCTAGATGGTATTTCCAACAAATATTTGCTAGGGAAAATGATTTTCTTCCTTTCACTCCAGCAACACAATTTGTGTATTATCAATATTTCTTGCTTTGCAAACTTGAAACCTGGTAATAATTACTTTGGTTAAACTTGTTCCTTTGCTTTTAATGTAAAATACTCTCTTTGTCAAGGTCCAACACAATTTAAAGACAAGTTACCTTTCTTATTGTTAAGTTCTAAAGATTCTCTTTTGCCAAATCGTTTGTTTTTTTTTTTTTTGTCCTTCCGTTGTTGTTGGTTACGGTTCTGGCCTTAAATTCCATCTGCTACTGTAGCTGTACGTATTGAGTTTCTCTTACAAACAATAATAATAAATTATGGATTATTATATATACACATTATATATGATTAAATAATTACTAACAAATTTCAGAAATGTTTTGTTGTTAAAATTGATGATTAAAAAGAAAGTTCACACTCCCTGGAAGGCAGCAGGATAAGGAATAAATGATCCAAAGAATAGCAACAAAAATGGAAACTATGGATCTCATGGTATCTAATAGTTTGAAGTACATAGATTCCTTTTCATGAAAGTAAATAAGTCAGCTGAAGGATTGCACTGGAGTGAGTAATGTAGTACAGCAATGGAATTGTGTCCTTCTTTCCCCCCACTTAAAAATAATGATAGCTTCTTCTGGAACCTGCTTAAGTAAGTGACACTCATAGAGATGGATTGCTATGCTGTAACATATGGTGCTCTGGTATTGCGGTTGTATTGTTGAGATTATTACTAGCAGCAAGATTTTATAGTTATTGCCCTGTCAAAAAGCTCTTGTTTTAATCACTTTCATCAACACCGACTTCAGGTTGTACCTCATTTTCTATCCACAAGCCAGACCAGTGTGTCATCCAAAGAGAAACTCATTTGTTTGGGCCCATTTTTTCATTAAGATATATATTTCAGAGGGACGAGTGAAAGATGATTTTACGGGGAGGGGGAAAATACTCCCCTAGGGAGTAGAATTTAAGGACTGCAATTATTGATCTGAGGAGGCATAATACTAGTTAGGTGGTGAAGAATCCCATAAGTCTGCCTTGGAAATGAGGGAGGACTGAGGATGCAGGTGTTCCCTCTTGTTCCTGAGAGCAATTAGAGATCCAAATTATTTCCACTGTTACCTAATAAGGCAACAAGTGCCACCTGATGAAGTTAATTCCCAGCACTATTAATGTAAACATTGCTCAGCTTCTTCAGTTCGCTGGCATTTTGTATATTTCACAGCCTCAGAGAAGAGAGAGGAAAGATGCAAACCATCAGTAACTTAAAAAATCGCAAGTGAAGGAGAAAATGGAAGTGAGTTAGGGATCCTTTGTCATTTGACCTTTAGTTGTTTTACTATAGTTAAAAAACAAAAGTAAAATCAAGTAACCCATTATATGAACCAGATCCCACCCTCATGTCACCCCCAAGGTTTTCAAAGCTAACTTATCCTAGTGTCGATTGTCAGTTTTACAAGGTAGAATACACCCTAATATTTTCATTTTGTTTTGTTTAGAGGGAAACCAGACTATTTCCTCAAATCCTTTTCTGCCTCCAGTTTGAAATATAAATCTGGTTGAGAAGCTTTGATGGTGAAAAGTGTAGCTGTAGGGCTCTTTTCCCCTTTGTTTGTTACAATTGACCTCTTTCCCAGCACATTAGATTCAGCCTCAAACTTAAATTGCAAGGTGTTGTGAATAACGTGTACGTCACTTCAGGCTTTGCTGGTAGAGCTGTTCTTTCCTGGTGTCTCAGCACATAGCACCTCCTAAAAAGCCAAGAGAGACACATTTCTCATTTGCGGAGCACAGCAAGTCAGCCCCTTCCATATGCTCAAGATTTGTGGCTCGTGTCACAGGCAGCCCATTCTCATCTTTCAAGTCCTAACAGTTCAAGAGCCTCAAATCCCTTTGAACCCAGATTAAATGGATTCTGGAAAACATGCTACTGTGTATGTGGGCTTAATGTTCTCCCGAAGTACAGTGCATCCTGAGCCCTCTTAGACTACCCTTGGCCTATGTATCTCGATAGCTCAATACCAATCTTTGGTCTGTTTATCATCTAAACATGGTGTGTGTGGATGGCTATGTATATATGCATATTTATATATAATTCAGTATGCATATTTGTATCATTTTACTCTCTTGGCAACACATTTCAAGACCTGGCTTTCTCAGCCAAAATGAGTTTCACAATTTAAGTATAATGCTACATCTCTTTCTTGCCAAGTACAGGGGACACATTGAGATGTTTTCTCCCCACTGAGCTCAATCTGCAAGTATTATAGGACATTCCCACTGCAGTGTGATCCTAAAGGAAGAAATACCTAATCTATCGAATCATTCTTGATGGGGTATCAGGAGACATGAGGTCCACTTAATGTCCTTTCCATCAGTATCAGTATTTTAGGAAATATCCCAAATATTCTAGCTTACCTTGATGCTGTATGTTCTTTCACATAAAGAGTAAACCTTTTAGATGAACATTTTAAGCTCTTCCCAGTTTGATGGTAACTTAAATTGACTCTAGTTTAAAGTCATTTTTTCATCATTGTTAAATGTGCTTATTAAAAGCATCTTCTAGCCTTGGGGTGCAGTGAACAAATCTGTTCTGGATGTTATTGTTTCTATAGAACCAGCATCCCATCTTCACTTAAGAGCCCATCTTGCTTCCATCTTCCCACTACTTTGGGAAACTTTCCTTTATCTGTGTTTCTTGGCCATCATAATAGGGAAGATGATCCTTCATTATTATTGCTTTTGAAAATGTTCCTGGCATTCTTTATACACTTATTCTTCCATGTAAAATTTAAAATACTTTTTGTAAATTGTATTCCCCCATAGTCCACCAAAAATGAGATTTTGGCTGACACTAATTTCTATTGTTTAAACAACTGAGGGAGAATTGAAATATTCCCATCTTGAATATTTCCATATTTACCTTGGCAAGGCTCTCCATTAATCCAAGTCCTATTTTTTTCAAGTTTTATAGTTTCCTCTTTTGCAGACCACTTATTTAGATTATTTCTGTGACTCTTTAAATTTTGTTGCTCTTGTGAACAAGATATTTTCCTTACACATTTTTTAACTGGATGTTATATCTAAGAAAGCTATTAACACGTATATCTTCTAACATTAAATTATGTTGTCAATTCTAAAAGATTTGGTTCATTCGTTTTATAGTTAGGTACAATCACATCATCTGTGTATGGATAATAGTAAAACAAAAAATGATTTGACTCGTTTTTTAATATATTTCTCTTATTTTCTCAATAATTATCATTTGTCAAGATGCCTCTCAGACCTTCCTAGTATGAACACATGCTATGCATTCTGTAAGACCCAGGTCAAACACTTTCTCTAGAATGAAGAACACTCCACTAACCTCAACAATAAGTAATATCCTCCTTCTAGAAATCTCCATACTATATTATCTCTCTTAGAGTTGATAGCACTTTTCTTCTCTGTATTGTGCTTTTATATTTAACTTCTCATTTGTATTGGAAGACAGTTCATGTCTTTGCTTTTAATACATTCCCTAAAAATTTGCATAATATATATACGTTTCACTTGGTATATAGAGTTTTCTTTTCAACAAAATGAAGATAATAGTACTTACCTATAAAGTTGTGTTAATAATATTATGACATAAATAAATTAATAAAATGAAATAATAAAAATAAAATAATAATATAAAATAAAATAATAAAATATTATGACATAAATAAATTAATAAAATAAATAATTATGATTTTCCTTTATAAAATTATGTGACTGTTTCTTCTACATTTTAAACTAATAGTTCCCACCAGTTTGTCTTTTGTGGGAGAGATCTTTGACACTGAGGAATCATTCCAGAACCATTTAGGGTTACACAGGCACTGTACACTTTTCCAGCTTGTTACCTTCTTCATAAGGACAGGCTGTCTATTTTACTAAACAACTAAAATTGTGCCCTTGAGTTCCCTCAAAATGTTTGACTGGGTGCTATGCACAACTAGTGATTTATCTACTTCAAGTTTATCTATTCATCTACTGGGTCTTCTTAGCATGATTAGATCTAGTACCTCTAAGTTGCCCAATTCAAAGGTATTTTTGGCTTTCACTTACGTCTTTACAGTGTAGACTAAGGCAACTAAATTATTTGGTTTTCCACTATAGCCTTTTTATCCCTTAGTGCACCTTTTATTTAAGGGTCACTGAATGGCGGCACTGCTTCTCTAGATAACTTACATAAAAACATTGTGTTGCTAACTTTGAAATACTGCAAAATTACTATTAGTTAACCTTATTGGTCATTTTTCATTTCTAATATGTAGTCACTTACTATACAATATGTGTTTCTTTATTCACCTCGCTTTGACCACCCTTCCCCTAGAGTATTATATTTATCACTTGACATAATCATTTGGTAGCTTTTTGAAATTTTCAAGTCCTTCGTGACCAGTGTCGTATGGTCCCCTTGCCAAGGGTTTCAAGAAGTTTTTCACATACTCTTTAGGTCTCCTATTTTTCTCTACTTTTGCTTTTTGTAAATTGTATTCTTCTTCTAACTAATGCTATTATGTAGTCAAAGTCTTTTCCATTCTCACATTCCTAGAATTACCAGTGACTTAATTACTTGTCTCATTTTGGGAGGAAAGGGTCTCTTATAATGTTTTGCTTTCTGCTTCTCTCATCAGGGTCATGAGTATAGCTGGTGGGTTATGTCCTGTACTGGGTCACCCAGATGAAGGGGCAAATACATCTGAAATCCAATCTGTTTCCTGCTTGCTAAGATGACCTGCACTGTGTCCACTCAGAGTCAAGGGTACCTTTTGCTAATTTACAGAAAGTCATTGTATATGCTAAATGTGATCTTGCCCCTCATCTGGAGACATTTTTAACCAAAAGATAAAAGAATGAAAGGAAGAAAAATGGATGAAAGTAAGAAAGGAAAAAAAAAGGAGGGAAGGAAGGAAGGAAATGAGAAAGGAAAAGAGATAAATGACTACTCTTTTGAATATTACCTTTTCAAAGGGATTATTTGGGGGGGGTGGTTAATAAGTATAATTTGTTGTATTTTCTTTGTGAGCTCTATTACAGTAGAAATGATAATTAAAGAGCTGGGAATATTCCCATAAGTAGATATTTGGGTTATGTGTGTCTCTGCAACATTGAAACTTTTTTTAGTCACATGTATTGGATTAATTTTTTTTTTCTTTATGACTTCTCTTTAGGGATCTGATTGTGAAGCAATGTGATTAATTTAAAAATACTGTTTAAAATACATTTTGTTAAATATTTCAATTTTAAGGAAAATTGATTGTCTAATTAAGTACCCTATAATATTTAAAATATCTGCTGAGGCATATGCATAGATACATTTGATATTTTTACAGAAGCCTGCATCATTTAAATAGCTTAATATAGATATATTGATGGCAATAAAACCGTGAGAGTTGATTTCATCATTTGTTCATTAGTAACCATTTTCATATACATCAAAACACTATTAGGGGCTTCCCTGGTGGCGCAGTGGTTGAGAGTCCGCCTGCTGATGCAGGGGACACGGGTTTGTGCCCCGGTCCGGGAAGATCCCACATGCCGCGGAGCAGCTGGGCCCGTGAGCCATGGCCGCTGAGCCTGTGCGTCCGAGGCCTGTGCTCTGCAACAGGAGAGGCCACAACAGTGAGATGCCCGCGTACCACAAAAAAAAAAACAAAAAACACTATTAAATCATTGATGAGGTTTTTCATTATAGTGACTGATGATAAAGATTTAATAGCTTAATGTGAATATATATCAATGGATGTACTTGGTTCAATTTATTTTTATCAGTGAATTTTACTGACATATAGCACATACAGAAGAGTTTACTCATCATAAATTCAGTGAAGTGTTACAATGTGAACGCACCTTGCAGTTACCAACCAGATTAAGAGCTAGACCATTACCAGTACATGAGAGGCCTGTGTCAGTTCCCTAGCCTATCTAACCCAAAGGGAATCATTACCCTGACACATGATGTTGCTGTTTATAGATTATTTCTATCTATTTATAAACTTTGCTCTTTTGGCTTTTTCATTCATTATTGTTTGTAAGAATCACCTATTGTTGCACGAAGTAGCTGTTCTTTCATTCTCATAGTTTACAGTAGTCTGTATGAATTGTGTATTCTCCTAGACTGGAATTACTGAGTCACAGGCTATTTCTAGATTCCGTTGTTCTTCCGTCCTCCCTCCCTCCCTCCTTCCTTCCTTCTTTCCTCCCTCCCTTCCTTCCTTCCTTCCTTTCTTCCTTCCTTCCTTCCTTCCTTCCTTTCTTCCTTCGTTCCTTCCTTCCTCTATTTTTTTCTAGTAACTCTAGCTCTTGATTTATTTAAAGAAACTTATTAAAATACACTGGTACTGTTAGCATTTCCTATGTAATGCTAAGATATTAGAACATGTTAACTCTACCTCATCTCCTGTTTTTGCTATCATGCTTTATTTTTCTATGCATATTTTAAAAGGCATCTTGTTACTGTTTGCGTGGTAATTATTCATTTAGATTTACCCATCTTTTGACATTTCTATGTCTCTTCATTTTTTCTTATTTTATATAGGAAATATATGTCTTATATGGAAGCATTTTCATTCTGATTGAATAACTCCTTTTATCATTTCTTTTAGTATTTGTATGCTGGAAAAATATGCTTTTTGGGGGAAAATATCTTTATATTGCTTTTATTTCATTGTTTTTAATCATTTTTATTTATCTGGTAGTACATGCACATGGTACAGATTTAAGAACTTCATAGCATTTACAGTGAAAAGTAAACCTTACTACACATTCCCAAGTGAGTTAGCTGCCTTCCCCAGAGGCAACCACTGTTACCAGTTTCTTGTGAAAGCTGAAATTACTCTATGCACCAACCAACATTTGCAATACCTATCCAGTCACGCAACCATCTATCTATCTACCTATCTAATCATCTGTATACCTATTTTCATCATCATCTATCTACATACAAATGGTAGAATACTATGCACATTGCTTTTTAATTATTTTTAATTTTAAATCAATTTTACTGTGATAATTTACATTAAATGGCATTTTAAGAAAATATACACTCTGTATGTTCACAGCCATAATCAAGATACTAAACATTTCCATCATCTACAAAATTGCTCTTGTTCCTTTTCTAAATCAATCCATCCTAACTACCTATCCCTGACTCCAAGTAACTGTGAGATGTTTTTATCACTAAAGAATAGATATATATTTTCTAGAGTTTAGCATAAATGAAATTATGCCAGTGTCTTAAGGTGGAGAGTTAGAGTGTTGATTTGAGATCTGTCTTCTATTTTATTTAATGTAAGCATTCATAGCTATAAATTTCCGTTTAAGCACTGCTTCAGCTGCATTCCATAAGTTCTGGTGTGTTGTATGTCAGTCTTCATTTACCTCAAAGTATTTTCTATTTTGTCTTGTATATTTTTCCTTGACACATTGGTTGTCTACTATCGTGTGGTTTAACTTCTATATATTTGTGAATTCCCCAAAGTTATTTTTGTTATTAATTTCTAATTTCATTCTGTGTGGTTAGGGAATATACTTCGTATAATTTCAATCCTTTTAAATTTATTAAAGCTTTATAGCCTAGAATATGATCTATCGTGGAAAATATTACATCTGTGCTTTAAAAAAGTGTGTATTTTTCTGGGAGGAGAGTTCTATAGATGTATGCTAGATCTATCTTATGGTTTAGTGGTGCTCAGATTTTCTAGTACCTTGTTGATCTTCTGCCTAGTTGTTCTATTCATTATTAAAAGTGGGTATTGAAATCTCCAACTATTATTGTTGAATTGCCTATTTTTTCTCATCAGTTCCATCATATTAGCTACATGCATTTTGGAGCTCTCTTGTTAGGTGCATTTGTGTTTATAATTGTCATAACTTCCTGGTGGATTGACCATGTTATCATTATAAAATGTCCTACTTTATATGTGGTAACACTTTTTCTAAGTCTAGTTTTTCTGATATTAGGATAGCTGCTCCAGTTTTCTTAAGGTTGCATTTTTTTCTTATATCCTTTTCTATTCTTTTACTTTCAGTATTTTTATATAGTCAAATCTAATGTGTATCTACTAGAGACAGCATATAGTTGGATCTTGTTTTTTGTCTGTTCTGACAATCTCAACATCATGAATTATTAGAGAAATGCAAGTCAAAACTACAATGAGGTATCACCTCACACCAGTCAGAATGGCCATCATTAGACAAATGCTGGAGAGGGTGCAGGGCAAAGGGAACCCTCCTGCATTGTTGGTGGTAACGTAAATTGGTACAGTCACTGTGGAGAACATTATGGAGGTTCCTCAAAAAACTAAAAATAGAGTTACCATATGATCCAGCAATCCCACTTCTGGGCACATATCTGGAGAAAACTCTAATTTGAAAAAAATGAATGTACCCCAATGTTCATTGCAGCACCATTTACAATAGCCAAGACATGGAAGCAACCTAAATGCCCATCAACAGATGAATGGATAAAGAAGATGTGGTATATATGCATACAGTGGAATACTCCTCAGCCAAAAAAAAAAGAATGAAATAATGCTGTTTGCAGCAACATGGATGTACCTAGAGATTATCATACTAAGTTAAATAAGTCAGACAGAGAAAGGCAAATAACATATGGTATCACTTATATGTGGAATCTAAAATATGATATAAATGAACTTATTTATGAAACAGATACAGACTCACAGACATAGAAAACAAACTTATGGTTACCAAAGGGGAAAGGGGGTGGGAAGCAGTAACTTAGGAGTTTTGGATTAGCAGATACAAACTACTGTATATAAAATAGATAAACAACAAGGTCCTACTGTATAGCACAGGGAACTCTATTCAATATCCTGTAATAAACCATAATGGAAAAGAATATAAAACATATATATATGTATGTATATGTATATATATACACACACATATACATGTAGCATATGTATGTATACATATATATGTATATAAATGAATCACTTTGCTGTACACTAGAAACTAACACAACACTGTAAATCAACTTTATTTCAATAAAAAGATAAAAAAATGTATTCATATTTTCAAGTTTTTTACATTAGAAGTTTTGGTCTCTTACAAATTTTTATCATAGGCAAAAATAAAGTTTGTTTTATTTGATGCACTTAAAGCCTAAGTCTGATAAGCTAACTACTAAAATGAAAGACATGAATGTCAAAGAAATTAACAACAGTAAACCTAAAAGTATTTTTTAAATGACTCAATAATGGCTGATCTAGTTTTTCTAAATAGTAAGTAAAGCTCAAGGAAATTGAGAACTGTAATTTTCTGTTATACAAATAACTCTTTTCTCTTCCCATTCCCCACAACCCCAAACTCAATCATTCTTATGGTCTCTATGGCACAAACAGTTGGTGGAGTGAACACTTGAATGAATGAAGAAGGAAATGTCTCTGCCTACTGTTTTGGGATAAAAACCTGTCTACATCATCCTGACAGACTTCAGGTCCTTTTATCTTTAAACTCAAATGTTAAAATAAAGATGAAGTTCATTATCATATATAAATAACAAATCTTCCTGACAAAGAAAAAAATAAGGAGACTGAATAAGAGCTTAAAATTTAAAGATACTATGGAAACCACCCCATCACAGTTTTATACTCTGTTTCAACCACTCTCATCCAGCAATTCCTTTAAAACTTAACTAAAGGTGTGTAAAAGAAATAATTTATTTTGATATGACTGGCGTTTTACGCAGTCGTTGAACGTATTCAAAGACTTTATCCATTATTAGGGGTTGAGTGTTCAGTTCTATTTAGAAGGAAGAAAACAACAGAACACAGTCACAATCAAAGGACCCAATCAGCATAAATTTAACTTAAAGAGTAGTTTGCCTTTTTATAACATGAGGTTAGCCAGCACATCAGTTTCTATATTATAATTAAGAATAATAAAGATTTCCTGATCCTAAATTCTACTTTTCTCTGATCATCTCTAACTTAACTTGCAATTTAAAACAATCACACACTAAAGGAGTTGGTGTCTCTATTGACTTGCTAATCAATTGTTTATTTGTTTTACCAATCCATTCTTTTTCTAAAACTGACCTAATTTTCACAGTCTTGATTAAACTGAGAACCAAATTAGAGGGTTTGTTTTCTTCTTCACTCCTCTACATTACATTGGTTTATAGGTGAACAAAAATATACACAGAATCAGTATGCCTTTGGGTGAGATTCCCTTGCCAGGTTTAAGTACTTGTTGAAACAAAATCTGTTTAAAATATGTCATACTTGTCCATTATTCTTATTTTAAAATGTGTAATGGAAAGGGCTTAATTGATGCAAGTAAAATCATCATAGCTAATATTTACTCAGTGCTTATTATTTTCACTGTATTAATGTGCTTTGTGTACCTTATCTCCTTTAACTCTTACACCAACCCAATGAAGTAAGTATTGTTGTTATCTCTGTGTCACAGACAGGATAGAAAACTGGCCTAGAGAGGTTAGAGAAGTTGCCTAAAGTCATGCAACTTTTAAATGAGTAAATCAGAGTTCATCTTCACATAATTTGACTTCAGAGCTACTGTGTATAAGCAGCCCCTAATTCTACTTCCCTTCTTTCTTTAAAATGTAAAAATTATTTTTTGCAACTCATTGTTGAAGGAGTAATGAGATACAGGTGCCCTCTAAAATATGTGATTTATGCATTTTATCAGCATTAAACAAAATTACAGTTTCTCCTGTTCACTTTTTAATTGCTTAGTGTAATAAGAAATTATTATTAAATCCATATGAAACAAAACCTGGTAAACTGAAAATCTAGTTGATTTTTCCAAATTATTATATACGATGTTAGAAACTAAAGTATTAGTCTAGTTGAGACAGTAAGATGATCAAGGAAGCAACCATCTGCTAATTGATCTATTTGTTTTGTCTTCTGTAGAAAAATGAATCAAATTGACCATGGAAAAGGTAAATCAGCTCTACCATAGCATTTGATCTAATTTGCAGCCTCAGAAAGTGACCCTTATCTGTGGAGGGGAGAAAAAAGTTTTCCCTTGTTCCCTTTTAGGTTTTTTAACTGGTCTAATAATTAAACTGGCATAAGGCAGATTAACAGGAGAAAACAGTTAATTTTATACATACGAGTACCCAAAGGTATGAGACTCTCATATAGTCAGGTATTTGAGGCTTATCTGCCATCCTGAGCTAAGGAAAAGGAGATATGGGTCTGTGACTTAAAGGGGAGGCAGACGATTTATAGGCAGATGGGAAGAGCAGCTGTTTGGTAAACAGATGTTTGCCATGTCATGCAGATAAATTTGTGTTGTAAAATGTTGTCTCTGGTATTAGCCCTCTTCCTTGGTACACACCCTCTATCTAAATTATTTTAGGCAGTTTAGGGAGAGGTTAGAAAAGAAAAATCTTTCTGCCTCTCTTAGGCCTTAGTTACCTTCAGCTAAAATAATCCACATGCCAAAGTGGAATATTTGGGGGTCACATATTCTGCTCCCCCCTCACCTGTAAATCATAGAAGGCTCCAAATGATAGTAAGAAAAATATATTTGGATTCCAAATAAGCTGCCTAATTTTGTAGGTATCTGTATATAAAACTGCTTCTGCAACAACTTCTCTCCTTCTGCCCTTTAAACTTGGTATCCAAAATTGCTGCCTGAACTGTGAATTCCTTTAGATTTCAATAAGAATGCTTGATCGCAAGTACTTGCTTATCTCCATAAAATCTGAGGTTGAAGCAGCAATAATGTTGATCACCTATATTTGCATCTAGATGAGGCAGTATATAAGGCCAATTTTGAAAAGCAGGAATTATTTTTTTGATTGCCTCCTCCAAATTATTAAGCTTTTACTCTTTGGAACTACCACTGTAACACTGTATACAATTAATATTTTCTGGTCTTTTAATCCAGTAAAATCTAGCTATCGGGTGCCCTCATTTTCTCAAACATTTTATCTTTACTAAATAACAGCTAAATAGATATTCTGAATTGTCAATGCCTTGTTAGATAAGTGTTCACCAATTACCATAGTTAATGTATTTAAATATTATGGAGTAAACTATCACTTCTAAAGCAGATACTATGTGCCAAATATTCTTATAAGTATTTTACATATAGCATGTCTACTCCTCACTATAAACCTGTGATAAAGTTATTATCATCCTTATTACAATATGGAAATTTGCCCTCAGAAGGGTTCATTCACTGCCCTATGGCCACATGTTTACTCCAAGTCCCAAGTCGTATGAAGAGGATTTGGATTTACATTAGTGTTTAATTTTTTAAATGGATGCTTTTTCCATGATTCCAGAATTCCTGGGACTCGAAGATATGACTGTTGTCACAGTCATTTAGTTACTCAGAGACAGTGGATTTAAGAAGCAGATTAGAAGTCCCAGTCTCAAATATGTCAACATATTTGAGAAAATAGCCCAGTCAAGCTAGCTGACTGGTTTGAAACTTTGTTCCCTCTTTATGTCAAGCAGTGAACAGCAGATATACTTGCCCTGGAATGAGAGAATTAGGAAAAATTCTCTGCATCCAGAAGGCCAACTGGTATCAATATTACTAGTGGTTAAGGACTTGGGGGCCTTCAGACTACCAGCACATTCTATTTGACAGCAGTCCTATGGCTCATTCATATTCACTGAAAGCAATTCATAGTAAATAGAAATAGTACATCAAAACAGGTGAATATCGAATCCCAAATGAAAATATAACAGATAACTAAACAACGACAAGCATTTGAAAATCGATATCAAAGACAAGCAACAAAATTGAAAAATGGAAAAAATAACATACAAATCCACAATGTTGATGGAGCAAATGCAAGGATTTTTTTTAATGTATTTTATATTTTCAGAGAGTGGGAGTAGATCTTACATTTTTGGGTATTTGAGGGGTGTCTGTTTTAAAAGGAGTCGAATAAATACCTTGAAAATGGAAAAAATATCAAGGAGAAAATATTTAGATGGGCACTTGGGTAGAGTAGACAGATTTCTTTTTTTGAATTGAAAACTGGAAGAAACTTACTGAAAATACAGCAAAGGACAAAGATTAAAAAATGTGAGAGAGAATTTAAAATGCTTAGATGAAAAAGAAATATAAAGCCATATTCACCTAATATAACTTCTAAAAAGAAAAATCAATGAAAAGGGGAAGGAAATAATCAGAGGCAATAGAAGAAAATATCAAGAGCTAATAAAGTTATAATTATTCACAGAGAAAGTGACTGCCAATTCTCAAGTGAGATACATGAAAAAAGAAGTACATCATACATGTGGTACAGAAAAGATTAAACCAAGGCTGATGAGGAAATCTTATGACTTTTAAAGATAATTTAAAATAATTAACTACAAAATAAGAGCCAGCATCCCAACAGAAACAAGAGGACCGCTAACTGTTATATGACAATGAAATAATAATACAAAATTCTATATCGTCAATAGCAGCATTCAAGAGAGAAGGAATAGCTTCAGTAATATAGGAACTGAGAATTCTAACTACCCACAAACATTCTAAAACATTTCAAGAGAATATAGGTTAGCAAGATAGATTTAAAAATTCAAAAACAGATACAAAGTAAGAGAAATAACAGCAGAGAAACAAGTTTGTGATATGATTAAATACAAAAACCTTTTGATTGTAAAATATAATAATCATCTGGAAAAAAATCTCAAAAAATAAAATGATGGGGAAGGAAATCGTGAAGTCATGCTAGAATACACTATCACTTAATGTCAAGCATAAAGCATGAGAATTCTATCGTTTATGGCTACATACATTTAGAAAATTACAAGCACATGAATGGGAATTATGCACAATAACTTCAGGAAATTAATGTTCTCTAAAGAGAGAGAGAGAGGAGTAACATTAGGAATGGAAGGGGATATTAACTGTACTGATTTTTTTCTCCTCTAATCTCAAGCAAAAAAAAAAAAAAAAAGGTTATGATTAAATACAGCTGAATAGTGGCCACTCATTGGTTGCTATGTTTATTCATTGTGATTTTCTAGATGTCTGAAATATTTCATAATAACAAATTATCATGAAAGTATTAGCAAGTAAATAAGGGGAAAATGGTGATATTTCATGAAACAAACTAATTAATAAAAATGTTCTGACTTTCTATTTAGAAAACAAAGTTAGAACACTAAATCATAGCATACACAAAAATACTTCCCAGGTAGGCTAAATAGTTAAATTTAGGGCCAAACATAAAAGCTTTTGAAAGAAGTTTTGAATAATCGTTATAACTTTCTGGTAGGAGCAAGCCTGCCTAAGCCTGAGAATGCACCTGAATCTTAAAGAAAAGCTGATAAGTTTAACTATATAAAAATTAAATGCTCTGTAGAAATGAAATATTTAAACAAAGGTAAATTATCTATTGGCATACTTGGGTAAAATATTTCTTTCCTCTGTAAAAAAATGGCTAAAAATTAACATCAGGGATGTAAAAAGAAATACTAAAATCAATAACAAAAAGACAGCTTATAAAAAAAAAAGACAAAATATATGAATAAGCTAGGCACAAAAGAAAATATGTAATATGTTTCTCAATAAATGTATGACAAGATAACTGAATAATTAGGGAATGCAAGTTAAAATGGATTTATTTTTGCCTATCACATTTGCAAGAATAACTAAAAGTGATTAATGATATCAATTTTGGGTAAGATTGTAGGAAAACAATGTCTCGTTTACCAATAATAATATATATTTACAAAACATTCTTATGAAGTTAATTTGACAGTAACTATCAGAATTTACAAATTAGCTTACCTATTCTTCCAGCCACTATTGTAGAACTAGGTATTTAGCCCAAATAATTGCTTACACATATGCACAAAAAATTCACAAACATGAATGTATATTATAGCAGCACTTATAATAGCAAAAAATTGAATATAACCTAAATTCCCTGCAATAAGGAATATTTAACTATACAAAAGTGCCTTCATACTTTGGCTTACAATACAGTAGATAAAAGGAATGAGGTGAAACCTATATGGACACATCTGGAAAGATTTCCTTGTCACATTAGTAAGTGAGGAAAGAATATTTCAGAACAATACACACAGTACCATTTCTGGCTAAATCATATAAAACAAAAGCATATACTTTAATGCTACATATATATGTTTGTAAATACTTAAACAGAGGTCTTGCAAAACAAAGAGCAAGCTATTTACAGGGATTCCCTTTGAAAAGAGAAATACATCTCTGAACCTTCCTCTCAATTTTGTTATAAATCCAAAACTGCCCTAAAAAAATAGTCTTAAAAAAAGAGAATTGCAACTGGGAATGAGGAAAGGTGGATGCTATGTGCTTTTCAGTTAATACACTTTTTGATAATTTGAAGGTTTATCATGAAAATATATTCATATATTTTGTTTAATTAGGTAAATATATTTATTATTTATAAGATCAAATGTTTCAGTACCAGCTGGAGACCCTCTGCTTTTTTTCTTTGAGGCACTTATATAAACTTTATAATAGTTGAAATTACTTGAGCAAATCTCTGTTATCCCCTTGGTCCTTCCCTCCTGGTGGCTTGAAAAGCTTCAGGCCTCATGTCTGTGATAAAGGCAAGGAAAAAATAGGAAGGAATGGTGCTGGCTGTAGCTGTCACTTATTATTACTGAGTAAGAAATTCTCAGAAGACCACCAAGAAAATTCTGCTTACATCTCACTGTATATAACTATGGTGCAGGGGCAAGGCTACCTGTAAAGGGGGTTGTGCAAATTAGTATTTAATTTTCCAAACTTTTTACTTAGATGGAACAGGGAAAAAAAATGTAAAGGGCAGTTGGGTCAGCGTCTATCATAACAGGTTTTAAATTTTTTATCTGATAATTAAAATTTTATATAGATTTTGTTGATTGCATTTAATTGATAACATAAAATATTTGTACTCTAGATACTAGCCAGAAAATATAATTTCTAACTCACTGCCTCTAAATAAGTATGCATAATTATACATAACTGTGGCTGAGAGAACCAGTGTTTAGGAAGACTTTACTGGAAAATATGGCCTCTCCATTCCAAATACTTTAAGTTCTGTTCTGCAAGTAAGCATCCAGCTCAACACCATGCACTCTACTATTTCGCTCCTTTTGCTTTAAATTGTCTTTAAATTGCTTTCCTCAAATTGATCTTGGCAATGATACCATCATCCATTCATGAATAATATTATAAGAAACCACCCTGTGAAACTAATTACTGTGTTTTCTTACAAATTATATATCTGTAGTATTGCATAATATAAAACGGCATCAATTAAACAATTGCTATGTTTTGAAACCTTTTTTAAAATTTAAGGATAAATACTAAATATTTTTTTTTTCTGTGAGATCATATAGTTTTCAACGTGATTTTTAATATCTGTCTTTTGGTTGTTGTATTGATGTGCTATAATTTATTTGACTAACTCTCTCCTGCTAATCATACAACGGTTTTTGGTGGTGTTGCTATTATAAAGTTTCAATGAACATCCTTGTCACTAAATCTTTTTGACCCTGATTGACTATTCCCAGAAATGGATCAATGGAAAAGGATGGGTTTAAGTCTTTTAATTTGCAATGAAGTGGTATTTTAAGGGAAGTGAGTGACATGAGCTGGTAAAGAGGAGGCTGGGGAATACTTTATTGGAAAGAACTTCAATGATCAAAGAAACTGCAGTAAGCCTAATATACGATTTTGGCCCAGCAAACATATTGATTTGGTAGGAGTGATGATAATTTTGGAGAGTTGAGGACGGAAATTCGTTCATAAAACATGCTGACAAGTAAGATGGGCCTGACAGGGGTGATAAACAAAATCTTGCATCGTAATGTGAATGCGTTTGACTGGATTTACAGGTGGTATAAACCCTATGGTGCCATTTGCCTAAGAGAGGAGGATAATGCAAAAATAGCTTTGGAGGAAGCTTAACCTGACTACAGTGCAATTAAGCTATATGAGGTGGCAACTGGAATAATAAAGATGTGACATGATATCACTGGGATTTATTAAATTGCGTGTCAGTACTGGTTTTGTGTTTTCCTTTTAATGTTTAGCCTTATACTTTAACTCAGAGAGAGATATACGAACAAAGTATATATGAATGTAAAAAAGTGATTATATGTTTGTATTCTTTTTTAAAAAAAATAATTAATTTTACTTTGTTTATTTATTTTTGGCTGCGTTGGGTCTTCGTTGCTGTGTGTGGGCTTTCTCTAGTTGCGGCGAGCGGGGTCTACTCTTCGTTGTGGTGCGCAGGCTTCTCATTGTGGTGGCTTCTCTTGTTGCGGAGCACGGGCTCTAGGGTGGACGGGCTTCAGTAACTGTGACTCACCGGCTTAGTTGCTCTACGGCATGTGGGATCTTCCCAGACCAGGGCTCGAACCCGTGTCCCCTACATTGGCAGGTGGATTCTTAACCACTGCACCACCAGGGAAGCCCCAATGTTTGTATTCTTAGATTAGTATTTTCTTTGACTCCCGCTCCATAGTTCCTACAAGGATATATGTTTTTCTTCATATATAAAGAATCCTATCTACCTCTGTATGTACACACAGCCATGTATGTATACTCAGGTACTCACTTCTATACAGCATACATATACAATACCCATCAAAGGTTTTTTAATTGTTTTTCAAGAGGAGATCAAATTAGGACTTCCCTGGTGGCATGGTAGTTAAGAATCTGCATGCCAATGCAGGGGACATAGGTTCGGGCCCCAGTCCTGGAAGATCCCATATGCCGTGGAGCAACTAACCCCGTGTGCCACAACTACTGAGCCTGTGCTCTGGAGCCCATGAGCCACAACTATTGAACCCACGTGCCATAACTACTGAAGCCCAAGCTCCTAGAGACTGCTCTGCAACAAAAGAAGCCACCACAATGAGAAGCCTGCACACCACAACGAGGAGTGGCCCCCACTTGGTGCAACTAGAGAAGGCCTGTGGTGCACCAACGAAGACCCAATGCAGCCAAAAATAAATAAATTAAATAAATAAATAAATAAATAATTTTTTTAAAAAGAGGAGATCAAATTATACATAAATATTTGAAACTTTGTTTTCTCATTCAGTAGTACCTCATGCAAACCATTTGGGTCATCTGGAATATTTTTAATTCCTTTTTTAGATTGTACAAATTTTCACATAATGGATATCCCACAATTTATTCAGCAATCCTTCTTTCTGAGCATTGGCTTTGTCTCCAGTTTTTTTCCATTATGAACAATGGTGCCTCACCCATTCTTGTTCATGACTGTCTCAGGCCTAATTTATGGGACTCTCCAGACTGACTTAGACTTATCTATATGCCCATCTCCACAACTGGCTTTTTGCTACAGAGAAAGTCTAATGGCCACCATTACTTCATATCTTCATCATTGGTTCTCTAATCCTCCCTCTGGGGTTAAAGGAGGGTTTCTATCACACCTGGTATGAAAGAAGCACTAACTTCCAAAGTGGAGGAAATTTAGCTAAGGCAATATCCTTATATTTTATTTAGTACATTATTTTTCATGAGGAAGGGGTGTGTGTGTGTGTGTGTGTGTGTGTGTGTGTGTGTATGTGTGGATACAATCTTGATGTTTTCAGATTATATTCTAAAAGGTAGCTCATGTTTTCACCATCAATGCTTGAGTACCCTTTGTTCCACATTCCTACTATGGGGTGTTATAGTTCTTTCTAAATTTTTGCAGGACAAGAGTTTGTAAAAAATAACTCAGTGCCACTTTAATTTTCTTTAATCTGACTACTAGTAAATCATAGCATTTATAGTGTTAGTTCAATATATTCTTCATCTCTGAAATGTCTAGGGATAGTCTTTCTCCATATTTCAAATAGATCCTTTGTGGTCATCTTGTCAATGTGTAAGATGTCTTTGTGTATTATAGATAATAACCCTTGTCATCAAATTTACATTTTTTCTATTTATGAACTTTGTTTTTTAACTATTATTTTGGTCAATTAATATTTTTAATCATTATATTTTTACATTTGGCTCTATGTTTTTTTGTAGCTTTTGGAATTCCAGTCTCTGAGAAATCTCTCCTATTCTGTGTACCATGAGATGACCCCTGATTGTACATGTAGTCTTCTTGATTATTTTGCAAGAGTTTACTATTGCATATTATTTGAATTTATTTTTAATTCATCCATAATATTTAATTTTGTAAATGTGAGAGTCTGGGCATTTTTTTCCCAGAAGGATAGGTAGCTTTGCCAGCACTATTTGATTTCCCATTGAATGATTGCCTTTGCCATAGCACATGTAGATCCCATGCACAGGAGGGATACTTCTGGTTTAACTACTCAGTTCTGATCCTGTATGTATTTTTCTATACTAATACCATATTGATTTGATCACAGAGGCTTTATGGCATATATTATTGCTGGCAAGGTATTTTTCCCCTCACTCTTCTTCCATTTGAACTTTAAGATTATTTTATCCAGTTCTTTACAAAAGTGGCCTTTCTTTGGTGTTATAATTGCAATTAATTTTTATATTAAATGTGGAAGAATTGACATTTTATGATATATTTAGGCACAATTTTCTGTCACATATTCCTTTTACATGTATTCTTATGAATTAAAAATATTTTCTTGTTACTGTGAGATTGCTCTCTTTGGTTTATTACACTTATAGGAGTATAGAAAAGCTCTTGATGCTCTTATATTTGACTTTCATCCAGCCATCTTACAAAAAATTCTTATTAAATCTAGTAATTTTCACTAGATTCCATTGGGTTATCAGCCCAAAATAAAGAACTTAATATATTTTCCAGTTATTAACTTTCTTGTCTGTTGCATTTATGAAAATTTTCAATACAATATCAAGTAAAAATTGTATTAACAGGCATCGCTTTTTAGTATCTGATTTAAAATAAGAGAAGATTAGCATCTTAACACTTAGAATAATATTTGCTGAAGGTTTGGAGTAATAGAATAATATTTGCTGAAGGTTTGGAGTAATTGGTCTTTTTTTTCTTTAAATATTAAACCCATTTCTTTAAATATTAAAGCCATTTACCACTTTAGTTAGAATCTTTGCAAAGAATGGCTGCTGAATTTGATCTTAGCCCTTTCCAACATCTAATGATATGATCCAACACTTTTTCTAAATTTCTATATAAAATTTTTCAACTAGACATGAACATTAGTACAATGAACACATGCATAACTTCTACCTTTATTCAACAACTATTAATATTTTATCATATTTACTTTATATCTATCTATGCTATATATATGCAATATATATTATATATAGAAAGAGGGAACCACTTGAAGTAACTCCCAGCCATCATAATACTATATCTCATGTATATCTTAATAATAAGCACTTTTTTATGCAAAACCATAATATAATTATTGCCCTTAAGAAAATTAATAATATTTCCCTAATATCATCTAATATTTGGTACGCATTCTGATTTCTGTATTTGTTTTATATACACTCCTTTGAATAGCTTTAATGAGGTATAATTTATAAACCATGGAATTCACTCATTTTAGATATACAGTTCAATGTTTTTTAGTAAATTTATAGAGTTGTACAATACCACCACAATTCAAATTTAAAATATTTCCATCACACCAAAAAGATCTCTTAATCAATCAGTCTCCGATCCTTAACTTGCTTCCAGCCCCAGGCAACCACTAATCTAATTTTTCTCTATAGATTTGTCTGTTCTGACCATCTCATATAAATGGAATAATACAATATGTGGTAATTTGTGACCAGCTCAATTTACTTAGCAAAATGCTTTTGTGCTTTATCCATGTAGTAATAAGTATAAGAAATTTATTCCTTTTATTAGCAAATAGTATTCTATTGTATGGATATACCATAGTGTGTTATATTTATTGGTTTGTGGTTGCTAGGGTTGTTTCCACTTTTTGGCTATTGTAAATAACACTATGAACAGTCACATACAAGCCTTTGTGTAAGCATATATTTTTAATTTTCTTGGATAGATACCTAAGAGTGGAATTGTTGGGTCATGTGGTGAATTTATTTTTTGATAACATAAAAATATAAAATATTTAGGGATAAATATGACCAAAAGTATGTAAGACTTATGGACCAAAATTTACAAAACGTTGCTGAGAGGAATTAAATAAATTGAGTGATATATTGTATTAATGGAGGAGAAGATTCTGTATTGTTTAAGAATTCAGTTATTCCCAAAATTATATATCAATTCATTCCAACTCCAATTAACATTCAAGTAGAGTTTATATAAAATCGACAAGCCATTTCTAAAATTTATATGGAAATACAAAGGACTTAGACAAATCAGCTTTGAAAAAGAAGAACAATGTTGGAGGATTAAAACTTCAAGGTTTATTTTAAAACTTCCTTGATGAAGGCTGTCTTAGCAACAAAATAAAGGAACAATTTAATGGAACAGAAAAAGTACGGAAATAGACCCTTACTTATATGGTCAATAGATTTTTGACAAAAGTGCAAAGGCAATTCAGGGGAGAAAGGATTGTCTTTTTAACAAACCCTGCTCAGACAGTTGTATATCTATCCTCCTACAAAAATAAAGCATTTTGATCCAAACCTTGTACCATATGCATACATTCACTCAAAATGAATCATAAACTTAAACATAAGAGCTAAAACTATAAAACTTCTAGAAGAAAATATAAGAAAAACTATTTATGACCTCTGTTTAGGCAATTATTTATTTGATACAGCAAGAAAAGCCTGGTCTATAATTTTTTTTTGATATTTGGACATAATCAAAATTAACCTCTAGTCTTTAAAAAAGAGAATTAAAAGATAAGCCACAAACATGGACTTGTATCAGAATATATAAAATACTCTCAAAACAACAATAACAAATGAAACAAATTTTAAAAATATGTACAAATATTGAACAGACACTTAATCGTTGAAGATATTTGAATAGAAAATAAACACTTTCAGTGATGTTCAGATTATTAGTCATTAGGGACATAAAAATTAAAATGACAGTGAAATAACATGAAACACCTATTAGAATGTCTAAAGTTTTAAAAACTGACCATACCCGATGTTGGCAAGGAAGTGAAGTAGCTGGTAACCCCATATGTTGTAGTGGGATGTAAAATGGTGAAACGACACAGGAAAACAGTTCGGTAGTTTCTTTAAAAGTTAGATGTACATTTACCATCTGACTGGACTCAGCAGTCCTACTCTTTGGCATTTACCAAATGAAAATATGTGTTTTTACAACACTTGTACACCAATATTTAAGAGAAGATTTTTTTGTAATTACAAATAATTTGTAATTTATCTGAAAAATTGCAAATGACCCAGATAGCCCTCAATAAATGAATGGTTAAATGAAATATTGTAGCTACAGTGGAGCACTATTTAGCATTAAAAAGTAATGACTATCAACTGTTGATACACATCAAACATGAATGAATCTAAAAATAATTATGCTGAATGAAAGAAGCCAGGAAAAAAAAAAGAGTACATACGATTATGTTTATGTAAAATTCTAGCAAATTCAAACGAATGTATAGTGATTCTATAGATTCTGTAATCTTTAGCAAACAGATCAGTGGTTGTCTGGGAATAAAGTGTGGAGGGAGCAGTGTTTGGAGAGGGTAGGAGGTGGTGATTATCAAAGGATATGAGATAACTTGAGGGGATAATGGACATAGTTATTTAATTGCAAATGGTGTTAGAGTCCCTGGTGTATACTTAACAAATCATACACTTTAAATATATGCAGTTTATTGTGTATGATTGATACTTCAATAATGCTATCTAAAAAAATTAAAGACAGAAAGGTGGATGAGAAAGGAGGAGGTTCTTTTATAATTGGAATATAGTTGATTTAAAATGTCATGATGATTTCTGCTGTACAGTAAAGTGAGTCAGTTATACATATACATATACCCACTCTTTTTAAAATTCTATTCCCATGTGGGTCATTACAGAGTATTGAATAAAGTTCCCTGTGCTATATAGTAGGTTATTACTTATCTGTTTTACATACAGTAGTGTGTAAATGTCAATCCCCATCTTCCAATTTATCCCTCCCCTATCCGCCTTGGTAACCATAAGTTTGTTTTCTACATCTGTGCCTCAATTTCTGTATTGTCAATAGGTTCATTTTTATCAGTTTTTTAAATTACACATATAAGCGATACCATATATTTGTCTTTCTCTGACTTACTTCACTCAGTATGACAATCCCTAGATCCATCCATGTTGCTGCAAATGACATTATTTTGTTCTTTTTCATGGCTGAGTAGTATTCCATTGTATATATGTACCACTTCTTCTTTATCCATTCATCTGTCGATGGATACTTAGGTTGCTTCCACGTCCTGACTATTGTAAATAGAGCTGCAGTAAACATTGGGGTATATGTATCCTTTCGAATTATGCTATTCTCTGGATATATGCCCAGGAGTGGGATTGCTGGAACACATGATAGCTCTAATTTTAGATTTTTAAAGAATCTCCATACTGTTATCAATAGCGGTTGTTCCAATTTACATTCCCACCAATAGTGTAGGAGGGTTCCCTTTTCTCCATACCTTCTCCAGCATTTATTGTCTGTAGATTTTTTGATGATGGCTGTTCTGACCTGTGTAAGGTGATACCTCATTGTAGTTTTGATTTGCATTTCTCTAATAATTAGTGATGTTGAGCACCTTTTCATGTGCTTCTTGGCCATCCATATATCTTCTTTGGAGAAATGTTTATTTAGGTCTTCTGCCCATTATTTATTGAATTTGATTTTTTTTTTTTTTATATTGGGCTGCATGTGCTCTTTGTATATTTTGGAGATTAATCCCTTGTCAGTCGCTTTGTTTGCAAATATTTTCTCCCATTATGAGGGTTGTCTTTTCGTTTTTTTGATGGTTTCCTTTGCTGTGCAGAAGCTTTTAAGTTTCATTAGGTCCCATTTGTTTATTTTTATTTTCATTACTCTCAGAGGTGGATCAAAAAGGATCTTGCTGTGATTTATGTCAGAGAGTGTTCTGCCAATGTTTTCCTCTAAGAGTTTTATCATATCCAGTCTTACATTTAGGTCTTTAATCCATTTTGAGTTTATTTCTGTGTATGGTGTCAGAGAGTTTTCTAATTTCATTCTTTTATACGTAGCTGTCCAGTTTTCCCAGCACCACTTGTTGAAGAGACCATCTTTTCTCCATTGTACATTCTTGCCTCCTTTGTCATAGATTACTTGACATGAGTTTATCTCTGGACTTTCTGTCCTGTTCTATTGATCTGTGTTTCTGTTTTTGTGCCAGTGCTTGCTATGCTGATTACTGTAGCTTTGTAGTATACTCTGAAGTCAGGGAGCCTGATTCCTCCTACTCAGTTTTTCTGTCTCAAGATTGCCTTGGCTATTCGGGGTCTTTTGTGTTTCCATATAAATTGTAAAATTTTTTGTTCTAATTCTGTGAAAAATGCTATTGGTAGTTTGATAGGGATTGCACTGAATCTGTAGATTGCTTTGGGTAGTATAGTCATTTCCACAATGTTGATTCTTCCAATCCAAGAACACGGTATATCTCTCCATCTGTTTGTGTCACCTTTGATTTCTTTCAACAGTATCTTATAGTTTTCTGCATACAAGCCTCTTGCCTCCTTAGGTAGGTTTATTTCTAAGTGTTTTATTCTTTTTGATGTGATGGTAGATAGTATTGTTTTCTTAATTTCTCTTTCTGATCCTTTGTTTTTAGTGTATAGGAATGCAAGAGATTTCTGTGTATTAAATTTGAGGAGGGTTTTCTTTGTGTGTATGAGTGTATAAGTTACATTTTAATCTTTTAAAATACTCTTCATATATTTATAAAATACGCATACACACGTTGTTGTTGTTGTCGATAGGTGTTTATCTTTCTCTTCCAGCAGTCCAGCAGTTTTGTTTCACTAGTATTATGATTATTTTACCTTATTTTCATCTTGATATTAGGGTCCCTGAGATAGGCTATTATTGTATTGTTCACTGAGCTTGCTTCTTATTGTTGGAGTGTTTTATATTGTAGGTATCCTTTGGATGAGGAGAATCAAAAAGTTTCTCTAGGACTGAGTTTTGTAGAGAATCTGGAATACCCTAGAGTGGCATCCTTCTGGGCTCCAAGGCAGGGAGACTCAGCAGTCTTGGCCTTTTGGTGTTCAAAGAGATTCTTGATCCTTTTGAAGTTAAAGCATACTCACAAACACTGAATGGTGACCACTCTGTAAGAGGTTCACAAGTCTCTAATTTGAAAACTTCCCTGAATGTATTGCCTTCTTGTCCTCATTTCTGTGACCTGATATTCTCCAGTCTCTCTCAAGCACTTCTGGGAAGGAAGCCCTTTACGTCTCTGACAAGATCCCAGCAGAGCCCAAGGCATCACGACACCCAGTTAACCAGTTGTGCAAACAGCTGGTTGGCACTGGAGTGTGTCACAGTTAGTGTAGATAACTGCAATGTTATCATAACTTCTCAGGTGTTTCAAGAGATTTGTTTTCAAGAAAAACAGTGGTCATGTTTCTGATGGCCCAAATGGTTTGCAAACTTCTGAGATCACAGAAGACAGAGCAATGCTGCCTATATACTCATAAGACTTTTCATTAGAGCATCATTTAAAAATATAATTGGTCTTGGTGGTCAAATCAGAGCCGGTTCCAGGGAGGTTGACCACTGTATATCTCTTGAAGTACAGCTGCAAATCATCTCTGCCAAACACCAGTCTGTAGATGAGGAAACAGACACTGAGACACAGAGAGGTTAGTCGCTTGCTCAAAGTCACGTAGACAAGCCGTGTGGCTGACAGGGTCTTGGTGCTTTGGGCAGGTGTCAGGCCTGAGCCTCTGAGGTGGGAGACCCAAGTTCAGGACACTGGACCACCAGAGACCTCTCAACCCCACATAATATGAACCGGCGAGAGCTCTCCCAGACATCTCCATCTCAATGCTAAGCCCCAGCTCCACTCAATGACCAGCAAGCTATAGTGCTGGACACCCCATGCCAAACAACTAGCAAGACAGGAACACAACCCCACCCATTACCAGAGAGGCTGCCTAAAATCATAATAAGGTCACAGACACCCCAAAACACAGCACCAGATGTGGTCCTGACCACCGGAAAGACAAGATCCAGCCTCATCCACAAGAACACAGACACCATTCCCCTCCACTAGGAAGGCTACACAACCCACTGAACCAACCTAACCCACTGGGGGCAGACACGACAAACAACGGGAACTGCAAAACTGCAGCCTGTGAAAAGGAGACCCCAAAACACAGTATGTTAAGCAAAATGAGAAGACAGAGAAATATGCAGCAGTTGAAGGAGCAGGGTAAAAACCCACCAGACCAAACAAATGAGGAGGAAACAGACAGTCTACCTGAAAAATAATTCAGAGTAATGATAGTAAAGATGATCTAAGATCTTGGAAATAGCATGGAGAAAATACAAGAAACATTTAACAAGGAACTAGAAGAACTAAACAGCAAAAAGTGATGAACAGCACAATAAATGAAATTAAAAATTCTCTAGAAGGAGTCAGTAGCAGAATAACTGAGGCAGAAGAACAGATAAGTGACCTGGAAGATAAAACAGTGGAAATAACTACTGCAGAGCAGAATTAAGAAAAAAGAATGAAAAGAATTGAGGACAGTCTCAGAGACCTCTGGGACAACATTAAATGCACCAACATTCAAATTATAGGGATCCCAGAAGAAGAGAAAAAGAAAGGGATTGAGAAAATATTTGACGAGATTATAGTTGAAAACTTCCCTAACATGGGAAAGGAAATAATCAGTCAAGTCCAGGAAGTGCAGAGAGGCCCATACAGGATAAATCAACAAAATTCAGCACCCATTTATGATAAAAACCCTCCAGAAAGTAGGCATAAAGGAAACTTACCTCAGCATAATAAAGGCCATATATGACAAACCCACACCAACATAGTTCTCAATGGTGAAAAACTGAAACCACTTCCACTAGGATCAGGAACAAGACAAGGTTGCCCACTCTCACCCCTATTATTCAACATAGTTTTGCAAGTTTTAGCCACAGCAATCAGAGACGAAAAAGAAATAAAAGGAATCCAAATCAGAAAAGAAGTAAAACTGTCACTCTTTGCAGATGACATGATACTAAGGGAATCCTACAGCTAATCAAAGAATTTGGTAAAGTAGCAGGATACAAAATTAACGCACAGAAATCTCTTGCCTTCCTATACACTAATGATGAGAAATCTGAAAGAGAAATAAAGGAAACACTCCCATTTACCACTGCAACAACAAGAATAAAATACCTAGGAATAAACCTACCTAAGGAGACAAAAGACCTGTATGCAGAAAACTACAAGACAATGATGAAAGTAATTAAAGATGATACAAACAGTTGGAGAGATATACCATGTTCTTAGATTGGAAGAATCAACATTGTGGAAATGACTGTACTAGCCAAAGCAATCTACAGATTCAATGCAATCCCTTTCAAACTACCAATGGCATTTTTCACAGAACTAGAACAGAAAATTCACAATTTGTATGGAAACACAAAAGACCCCAAATAGCCAAAGCAATCTTGAGAAAGAAAAACAGAGGTGGAGGGATCAGGCTCCCTGACTTCAGAGTATACTACAAAGCTACAGTAATCAAGACAGTATGGCACTGGCACAGAAACAGAAATATAGATGTATGGAACAGGATAGAAAGCCCAGAGATAAACCCACACACATATGGTCACCTTATCTTTGATAAAGGAGGCAAGAATATACAATGGAGTAAAGACAGTCTCTTCAACAAGTGGTGCTGGGAAAACGGGACAGCTACATGTAAAAGAATGAAATTAGAACACTCCCTAACACCGTACACAAAAATAAACACAAAATGGATTAAAGACCTAAATGTAAGACTGGATATGATAAAACTCTTAGAGGAAAACATTGGCAGAACACTCTCTGACATAAATCACAGCAAGATCTTTTTTGATCCACCTCTGAGAGTAATGAAATAAAAACAAAAATAAACAAATGGGACCTAATGAAACTTAAAAGCTTCTGCACAGCAAAGGAAACCATAAACAAGATGAAAAGACAACCCTGAGAATGGGAGGAAATATTTGCAAATGAGTCAATGGACAAAGGATTCATCTCCAAAATTTACAAGCAGCTCATGCAGCTCAATATCAAAAATACAAGCCAGTCCAAAAATGGGCAGAAGACCTAAATAGACATTTCTCCAAAGAAGATATACAGATTGTCAACAAACACATGAAAGGATGCTCAACTTCACGAATTATTAGAGAAATGTAAATCAAAACTACAGCAAGGTATCACCTCACACCAGTCAGAATGGCCATCATCAAAAAATGTGCAAACAATAGATGGTGGAGAGGGTATGGAGGAAGGGCAACCCTCTTGCACTGTTGGTGGGAATGTAAAGTGATACATCCACTGTGGAGAACAGAATGGAGGTTCCTGAAAAAACTAAAAATAGAACTACCGTACGACCCAGCAATCCCACTACTGGGCATATACCCTGAGAAAACCATAATTCAAAAAGAGTCATGTTCCGCAGTGTTCACTGCAGCACTATTTACAATAGCCAGGACATGGAAGTAACCTAAGTGTCCATCGACAGATGAATGGATAAAGAAGATGTGGTACATATATACAATAGAATTTTACCAATAAAAGGAAACGAAATTGAGTTATTTGTAGTGAGGTAGATGGACCTAGAGTCTGTCATACAGAGTGAAGTAAGTCAGAAAGAGTAAAACAAATGCCGTATGCTAACACATATATATGGAATCTAAAAAAAAAAAAAAAAAGGTTCTGAAGAATCTAGGGGCAGGACAGGAATAAAGGTGCAGATGTAGAAAATGGGCTTGAGGACACGGGTAATGGGAAGGGTAAGCTGGGATGAAGTGAGAGAGTGGCATTGACATATATACACTACCAAATGTAAAATAGATAACTAGTTGGAAGCAGCCACATAGCACAGGGAGATCAGTTCCATGCTTTGTGACCACCTAGAGGGGTGGGATAGGGAGGGTAGGAGGGAGACACCAGAGGGAGGGGATTTGAGGATATATGTATATGTATAGCTGATTCACTTTGTTATAAAGCAGAAACTAACACAATATTATAAAGCAATTATACTCCAATAAAGATGTTAAAATATATATATATATATAATTGGTCTTTTTAATGTATAATTGAACATGGACTCACAGGCTGTTGCCAGTTAAAATCAAGCCTTATTTGTCTTTTAATACAGTATTATATTCTTGTGTAATTGAGTAGGGATTGATGCCAGTTGTGTCATGGACAGTAAGCTTATCCGACATGACACAGATAGATTTCCAAGAAGACAGGCTCTGCTGTTTTTGTGTACAAAGGGGATGAGTAGACCATATCAACAACATTTAATTATCTGTAGGTAATTATTCATTTGAGGAACACAACTTTTCAGAGAAACAGAAAAGAAGACAGACCAATACAATTACTATTTGTCTAAGTACACTGGTGGGAAACCATAAATAGTTTTTCATTTAATTTATGTGACGTGATTTAAAAAAAATAACAAGGAGAAGTTAAATGCATGTATTTAAAAACAAAGCTTGAATGTGAGCTAACTTTATAACATAGGCGGATTTTTTAAGGCAGAAGTACAAGTGGTAATTTCTTATATTTAAATTAAAGCTAATCAGAGTTTTACAAAGAAAGTCACTTAAAATGCAAAGTTTCATGAAATATATTCTGAAAACCCAGTAGGATATTCCATTATGGATATTTTCTAGTCTTATTTGTGTGCTAAATTTAAAATTTTTACATGTGACTTTAATTATAAGAGCTCAGTTCCTGTGTTTAATATTATATCTCTAAAACGATGCATAATTATCTGTATTTTGTTTGCTACACTAAGCTTACTAATGTACTTCTACCAGTATTACTAGGGAAGAAAGATCAACATCATTGTGAAATGTACAAGTTAAGCCCAAAACATGTGTCCTTCAGTAGAAAGATTGCCAGTATTTCATTTTACAATGCAAAAAATCTCTTCCAATATGTAGATTGAATAATTGAAATGGAAGGATGGATTATTCCACTCATACCTTTCAATTTTGGCTTGAATTAGCTTCTTTCTAGGTAAAAAATTATTTTATATCTTATCATTAATAATTTTCTAAGCCTTAACACCAAAGACCAAAGGCTGTTTTCTCTGAACCATACTGACATTTGTCCTCTATTATACTCACCTGGCAAAACCATGACTCTAGTAAATATATACAACCTGCTGCTTGTATCGCACCTTTACCAACACAGCTGAACACAGGTGGAGACACAGGGCCTCTGCTCTCCCACCTTCCCAAATGACTATTTTAGATCTCTTCTTTCTTTTCTCAAATCTCAATCCTTGCTTCCAGTAGAAGCATTCAGAAGAGAAATTTTATAAACTCCTCCCACCTCATATCCTGAACTACTTTCATTAGCGCCAGTACTCTGCCTTCTCCAAATACGATTCTGAATGAATGGCGATCGCAGCTAAGGCCAACGTCTTTGTGCATAGGATCCCTTCTCCTCTTGCACGTGTGAGTATTGATCTTTACTTCAGTAAATCTTCCCTCTTTGTCCTACATTATCCTCTTTCCCTGTTAAAACAAACTATGCAAACTTGGAAATAAGGTGAGATTACTTTGTGTTTTCCTAAAGTTATAGTAGAGTATTTTCTAATTTATCTAACTTAAAAATCGTCTAACACTTGGGAATGCATTTTTCCTAAAAAAGTTTTATTTCAACAATTATCAAACATTGCAAATTAAAAGAATTTTACAGTGAACAATACATTTATAACCAAAATTCTATAATTAATATTTCACTATACTTGTGTTCTTACACATCAATCCATCATTTTACCCTAGTGTCCCTCCATTTATTGATCTTTAGTGCATTTTAAAGTAGATTATTAAAAATGGTATAATTTTGTTTGATGTACTATTTACTATTGATTATGGCTCCAAACCTGTAAAGTTTGATGTTAATTTGCAGAAGATTGATAAATTGCAAATTATTTTCACCTGGAAAGATAAAAAGATTTCTATCCTACAGGGGAAAAAATGACTCCAAAGATTATAGTTTAATTACTGTAAGATATCAGTATGTTCTGTGTATAACTTTGCAATCTTAACCCTGCATATTTTATACTTTACAATCTTACCACAGATTCTTTTTTTTCCAAGCTTTCCTTTTACTGAATCTTCTTCACCATTGTTCTGTTTCTCTCATTATTAAGTTAAATAAAGAGCTGATAATAACTATATTTGTATGAGACTAACATGTTTTAACTTTTGATATTTATATTTTCACACCCTCAATCAAATCTTTTTCAGTATCAGATGAGTATGCTATTATTTCTTCCTAAAATAACCTTCTCTTGACTGCACTTGCCTTTTTAACAATTATTCCATTTCTTCCCATTTTATAGCAAAACTCATCAAAAGAATTAATGTTCTCCATACTCCCTTGAACTCACACTAGTCAGGTTATCTCCCTCAATTCTCCATCAGATTATCTTATCAAGATCACCAATCCTCTCCACAATATTTAATTCAGTTATCCCATTTCACATTTTATTTAGCAGCAGCGTTTTGCACCTTTTATCTTTCCATTGTCTTTGAAAAGCTTTCATCCATGATTTCCAGTCCACCATTTTCTCCTGGTTTTCTTTCTCTTTCACTGGATGCACTTCTTAATCTCCTTTGCTGGTTGTTTCTCTTCTTCCAGACCTCTTAATGATAATTGCTCCAGAGTAAGTCTGAGATACATGGATCTTAATGGATTTTGCATGTGCTATACTTTATAAAGTTGTATGAAATCAAATACAATGATTCTTTTAAAAAATATCAACTGGCTACTGGCTATTTTAGAAATGTGCAGTTGGTCTGTTGCATTCTGCATGTATGAGTATTCATCTCTCACAAACCTTGGTCATATAGCAGTGAATTTAAATTATACAAATCCATAAGATAAATTTATTACACTGCAACTCATAACTAAGTACTAGTCTGCCATATTTAGAAATAAATTTGAACTTTTTTCTAACCATACCCTCATTGTACTTGCAAATAATAGAATTATTATGAGTTGGTCTGACTTTGTTTTGTAATTTGAGACTGTGTAACTACCATAATGTTTCCTTCAAACCAGTTTTTTCATTGCATTTTTTACAATGTAGGAATATTCAACGAAAGTTATCTTTTAATATAGTTTCTTTCAAAAGGTACAATAATTTTAGTAACATATCTCAACATTGAATAGGAAGACTTTCATATACTCTTGGAAATTCCCTGGTAAACTGAAAAGGCAATTTGAATGTGATTTTTAATTCTGCGACTTTCTTGCCAAATTGAAACTCTGCATAACTAATATAAACCGGAGTTACCATTTTACATTTGAATCCCTACTTGAAGCCTCTAGTCCTTTTAACTGAGCTCTAGCTAATGTGTGTTGTTGATTATAGATGGAGGACATCAAGTTAATAGAATAGTCCTACTTTGGTCATTTTAACCAGAGTCCTAAATTCCCTCAGGAAATATCTGATTGCAGGTCAAAATTCTCTTAAAAACTTCAGAATAAGTAATGGAAGTTTCTGTTTCATCATGTCCATAATGATACCTGTAGACTGCTTGTACATTTTTCCATGTAACTAAATTAATGAGGCATCAAATGATTCTTATATTTGAGTATGTATGTACAAATTAATAATGTGCTTCGGAAAATTAACAATAATCAGGTTTAGATGTTTTCTGGTTTTGTTGCCATTATCCCATACATTCATAAAATCCTTCTTGTGCAGTTGTCTCTGACTTAAGCTTAAATAAATATGAGCTTCGATAAAAATCTCATTGCAAATAACCTAATTTTTTTAAACCTCAAACCTATTCCAAGTCTTCTAAATCACTCGCCCTTTAGTTCTGGATAACTTTAGACTGTTTCTATAAAATGAAATGCTCAAGGAAAAAACTATTTAGAAAAAATTTAAATAATTAAATAACATGCTGTGAAGGCTATTTCCTAAGAAAGATGACAAATATATTTTGAGAAAAGGCATTATTGGAAAACGTATAGTCTCTAAGAATATGCCTCTTAATTCACTTGTGTACATAGATTTCTGATTTTTGGTCTATTTTTTCTAAGAGGGTATGCTGTGCATCTGGTTTTAAGACTGAGTTCATCAAATATGTTATACTGTCTTTGAATTTGGAGACTGGATAATGGGTTCATTTTCCATTTAATTATTTCTAGGACAAGGACAAACTCTTAGTTTATTGGCTTTGTGGAGCCAAACTCATAATTTGATCATGAGGCTGAGGGCTTCTAGATCATGACTGTTCTTATCTTAATCCAAACAAGAAACCATTGCACGTCCTGTTTTAGATGCTTCAGTTACTAAGTACCAAATAGATGTGAGAGGAGGAAGGAATAGGAAAGGAAGGAAATAATCTCAGTCTTGTGTGAAGAACTGTGAATAATAGAAAATTTCAGAGTAAGCTCTGAGAATTTGGGTTCCCCAGCATCAGCTCTTTTCTTTAAAAGTATCTATGTGGAATTTTAAGGAAAATTAGACATTTCCAGTTGTTACAGATAGCTTCTCTGATGTCCATAACTTCAATTTTCTGCAAAAATATGACATCTCTTTTAAAAATCATTTTCTAATATCAATATGTCACTTTGGTCAATGCATTTCGTGTTCTTAAGTAGTAAAATATCTTGCCCCTTAGGAGCTTGCTTTTCAACACACCTGAGACATGAAATAATTACTCAGATGTGCTACCTATTTGTCCAAATGCTCAGTATTCACTGATTTTACTCACATGTATTAACACGTTCAAGCACATTTCATCATTTTCATGGGAATGCCACTGACAGTTTAAAGGCATAGGCTCTGGTCAAGTCTAAGAGTTCCCTTTGGTCAATGTTCTGATGTTCTTTTCCCTGCGTCTGCTTCCTTGTGTAGCATTGAAATGAACGAACCAACACAATGTGTAATGGAAAGTGAGCATTATGGCATTTGTGGTGTAATTTCGTCTTTCTTGGGACCTACTGATCAGGTCACTAGTTCTCTTACTGATGTAAATACAGCTACCATTTAGCAGACTACATTTTGAACTCCCCTATTATGAATTTTGTTTTAATGTAAGAGGAGTTCCTTTCCTGGTACCAACTATAAGAAATATTTTATTACAATAACCTCTAAGAATCTTTTAAAGGCATTTTGTATTTTAAACACATATTTTGTCTTTCTTTTTCAGTATTCAGATTATATGTGATCAAAAGCAAATGTCTTTTGAAAGATCTCAGTCCATAATTCTTGTTTTTTAAAAATCAGAAATAACTGTGAAATAATAATAATAATAATTTTAAAAGTTCATTGATTTAGCATGAACATTCAAACTATGGGGGACCATAGAATCGAGGGGAAAACCTTGATAATTTATCTTTTTTTTTTTTTGGACTTTAAGTAGATTTTGATTAGCGTTGGTTGGTTTGAAAACTCGAAACTGAATAATTTTTTCATCAGTAAACTTGCCTCTGAATGCCAGTCATTTAATCATTTTACTTCATGGGCAGAGGGTGGAGGCTCTGGGTAGAAGCTGACAGAAATTTTGTAGTATAATGAGAACACCATAATCAGCTTACGGGTGACTTTTCTAGAGTCAGTAGTCAGTGAAATGAAGAACAGAAAAAAATCCTAGGGGGTCTGATGCATTATCAAAAATCTGGATTCAAATTCAGAAAACTGTTTTAGCCTCTCCAGGATCATTTGCCCAAATACAAAATATATAGATGAGAGTCAGGCAATCATTTTTTTTTAAGTTTCATATATTTTTGTGAGCAAGAAAATGTTGTGTTACTTTTTGTGATATAGTCATTGTATATGTGAATATCAATTGGTTTATTTTTTCAGTATGGAAGATTTTTCTCCAAGGAGAGTTTTTTTAAACTAATTATGGAACATGAAGCCTTCATTAGCAGAAGTTATTTCTTAAATATTCATGTTCCCTACTCAGATGTGATCCATTAACTGGTGCCAATCTGAGAACTCTTTATTGCTGATCTGCAATGAGATGCTAAAGAAATTAAGAGTGTCTGTTTGGAACCTTTTATAGCATGTTGACATTGTTGTGATATTCATGTGTGATCATTTTTCTCTTAATTTACTTATTTACAAAAATATCACTCTGCAACTGACAAGTCATTTTTAAAAACAAGCTGGTGGTTTTTCACAGAAGTCTTAGAAGCACTGCCCTGTAGTCTTTGAATGCTGCTGTGTAGTATAGATTCTGATCCTCATGGATAGAATATTTAGTCTATTGCATCTTTTTGCTTGTCTTCTCCTTTGTCCCTCAGTCTAATACGGTAGCAATGGGACAAGGACAAAGCAGAATGAAGTGAAAGTAAAGGGAAGAATCTTGTTCTCTCGATTTTACTTAATAATTACATTATTTTCAATTACATCTCATACTTAAAAAATCATAACTTTTAATCCTCCTAATTATAGTTCTCTCAGACTCCCCATAGGAAAAGAGCTTAAATTTGTTAGGTTACATTTTTTTCCACAGTGGTCACTCAATGAATCAGTGTGATATAATATTTGAAATAAAAATTCCTTAAGTACTAATTTAATTTTATTAAAATTGATCCATGTTTGAGAATATTTATTAAAATATAAAGTATTGTTGGTTGTAATAGAAACACCTATGCTTTGATGTTTTCTGAATCCATTGGAAGGAGGACTCTGAATTCAATCTGATGATCTCCTTGGCATGGAGGAAGACCTTGTTGAATGCCTGTGTAAAACCTATACCACCTACTGGGAAGAAAGAGTTCAATAACCATGTTAAAGTCAGGTGCAATGAAAGAAAATAAAGATCTCTGATAGCATCTCTGGGGAGGTGCAGAACATTGTGTAGATCAAATTGTGTACCAATTCTCTCACTCCCTGCTTCCCCCAAACTCCAAATGAGTAAAATCACACCAAAATACGTACAGTGTCACATTGCACAGGAAGCCAAGGGAAATGGAACAAAGGGGAAGCCTCAATTTGGAGATTTTAGAGAGGTGAATTAGGGTGATGGACTGTAATATGTTACAGCTGCTCATCAACCTGCAGGAGTATTTAAACTAATTCAGAAGATAAGTGTTTGTAAAAACTATTTCCCAAAAGTTGCATATAGTTTTCTACATTGTCATGTTTGTTATAACTATAATTGTATAGATTAAGCAATCTCAAATGCATTTTTGGAAAACTATACAGAGAATAAACAAGATGAAATATCCATTGTTAAATTGAAACTGTGTCCAATACTATATCTCAAAATGTATATTTAATTTTTTGCCATTATTTAATATCTATGATTTTTTGATGACTTTGTTAATGAATATCACCACTGAACTCCTTAGCCCCCAGTCTTACAGAGTTACCTGGGACATGTCACAGTCATCACCATATAAATGAAAACATAATCTCTGGATCAGCTTATCTGGATAACAACACTGAAGAGCTCTTTGTCCTGGTAGAGTTCATATTTACTTAGAAATTAAACAGTTCTTCATTGAACACCTAAAAAAATATAGTCCGTCAATTCCACTCTTCATCTTTGAGTATGTTCAGTGTGGTAACTTAGCAAGTTTTCTAAGAACCAGTTTCCTTTGTGAATAATCTAATAATTATTAGAAGTTCCAATTGTCTACCTATAGGTCACAAAAGCAATATGATAATAATAGTAAATGAAATTAATAGCAATGATAATAATAATAGATAGTGTACTTTGCACCTTTATTATAATTCAAGTACTTTTACATGTATATATATAAATAAATCATATGTATTTATATGTGTATATATATAAATATATGACATATGTATGATGGGAATAAGAGTAGTTCTTTGATCATAGAATTGTTGTTAAGAATAAATTAGCTTCTATGATCAAAGAACTCTTATCCCCATTTATAGCTGAGAAAACTATGGCATAGAGATTAAGTATCTTGTTGAAAATCAGAGCACAAGGCAAAGCTAGGAGGGTACCATATTTTGGCCAGAGCTGATCATATTTTTCTGTGTACGGTTGGGAAAGGAGAATAGATTTTCAAAGTGATGCCATGAGAAAAGAAAAGAAAAGAAAGAAATAACTAGAAGGAGGGAGGAAGTGAGTAAGGAAGGAAGAAAGGGAGGGAGGAAGGAAGGGAGTAAGTCTCTAGGAACACACTTCTTACTATTTAATATTGTCTTAAAATTTGTCAGAATTGAGTATAATATTTAAGGAATATTTTACCAGTAGATAATTTAGTGTTGTTGTTATACCCCATCATCTTGACACCATACCTTTGTCTGACTAGTCAGGATTCTGTTTGAAATGTTTAAATTATTTCATTACATGTTTAGTGCATATCAGCCTTTTAGGTACAGTGACAAATGGGGATTAAGTATTGTGCTTTAAAGCTATTTTGTTAAGCGTTATATTTTGCTAATATTTATCTAAAAGAGGAAGTATGCCATTAGCTATGCTCCTAATTAAAAAAAAAATCCACAGTATCTTTATACAGGTTGAGTTAAAGTTAATTAAAGCTAGATCAGAGATGTTAATGAATTAACTACCCAAACCGTTTGTGGATAAAATCAACCTACTATGGTAAACATAATTTACAACTTTCAAGTGAGCACAAACATGTTTCTACAGCAAACATTTTAACAAGTGTAGTTTCTTATAACAAACATTCAGAATCACCTATGAAGATAAAAGACACACTTTTAGTATTTAAGCAAAATGTCGTTCTGAGCAAACAATTTTTTTTCTTCCAGTTTTATTGAGATATAGTTGACATCCGGCATTGCATACATCTAAGATGTACAGCATAATTAATTGACTTACATACATCATGAAATGATTAGCACAATACATTTAATGAGCATCCATCATCTCATGTAGATACAAAATTAAAGAGATAGAAACCATATTTTTCCTTGTGATGGGAGCTCTTAGGATTTACTCTCTTAACAACTTTCATATATAACATATGGCAGGGGTCCCCAGTCCCTGGGCTACGGGCCACACAGCAGGAGATGAGCAGCAGATGAGCAATCAAAGCTTCATCTGTATTTACAGCCGCTCCCCACTGCCTGAGCTCTGCCTCCTGTCAGATCAGCTGCGGCATTAGATTCTCATAGGAGCACGAACCCTACCATGAACTGCACACGCAAGGGATCTAGGTTGTGCGCTCCTTATGAGAATCTAATGCCAGTGATCTGAGGTGGAGCTGAGGCGGTGATGCTAGCGCTGGGGAGCGGCTGCAAATACAGATTATCATTAGTAGAGATGTTTGACTTCACAGAGACTGTAATAAATCAGTTGCTTGCAGACTTATATCAGAACCTTATCAGTGAGTGGCAAATGAAAACAAGCTCAGGGCTCTCACTGATCCTGCATAATGGTGAGTTGTATAATTATTTCATTATATATTACAATGTAATAATAATAGAAATAAAGTGCACAATAAATGTAATGTGCTTGAATCATCCCCAAACGATCCCTACCCCTCCCTGGTCTATGGGAAAATTGTCTTTCACAAAACTGGTCCCTGATGCCAAAAAGGTTGGGGACTGCTGACATATGGCAGTATTAATTATATTTGTCATGTTATACATTATATCCCTAGTACTTATTTATCTTATAACTGCAAGTTTGTACCTTTTGACTGCCTTCATCCCGTTCCCCCTCCCCCCACCCCCCATCTCTGGTAACCACACATCTGATCTCTTTTTCTATGAATTTGTTTGTTTTTGAAGTATAATTGACCTACAACACAATGTTAGTTCCTATTACACCACATAGTGATTTGATATTTCTATACATTTCAAAATGATCACCATGATAAGTCTAGTTATCGTATGTCACCATACAAAGATAATACACAGTTATTATTTATTCCCCACACTGCACATTTCATACCCATGACTCATTTATTTTGCACCTGGAAGTTTGTACCTCTTCATCTCCCTCATCTATTTCTTTCATCCCCCCTCCCTCCCTCCTCTCTGGCAACCACCTGTTTGTTCTCTGTATCTATGACTCTGTTTCTGTTTTGTTATATTTGTTCATTTATTTTATTTTTTAGATTCCACATATAAGTGAAATCATTCAGTATTTGTCTTTCTCAGTCTGATTTATTTCACTTTGCATAATACCCTCTAGGCCCATTCATATTGTCACAGATGGCAAGATTTCTTTCTTTTTTATGGCTGAGTAATGTTCCATTGTGTGTGTGTGTGTGTGTGTGTGTGTGTATATATATATATATATATATATATATATATATATATATATATCACATTTTCTTTATCCATTCACCTATTGAGGTGCCCTTCAGTTGTTTCCATATCTTGGCTATTGTAAATAATGCTGCAATTAACATAGGGGTGCATGTATCTTTTCTAATTAGTCTTTTCATTTTCTTTGAATAAATACCCAGGAGTAGAATTGCTGGATCATATAGTAGTTCTAATTTAATTTTTTGGTGATTCTCCATACTGTTTTCTCTAGTGGCTGCACCAATTTACATTCTCATCAACAGTGCATGAGGGTTCCCTTTTCTCCACATCCTCATCAACACTTGTTATTTGTTGTCTTTTTGATAATAGCCATTCTGACAAGTGTGAGGTAGTATCTCATTGTGGTTTTGATGTGCATTTCCCTGGTGATTAGGGAGCATCTTTTCATATGCCTGTTGGCCATCTGTATGCCTTTTTTGGAAAACTGCCTATTCAGATTCTCTGCCTATTTTTTAAATTGGATTGTTTGCTTTTTGATGTTGAGTTGTATGAGTTCTTTGTATATTTTGGATATTAACCCCTTGTGGGATATATCATTTGCAAATATCTCCTCCCATTCAGTAGGTGGACTTTTTGTTGTGTTGATAGGTTCACTTCATGATAAAATAATATATAATAAGAGCAGACTTAATCTACATAGTATCATAACTGGTATATAAATATTTGCTAGCCTCTCCCCTCCCCTTTTAACCTATCTAATATGTATCAAAAATTTCTCAACTCAAAGCACTGCATCAACAAATAACTATTCTTTTAAAATTATCCATTACCCTTGAGGTCAATTTGTTTCCATTTCAGTTGCTTTCTAACCAAACTCCTCCTGGTCACCTTTGTATGTGGCTTTGTTCATATGACGTGCTGCAATCATATTTTCCTGAACTAATTCTCAAACAGTTGATATTTCTTTTCTTTTAAATGTACGCTGTTATACAGATAAGTGCTAATACTTGGTTTTAGCCTATCTGTGGATTTAAGTTTAAAAAATAATTGCTATGGTAGAACACTGACTTAAACCCTGCTGGATGGAGTGTCCTTGGAAATTGGTACTGAATCTTTTTTTTTTAACATAAACAGCAATTCCCTGGACACATTCATCTCACAGATACATTTTGTGTGTTTTTTACAATGTTAAAAAAAACCGAATTACTTGTCAATATTTAAAAACTGACTGATTTCATATAAAATGAGAATATCTGTCTTCTCCTGAATAATCTGAAGATGTGGCTGAAGTGGGCCTGTGTTCCATTTCCATGTGGCAAATATTGACCAGAAGTGGATTGTAGCAGCTTCCTTTAAATGGGTACTGGCACCTTCCACTGCATTCCTTTCCCTACCTCTCCTCTGTAGCAATCATTCTTCACTCATTTAAGACACCTGCTTTACCTCTGTAAGAATTTGGGTTTGTGATCCTTTTTTAAAAAACATATTTAATACATTTTCTCAAAAAAACAGTTATATTTTATTCACATGGCAGTAATGGGAAACTTAGAAAATATTCTGTGTAATAAAGCTATTCTATGGTAAGTACAACTTCTGTGAATCACTTAAGACCTTCCCAAGCATAAGTCATCAAAGAAGAATAGTGTTCAAAGCAGGAATAAAAAAATAAGCCCATTCATCAGTTTTATTCTTTTAATATTATTTTGTCAAGTATATTTTGTGAAAGTGAGACTTTTCTATCATAGTTTTCAGTATACCAGCCTTTCTGCATGCTAAGCTCTGCAAAATTTATGAAACTCATACATATAGTAGTGCATATTTGTTGTCATTTGTTGTTAGGCAACAGTGAAGATAGAAGCAATAATGAACAGTAATAATAATAGTAAAATAGAGAAATGAAACACAAGATTAAACTTGCTAAATTACTTTTTTATTCATTTATTTTTGCTGTTACTCTTTTTTTGCCCGTTGCAAATTTTGGTCAACTTTTATACTTGCATATTTACAGGTCTGCAGGCACATATGACCCACTATATAGCATATTATTTTTTAAGATTATATTTTTACAATGAATTGTGCACTAAATCTGCACTTCTTTTCTTATTTATTTATTTTTTTGTTGAGGTAAAGTTCATATAACATAAAATTAAAGTTTACGATTCAGTGGCATTTAGTACATTCACAATGTTGTACAACCACAACCTCTGTTTAATTCCAAAATATTTTCATCACCCCAAAGAAAATCCTATATTCATTTTGAAATCTATTTCCATACCCTCCCTCCCCCAGCCACTAGCAACCACAATTTGCTTTCTGTCTCTATGTATTAACTTATTTTAGATATTTCATATAAATGGAATCATGTTATACATGGCCTTGTGTGTTTGGCTTCTTTCACTTAGCATCATGTTTTCAAAGTTCACCCACAATGTAGCATGAATTGGTACTTTATTGCTTTTTATGACTGAGTAATATACTGTTGTATGCATAGATCACATTTTGTTTATCCAGGGGCACTTTTTTCCAGAGTCTGAACACTTACTGTGTTTAACTACTTTCAACTCCTTCCCTTCCTTTTTTTTTTTCTTCCTTTCCCTTCCCCTCCTTCTTCTTTTTGTTTTTTTCTTTCTTTCATCCCCCATTATCAACACCCACCACCAGAGTGGTGCATTTGTGCAAATATGCATTTCAAAACTGCAGACCAATGGACTTCCCCGGTGGCACAGTGATTAAGAATCCACCTGCCAATGCAGGGGACACAGGTTCGAGCCCTGGTCTGGGAAGATCCCACATGCCGTGGAGCATCTAAGCCCATGTGCCACAACTACTGAGCCTGTGCTCTAGAGGCCGCGAGCCACAGCTACTGAGCCCGTGTGCCACAACTACTGAAGCCCACGTGCCTAGAGCCTGTGCTCCACGACAAGAGAAGCCACCGCAGTCAGAAGCCCATGCACCACAACGAAGAGTAGCCTCCGCTTGCCACAACTAGAGAAAGCCCGCGAGCAGCAACGAAGACCCAACACAGCCAAAAATTAATTAATTAGTTAGAAAAAACCCTGCAGACCAAGGATTCTATTTTTTTTTTTTTTTTGTGGTACGGGGGCCTCTCACTGTTGTGGCCTCTCCCGTTGTGGAGCACAGGCTCCGGACGCGCAGGCTCAGTGGCCATGGCTCATGGGCCCAGCCGCTCCGCGGCATGTGGGATCTTCCCGGACCGCGGCACGAACCCATGTCCCCTGCATCGGCAGGCGGACTCTCAACCACTGCGCCACCAGGGAAGCCCCCCAAGGATTCTATTTTGATTTAATGCCAGAATTAAAAGCTGTGACATCAGTATCCAATGTAGCAAAATTGCTTAAAACTAAAAGTTACTTGGTTACAAGTTGCACTCTTGTCCCAAATGACTAAGAAACTGGAAATAATGAAATAATATAAGATAAAAATATATAATATGTGATATTGATGAAGCATGCAGTAAGAAGAACTTAAAAGTGTGAGTTCTTCATAAAATCTATAAGGATGTAAGAAAATAAGCCCAACTATTCCTCTAGTTAAGTAATTCTTTATTTACACTAGTATCCATCAGGAGAAATATTGAGCTTTGTTATAGATTTGTTCTTTCCTTTACAATATATGTTTAAGTTATTCTATTTAAAAATAGCAATTATGATCCCTTATTATAACTTTTTCTTATTCCACAAGTAGGAAGTTTAACATATTGCTCAAGAGAGCAGACACACATAAGTTGAATCCTAAGTTAGATGTATAACCTTGAGCTAATTAATTAACTTCCCTTAGCTTCAGTTTTCTATCTCCTGGTACAGTGTATAAAAAGCACTTGGCTTGAAATATTTTATATTTACATATCTGTAACAGTGTCTCTGTCTACATCTAAAACTATACTAAAATGTTCATATGTATATATGAACATACACATATGCTGTTTGTGTAATCTAATAAGATTTAAAGAATTACAAAATATTTTTATTCAACGTGCTTTTGATGGTTGCTTATTCCTTCATTGTGTGGATTTATCTTAATTTGTGTGAGCTCCTGTTGTTGAGCAGTTAGACTACTTCCAATATTTTGATATTAAAAACAAAACTGTGATGAACTCTCTTTTAAGTATATTTCTGTGCAATTTTGATTAAAAGAAGGCATTTAATTTAATACTGCATCATGTTCACGGCACTAAAGGATATAATATATATTAAATATATATGTGTATAAATATGTGAATGAGTATAAATATATATGTATGTATTTTCCCTTTTCCATGAAGTAGATCTTAAAAAGTTAGAAAAATAGAGTTCCCAAAAAAGAAATAAGATGCTCTGAGAAATATCTCTCGTTATAAAGGAAATATATTATTCTCCTACTTTTTGTTTAATTGATTTTTTTTAAATATGGGCAACACATTGCCCAATGTGATGAGGCTGCTAAAATGTTTAATTCTTTTATACTGGTTGGGGTTAAAGTAATTTTGTGTTATGTGCACGACTACAACAACTCATTCATCCTCAAGAAATGCAGTTGCTGTTGCTCTTCTTGTGAGAATCTATTTTATAAGCTATCTCCACAACATTAATGTACTGTTAAATTTTCTGGAGTAACTGTATTTCAGAATATTGAAGGGAATATTCTTTTCTACAGAGAGAACACTTTCTGTGGAGAGCAACTGACATGGCATTTTTATATTTTAGCATTATATCATGCATTAGAAAAATATGGAAATCCCTGCATAATTTTAAATAGGGCATGTCAAACTTATCAGTTATTTGAGAACAAGAAACTAAGCAAGCATGGGGGAAAATATCAGAAATTGAGTCTCAAGTTGGAAGAAACTATAAAGGCTCCACAAATGTTGACAGTTCAAAGAGAAAAATAAAATGATTAATTATATAATACAAAGAAACTTTTTAATACAAACATTCATTAGCAAAAATGCAAATTTATTGTCATTTATTGTTATTAATAATGACAGAGAGGTCTTAAATAACATGGAGAGTGACAAAAGAAACAAGTAGTCTAGCATTTTATGTTTATAAGGTTTTGAAATAATTGAGTCCACAATTACGGAGCTGTAGTCCATTAGTACTAAGATGTCTGGATATAAGCATCATAATAATTGTTTTTTTAAACTGCATCAACATTGACAGATAACTTCAGCAGCAATTATAAAGAAAAAAATACCTCTAACTTGAAAAGATTTTATTTAAAGAAGCTAAAAGTAAGTAATGCCCAGTAATAATAGCTAACATTCATGTAGCGTTTATGGTGTGCCAAATAGAGATCAGTACCTAAGCACAGTATCTAAGTTACTGAATTAGTGAACTCATTTCATTAACCCTATGAAGTAGGTACTATAACACAAAACAACCCTATGAGGTAGGTACTAAAATGGTATCAAATACTCTCCCCATTTAGCCAGAAGGGAATCTGAGGAACAGAGAGGATAAAATACCTGGCCCGAGGCCTCAGAGATAGGAGGTGAGAGAGCTGGAATCTGAACCCAGGCAGCATGTTTCCAGATTGTACAGTGTTGCAGTGTATCATATGGTCTCTTCCAACAAGTCACCATATTGAGCCACATGAAACTGTAGATGCTAAATCAAGATGATATCAAGTTCCCTCTAGTAAATGGAACTGAGGTCAAATAAGCTTGTGAAATGCAACATTCTCAACTCTTGTTGGGGAATTCCCATTTTGCATATTTATCTTAAAAAAAAAAAAAAACAACTCTTGATGTACAACAACTTAAAGTACTTAATTCCATCCAGAAATAATCAATCTTCTTGAATGAATTGACTAAAACAATCTAAACTAGCTATATAATCAAGGGTGGGACAGAATATGCCATTAAATTAGTGGTAGGATTTTTTTTTCCCCCCTCAGGCTGATGTATCATGGCTCAGTTAGCAAGATGCACAATTAACCTTAACTTAAGGACATATACTAACAAGAAACGATCTAGTTCAAGTTTCAGATCCTCCTCTTCAAGTGGTTGTAAAAAATGTATGGATAAGAATAAAGGAGATTATATAACAACCTAAATGGGAAAATAATTTTTAAAAGAATAGATATATGTGTATGTATAACTGAATCACTTTGCTGTAAACCTGAAACTAACACAACATTGTTACTCAACTATACTCCAGTATAAATTAAAAAGTTAAAAAAATACAAAGCCATTTAAAAAAAAAAGAATAAAGGAGATTTTTGAAACTACAGAAATACAGTTTACCCTTGAGCAACGTGGGACTTAGGGACACTGATCCTTCACACAGTCAAAGTTCTGCATATAATTTATAGTCAGCCCTCTGTATCTACAGTACCTCCATATGTGCGGATTCAACCAACCAAGCATGGTTGAACTGTAGTACTGTAGTATTTACTATTGTGTAAGTGGACCCACACAGTTCAACCCCAGTTGTTCAAGGGTCAACAGTAATCATTATATATTCTTGTTATCGGGGGCATTATAAGAGAAAATAGAAAATGACAAAACTTGCCAAACTTCAGGATACCTGACCCTTCCGCCATGGCACTCATTCTGAATTGTGCTGTTAGTGGCACATTTACAGTTCACTTCTGATTTTCTCATTCTTCCCTTAAATTTTCATGTCTAATGACAAAAATTATGGCCAGATGTTTATTCCAAAGTGAAATAGGAAAAAATGGAGATAAGATTTTAATAGTGGAAAAATAGAATATGGTTGCATTAATCTTCTAGGAAAGATATACTTGTGATCCATGAATATTTCAGAAATAATATGGTGTATGTATGTAGCCCATGCTGTTTTCCAGCAAGAAAGTTCATGGTGTTCAGGAGAGTTTTCTAGTTCCTATCATCTCCAAAATGTTTGCTATTCATACATTGAAGAGGCAAATGTAGTCTAAATTAGGTGGACAGCATTATGTTTTATGTAATTTTAGTTTTAGCAAAGACACAATGTAACCTTGAAACAAAACAAGAACAAAGGCACATTTGAGAGAGAATAAGAAAAACAGCAAATATTTTTGTTCAAAAATGAATTTGTTTTTGGATAATGCTTTCTTAGGCAGATCTTATGAATTGAATTGTTTTATATATCATTATGAAAAAATATAAAATTAATGCATTGATTTTTTCTGTATTATTTTTAATATGTAACATATGAAAAGTATAGCATGTGTATTTTATTGCAGTAATTATAGACATAACAGTTCATTATAAAGCTGTTTTTAAAATATTTGATTCCTTTTAGTGTTTTCTATGTATTTGGACATACAGGACTATTTTGATATCAGTCAATCATGATTGAGGGATGAGGGTAAGGAAAATAGAACTTAGCTAATCTAGAATTTACTCTGAGCTGCATAAATGCTTTATAAATTTCATATGCAAAACTATCTGGATAAGTGGACACAGCAGTTTGATGATGTTATATAAACTCACCATTTATATTAAGGTAGCATGATCTTATCCTAAGGATTTGTATAGATGTCAAGAGGATAAAAAGTTCAAGAGGGTGAGGAAGAGGGGATGTTTTCATTAGAAGGGGGTACTTTAAAAGCTCATTTGTCTGTCCAGAGCATATAAACATAATACCTGAGTCATTTTAAATTGCCACAGTTGTGAAAGAACTGTTATCCTAAAAAGGATTTTGGATAAAACCCTGCCAGGTTAAGGCTTCCTAGGAACTGCTTTGCATTTTTATAACTAATAGGACTTTCTGAAATTCTAGCTAAATATTGTATTTATGAAGGTTAGTATTTTTCAACAGTAATAGTCCATGCAGTTTGGGGATGATCTGTTAGTTGACTTTCTAAACTCAATTTTTAATTGAATCTTATTTTTCATATTCTCTCCTTTATTCCCCCTCTCTCTAATGTAAAAATAATTGAAATACTAATAAAGGCTTTACAACATTCTACAAAAGATTAGCAGAATCATCAGGTTAGGAGTTATATTAATGAAGAGAAAACTGTTGTTGCCTCAATATCTTTTTTGAGTCTCTACATTTTCCCTTTTGAGTAAATATTAAATATCCACATTTAATTAAAGTAGGGGAATCTTGTAAGGGTGAAAAAGAACAATAGGAAAACAAATAAGAATAGCAAACTGATATAGACAAAATGCATCTGAATTCCAGAAACTGGGCAAAATAAGAAAATAGAAGACAAATAATTTTCAGGAAGAGATACGCTGAATTCTGTCACATATCTTAGGAATGAGTTAGTGTTATGACCAATAGTGACACTTACAGAACAGATTTCAACTTTAAAATGTATCTTTATATTTGAGGTTACTATGACAGTTTTTCTAAGGAGCCTTGGTGCTGAAAGACTGAAAATCAGTAACATAGGTAATAGCTACCTTCCAAAATCAAAATTAAAAATATAAAAAATAAAATTTCTGAATATCTGTCATGTCACTGACACTGTTTAAATTAATAGTTCCTAAACTGGATTGTTGAAACGTCATTTCTTTCATCAAAATCTCTTTGAATTTATATTAAGAGATTAAAAATCAATATTTAAAAAGATTAGTTAGAAATAATTTATGATTGCAGTGATGTGTGATTTTTTGAAGGTTTAATACTGTATTATTTGATAGTTAATTTATTATATTGTCATGATTGTCAAATGTTGCAAAACCAATTAGAAAATTACTTAATTGTCTATGCATCATTCTTTTATGGAAATTGAAGTAGGATATCTATGAGGTACATCCAATAAGTAGCTAATACCTTAAGCTGCGGTCCGCAGCCTTTTTGGCACCAGGGACCAGTTTTGCGGAAGACCAGTTTCCACGGGAGGGGTGGGGGGATGGTTCAGGTGGTAATGCAAGCGATGGGGAGCGGCATATGAAGCTTCGCTCGCTTGCCCGCTCACTTCCTGCTGTGCGGCCCGGCGGGGGGTGGGGGGTGGGGGTTGTTTTGGTTTTTTTTTTTTTTGCGGTACGCGGGCCTCTCACTGTTGTGGCCTCTCCCGTTGCGGAGCACAGGCTCCGTACGCGCAGGCTCAGCGGCCATGGCTCACGGGCCCAGCCCCTCCGCGGTATGTGGGATCTTCCCAGACTGGGGCACGAACCTGCGTCCCCTGCATTGGCAGGCGGACTCTCAACCACTGCGCCACCAGGGAAGCCCCCATGGCCCGGGTTTTTAACAGGCCACGGACCGGTGCCAGTCCATGGCCAGGAGTTGGGGACACCTGCCTTAAAGCAAAGGTTATATACATTTGTAGTTACTTTCTATCAATTTTTCAAAGAAATCAGGTTGCTACCAAAATGGAAATGAAAGTCTATTAGTTTATTTTTGAAGGACCATTATTTATTTAATGGAGGTCCCAAAATGAGAATCAAAGTCTTAATATTGGACAATAAAAAATGTATTTGTGTGAACTCATATAGATGCATGATGCGATGCGGAGCAAGGACAAGAAAAATGAATCTAAAGAGGAAAATGTGTGTGTGGGTTCTTGGGAAGAAAAACGGGGAATATTTATTAACATGCTTGTGTTGTTAGCCCAACATGGTTCCATCAGTCAGAAAGAGGGCTACAAGTGAAAGCTAATGTAGCTATTTTTCTTAGTGACTGCAAAACCAGATGCCTAAGCGGAGGTATTTGGGAGTCCAGTAGTCAAAGATACAGTTGGAGAAATGACCAAGTTTCCCACACCTCCCTGCCCCATCCCCCTTTTCTATGGAATACGTCATGGTTCTGTCTCAAGAGAAATGAGAGGGAACTAGTGCCCTTTGTCAATTTAGGGAAGGCAGGTGTATGAGGTGGAAAGAATGGTATTAAACAGAACAGAACCGTATTTCTCCATAACACAAGAAACTGTAACCATTGATTATAAAAATTGATTCGCTTTTTTAACATGAACATATACTGGTGATAGTGCATATGTTGAAAACTTTATATTCAAAGGAGTAAAGGCTGAATTTCCGTATGTAGAAGAAATTGATTTTTGCTTGAGTAAAGATCAAACCCTCTTCTGGCATACAGTGGCACAGTTTCTGTAGTGGCTAAAGAGAATCAGTGGAAACATCTCCCTTTAAAATGTGATAAGGTTTGCAATAAATCAGCTACTTTACTAGACTTGCTGTGTCATTCACAATGAAACATCAGAGCTGAATGTCCCCACCAATATTTCATAGTTTTATTTTGAAAAAGTATCATCTCTAGTGTTCTGCCAGTATTGTATGATTTACTGTTCTACACTCAGTTCTGAAATATCCATCCGCATCTCAGCTATTGTATTCTTGGCATCAGGAAAGATTTTGCTTCGGGTTTTATTTATTCAGAGCCTGTTAATGTTGTAATTTTTATATCACTGTCATGTCATTTTGCCACTAATGTCATATATTTGATAAAAGAGCACAGGGAGAGGAGCTGTGTTCTTATTAATTAGAGCGGTCTGATAAATGGATTATCTTATTTAGTAAGCAAGTCTTTGACAGGCAGGTGAATACAGATGGGCATATTAATGCTGGGTTAACATGAGTTTTAATTTCTTCGGTAAATTTCTGAACATCTCCTTGAAAACTGCCTAATAATGGCAGCTAAAAGTTATTTAATGACAACCATAAATTATTGTATATGCTCTGTTCACATGGATTATTTCATTTTAATCCTTTCATCAGTCCTATGAGGGATGACCTGTTATTACAATATCCATTTACAGATGTGGAAACTGAGGCAAAACAAGGTTATAGTAACACAAGATTTCATGGCTAATAAAGGTAGAGTTGCAATGAGCCCTGGTAATTCTTCTTTGAAGATGCCTTCTCTACTGTCTTTACAAATGTTGACCTCCTGTAACTCTCATTCTGACCTTCTGATAAATATATAAATATTTATATAAAATATATATTTATATAAAAAATTCATAGTAGCTTTTTATCTGGATTTTATCTTATTATTTTCTCATTGAGAAACTGTACGGTTTCTGCTTCCATTCTGTAACACAATGCTAACTTGCTCACTATGCCCTTGATGGGGAGTCTGAGTAATGTTGCACTTTAAAATGTAAAAGAATATTATCAAAATTTATCTTGTTTTTATGTGGGAAAAAGTAATTTCCATCTGGTGCCATCGTTCAGATAATGTCCACTTGGAGAATGATTCTGTTTCCCCCCTGCGATCCTCTTTATTTTTTGTTGGCCCAATTGCTGACTGGCTTCTTGTACAGAAGGTACGTAGGAATGATTGGTTTCTTACACCTGTGTTATAGCTTTGCCATTTTGATATTTAGTTGCTGGGACTTTCCTTGAAACACACACATGCACACAAATTGGGTTTTAAGTGTTAATTTTATGAAAAGATAAGCAGAAACATATGATGATACCTGGATATATCTTTATTATTTGTATGTGTAAAACCTATTCAAGAGGAATTTCAAGAAGAAAAACATGTTTATTTTAAAAGCGGTATAAGACGAAACTGAACTCATTTCCAATTCCAGTGAAACTTAGCGGTGTTTTTCTTCTCTGTTGAGTGATCCTCATTCATCTGGTTTTGTCCCGTTCCCTGCCAAATCTTGCCCAGGATTTGTGGGATGTTGGTATCAACCTCTATCCAACTCTGACCAATTGGATTCCAACTGTTCCTAAAGGCTCAGCCACAGTCCGTGCATGAGTCTCTCCCAACCAACTCAGGGGGGGCTTTATGAGCTTTCACAGTCCATAAAAATGAGTCAGAGTGGAAATGCATTAGGCTTTTGTAAGCTTAGCACTTTAAATTCCCCAAACTTGGTATTTGTTTCACAGTTTGTAGGACTGCTCTTCTACATTGGTTTCCAGTCTCCCACAGGGACTTAAGTCCTACTCAAAGCCATAGCTTCCTTGGCTGGAGCCCTAACACTGGTCTCTATTCTGTCAGTTACCTCCTTGAATGCTTTTCATTATTCTCTCATTACTTGCTGTGGCTCTATCTGTCCCAGAACGTTAGTGTACTGGTATTGAAGGCTAGATCCCTTTGACTTTGAGTTTTATCACTTTACAGAAACGCTTGCTTTCTCCTCTACCAGATTACATCCTCTTGGACATTGGCGATGGCCTGGGTCAGATCTGAATGCACTAACTTCCTGAGGGTAAACATTAAGCGTTAGAGTGTTACCTATGGAGCTCAGTCCCAGGGGTTGTTTAGCTGTTATCCTTATTATCATGACTTCCTCCCTTTTCCCAGCACCTTAGGCCACCAAGTTCCCAGCTTGTCTATGAACTAAACCCATGTGAGGAATAGCAGTAAATATATGGTTTTTCTTCTCAAGTACCTCTGGCTGAATCAAATGGGTTACTCACAAATGCATCCTAGGTCTTGAATATTGCTTTCACTTCTGTTTTTTATTGTAAAGGCTGAAGCAGGCTGGAAAAGGGCAGTGTGGTCCCTAGTTTTCTGCTGATACAGAAGCTGGAAGCTAACTTGATAATATCCTCCATTGTGACATACTATACAATCCACTGCTCATGATGGTCTGTAAGGGATTTCAACTTTCAAGTGCTTAACTACAAGGTCCTGCCCTTTTTACATCCCGTCACCACCTCACCTCACTTTCCATGACGGTACTCAGATTAGCTGGGTTGACTTCTATCAGTCACTGAGCTTGATAGTCTTTTTCATTAAATCAAGGAGGTGGACAAGATGCTGTCTACTTTTAGTTTCTCATATAAGATGTCTTACTAAGTGTCAAATCATAATTCCAGTGACTATACCCTTATAGCAGCTTCTAAAAGACTGGAAATAGAAAGAGCAGGAATTGCTTCTGTCCAGTGTCTGGTTCTACTGAGAACTAGCTCTGGCTTGCATCTGCTTCATTGTGATATGGCATTTTGTACATTGTTATCCTTCCTATATATTGAATGACGTTATTTTAAGTTTGTATCTCAAATATTTTAAAATGTCCATCCAAACTTTATGAGAAATAGATATCCGTACCTTCCCAATTTTACTCAAGAAAGGTTTTTGGAATGTCTTACAGTGGAAAAAATACATATTTTCATTATCATTAGCATCAATCACTTTCTTATTTCTCGTTTTTTTGCTTTGCTTATTACAAAGAACATAGTGGGAATCACTCTACCCAACAAAGTTAAAAAAAAAAACACCTTTTTAAAATTTACATGGATTCTCTTTTATTCCTTCAAGTTGCACAGGCATGGACATATGGTGGATAGAAATATTCAGAGGTAAGTACTCAGAATTTTGAATTATTTTCTGTAACAACAAAGTATCCCAATAATTTCTTGGAGATTCAGCTGACTAATTGCTACAGATTTGGTTGCTACCCAAGTCACTTTAGTACCTTACAAAAAGTGAGAGGCTTCAGGTAAGATTATCAGCATGAGAATAAATGAGTTAGCAAACATTGAAAAACCTGGAGAACAACAGGGCTAAATGTTTAATGCATCATTTGAGTATGTGCCACTGCAGAAAACTGAATGAACAGCTTTTTGGTTATGTATATTGGAAGTAAGAAATTTTTAACATTGTTTTGCATTTCTTTTGGTGACAGACTTATCAAAATGAACATTTTCTGATAGAGAATGCCTAGTAGGCTTTCTCTCTTTTAGAGCTTAGTGGTGCGTGTAAAAACTCCAGTCAGTCACCCTTTGTATTTACCTTCCTTCTCTTATGAGGAACCATTCACCTGTAAAGCATTTGCTGAACGTTGACTCTGTGTCAGCATCAGGGTTACACTGCGCTCACGCTTAGGGCTACAATGAAAGAGAAGTATGTCATATAGTGTAGACAGTCACCAAGTCTACCATTGGTTTTGGAGCAGTTTTCAGTATTCAAATTTTATTAGATACTTGAACTATGAATGATGGTATAATGTCAATAATTTTCTTAACAGCAAAAATTTTCTGAATAGCTATCATGTGCAGAGTGGTCTTTATTTCAGATATAAATGGTGCAGTTCCTAGCGTCAGGAAGGGCATTCTAGTGAGTTCACATATGGACTATCTGCTTCCACATCATTCTAGTGATAGAAAAGGAGAGAGGAGGAAGAAAAGCAAGAGAAGTGGAAGGAGGAGCAGGGGGAGGAATAATAAAAGATAAATTTTGTGTGTCTAATGTATACTAGGAACTCTAGATTTCAAGTGAAGCGTAATATGATCTCTTTAAAGTGACTTCTCATCTAGCTGAAGTAGAAACTAACATTTATTGTGTGCTTCCTATTATGTAATTTCAGGGACTCTATATAATAATAATCAATGTTCATTGAGAAGTAAGTACTAATTGAGAAGTAAGTAGTAAGTAATCCATGCTTTACATGGATTACCTTTACATGGATAGTTGTATCTAATCCTTTACATGATTTTTCAATCCTGCTTTACAGGGGTTATTTTATCCAGTCATCTGCAAACCCCTATGAGATGGATAGGTACAATGTCTGTCCCCATTTTGAAGATGAGGAAGTCTAGGCACAGAGAGATTGATAAATTGCCCAAATTCACATAGCTAATGAGATGTGGAGCCAGGATTTAATTTCAGGCAGAGAAGGAGATTTTCCATGAAACTAATGGAATTTAAGATTCAGAAACACTCACTTTTACAGACTAGTTCCAAGGATTTATACTTAAATTGTATTTGTAATTTTGAATTATTTTTCTTAGAAGGACCCTAAAATGTTTATAAGCTTCAGAACCCAGGCAACTGGGCCTTCTACAACAACTTCAACTTCCAGTTAATGAAAGTGTAAACCTACCTGCTTCTTGAACTGTCTTCTTCCCTCTTCTGATGGTAGAGGAAGTGGATTTCCTGGAAATAAAGGTCAATCTGTCGCTTTCTCCTCGGGAGCCTATTTTCTCTCCATTTCAGAGACTGTGATCTGTCAGTCATATTTATTCTAATTCTCTCTCCTTCATCCCTGTTATCAATCTATTTTTCTCACTATATTAGTCCCATCAGCATTCAAACATACTTTTTTCTATTTTTAGTTTTTTAGGAACCTCCGTAATTTTCTCCATAGTGGCAGTATCAGTTTACATTCCCACCAACAATGCAAGAAGCTTCCCTTTTCTCCACACCCTCTCCAGCATTTATTTTTCTAGAATTTTTTGATGATGGCCATTCTGAACGGTGTGAGGTGGTACCTTATTGTGGTTTTGATTTGCATTTCTCTAATAATTAGTGATGTTGAGCATCTTTTCATATGCCTCTTGGCCATCTGTATGTCTTCTTTGGAGAAATGACTATTTAGGTATTCCGTCCATTTTTTGATTGGGTTGTTTATAACCCAGCAATCCCACTACTGTGCATATACCCTGAGAAAAACGTAATTCAAAAAGACACATGCACCCCAATGTTCACTGCAGCACTATTTACAATAGCCAGGACGTGGAAGCAACCCAAATGTCCAGCAACAGATGAATGGATAAAGAAGATGTGGTACCTTATATACAATGGAATATTACTCAGCCATTAAAAGGAACAAAGTTGGGTCAGTTTTAGAGACGTGGATGGACATCTCAAAGAAAGTGAAGTAAGTCAGAAAGAGAAAAACAAATGTATATTTACACATGTATGTGGAATCTAGAAAAATGGTACAGATGAACCTATTTGCAAAGCAGAAATAGAGACACAGATGTAGAGAACAACCATATGGACACCAAGTGGGGGAAGGGTGGGTGGGATGAATTGGGAGATTGGGATTGACATATATACACTACGATGTATAAAATAGATGGCTAATGAGAACCTGCTGTATAGAGACCATACATAAGAACCTGCTTAATGCTCTGTGGGAGCTCTAAATGGGAAGGAAATCCCCAAAAGAGGGGATATGTATATACATATGACTGATTCACTTTGCTGTACAGCAGAAACTGGCACAACAATGTAAAGCAGCTATACCCTAATAAAAAAAATGAAAGGAAGGAAGGAAGGAAGGAAGAAAGAAGGAAAAACTACTGAGATAACCAATGCCTCTATTCACAGTATGTGAATACAATTACTGTTTGCCATAGTAGCAAATGAAGTCAGTCACGTAAGAAAGTTAAAGAAAAACAACCAAAAAAACCCCTTTTTCCGCCATTAAAAAGGAAAGATTAAGCAAAGAAAAAAATATTCCCAGTCTCCCCATTTCCATCCCAGCTGTTTCCAAACCACTCAACTTGCTTTCCCAGCTAGCAAAAGACCTCTTCACTGGATGTCTTCACTATACTCATTCTTTTATTTACTTAAAAAAATACTTATTGATACCTGCTAGGTGTCAGGCTTTGTGCTTAGTCACAGGATTAAGACAAAGAACACAGACTTCATAGGAATAGTAACTTACAATAGGAGCTTGTATCTGGTACATTCTATTATTGTAGATGCATTTAAAAGATAATAATAGACATCTTAGTGTACTGCATTTAGTACTCTCTCTTATTAAACATATCTATGTTTTGGAGACTTGGTATGCCCATACCCAAATAAACTACCACTGCTTTTAAAAATTTTTGCAAAATGTTAGAGAAACTTTTTTAGCATTTGTATCTATATACATTTATCAATCTTCATTGTCATCTAAATTCATCAGTCTGCTTTTAATTTAAGATATTCACTTTACCTAATTATTTAAATATTTGAGTGACTAAAGTGAATAAAATCTCTCATTGCCGTGTGTCCAAACAAGAGGGCCATTAGCCTACAAAATGAGATTTTTCTGGGCATTTCTATTAATATTGATGTTTTATTTACCCCCATTCTATGGATTAAACAATGAGCATTGCAGATAAATGAATAACTTTCCCAATCTCATCCAATCAGTGATATACACAAAAAAAATTCAGATACAACTCTCTTTGATTGCACAGCCTAAGATCTTTCAAATACACGTTTTGAGTGTAACAAAATCAAGAGACATAGGATGGGTGCGATTGATTGGGGACAAAAGGACCACAAAGATGAGCATTATAGAGCATGACCTCAAGGGGAAAAGCTGTATAGGAAAACCTTAGGTAGAAAATATATAATTGTTTGTGCTTGAGTAGAACAGAAAACTCACAGCAGCAGTGTCAATAGCTTAACTTTGTGTCCTTTGAAGTCTTCCCTATTGTGTCTCTGGTCTCTAGCCACGGAAGACGGACATTTAAAAAGTTCGGTCAAAGAGACCTCAGTTGATAAGTGGCTGTTTGTACTATTGATAAATTGTTTCGCTATCATTTTCTATAAATCCAGATTCAGTGTTTGTAAAACACTCACAAGCTCTTGCTATTTTTGCTTTCAAAGTATTGGATTCTTTTGCTGTTTTAGGAGAAGCATTTTAAAGGGAGGATTTGTTCCTAGTTTCCTTTAGCTGATTTTAAGTTTAATTGAAATTTTACATGATTTAGTGTTCTGCAGAGAGTTCTGTTCTGTTCTTTCCTTCCCTAATGTTGACTTGAACAGGTTGACGAGAGTTTAATAGAATTTGTTTAAAGTTATCGCTGACCTTGAATTAAGTGGGAACCAGTATATCCCCATGCAGGTATGGGCTTCAATTTATGGCAAATATGTTTGTCTTTACAATCATGCATAATTTCCGAATTCCAGAAATTACTTCTGTTTTATAGCTGTACCTTCCAAACCCATCATAAGGAGGGCTCTGTCAGCATTTCTATTACATTATTTACTTTACAGAGGTTTGTAACATGGTCATAAAACTCACTCCAGGATTAGTTTCGTCAGATAAACTCTCGTCTCAGGAAGAAAGGTGTTATTTTTTCCAACAGTTTAAAAATAATATACTGACTTGCTTCTTCTCATACAATTGGAGTTCACAGACTCCTTTTTTGCTATAAAACCTTTCTTTCTCTGAAAGAAGATGTCCTAATTGGCCTTTATGTATTTATGCACTAGAACCTCTCCTTTCTCCTCAAAAGGGAGAGCTACATAACAACACAGAGCTTGGACACAAAGAGTTCAGTAGACAGGAGTTCAAATCCCTATCTATGACTTAATAGGTAAGAGATTGTTAGCTACTTACGGAATATGATAAGGAATTAATAAGTCCTGGCTATAGAGGTATATATTATCTCATTATTTTTAGTCCTGTTATCACTTAGGAACTTAATGAACTCCTTAATCTGATGCATATCTCTAAATAATGAATTAATTTTTTTCTTTCACTTACTCATTCAGTACTTATTGAGCATCAGAGTGGATGCTAGAGATACAAAGGCAGTATAACATGACCTCTGCCCTCAAGGGATATGTAGTTCAGTAGGAAGAGTCAGCCTTGTAAAGAGACGAAGTACAGAATATTTAATGCTTACCTTGAGGCTTGGATAGCTCAGAGCAAAGTCACTTTACTCAGATTAGGGCATCACTGAAAGTTTTTTAGGTAGTAGGTAGAAAGGTGGGTATTTCTGTATGAATACTAAAGGATGGTAAAGGAGACGGATAAACATCTTTGGGTCATGGAAGCAGCAATGTGCAAAGCATAAAGAGGAAAAACATGGCATAAACTGGGAACTAGAATATGACTGCAGTTAAGAATATAGGGGGATGGAAGAGTAACAAGAAGGTGTAATGGAAAGATATTTCTGTTGATTCTCCATCATAATGAACCTGCCTAGGTTCTCTCTTGGCTCAGTTATTCTGCATGCCATATATTTCTCTATTTTGGTTTACACCTTTATTTTTATTTATTTATTTATTTTGCGGTACATGGGCCTCTCACTGTTGTGGCCTCTCCCGTTGCGGAGCACAGGCTGCGGACGCGCAGGCTCAGCGGCCATGGCTCACGGGCCCAGCTGCTCCGCGGCACGTGGGGTCTTCCCAGACCGGGGCACGAACCCATGTCCCCTGCATCGGCAGGCGGACTCTCAACCACTGCACCACCAGGGAAGCCCTAAACCTTTATTTTGATGAAGCACATTATCCAGTTACTTAAAAAAATTGTGTGGAAGTTATACTATTTTAAGGTTCTTATGTGACTTAAAATGACTCTATGCTCTCCTCTTGATATATAATTTAGCTGAGTATATAATCTTAAGTTGGAAATTATTTTCCTTTAGAATTTTGAAGGCATTGTTCCATTGTATCCAAGCATGTGATAGTGATGTTCAGAAATCTCAAGCCATTCTGATTCCTAATATTTGCAAATGACCTATACTTTTCTCTTTGGAAGATTTTAGAATAACCTCTTTGCCACTATGTTTCTGGAATTTTAACTATTTTTACTAGTTGTTTTAGACAATCTGTTGGACCTTTAACTCAGAAACTCATATCCTTTAGGGCTGGAAATTTTCTTAAAATACTTTATTTTTTATTTTTTCCAGTTCTTTTTTCCTTTTCTCAATTTTTTGAGCTCCTCTTATTCATGTGTGAGATAATATTGTCATATGCTCTACATGATACTATACACAGATAATCCTAAAAATGCCACCAAAAACTACTAGAGCTAATCAATGAATTCGGTAAAATTGCAGGATACAAAACTAATGCACAGAAATCTCTTGCATTCCTATACGCTAACAATGAAAGAACAGAAAGAGAAATTAGGGAAACAATCCCATTCACCATTGCAACAAAAAGAATAAAATACATAGGAATAAACGTACCTAATGAGATAAAAGACCTGTACTCAGAAAACTATAAGACACTGATGAAAGAAATCAAAAATGACACAAACAGATGGAGAGATATACCATGTTCTTGGATTGGCAGAATCAATACTGTGAAAATGACTGTAGTACACAAAGCAATCTATAGATTCAATGCAATCCCTATAAAATTACCAGTGGCATTTTTTACAGAACTAGAACAAACTATCTTAAAATTTATATGGAGACACAAAAGACCCCAAAAAGCTAAAGCAATCCTGAGGTAAAAAAAAGACAGAGCTGGAAGAATCACGCTCCCTGATTTCAGACTATACTACAAAGCTACAGTAATCAAGACAGTATGGTACTGGCACAAAAACAGTAATATAGATCAATGGAACAGGATAGAAAGCCCAGAGATAAACCCATGCACCTATGGTCAACTAATCTATGACAAATGAGGCAAGGATATACAATGGAGAAAAGACAGTCTCTTCCATAAGTGGTGCTGGGAAAACTGGACAGCTACATGTAAAAGAATGAAATTAGAACACTCCCTAACACCATACACAAAAATAAACTCAAAATGGATTAAAGACCTAAATGTAAGACCAGACACTATAAAACTATTAGAGGAAAAAATAGGAAGAACACTATTTGACATAAATCACAGCAAGATCTTTTTTGACCTTCCTCCTAGAGTAATGGAAATAAAAACAAAAATAAACAAATGGGACCTAATGAAACTTAAAAGCTTTTGCAAAGCAAAGGAAACCATAAATAAGACAAAAGGACAACCCTCAGAATGAGAGAAAATATTTGCAAATGAAGCAACTGACAAAGGATTAATCTCTAAAATATTTAAACAGCTCATGCAGCTCAATATTAAAAAAACAAACAACCCAGTCAAAAAATGAGCAGAAGACCTAAATAGACATTTCTCCAAAGAAGACATATAGGCCAGGAGGCACATGAAAAACTGCTCAACATAAGTAATTGTTAGAAAAATGCAAATCAAAACTACAATGAGGTATCACCTCATACCAGTTAGAATAGGCATCATCAGAAAATCTACAAACAACATATGCTGGAGAGGGTGTGGAGAAAAGGGAACCCTCTTGCACTGTTGGTGGGAATGTAAGGTGATACAGCTACTATGGAGAATAGTATGGAGGTTCCTTAAAAAACTAAAAATACAATTACAATGTGACCCAGTACTCCCACTACTGGGAAAATACCCAGAGAAAACCATAATTCAAAAAGACACATGCACCCCAGTGTTCATTGCAGCACTATTTACAATAGCCAGGTCATGGAAGCAACCTAAATGCCCATTGGCAGACAAGTGGATAAAGAAGATGTGGTACATATATACAATGGAATATTACTCAACCATAAAAAGGAATGAAATTGTAGAGACAATTTGTAGAGACATGGATGGACCTAGAGGCTGTCATACAATGTGAAGTAAGAAAGAGAAAAACAAATATCATATATTAACGCATATGTGTGGAATCTAGAAAAATGGCACAGGTGAACCAGTTTGCAAGGCAGAAATAGAGACACAGATGTGGAGAACAAATGTATGGACACCAAGGGGGGTGGGTGGTGGTGGTGGGATGAATTGGGAGATTGGGATTGACATATATACACTAATATGTATAAAATAGATAGCTAATAAGAACCTGCTGTATAAAAAAATTAAATTTAAAAAACTTGAAAAGAAAAAATATTGTCATATGATCTAATTTTCTTGTCTTCTGTCTTCTAAATATTATTGCATACATTTGATATGCTTAATGGGTTATTTTGTAAACTTTAATTTTAAATCCTTCTATTGATTTTTTTCATTTTTTTATTATGTTTTTAATTACCAAGGGCCATTTTTATTCTCTAAATAATCATTCAAAAATAGCATACAAATTTATTTGGATGAGGGCATAATGTCTTATTAACCTGAAGTTAATGATGATAGTTTTTTTTTCTGAATAATTTCTATTTCACTCATATTTTGTTGAATTGACTGGTTTTGGTCTCTGTCTTCCATATAAGAGGGTTTCTTCAGATGTTTGGTAATCCTGGTTGTTTGCTCATGATTAGATTAAGAAAGTTAAGAGGTGGTTTAAAGCTATGAATACATAGGTGGTGTTTGTTGACTGTGTACTTAACCAGGCAGGCCATTTGTTAGGGATTTCTTAGACAGGTTTTTTCTTTTTTTTTATATATTTCTTCTTAGACTGGTCAGATTTGCCAGAGAAAGCTTTTTCAAGCTTCTACTAGAGAGTAATGGGCAGGTATTGATATTATAGGAGCTAGCATTCTGGAAAAAGTGTTGAGATTGTCTGAGTTCAGCATTCCAAATACATGTATTCACCAATTTGAGGTGGAAATCAAGTTAGTTTCTAGATTTTTCCCCTGGCAGTTTGCAAGTTTTTTTTGCTAGAGACTGGTAAATCCCTTTCTCCTCATCCGTCACATTTCCAGCTTCCCACAGTGTTACTGCTGGTTTCATTTTTTCCTGTTCTTCCCACTCTATGTGTTTATGCCTAAATGACAAAGGAAACATGTATTGTAGTTGCAGTGGTGTTTGGAAGGAAGGAAATGCACATGCAAGTGTTCAATCTGCATTTTTAACTTGAAAGCAGTTCTCTTTTAAATATACATCATTCCAACTTTCCTCTCCACCACTCGTGATAAATTGCATGTATTGAGGTCACTAATTCACCTGAATTGCTAAATTCAGTAGGTGTTTTTTTTTTCCCTCACTCTTCATCATACTTAGCCAGTGTTTGCACAGTTGAATAATAGTCTGTCTTCCTTAAAACACTTTCTGAAATTGGAATTTAGTAATTCTCCTGGTTTTCCTCCTAATTCTATGCCTACTCAGTCTCAATCTCTCTTTCAGGTTTCTCATTTCCTCATCTAAGTGGTAGTCTCCCAGGGTGTAGTCCTTGTACCTCTTTACCTTTTTTTAGTCTCACTCTCATCATGTGCTTATCTAATATTATGACTTTAAGTACTAGTTACATGCTGATGACTTGTAAGCTTTTATTTGCAATCCTGATATCTCTACCGAACACCAGACTCACATGTTCAATGTCTACTCCTGGATCTGAAAGTAAACATCAACAAAATTGAGCTTCTGATCTCCTTCCCCAGACCAGTTTGTTCCTCCTGAAATCTTCCCCATTGTAGTAAATAGTACATGCTCTCTGTCAGTCACCCAAACCAAAGCTTGAGTTGTTCTTGACTTTGCTTCCTCAATTCATCTAATCAGAAAATCTAGTTGACCCTACCTTTAAAATATATCAGGAATCTGATCTCTTTTTGTTATTTCCATTGCTATCACTCTCATTTAAACTACCATTTTCTTTCATGTTGATTATGGTGGCCTTCCTCCTACTTCTCTTGCCTTGCTGTCAACACAGCAGTCACACTGATTATATTCAAAGTACTCCAATGGATTCCCATTCACTCAGTGTAAAATCAAAATCCTTGTGATGGCCAGCAAGGCCCTGAATGAGCTCCTCTTCTCTTACCTCCCATTCTGAATTCCCTTTATTGACCTTTTGTATGTTTGTTGCAATTTTTCATCACCATAGCCACTTTGCTTTCTTGGTAGTTCCTTGAACAGGTTCTCTTGCTTCCATCTGAGCACCTCTGCACTTGCTGTTCTCTCTGCCTAGAACCTCCTCCATCCTTACTCCTTCCCTCTACCAATATTTATACCTCCTTCAAACCTCCTTCAAATCTTCAATATTTATACCTCCTTCAAATCTCTGGTTAAATGTCACTGTCTCAAGAAAGCACACCCTTCTAATTGCAGCGCCTGTCTAAAATAGGATTCCCTACCCATTCATCTTTTATATTTACTTTGCTTTCACTTTTTATAAAGTAATAACATATTACATACTATGTTTATTTTGTTTAATAACCACTAGATTATATGATCCATGTGATTAAGAATTTTCGTCCTTTTTCCTCACTGATATACCTCCAGTACTTACAACGTGGCCTGATACAGAATAGGCTCTTGATAAATAATAATATACACTGAGTAAATAATTGAATGAGGTAGATTAGTTTCATTATTCTTTTGCATTTGAGGAGACTGAAACTCAGGATTAAGCAACTTGCCCAAGGCCTCAAAATTCCTTAATGTGTGAAGCACAATTTAATTCAGATCTCTCTACCTTCAGTGCCTATGCATTATCTAAGAATAAGCTGCCATTGGTAAGTTAAGTAAGATAAAGATGAGAAATTGTCTGATGAACTTAAGAACAAAGACATTTTCTGGTGGCCTTGACAGCAGCAATCCCAGGAAAGTAAGGAGACAGAAGCTATAATGTAATAGGTTTAGGAATGAATGGAGACAAGTTTAGCTACTCTTTCAAGGCCATTAAAAAAGAGGAAAGGGGTACATAGGGAGATTGTTTTTAAGATGAGAGAATCATGAGGTTGTTGACAAGCAGAAGATGAGAGCCAGTTGAGAGTAAAAAAGGTGCAAAGGAAGGAAGGAGAGAAAAGTGATGAAGAAAAAAAGCACTGAGTGGATGGGAGAGAATGTGACAGGAAAAATAAAGTGTATAGGAATAAAGTTTTATTTTCCTAATTATTTAATAATTATATTTAATATTAATTATGAAATTAATAATTAACAATTAATTAATAATATTCAGAGTTATTACATTCATTCATTTTTGTCATCTGATAAATACTTATCAAGCTATAAAGCCCTAGGCACTGTTATTTGTTCTGGGTACCTGATGGTGAATAATCATGAATAATGTTATTGAGACCTATGCATTATCTCATCCTATCTTCACAACAAACTTCTGAGATAGATACTATTTTTATCCCTATTTTTTTATACACGAGGAGGCTGAATCTTAGAGAAGGGAGTGGTCTCGCCCAAAGTAATTCATCTAGGTAGTGTTGGTGTCTAAATTCAAACCACCACAGTCTGACTCTACAACCCCTGCCTTTAATTACTTTTCTCCACCAGTTAAGACAAAATTTATATTCTGGTGAGAGGGACAGAAACAAAAAAGCAAGAAATCATTAAACATCCTACAAAGATCATTATACATTTTACAAAGAGATTTAACTAGCTTTATAGGATAGATAGTGACTGGGTAGTTGCTTTGGGTGATCAGAGAAAGCTTCTCTGAGGAAGTGGGATTTAGGCTTAGGTCCGGGGTTTAATCAGAAACTAGCCACTAAAAGACTTAGGGGAAAAGCATTTCAGGCCCATGGTAGAACTAGTTGCAGGCCATTTGTGGATTTCAACTTCTTATAATTGAGAATATAAAGCTAGTTTATCTGGAGAATAGGGAGTGAAGATAAAAAATGGTGGGATCTCAGACCAATTCAAACAGGTATGTAGCACCCAGATCAAGTGGAAATTGGTGGTCCTGTGGAGATTAAATTTTATATTAGGAGCAATGACTTGCTATGAGAAAGTTTTAAGTATGCATTTAGTGTGATATAGTTTACATTATTTAATCATTACCCTGATTTTAGCAGGACCTAGCGATCAGATTTCTTAATGGGTAATGTAAATTAGAAACTTAAGTTAACTTTGGTTTTTAACATGTCTCTCAAGCTACCAGTTTATTAATGCAAAAATGGAGCATATAGGGTCATCTCTGCCTTTTTTACTTGGTGACTATAAAGATACTCGGTTTCTCTTCCCAGCTTTGTGAAATGGAGAAATGGATAAGAGTTGTTGATAGGATATATTGAGAGGGAAAGTGAATTCATCCCTTAATTTTGTCAACATTCACTAGTTACTTACTGAGCACTGTACTAAGTGCTGGAGGAAATGGAGCCAGCCCTAAGGAAAACATGGCACATGCCCACAGGGGGATGGAAGTGGGCTGTTGAATGGTCAGTAAAACGGTAACCAAGTATTGATATTGTAATCACTCACTGTATTCACCAACTGAATTAGAGATGAGAGTTTGAGAAACTAATGGAAAGGACTTTAATTGGTTAAATTGAAGAATATAGATGGGCTAGTAATAATCACTTCACAAAGACCAAGCAAAGAGAATAAAATTCCATGGAGAATGACATTACACTATATGTGGTCCATAGATGTATCTAGTCAACAGAGCAATATAAAACAACAAAAAGAAGAGGATTTAGGAGGTAAGTTGGAGAATGGTAGAAGAAAATATCTAAAACAGTGCCATTTAGAAAATTACTTCAAAAAGATGAAATGCACGAATGATTATATTAAAATGGCAATTTGTTTAAAGCTTAAACTTTGTGGAAATTTTTCTCTTTGTTGATTCTCTCTAGCTGGCTAGGCTCTGCACTCCTTCAATACTGAGAACACTGTCATGGAAAGTAACATTGCATTGCTCTTAGGAGGATGTGGCATTAAGCAAAAACAACGATAAAAACCTGGATTCAAACCCTGACTATAGAATTTATTAGTTTTTTATTGTGAACTTGAATAAAGTAATCAGCAATAGAGTGACCCCCTTTCCAAAAGAAAGACAAAATTTTAGAACTAGAAGGAAACTTGATTATGTAACTCAAAACACTTATTTTACTGATAAGGAAGTGCAAATTCAAAGTTGGTAAGTTATTTGACTAAGTTCCCATAAATTGCTACTGTTCAGAGCTCCACAGTCATAACCATGCCGAGAACATCATTCCCTTTTAGAGCAGAGATGGCAACCTTAAATGGTACCTGGAGTGCTTAGTAAACTTGAAGTATCCCAATAAAAATTAAGGCATATCCACTGAAAAATCCCAATGGTTGCATCTGATCAATTTTCTTTTCAGTTTCTAGGTTTGCCAGTTCTTGAGTGCAACTTTCTTCAACTCCCTGCTTGAAATATATCTTATTTGTGACTTCTTTCAATAGTCCTGCAAACTTTTTAAGCACACTCTACTTAATTTCTGCCTGTATTTCCCATTTTTCTCTGCCATTCGTTATGGGTCCAACTAGACATGGGAAAAATTTCTCAAATAAAAGAAGCTGTAATATCAAAGAAAGTTAAGGTATGGGGAGAACTACAGCAGATAAATGACAATAATAGACAGTAAAGTGCCTTGTATCTTTTTCTACACATGACTAGTGTTACAGGTATCCTAACATATTTATTTATATATAGACATAGTTATACCTATAGCTATATGTATATAAATGTATATAGATATACCATAGCTATATGTGGATAGACCTATATTATATCTGTAGCTATATCTATATAGATTTATATAGATATATAGAGGTAGCTACATCTATACCTCCAGTTAGGCAACTGCCAAGTATCTATAGAATCCTAAGTGGGATAATCCAGTGATCTACAACACAATGTCCATCTCAATCTGCTTGATTTGAATATCCTTCATAACTGTTTGCTTCAGGAGAGAACTTGTGGGCTTCCCTGGTGGCGCAGTGGTTGAGAGTCCGCCTGCCGATGCAGGTGACGTGGGTTCGTGCCCTGGTCTGGGAAGATCCCACATGCCGCGGAGCGGCTGGGCCCATGAGCCATGGTCACTGAGCCTGCACGTCTGGAGCCTGTGCTCCGCAACGGGAGAGGCCACAACAGTGAGAGGCCCGTGTACTGCAAAAAAAAAAAAGAAAAGAACTTGTGTTTAAATGGGAGCAGTTGCAAGTGATAAACTGGAGTCAACATTTGGAATTTTCTGATGTTCAACATAAATACTTTCTTCATATTCCAGTGATGTTTGCTGGAACATCAGTATGCAGTAAAGTATACTATAAATGGGAAAACAGCATTTTTCCTGCTCTATGGCAAAGCCCCAAATATATTGACCTTGTTTTTGTCATATAAGGCTTTAGTGCCAAAACACTAAGTCTATTAAAGATACTTGCTATATACATACAGTGCTTTGAACCCTTTTTAAATTTGCTCATCACTGACTTAATGCATAATAACTAGCCGATTAAAATGATTTTAGAATTGGCATATAAATATGTGGCCATTATAGCCATCTTTTCAAGAGTGGGAAAACTCCTGCTGAAGCTACAGCTGGAAAATAATTTGCTGAAAAATCAGCTGAAGCGGGAGGTTCCAGCTCATTGAAACTCAATTTATTACATGCTCAAATGAGTCCTGGAACAGTGGAATATGTAGGCAGTACAACTAGACAAGGTGAATTCCGTGCTGATAACAAATGTGTAAAACTCCAGTACCTATTGGAGAAGTGATAGCAGCCAAAATTCTATACTTGCCAACTAGTAGAAAACATGAACATGCTGTTAGATAATTAACATTTTCCTTATCATGCAGGACTGGGTAGTGAATATGTAACCCAACTTTTTTTTCCCCCTCTGGATAAGTTGCAACTTGAAAAAGCATATAATTAAAGCAAAGCACAGTTTTCTGAGAAACTTTGTGATATGTGCTGTAAAGTTGTGATCTTTTAGCTTGTGGTTTGGGTGTTTGATCCTCCTTTGTTCAAAGTATAGGTGACTACATTTTTAAGATGACAGATACGTAATCATGGATCTCAATAAGATCAAATGGGTGGTAGCTTAGACATCTTATCTTCTCACAATTCTGTTAAACTTGAAACTAAGTAGTATTGAAGATTTGCTATGGTGATACTGCAACCCATTTGCCATCTTACTATTTATATGTATGGATAACTCTTGAATGGGAACTCTCAAAGCCACACAATGTAATGTAGAATTCAAAATGGTCAATGATACCAGTTATTAATATTATGACATTTTGAGCATTCATGTGCTTTTAGATGGAATGTGTTTATAATTGGTTTGAATTTCTAGTATTTTTATGCTAAAATAAAATTTAACTATTACCTGATATGCTTAAACTATTGATAGAGTCATGTGGTCCAAACCTTTCTATATATTACAAGTAGACTTAATATTTGCCACACATGTTGTGATAACTGAGAATATATTTGCAAACAGGAATTTTATTTTACCTTTCTCTTTAACCCAGATGATATCTCATTTCAAAGACAATTCTTTGCATTCCGAAAAGTGGCCTTATGATGTTACTTTGTTTTGTCCTTGTGCAAAGGATTTAGCACAAACTAAATTCCAAATTGATGTTCAGTATATATTTCTTGGAAACAATTGAATTTGCACTTATTTTCTTTGAATCAGTTTAGTCAAGACTGAAAGACCTCAATGGTTAGACCCTGTTATTCTCTCTTCCTTTTTTATTTTTTTCCTTCTTCTCTCTAAACTTAAACACATAACCGAGGAAATCATCATGATAACTAACTATCCACCATGACCATGAGTTCAACCATTGATATGATCAGTTGCTTCCACGGTGATGGTGATGATGATTGAATTTGTCCTTACTTATACTTTTAGAAAGTGAAGGTAGGGATGTTAAGTAGCTAGGCAAACATATAGACCATAGGATAATAAATTGTAACTCTACAGCATATATCATACTGGATAACTCATATTTAAAGTTTTATCAGAAAATTGTTTTATCATTATAATCATCATCATCATTGCCATCATCTTCCTCATCCTCTTTATAACTTATTGAGTGTCTACCATAGACTTGATCTTCTGCCAAGAGTCTTCTGTACATTATCTTTTGCTAAATCTAGCCCCTCTCAATTCACCTAACTACCTTCCTTCCTCACTTAACCTTGAGAATGCTATACCCATAGTATGCATTGTTCCTCTCTTGTGTATCACCCTACTCTTCCTTTGATAAGCTTTAATAATACTTCATAACTTGTCCTTTAAATTTATATCATTAAGGACATTTTCTACATTTATTAAAAATTCAGATTCCCTGCACTTTTCTTTATAATTAATCATATAATTATTTTATTAATGCCTATTTCCTCCATGGGAATGTAGCTCCATGAGGGTAGGAACTCTGTCTAACTTATGTACTTATGTATCTCCCTTGACTAGATAGTACAAGGCATATAGTTTAATAATCATCTTAAATATATAAATGATCTCATTTAGTCACCTCATTTAATCTTTCCAACAACTCTATCTGTTAAGTATGGTTATATCTAGTTTACAGATAAGGAAGTAGACAGACAGGCTACATAAATTGACTATAGTCTACTTTATAAGCAGTAAGTCCAGGATTCTAATGTTAGTTTTTTGGCTCCAAATTCCAAGATCCTTAACCTTAGATTATTGTTATTGAATCTTAGGTAAGATATTTATTCAGCTGACATATAATGAATATCCAACACTATGCTAAGTGGCAGGAATTGAAAGATAGCTAAGACTTAATCCTTGCTTTCAAGTAGTTCAGAGTCAAATGGATAAAATAGAAAAGCCTAAACATTTTCCTAAAGAGAAATAATCCAAATTTTGATTCAAATTCCAAAGCTATTTTCTTTTGCATCATATAAGATGAAATTCATCTTCAGAGGATCTCTGGAAGACTGGAGTCATCAAAAACAAGAGATGTTGTCAGTTTTTATCCTAAATGAGAAAAGTCAGAGATGTGTGAAAAAGAGGATTTTAATCACGATAATACATGATTAGGAAGTAGACACCTTTTTATTTCATAATGATAACCAGAGATAGCATTTCACTGAGGGGTGCAGCTTTCAGCATATGTATTTGTAGTCCCTTGTCCAGGATGGAATTTGTCAACTCAAGAATACAAAGTCAGGGCTTCCCTGGTGGCACGGTGGTTGAGAGTCCACCTGCCGATGCAGGGGACATGGGTTCGTGCCCCGGTCCGGGAGGATCCCACATGCGGTGGAGCGGCTGGGCCCGTGAGCCATGGCCGCTGAGCCTGCGCCTCCGGAGCCTGTGCTCCGCAATGGGAAAGGCCACAACAGTGAGAGGCCCGTGTACCACAAAAAAAAAAAAAAAAAGGACTAAGTCAATTTAAAATTAGCTTCTAAAGTTTAGGGGTGATTATTAAATTCACAATAGTATGCCTCATTACCATTTTATAATCTCTCACTAACAATAATGATAATTAAAGATACTGAAAGATTGCTAATAGTTTTCTTTAATTCACATTGTGTCTTTATGTTACAAAGTAGTATTTTTAGTTGAAAAATAGGAAGGGAGCCACAAGAATGTTAAGTATCATGAATAAGATGGTATTCACATTTTGTGTCTAAGCTCACTCTAACCTTTAGAGCTCCCACCTTACAGCCTGCTTCCTCTCAACATTACAGCAAAATTCCAGAAAGTCCAGAATCTATTATTTTTTAAATCACAAAGTATTAGTTAATATTCTTCTTTCAATATTAAAAAATAGGGTAAAAAGTGAAATACCCTCTTCACCCCACGTCACCATAAATTGTATTTCCTTTCACAAGCATTAGATTTATTTTCTTTTGTATTTCTTACATTTTTTATGTAAAAACACTTTATTTTTTTCTTATCTTTATTTTTTTATTGGAGTATAATTGCTTTTCAATGGTGTGTTAGTTTCTGCTGTACAACAAAGTGAATCAGCTTTATATATACATATATCCCCTCCCTCTTGAGCCTCCCTCCCACCGCACCCCCATCCCACCCCTGTAGGTCATCATAGAACACCGAGTTGAGCTCCCTGTGCTATACAGCAGGTTCCCACTAGCTGTCTATTTTACACACTTTTTTTCACAATGTATTTAAAGAGATATGCTTTCAGAAATGTAGTTTGGAGTTTTGTGTGTGTGTTTATGTGTTTGTATGAATCTATGTTTTTACATAAATGTTCTTGAGTAATAGTTTTGCACCTTTTTTTTCAGTTTAAATTATCTTGTGGAGAAATTCTATAGATGGATAGATAGACAAATAGATAATGTATACATCCGTTTCAAACCTGTGAATACTATTCTGCATTGCAGACATTTTGTTAAAGCATTTGTTAAAGCATTATTCTATTTATGGAATTTAGAATACTTCCTTTAATAATAACAGTGAATATCTTTCTACCTGCCTAAATGATAAGATTCTGTATTAGGAATTTACAAGGAGAATTGCGAGTAAAAGAGAATACACTTTAAAAAGTTTGATAGATAACTAAAAATTGGTTTCTAGGTATACATGATAATTTATTTCCTTACATCTTTGTCAGCATTAGATATTTTCACTCTTTCAGATATTTCATTGTTTTAATTTGCATTTTTTCAGATTACTTATTAGTCATTTGTATTTCTCCTTTTATAAATTTCTTGTTCATATACATTTCCATATTTTTTATTAGCTCCATTGTCTTCTATTGAATTTTAAGAGTTCTTTATATATTCTAGATATATGTATGCGAGAGAGAAATTAATACATATATAAGAGAGGGAGAGAGAAATTTTGCAAATATTTTGTTTTATGTACTTACTTTCATTAACCTGGTGCCACATTGCTCAGTGGAGGGCTGGTAAATTTTACAGTAGTAATATTATTTATCAGATATTGAATATTATAAGAATAGCAGATGCTGAACTATATTTTTATATCTGTCACCATTTTTTTATTAAATCCTTTCAGATAGGAACTGATGTTTATACTTTATAATCATGAAAACTGAAGCTCAGTGAGATGATATGATTTTTCTAAGGTTAAACACTAGAAAATAAAGAAGTCAGCATTTCAATCAGGTTATACTGGTTCTCCTGATTACATTGTGCTACTGTTATCTGTGTAGATCATGATATTAGCGGTATCTATTTATCTGTGTTGGTATCCATATCAACAGGTAGAGCTCTTGTTACATCAGTATTATGTAAATCTATGCTATGAATTAATTATAAGCATTAGGTGTTCTCCTAAAATACTTTATTACTGTTTGGAGTAATGTAAAATATTGTGTCCTTGAAATTTTTAAGTTAGCATGGGAAATGTTGTATTTTACCTCACTAAATGTGTCACAGTATCAACCAGTTTTCATTAAATAGTAGCCAATTTAAGAAGTAGATATTCTTAAGGCAAAACAGTTAAATAGGTATTGTTATGTTTGATTATTCTATACTTTGCTTTGTGACCCCTACTTCTCTTAAACTCATACTATTTCTACAGCCTGAAACCTTCATGCTTTCCCTCCAAACTCATATTAATCCCTTCAACCTCCCCCACAATATACTCTACCATGATAGAGTAGGCTTTCACAAATACCTGCTTTCTATGGCATAATACCACAACCCCAGACATGCATGAGTTTAGAACCTTAACAGGTGATCACAGTAAAAGCCAGAGAAATACTGGGTTTGGCTGTTTAGGGTAGCTTAATATTGTGATTCTTTTAATAGAGATCAGTGGTAAAGGGTATGCTTCTGAAGGTATTCGGGCCATGGTTTGGATTCTGCATTAGTTTTGTGACCTTGGAAATAGAACTGTATAACATCTCTGCACCTATTTTTATCTATTTAAAGATTGTTGTAATTGATTTTAGTAATTAAGGAAGATAATTTGTATAATATATTACCAGATATACAGAGAACTTCAATCAGTATTGATAATGATTATTATCAATCATTTGGAAAGTTAGCAAAAATCTTCACTGTTCTTCTCCTCTCTACTCCCACGCCTCAAATTTGGTTCCTATCAAAGCATATTCTTGGCCTGAGCTTAGACATTCCTTTCTCAAGAAGTTCTACCCAAGTTCTTCAGACTGTCTCACAAAAAATCTCTCAGTGCCTTGTACGTCTCATTTCATTGAACATATCATACTGTAATTTTCCCTTTAATACCTGAATACTCTCCTATTTCCTTAGACTTTAAATTCCAAGAGGGCGTGGACTTTGTTTTGTTTTGTTTTTAAACTGCTATATCTCTCATCATGCTAGCATATGTCACAATTTTTGCTGAATTTTAAAAAAGAATGAATCTGTACATGAATAAATGTTTTCTGATATAAATGTGTGTATGTCTGAAAGCGTGGTTGAATGGTCAGCCATATAGTTGGAAGCATGGGTAGATGGATAGGTGAATGCATTTCCACGAAGACTAAAGAATAATGTTAATGTCAGTTACAATGGTGGCAGGCAGAGAATATATTTTTAGATTGGCTTTTTGAAATCATTTAAACTATACTAAATGTCATGCCTTCACAAAGTGCTGACCTCAACTGCCTCAGTGAGTGCAAATCCAAGGAAGTTGGCAACATAGTGAATTTTACTTGGTATGTGGCAGGCTGAGTCTAGAGACTAAATAATATGTCACAATATGCTTAAGTTTTCCTCCCAACACATTAAGAAAACACTTGCATAAACACAGGTCCATCTCCACCTTCTATGTTCACTTAGCATATGGTTAAAATATGAGATATTTTGTTTCATATACTGTACATTTCATTATTCTGTATTACAGAATCACTGGATTCTTTCGAGGTGATTCATTATGCAATTTAATCTAATAGTGAAAATCCCAATACAATGCAGAGTGACCTACAAACTTGCAATGAATTTTAAGCCATACATCTTGCTTAATGTGTGTGCTTATTTACCCACATTGAAATGAAGTTTATCAGGTATTTGATTGTTAGGAAAACTGTAAATAGTCCACACGTGTTCTGCATATTTTCAGATATTAAAACTATTGTTCAGCTTGATTTGATATCATTGAGATTTGACAATGGGCCATATCCACATCAGACTAGCACAGTAGATATAAGAGTGATGGGAAATGTTGTCTGCCACAGCTGTGGTACTGACCCCTCTTTGCTAACCTTAAGAAGACTGCAAGGTAAACTTTTTTTCCCCAAACTGACCTTTCCCATATTAATTACTTACATCCAATCTTGATTATGTTTCATCTGTCATTCTCCAGTATTAATTCCCTGTAAAACATGGTTGAATGCGTGTGAACTTGTCAGCCTCGTTTTGTAAAATTAATTAATGGTGATTGGATATATGAATTTTAACAAGTTAGAATATGTTTACTGATGTACAATATATTTTATAACATATAATTGTTTTCTTTGAAAAATGTTTTATATTTCTCTCAAGATAAGGTTCCAAATTATATATACACCCGGGCAGCATATATCTATATATCTACATATAGATATAGATATGTATGTACATCATAAGTAATATGTACTGTAGATATAAAGGAATAAATCTGAAATATAGAAAATAAACACTTGTTTCAACCAAAGTACTACAGGGAAGATTTTATATTATTTATTTTTAAGGATAAATCAGGTTCCAATTAAATGTCAAACATAATTTTGTATTCAAAATTTAATATATGTGATTGTCCTTAGAGAAAAGCTTAGAACACGTCTTCTCATAATAGTGAACTATAAGGTTATAGCTCACTTTTTGGCAGAGTGCCACCCCATAAACTGTTTGGTAAAGCTACTAAAAACTTCAATCTGAAATACATTTATCTAAGTTAGGAGTTTGAATTCTCTATATAAAAAATGAAATGCCCTGGCGTCTCTTAGTTCTTAAAAAAGAGAGCAGATTCTAAATTCTGTTTATTTCCACATTTCTTCCTTTAACTGGTGCAGACATAAGTGCAAAATGAATGTTGACATATTTGTTTAGCATCCCTGAACGGATTAAACTGCTTTAGAAGTTCTTCTGTAATCAGGCTTGAAAAATAGAAACTAGCATTCACATCCCTGGATAGATTAAATTGTTTCAAAAGTTTCTCATTAATCAGACATGAAAAATATAAAAGTAGCAGTAGTACTTTGAAAAGTACTTGAACTTTTCCTTGCAACAAACTTTTTTACAGTTTCACAGCATAATGCCATTTTTGATCATACACATACTAAATTATAAGAATATATCTTGTCTGTGTTCTCTGTAGGTGAGCTGCTAAGCAGGAATGAATACTGTCCTTTGGGAAGTACAGTGTGTGTATCTAAAGAACACTAGGCCTGACTGTAGAGCTGTTAATTACGATGTGTCTTTGGACAAATAAAATGGAAAGAAAATATAATTTTTAAAAATTTGAACTTTCTTCTAGGAGAATTGAAAATATTTGTTATTCTTCATAATGATTCTGTAAGTTTAACAGTGTTATACCCACTTTAGAGATGAGGAAACTGAATTTCAAAGATATGAATTGACTTGTCTCATATAATATAGCTGTTAAATAGTAGAGACAATGTGCGATATTAGACCTATCTCACCCCAAAGTTCCTGTTCCTCCCATTCTGTGCTGTTTCTCTGATACTAGTTTTTTTCCTTTGTGAAATGAAGGGATTAGGTTATATTATTAGTACTCCGTCTCTCAAATTCTCTAAATTCTTGCTGAACAAGCATTGAAACTTGGGATGAGGAAAGATTCATTTATTATAGAAATGATATCATTCTAACATTGTGAGTTCTTAACTTCATTTTTATTACTCAACCAATGAGTATCAATGACTCAAACTTTGTTAGGCACCATGCAGGCAATAAAAACATATGAACCACTACGTTTTTATTTCATTTGATAAATTTACCCATAGGTTTGAAGGTAGTTAACAATGAATCACCAGTAGTTACATTAATTTTCTTAATAGTCTTGCCATTCATACGTTATTCTTTTTTAAAATTGTATGGCATTGAGCTGTTTCAATTGCCAAGTAGTGACCAGGAAGGACAGGTCATATTCTCTGTTTTTAGGGAATGTTTTGAAATTTAAAATCTATATAAATAAATTTTAATTTCTACCTTTTCCTCACATGCAAAAATCATTAGATTCATTTCATTCATTTAGAAGGGTATATTTAGTATGGCTTATACACAACTTTGAGCTTTGTTTCAAATAGGCAGTTGTACTATAGAGCAGCTTGAGTAGTCAAAGAAGAGGTAAAAATTTTAGTCAAGTGTCTCATGACACAAAGGATGCCAATATTGTTAGGATGTCATAGGCATATTTCTGATTTCAACCATGATGGAGTAATCTGTATCTGACTTGCCTCCATATACACTATAGAATTGTGTAAGATATATGAGGCTACTATATTCAGACACTGGATAATAGGCAGTACCTGGAAAAGGTCTGTGAGAAAAGATAAATGTAAAAGATATATTCAACTTCCATTCCAGATTTTTACATGGAGATACTTTGTAAAATGTGACCCAAGGGAATGGAGCTCAAATGGAAACGAGGGATCTCACTGACTGGAGAAAATAGAAATCAGTTTGGGGTTTCTGAGGGGTACTGGAATTTGTGGATCAGGGTCTTAGGGACAAGAGATCTGTGCAGAGGAGTCTTGGAAATCTGTATAAGTTTCCACTTGAATATTTAGCCAAATATTAATATGTGCATGTGGTAAAACACTGCAATACTTGGCAGAGAACAGCTGTTGAAGGTCTGTGAGCCGAAAACAAAAATATTCAGAAATTACACAGTGATGGGACACACTGGTGATCATATAGTCAATAGTGGAGAAAGCTTTCTGAACTCACCAAATATTCTGTTGATTCCTCAGGAAACCCACACTTTGCAGTAAGTTTATTTTAACCTCATTCTAACAAAGCTTAAAACAAAGCTTCAGTGGGATAAAATTGTACAACTCAATAACTGTTTAAAAAAAACACAATTTAGAATCTAAAAGTAGTGTCCACAATATTAAGAATACCTCTAAAATGAGTAACCATTCTCTCTTCACCCTCACTAAAAAGTAAGATGAACCATAAATAAGAGAAAAAAAAATGGTCAGTAGAATACTACCAGAGACTCCATGTATATTGGAATTAGCAGACAAGAACTTTAAAAAAGCTATTATGGAAATTTTCATTGCTTTAGTGAAAATATGTACAAAATGAATGACAAATGGAGAAATTCAACTGAGAAATTTCTTAAAATATGAAACTGTAGCAAATGGGCATTCAAGAAATAAAATTTTTCTGTACAGGTAAGCTGTATACTAGAAAATAGAGAAGAAAAAATTCAATAGACTTAAAGGCATATCAGAAGAAATGAAACAAACTAAAGCATATTAAAAAAAAAAACTAGAAAAAAACGTGTTAGTGACTTGTAGGAAAAGAAATGTCATGTTGTCTAATGTATATGTAATCAAAGAATCAGAAGAAAGGAGAGGGATCTTCCAAATCTGACAAAATATAAAACTCACAGATCAAAGGAAAACTTACACAGAGTCAAGTCTTGAAAATCAGAGACAAGGGGAGAATATTATAAGTGGCCAGAGATTATAAGAAGCTTTATATATCAGAGAACAATGAAAAACTGCTGACTTCTTATCAGATACAATGTAAGTCAGTAGATAAAAGAATTATATTTTTGAAGGACCAGAGAAAAAAAAAGCTACACAGAAATCTAATCCTATGGGTTATATCTTTTAAAGATAGTGGTAAAACAAAGACATTTTAATATAAGCTAAAGCTGAGAAAACTTGTTACAAGCAGAATTTCATTAAGGGAATATTAAAGGATGTTCGTTCCTCAAGGTGAGTGAAGATAATATCAGAAGGAATCTAAGATTTACATGAAGGGATGAAAACTAGAGGAAACAGTTAATATGTAAGTTAATAAAAATAATTTATTGGATTGGCCAAAAAGTTCATTCGGGTTTTTCATACCATCTCACAGAAAGACCAGAACAGACATTTTAGCCAACCCAATATTTAAAAAATTAACACCCAATATAACAGCAATATGTTTTGGATGTAAAATATGTGTAAAATAAACATATACAACAATATCACAAAACTCTGGAGGGTGATAAATGAAATTGTTGTAAGCGTCTAAGATTACATGTGAAATTGTAAATATTATTTAAGGTATTCTTTAATCCTTCCACAAATCACAAAGGTTATGAAAAAAGAGATATACTTAATGAGTCAATAGAGGAGATAAAAGCTGAACACCAAACAATACTTTACTAATCAAAAGAAGACAGGAAAGGAAGGAAAAAAGAGAACTGAAGAGAAGAAAAATGGAGAAAATATAACATGGTAGACTTAAAATCAACCATTTCAGTAATTGTATTCAATGCTAGTTGACAAAGCCTTCAAAGCAGTAATTGTCATATTAAATGAAAGCAATCAAGACCCAAATATATTCTGTTTACAAGAGAAGAAATTTAAGGAGACAGACTAGAAGTAAAAGGATGAAAACAAAATATTCTATGTGAAGACTAAATCATAATAAAGCTGAAGTGGATATATTATTATCAGAAAAATTAAACCTCAAGACAATGCATTTTACTAGCAAAATAGAGGAATATTTATTCAGGATTAAACCTTCAATAAATCAAGAAGATATAGCAACCCTAAATATGTATGTACCTAATAAAAGAGCATTAGAATACATAAAAACAGAAACTGACAGAACCCAAGGACAAATTTACACTCAGATATAGATACTTATCTCTCTAACAGAAGTGGGTAAAGCAAGGTGACAGAAAATCAGTAAGGATAGATTTAAACAACCAACTTGATAGATTATCAGCCACCTTAAGCTAATTGACATTCGTAGGAGTCCAACCAGTATCAACAAAATACACATTTTTTTGAAATGCACTTTATATTTTTCATGAAATATATCATACTCTATGCCATACATTTTTCAGTAAATTTCAAAGGATTTAATTCATCCAGAGTAGGTTCACTGATTAAAATAGAATTATATTAAAAACCAATATCAGAACAAAATTTGCAAACTTCCTAAAATTTAGAAATTAAACTACATATTCCTAACATTATTAAGTTACCTTTGGGTCAATGAAGAAGTCAGAAAAAGAAGTAGATAATCATTAAAATGGAAACCAAAAAAGATATATCAAAATTCATGGAATGCGTCAAAAGCAGTGCTCAGAGAAGAATTTATGCTTGAAGTGATTTTATTAGAAAAGAAGAAAGTATAAAATTAATGATCTAAAATTCTGCCTTAAGAAAGCAGAAACGTAAGAATAAATGCAATATAAGCAAAGAAATAAAGATAAGGGTGCAATCATATAAAATGTAGAAACCATTGGGAAATGAGGAAAATTTAAAATTTGACATTTTAAAAATATTAAAACTTTGACAGACTGCCCTGCTAATAGCAGTGAAAAAAACAGAAAACAAGTGGAGTCAATGATAATGTTCATTAAATATCCTATTATTACTAAAAGAAAATAAGCGAACTTATAAATAATTTTATACAGATACCTTCTACAATTTTTATTATGTTAACAATTAAAATGAAAGATACATATTATCAAATTTGAAGCTGGAAGAAACAAAGACTCTGAGTAGCCTTATTTCTATTAAAGAAACTAGATTTGTATTTGTAATTAAGAACTTTCCCACAAAGAGAGGGTCAGTCCCAGATGTATTTAAGAAATAAGTAATACCAGTCCTCCATAAATTCTTTCAGAAAATAAAGAGAAGGGAACACATTCCACTTTAGCATAACTGTGATACCAAAATCAGACAAGAACATTACAAAAATTTAAAAAAATAAATTACAAGGAATATCCCTCATGACTATTCATGTAGAAGTTCATGACAAATCATTAGCAACTTGAATACAGTAATATATGTATGAAGGATGATACACCATGGCCAGTTCATTTTAATTCCAGGAATGCTAGTTGGTTCAACATTTGAAAATCAGTCACCAGACTAACAGAATGAAAAGTAAAATCCATAAGGTCAATTCATTAAATGCAGAAAAACCATTTGAAAAAAATTAATACCCGTTCAGAATAAAAGTATCCAGAAAACTAGGAATAAAGGGGACTTTCTTATTCAGAAAAAGAGCATCTTAGAAAATCTTGCAGCCAAAAAAATATTTAATGATGAATGAGTGAATAATGTTTTTCTAACATTAGACACAAGGCAAATGTAACTCCTCTTACCAGTTCTTTCAACATTATATAGTGGGACCTACCCATAAGTAAAACAAAACACAAATCTTCAAAGGGAGAAGTAAGACTTTTCATTTACATAAAACATGACTATAAAAAGTCCTAATGCATCTACCAAAAATATACTAGGGCTAATATATTTAGGAAGTTCACAGGATGAAAATATACATAAATATTACTGAGAGAAATTAAGGTATATCTAAATAAATAAATTAATTGTATTTATTGGATTGATTAAATTAATTGTTTGGAACACTTACTGTAAATAAGCTTTCAGTTATCCCCAGATTGATGTATAGATAAAATGACACCTCAATCCAAATGCCATCAGGTTTTAAATTTGTTTTTGGTAAAATTAAAAAGATAATTCTAAAATTTATATAGAAATACAGAGGACCTTGAATAGTCAAGCACTCTTTAAAAAGAAAAAATACTCCAATAAAGAGTTAAAAAAAAAAAATTTGGAATACCTTTACTACCTGATTCAAACTTACTATAAAGCTACATTAATCAAGCCAGTGTGGTATTGACATAAGGTTAGACAATTAGCAAAATAGGGTCCTGAAGTAAAACCAGTCATACATGTTCAGTATATTTTCAAAAAGCCATCAAAGAAATGAAATAGGTGAAAAGCAAGTCTTTTCAACCAGTGCTTAAGAAGCAATTCAAAGTCTATATAAAGAAATATGACCCCTGGAGAGGACCTTCAAGATGACGGAGGAGGGGCTTTCCTGGTGGCGCAGTGGTTGAGAGTCCGCCTGCCGATGCAGGGGACATGGGTTCGTGCCCCGGTATGGGAAGATCCCACATGCCACAGAGCGGCTGGGCCCGTGAGCCATGGCTGCTGAGCCTGCACGTCTGGAGCCTGTGCTCCGCAACGGGAGAGGCCACAACAGTGAGAGGCCCGCATACCGCAAAAAAAAAAAAAAAATGATGATGGAGGAATAAGACATGGAGATGACCTTCCTCCCCAGAAATACATCAAAAATACATCTACATGTGGAACAACCCCTACAGAACAAGTACTGAATGCTCGCAGAAGATCTCAGACTTCCCAAAAGGCAAGAAGCTCCCCACATACCTGGCCATGTGGCTTACAGGGTCTTTGTGCTCTGGCCGGGTGTCAGGCCTGAGCCTTGGAGGTGGGAGAGCCAAGTTCAGGACATGGGACCACCAGAGACTTCCCGGCCCCACATATCAGTCGGCAAGAGCTCTCCCAGACATGTCTGTCTCAACGTTAATAGCCAGCTCCACTCAACAACCAACAAGCTCCAGTGCTGGTCACCCCATGGCAAACAACTACCAAGACAGGAACACAACCCCAAACATTAGCAGAGAGGCTGCCTAAAATCATAGTAAGTTCACAGACACCCCAAAACACACCACCAGACTCAGTCCTGCCCACCAGAAAGACAAGATCCAGCCTCATCCACCAGGACACAAGCACAAGTCCCCTCCACCTGGAGGCCTACACAACCTCCTGAACCAACCTTACCCACTGGAGGCAGACACCAAAAACAACAGGAGATATGAACCTGCAGCCTGCAAAAAGGAGACACCAAACACAGTATGTTAAGCAAAATGAGAAGACAGAGAAATACACAGCAGATGAAAGAGCAAGGTAAAACCCCACCAGACCAAAAAAATGAAGAGGAAATAGGCAGTCTACCTGAAAAGTAATTCAGAGTAATGATAGTAAAGATGATTCAAAATCTTGGAAATAGAATGGAGAAAATACAATAAATGTTCAACAAGGACCTAAAAGAACTAAAGAGCAAACAAACAATGATGAACAGCACAATAAATGAAATAAAAAATTCTCTAGAAGGAATCAATAGCAGAATAACTGAGGCAGAAGAATGGATAAGTGACCTGGAAGATAAAATAGTGGGAACAACTACCACAGAAGAGAATAAAGAAAAATGAATGAAAACAATGGAGGACAGTCTCAGAGAATTCTGGGACAACATTAAAGGCACCAACATTCGAATTAGAGGGGTCCCAGAAGAAGAAGAGAAAAAGAAAGGGACTGAGAAAATATTTGAAGAGATTATAGTTGAAAACTTCCTTAATATGGGAAAGGAAATAATCAAGTCCAGGAAGTGCAGAGAGTCCCATAGAGGATAAATCCAAGGAGAAACACGCCAAAACACATATTATTCAAACTATCAAAAATTAAATACAAAGAAAAAATATTAAAAACATCAAGGGAAAAGTAACAAATAACATACAAAGGTATCCCCATAAGGTTAACAGCTGATCTTTCAGCAGAAACTCTGCAAGCCAGAAGGGAGTGGCAGGACATATTTAAAGTGATGAAAGGGAAAAACCTACAACCAAGATTACTCTACCCAATAAGGATCTCATTCACATTCGACAGAGAAATTAAACCTTTACAGACAAGCAAAAGCCGAGAGAATTCAGCACCACCAAGCCAACTTTACAACAAATGCTAAAGGAACTTCTCTAGGCAGGAAAGAGAAGAGAAGGAAAAGACCTACAAAAACAAAAACAAAACAATTAAGAAAATGGTAATAGGAACATACGTATCGATAATTACCTTAAATGCTAAAACCAAAAGTCATAGACTGGCTGAATGTATACAAAACCAAGACCCATATATATGCTATCTAGAAGAGACCCACTTCAGACCTAGGGACACATACAGACTGAAAGTGAGGGGGGGATGGAAAAAGATATTCCATGCAAATGGAAATCAAAAGAAAGCTGGAGTAGCACTACACATATCAGACAAAATAGACTTTAAAAATAAAGACTATTACAAGAGACAAAGAAAGACACTACATAATGATGAAGAGATCAGTCCAGGAAGGAGATATAACAATTGTAAATATTTATGCACCAAACATAGGAGCACTTCAATACATAAGGCAAATACTAACAGCCGTAAAAGGGGAAACCAACAGTAACGCAATCATAGTAGGGGACTTTGTAACACCCCACTTTCACCAATAGACAAATCATCCAAAATGAAAATAAATAAGGAAACACAAGCTTTAAATGACACATTAAAAAGGATGGACTTAATCGATATTTATAGGACATTCCATCCAAAAACAACAGAATACACTTTCTTCTCAAGTGCTCATAGAACATTCTCCAGGATAGATCATATCTTGGGTCACAAATCAAGCCTCAGTAAATTTAAGAAAATTGACATCGTATCAAGTATCTTTTCCAACCACAACACCATGAGACATAGATATCAATTACAGGAAAAAAAAAAACTGTAAAAAATAAAAACACATGGAGGCTAAACAATACTAAATAACCAAGAGATCACTGAAGAAATAGAAGAGGAAATCAAAAAATACCTAGAAACAGATGACAATGAAAACAGGATGGCCCAAAACCTATGGGATGCAGCAAAAACAATTCTAAGAGAGAAGTTTACGGGAATACAATCCTACCTCAAGAAATAAGAAAAATCTCAAATAAAAAACCTAATCTTACACCTAAAACAATTAGAGAAAGAAGAATAACAAAATTTAAAAAAAAGTTAGAAGGAAAGAAGTCATAAAGATTAGATCAGAAATAATGAAAAATAAATGAAGGAAACAATAGCAAAAATCAATAAAACTAAAAGTTGGTTCTTTGAGAAGGTAAACAAAATTGATAAACCATTAGCCATCAAGAAAAAAGGGAGAAGATTCAAATCAACAGAATTAGAAAAGAAAAAGGAGAAGTAACAACTGACACTGCCAAAATACAAAGGATCATGAGATTGCTACAAGAAGCTATGTGCCAAGAAAATGGACAAACTGGAAGAAATGGACAAATTCTTAGAAAAGCACCACCTTCTGAGACTGAACCAGAAGGAAACAGAAAATATAAAAAGACCAATCACAAGCACTGAAATTGAACTGTGATTAAAAATCTTCCAACAAACAAAATCCCAGGACCAGTTGGATTCACAGGTGAATTCTATCAAACATTTAGAGAAGAGCTAACACCTGTCCTTCTCGAACTCTTCCAAAATATAGCAGAGGGAGGAACACTCCCAAACTCATTCTATGGGGCCACCATCACCCTGATACCAAAACAAAACAAAGATGTCACAAAAAAGAAAACTACAGTCCAATATCGCTGATGAACGTAGAAGTGAAAATCCTCAACAAAATACTAACAAACAGAATCCAGCAGCACATTAAGAGGATCATACACCATGATCAAGTGGGGTTTATCCGAGGAATGCAAGGGTTCTTCAATATACTCAAATCAATCAATGTGATACACCATATTAACATATTGAACGATAAAAAACATACGATAATTTCAATGGATGCAGAAAAAGCTTTTGACCAAATTCAATGCCAACTTATGATAAAAAACCCTCCAGAAAATAGGCATAGAGGGAACTTACCTCAAAATAATAGAGGCCATATATGACAGACCCACAGCCAACGTCATTCTCAATGGTGAAAAACTGAAACTATTACCACTAAGATCAGAAACAAGGCAAGGTTGCCCACTTTCACCACTATTATTCAACATACTTTTGGAAGTTTTAGCTACAGCAATCAGAGAAGAAAAAGAAATAAAAGGAATCCAAATTGGAAAAGAAGGAGTAAAGCTGTCACTGTGTGCAGATGACCTGATACCGTACATAGAGAATCCTAAATATGCTACTAGAAAACTACTAGAGCTAATCAACAAATTTGGTAAAGTAGCAGGATACAAAATTAATCCACAGAAATCTCTTGCATTTCTATACACTAATGAAGAGAAATCTGAAAGAGAAATTAAGGAAACACTCCCATTTACCATTGCAACAACAAGAATAAAATATCTAGGAATAAACCTACCTAAGGAGACAAAAGACCTGTATGCAGAAAACTATAAGACACTGATGAAAGAAATTAAAGATGATACAAACAGATGGGAAGTTATACCATGTTCTTAGATTGGAAGAATCAGCATTGTGGAAATGACTGTTCTACCCAAAACAATCTACAGATTCAATGCAATCCCTCTAAAACTACCAATGGCATTTTTCACAGAACTAGAACAAAAAAATTCACAATTTGTATGGAAACACAAAAGACCCTGAAAAGCCAAAGGAATCTTGAGAAAGAAAAACGGAGCTGGAGGAATCAGGCTCCCTGACTTCAGACTATGCTACCAAACTACAGTAATCAAGGCAATACGGTACTGGCACAAAGACAGAAATATGGATCAATGGAATGGGATAGAAGGCCCAGAGATAAACCCACACATATATGGTCACCTTATCTTTGATAAAGGAGGCAAGAATATACAATGGAGAAAAGACAGCCTCTTCAATAAGTGGTGCTTGGAAAACCGGACAGCTACATGTAAAAGAATGAAATTAGAATACTCCCTAACACCATACATAAAAATAAGCTCAAAATGGGTTAAAGACCTAACTGTAAGGCCAGACACTATAAAACTTTTAGAGGAAAACATAGGCAGAACAGTCCATGACATAAATCACAGCAAGATGCTTTTTGACCCACCTCCTAGAGAAATGGAAATAAAAACAAAAATAAACAAATGGGACCTAATGAAACTTCAAAGCTTTTGCACAGCAAAGGAAACCATAAACAAGATGAAAAGACAACCCTCAGAATGGGAGAAAATATTTACAAATGAAGCAACGGAGAAAGGATTAATCTCTGAAATATACAAGCAGCTCATGCAGCTCAATGTCAAAAAAGCAAACAACCCAGTCCAAAAATGGACAGAAGGCTTAAATAGACATTTCTCCAATGAAGATATACAGATTGCCAACAAACACATGAAAGGATGCTCAACATCACTAATCATTAGAGAAATGAAATCAAAACTACAATGAGGTATCACCTCACACCAGTCAGAATGTCCATCATCAAAAATCTACAAACAATAAATGCTGGAGAAGGTGTGGAGGAAAGGGAACCCTTTTGCATTGTTGGTGGGAATATAAATTGATATAACCAGTATGGAGAACAGTATGGAGTTTTCTTAAAAAACTAAAAATAGAACTACCATACCACCCAGCAATCCCACTCCTGGGCCTATAGCCTGAGAAAACCATAATTCAAACAGAGTCATGTACCACAATGTTCATTGCAGCACTATTTACAATAGCCAGGACATGAAAGCAACCAAAGTGTCCATCAACAGATGAATGGATAAAAAATATGTGGCACATACATACAGTGGAATATTACTCAGCCATAAAAAGAAACAAAATTGAGTTATTTGTAGTGAGGTGGTTGGACGTAGAGTCTGTCATACAGAGTGAAGTAAGTCAGAAAGAGAAAAACAAATACCGTATGCTAACACATATATGTGGAATCTAAAAAAAAAGTTCTGAAGAACCTAGGGGCAGGACAGGAATAAAGACTCAGATGTAGAGAATGGACTTGAGGACCTGGGGAGGGGGAAGGGTAAGCTGGGAATAAGTCAGAGAGTGGCATTGACATATATACACTACCAAATGTAAAATAGGTAGCTAGTGGGAAGCAGCCGCATAGCATAGGGAAATCAGCTCCATGCCTTGTGACCACCTAGAGGGGTGGGATAGGGAGTGTGGGAGGGAGACACAAGAGGAAGGGGATATTGGGATATATGTATACGTATAACTGGTTCACTTTGTTATACAGGAGAAAACTAACCCAACAATGTGAAGCAATTATACTACAGTAAAAGTGTTAAAAAGAAGAAATATGACCCTTGACTCCTATTCATACCATTTATAAGCATTAATGCAAGATGTGTGATGTACCCAGATATAATAGCAAAACGATAAGACTTGTAAATAAAAACACTTGAGAAATTCCTCATGACATGGTGGGTGGGTAGGGCTAGGGGCTGATGTATGTCAATCCTAATCTATCAATTCATCCCACCCTTCCTTTACCCCCTGTGTCCACATGTCCGTTATCTATGTCTGTGTCTCTATTCCTCCCCTGCAAATAGGTTCATCTGTCCCATTTTTCTAGATTCCACATATATGCTTTAATATACGATATTTGTTTTTCTCTTTCTGACTTACTTCACTCTGTATGACAGAAACTAGGTCCATCCACATCTCTACAAATGACCCAATGTCATTCCTTTTTATGGCTGAGTAATATTCCGTTATATATATGTACCACATCTTCTTTATGCATTCATCTATCGTTGGACATTTAGGTTGTTTCCATGTCCTGGCTATTGTAAATAGAGTTGCAATGAACATTGTGATACATGACTCTTTTTGAATTTATGGTTTTCTCAGAGTATATGCCCAGTAGTGGGATTGCTGTGTCATATGGTAGTTCTATTTTTAGTTTTTTAAGGAACCTCCATACTGTTTTCCACAGTAGCTGTATCAATTTACATTTTCATTTGTAATGTGGATAGCTAGCGGGAACATGCTGTAAAGCACAGGAATCTCAGCTTGGTGCTCTAGATATGTAGGATGGGGTGGGGTGGGAGGGAGGTCCAAGAGGTAGGGGATATAGGTATACATATAGCTGATACACTTCCTTGTACAGCAGAAACTAATACAACATTGTAAAGCAATTATACTACAATAAAAAAAAAATAAAAGGTCTGAATATTGTTTCTTAAAATATAAAAATCTATGAATTTTTAAAATTAGGAAGCAAAAGACACGATGAGCCATTAAAAAATGGATAAATTTCACTTCTGCCTTTTGATGACATAATTAAGACAATGGAAAGGCAAGTCAGAAACAGAAAATAGTTTCAAGACATATACATGACAAAGACTATTGCCTGTTAAATACAAATACGAACTCCCATAAAGATAATGCCAGGTTTCCCCTGAGTCTTCCTTAGAAACTAGTGGAAATTTAAAATAATACACCAGTGAAAGTGGAATATGGTAGAACTACTCTGGAAAAAAAAATTACTTCTTATTAATTTAAATATATGCTTATCATAAACCCTAGGTATTTACCAAAATAAATGAAAACGTATCAACATGAATTGTACATGAATACATAATTTGTACATGAATATCAATAGCATATATATTCATAGTAGTCCAAAACTGGGGAGGAAAAAACACAGTAGAATAGAAAACTAAATTCTGTGTTACTCCAGTGAACAATACAATAGTGATAACTATTCAATTATTACAGTGCATAGCAATATGGATGATCTTAGAAACATACTATTGAGTTGGAGAAGATATATACTTCCTTTTTGTATAAACTGTATGATTCTACCTATATAAAGTCTAAACTGTCAGTGCTGTGAGAAGTCAAAATGGTGGTTACCTATTTTTTTTCATTTTTATTGGCATATAGTTGCTTTACAATATTGTGTTAGTTTTTGCTGTACAGCAAAGTGAATTGGTTATACGTATATATATGTATATCCCCTCTTTTCTAGATTACCTCCCCATTTAGGTCACCACAGAGCACTGAGTAGAGTTTCCTGTGCTATACTGCAGGTTCTCATTAGCCATCTGTTTTATACATAGTAGTGTATATATGTCAATCCCAATCTCCCAGTTCATCCCACCACCCCCTTCTCCCTTTGGTATCCGTGTTTGTTCTCTACATCTGTGCCTCTATTTCTACTTTACAAATAAATTTATCTGTACCATTTTTCTAGATTCTACATATAAGCAATATTATATGATATTTGTTTTTCTCTTTCTGACTTCACTCTGTGTGTGACAGTGTCTAGGTCTATCCACATCTCTGCAAATGGTACTGTTTTGTTTCTTTTTATGGCTGAGTAATATTCCATTGTATATATATACTACATCTTTATCCATTCCTCTGTTGATGGACATTACTGTTGGTGGGAATGTAAATTGGTACAGCCACTATGGAGAATAGTGTGGAGGTTCCTCAAAAAACTAAAAATAGAACTACCATATGACCCAGCAATCGCACTCTTGGGCATATACCCAAAGAAAACCATAATCCAAAAAGATACATGCACCCCAATGTTCACTGCAGCACTATTTACAATAGCCAGGACATGGTGGTTACCCTTTGAGGAGGCAGTTTTTAAAGGGGCATGATCGTACTTCTTGAGTTCCAGTGATATTCTGTTTCTTGATTTGAATGCTGCATAGAAGGCTTTCTTAATTTTGTAAAAATCCATTGTGCCATAAACCTATGATTTGTGCTTTTTTCAGCATCTATGTTATATACATTTTTTAATTATACAAAAATGTTGTAGGATTTCAGAAACGGTCATATGAGCTTGAGGTAAAACTGGGATTAGTATGACTTTTGAAAAGTGATTAGAATTACATTATCCCAAATATTTTTATTCTAATAGTCATAATTTTGTATACAACATCTAATGCAATGTTTGGGAAATAGTAGGCACACAATTGCATTCATTTTTGTTTCAATAATGAAATTGAGTGAGTTACTACTATATATAAAACCAAGTGTAATATTTATTATTATTTTCACAAAAGTAAAAATATAATGGGAATAAAGGCACTCAGGGGTGATCAGAGCAATATATTTTTCTTAATGTATTAAATTCTAATATAATAAGATATATAGATGATCAGTCAAACTTGTAGCGACTTACTGCACACAATTTTTCATTTAATTATTTTTTGCCATAATGGCTCTTGAAAGCTGAAACCTTTATTGACAATGGCTTGTTTTTTCAGTACAATGAATTTTTAATCCTAAAACATTCTAAATAACATATTTTTACATGACAATTTCAGGCAATGAAACACTCATTAATTTTCATGGCATTAGTTTATATTCAGAACATACCATACAGAACAAAATTGAATTGTGCACCATTGAATTCTTAATGATCCCAACATGCTTTTCTTTGTCTATGTATGATAAGTGAGAAGGAAGTGGAGGTAGCATCCTCGATAAATATTTGTCTGTTCATATTTAGGTTTTGCATTTGTTTTTGAAGTACCCTAATGTTTGTCTGTAATTTTGCACCAAAAATACTTTAACTTAATATTTAAGTATGGCCTGAGTGCAAGATGACTATGAGCCTGTAAAGTCTGTAAAGCTGGTGAAGAAAATGTATCAGAAAGAATGAAATTTTTTCCAAAAAATGACTCCCTTACACACATTCTCTGCCAGTCACCAGCTACGATTACACATCCTGCTTTGGCGAGCACAATATAAATTCATTATATTGCATGTTATGTACAAACTACTGCATTTATTTTCACATTTTTACCTATCACTTGTATAAACTGTTTTTATTACAAATTTATATAATTTTCCACCTGTAAAATTGTGTATCTTGGGTTAGGTTGGACCGCATCATAATTTTTCCCGTTAGAATTAAAGGAAAATATTTTTTCATGTTATTCTGTTTTTTCTTAGCAGTAAGGTTTACAGTAATGAGTTGAAGTAAGCAAGGGATGGGTGTGTATGATCTTCTGAGAAGACCAGTAACTCTAATTACAATAAAAATTTTAAGGAATTAGCATTTTACAGAAAAAAAATATATTTTTCCTTTAAATGGAAGTATCAACTATTACAGACTGGTGGTTCTTCTTAATTTCTACATTTGTTCACTTAAATCTCCTTCAGATTTCCCAATTCAGCATATGTTCAGAAACAAACTCATGAAGTGCCATCCTCAAAAACCAAAGGTTCCCTTGTTTGAATTTCCTGTCTTGTTTAATAATCTTGAACTCACTTACCACCTTAAAAACCATGATCAATCCTCGCCTCTCCTCTGTGAAATGCTTCCCTCAAAGTGTTAAAAAAAAAAAATCTCACCAGCAGTTGAGACATCTTTATAAATGAGCCTGACTTTTTCTCTGATTTGTGAATGCACATTTAATATGCACATACTCAACAGCCAATACATACCTGTGCTTACATTTTCTGTTCTCTGGGAAGTCACAATCCAGTGAGGTAGAGGGGTCTTTTGCTTTCTTCCTCTCCGCATAGTATTTTTTTCTTTCATTAATGTGCTCATCAGTAGAGAAGTTAGAATTATGAATCCTTCATCACTATTAAAAAAAACCTCTTGGGATGTGTCCAGGAAAAGCCAGCATTGCCATTAATGTATGCACTTATTCCAAAACAAGGGAATGTTTTTGCTTGTCAGGCCCCATATTACCAGTGGAGTGATATAGTGATGAATTAAGATGCAGGGTATACCCTGCAGGAATCAATTGTCCACTAGAAAGAAGAGAAAAGTATTAAACAAATGATTAAATAAAATGTGGTCAGGTCAACACATTACTCTGTGGGAATATTGTGGAGAAACCTCTAAGCTTGTCTTTGACAGGACTAAGAAGACAGTCTGGAGGAAATGACTTTTAAACTATGGGTAATCTGAGTTATCTAGTGAAAAACTGAGAGGAATATGTCTCATTTGAAAAATGTGGAAAGGATTGAATGCAAAAAGAGTCCTCTATGAGCCTGTAAATTCTGTAAAACTGGTGAAGAAAATGTATCAAAAAGAATGAAATGTTTCTGATACATTTCTTCCGTTTCTCTTTTTCCCCTTTTGGAGTATTATAGATGCTGTTTATCAACTACCCAATATTCAACACCTCAGTGTTGAATCCTCCTTTCTAACAGTACTACTCTTAAATTAGTACCACTGAATCCTACTCAATCCTCCCTTTCTAAAAGTAGCCAGATTTTCCTTTGGCCTTGCTCCCCTTCCTCAAGGCAACCCAGTGGAAAGTGACACTACCTCAGGCTCTTGGGTTGGGCACTCATTTATTTAAGCTAATTAGCACTTTCCAACCCTCTACCTTAAATTGTCCAATCCCAGTGAACTTAACTTGGAATCTCCTTCTGGGTGGGGCGATGTACACATGTGAAGACTAGAAATGCTGTAATGATTTTTCCATCATTGCAAGATATCAGCCGTGGAATGAAGCTGACACTGAAAGGCAGATCAGAAGGCAGAAAAAAATTTAATTCTAGCCTCTTAATCAAATGAAGTTTGAAGACAAACTTATCTCTAAACTTTCAATTGTGTGAGCCAGTAAATTCCCTTCATCATGCATTGTATGTTGGGTTTTCTGGGAAGTAAACTTTTAGCTGGAGATCAACCTGCAAGAAATATATTAAGCAGTGTTCATGGGATAAACATCCATGGAAGGGAAGGAAGAAGGCAGGATTAGGCAGAGGAAGAAATTAGGCTGCAATGCTAATTCCTAATTTGTCTGAACCAGGTATGGTCCTCCAGAGCAGTCCCAAGTTCCGACAGGGGGGCTGGATGTGGACTGCCCTAAAAGGTGAGGCCATCTTAGTCACAGCAACTTGGTCAGCCAAGGCAATTCCCAATTCCCAAAGCATTCCTAGCAATTGGGAGACTAAGTCCTTAGGTCCTAAGGGAGATTAGGTGGTCCATTACAGTGGCCAATACATTGTTGAAGTCAGTTGGTGTTTGGCTTTCTCTTAATAGCTGTAAACCAAAGGCATCCCCACTGATACAAGGAGACACTGTGACTTGGAGTAAAGACCAAGTATGTGTGTCCATGGACAAGTTACTGAATCTCCTGGAACTTTCTCTTTTATTATAAATAAGGATTTTTGTACAAGTTAAATAATAAATTACTCAGCACATACTTTGCCAAAGGTATGAGAGTCCTTTTTTTTTTTTTTTTTTCTCCTTTTTTGTGAGGTGACAGGGTGTTAAGGCTGAAAGCATAGACTGAGGAGCCATTTGGCCTGAGGTCAAATCCCATCTCTACATACTTACTTGCTCTCGCACCCTGGGTGTGCTACTTACCATCTCTATTGCTCAATTTCTTCATCATTAAAATAGGAATAGTATCAAAACACATAGATTTTAAGGCTATTAATTTGCTAATACATACAAAGCATAGTATGTGGAAAACAGTAAGCTCTTTATAAGCATCTGCTATTTTAAATTTTATGTTACACACTAAGTATTTTCTATGACACATTTTGGCCCATCTACACAGTTTCAATAAAACTGTAAAATGATAGGCAGTTACCCAACAGTCATGTTTAAGGTTTTATTCCATAAGCATATCTAAGAGATATTAGTTAATCAAACAATAATACATGAAATAAAATTTGTACAGTCAACTCCAGTAATTTTTTGTAGAAGTTTCAAAGCTTAATATGGAAACTGAATCACTATGCATGTGAATCTGAAGAGACGGGGGAAGCTTAGTGGGGGAAAAAAAAAAAGAACTGAGAATCTCTACTATTTCAAGTGTGAAATTCTAGATTTGCCCATGGCAAATTGTTGATCAGATTCTTTAATGGCACTTGAAATATCAATTTTTTAATATATTACTAAAATATTCACTGCATTGATGGTTGGGAGAGAAATGAGTAAATTATATGGAGATAAAATTTGTTCTTAAAATAAATCACAAAGCAATTTCTGCACATTCATTAAAACTCTTGACAATACTAATTTAAAGTAGCACTTTATCAAAAACATAAGTAAAGAGTGATATATGTTTATGTGAATAGTGATATGCATATATGCATATGTCCATATAAATCACATTGCTAACATAATGATTTAAAATTGACACTGTACTGCTAACAGAAAATTGGTCACATTGTTAGATTAATGAGAATATATATTTTTATTAAGAAAGACACTGTATTATGTTTCTAAAACATAAGCTTGTCTAAAATATTTGAAACATAATTAATTGAGTTTGTTTCTGTCTTAGTTCTTATTTTAAAGATTAAAATTTCCCCTAAAAAACTACCATTATTATATCTCCTGGATCTGTAAGGGATTAAGTCTCCTTTGCTTCTTAATCTTGAAAAATTTGATTTAAATTTGACTTTGGTATAAAATATAATTGTCAGAAGGAGATGCTGCAGAAAGTTCTTTGAACAAGATTAATGCAATTCTATATTTATTACTCCTGCCTTAAGCATAAAATCCAGAACTCCATGATGACATGTACTATCTCAGAATACACTTTTTAATACATCTATTTTGAGTTATTTTAAAGTTTTCAAAGTATGAGTATTAAAGTAGGAATCTGATTCAAAGTGCAAGTCTCAGAAGTAAGAATTCAAACCATTTTCTTATAAGGCCGAGATAAGAAGTGGTATGGACAAACTTGGATTCAGCTCAGAATATCCCTTGAGCTTTCTAAAACAAATGTTGTTCAATTAAGAAAATACTGGCTTGACAGTACAATATAATAATGAAATGTACTATATTTTCCAGTTTCTATTCCTCTTTTGAAATTTACTTGGGATAATTAATTTGCTTATTATCTCTTTTCTTGAGGGTAGTTAGATTTTAATTTGTTTTTCTCTTGTCTGCTGTATCAAATGAAATTCTTTTGGTTACAAGCAACAGATACCTCAATCAGACTAGCTTGTGGTGAAAGAAAAAGACAAAGAATAGAATTTACGAGAAGAATATGGGCCATCTCAGTCAAAGGTGAGGTAGTATAGTTCTTCCTCTGAAAAAGAATGCACAAAAGAACTGGAATGGCAGAAAGGTATCTTTGTCTCTCTGGTGCTGTATGCTCTTCTGTCTCTACTTTTCTTTGGATGTGTTCTCATTTCACTCTCCACACACTGGTTTTTCTCTGCTTCAGTGCCCTAGTTTTTGGAAAACACAGACTCTTGTCACTACATAGAATCTCTTAACTCTAATTCCAAATACCAGGTAGCGAGTATACGAATGACTTCATTTGGGTTAGGTGTTCATCCAGTGTGCTATGGCCAAGGCTGGTGAGGAAACAGTGTTATTATTTGTTCTACGGGAGTAATAGGATCAGAATTAAAGCAGGGGACTTGGTGGCAGTGGATGTAGGTAATAAGGGAGGGGACAGGGGAGTCGGTAATAAGCACTTCTAAGGAAAGGAGGCACAGATCGAACAGGCTCACAGAAACATTGCCTACACTTACACTGACAGTGTTCACTTATCCTCATAGTTTAATACTAAGAATTCCTTGAATCAAAAATTTTGTACTTGCAATGAAAACCTACCCAATATGCAAACCTCATTCACATCAATAATCCTTAAAGGGTTTTAATATTATGAATATTATTATAACATTATAATTGGATTTGATAGAATTTAAGAATTCTGACCCTGTCAACATAAATTTCATAAGTGCTTTTAATCATACCTGATGTACATAATAAAATAATCTTAAATATTTATGAAATAATTAAGAGAAAGTAGTCTTAAGGTCACTGGAAACAAAATATAATTGATAGAATTAAACATGATGGAAATAATATACGGAATATTATATAAAGTAGGGAAGAAGTTTGTTTTTATTTGATTTTTATGGATGCCCTAAAAAATTTTTTTAAGTTGAATCCAGAAGCATTGGCATGGATCACCGATGCTTCACTTGAAAGGAACTTTCCACTTTTCCTTACCAGAAGAAGAGCAAAAATCCAACCTGGATTTGTTCAGCTCCCTCTTCACCTCCTGAGACAATCAATGCCTCCAGGATCTCAGCAACAGGCAGAATGTTGCCAAATGAAAATGTCCACAGGATTCTACTTCCTCATTTTAGCTGCTGGCTTTGAGGAGTGCAAATCTCCCGTTGCCTGCCCTGTGTGTTTCTCATTCTAAGGTAGTTGTGGGTCAAAAGTGAAACCAGCCCTCAGTGATAACAAAAGCAAGATAACAGTCTTTGGATGATTGAATCAGGACTAATTGCAGATTATATCATCTTCCCCAACTACTCAATTGAAATCTTGAATCAAGAAACAAAATGATGTGTTCTTTACTTTTCCTTTTTAACTATAAGTGCCCAAAACCAAGTATAACTTGATGGCTTCATCTTAAAATGACATCAAAAGCAACAGGCTTGGGACTTCCCTGGTAGTGCAGTGGTTAAGAATCCGCCTGCCAGTGCAGGGGACACGGGTTTGAGCCCTGGTGCCAGAGGATCCCACATGCCGCGAAGCAACTAAGCCCGTGCGTCACAACTACTGAAGCCTGCGCTCTAGAGCCCGTGAGCCACAACTGCTGAGCCTGCGTGCTGCACCTACTGAAGCCCGTGAGCCTAGAGCCCGTGCTCCGCGACAAGAGAAGCCACCACAGTGAGAAGCCTGCGTACCGCAACGAAGAGTAGCCCCTGCTCGCCGCAACGAAGACCCAACGCAGCCAAAAATAAAATAAAAAAAAATTGGGAGAAAAAAAAAAGCAACAGGCGTCTAGCTCAGTAGTGTCCAAGGATGAGAGATAGTTCTCAAAGATGACATTCTAAGTTTTAGTGACAGGAAAGAATATGATTGTGTAGGGTACTTTATTTATTTATTTTTTCTTTTCCTGACACCTGCAAATAATTCTCAATAGCATTTTTATCTAATTTGAGTGAAGCATTTTATCCCTTTTTAAAATAAATACAGTTAGCACCTGAAAATATTATCTTGGCCTATGGCTGATACAGTTTCTCAGCTCTACTAGTAATTTAAGAGCATGGAATAATTCCATGTATGATGTGTACAGCATATCAAATATAACTATACATCAGCAAGTGAAGGAAATATAAGCAAACCTTTGGCTGTTTTGAAAAATTAAGTTCTACCATCTAAACAATGCAACTCCTAAATAGAGTTCTATTTCTAACCATGAAAAAATACTTGGTGGTATGTGAAAGCAAATCTATCTTAGCCAAATTCCTGTTTTCTTAACACCAACATCTCGGTGAAAGAGATACTAAAGATAATGCCACGTTTGCTTATATAAGTCAGAAAAGGTGATAAACTTCAAGACAGTTTATTGCATGAGAGAAGGAATTTATATAAAGCCCTGTAAATCATATAGGATCATCATGTTGGGAAGTGAAATGAACTTAAAGAAAACCTAGTCAAAATTTCCCGCATTTACAAATAAGGAAACTAAAAGGTGAAGCATCTTACCCTTAGCCTATTGTTTTCTCCTTTGTTTCATATTCTTTCAGTTAATCCTACTTTGGTTACATTTGTATAAAGGTTTGGGCAGTCAAAGTACTAGACCTCTCTAATAGTCAAGTTCTCTTAGTTGTCTAGGATTATGCAAACTTCTCAGTTTCTTCAAAGTGGGAATCATGGTATTCAAAGAAGTTGTTGAATGCTTCTCTTTGCACTAAATAAAAGCTCCCAGTTAAAGTTATGTTTCACAATAAGTATTTCCTAATATAAAATCAGAGTACAAGGGGATTTAGAAAGGGAAAAAAAAAAGCTTTCAGTGCTTTACTTGACTAGATTTAAGTTTTTTTCAAAAGGTTGAACAGTACTTGGGCTTTGCTTTTTTTTTTTAATGACACTTAGTAATATTAAAGTAGAGCCCTGATGATCTTGAATAAAGAAACTCAATCACCCTTGAACTATATGAAAATGAATTTGATGAACAGAATCATCTTGTTCATATGGTGATATTTTAAACTTCTTTTAGTGAAGCTTTCATGGAATCATCAATTTATCTTTCAGTTTCAATAGTATGTATAACAACTAAGTCAATAGGCATTTATCTAATTCAAACAAGTTAACATTGTAATACAATTACGTTTTCTAGAACACTTTCCATGAGTTTGTTTTTCCTTTTAGGTAATATTATATTACTAAATATTATTATATATATATATTATTAAATATATTACTGAATATTATATTACTAAATCTGTGTTCATTTCTTTAAAATGAAAAGCTAAATACAAGCAAAACTAATGTAAAAGTGCATGGCTATTTGCAGGAACTATAAATCAATTATTTAAAAAACAAGCATATATTAGATTAGGCATTTGAATCCATTACAAAGATTTTCATTCTCCAATAATTAAAGTTTTAAAAATCAATGAACATTTTCTTAACATCAGTGATACTAGTTTTATTAGTTAAAACATTCCTGAAACTTCAGGAACCTTCATTAAAATTTATTTTTTTCACTTCCTAGAAAAAAGCTATTGCAAAACTACCAGGTCTTTATATGGCATCCTGTAAGCCAGACACACAGGTTGTCTCATTCTAATAGTGACTATTTTCAAATAAAAGCTTCCTCCAGATGTGCTAAAGGAAACAGTAATCAAACCCAAGCTTCACCATCTCTAATATATGTTACTCCACTTGGAGTTTTTTCCTTTGAATTCTTAATTTAAAAAAATCTTTTAATGAGAAGCAGCCTGAGTGTGAAGCTGACAGTTCTACCCTCTTCCTTGATGCATACCAAAAAAAAAAAAAAAAAGAGATTTCACTTTTAAAAGAAGCTCCAGTTTCTTGAGACATTTGTATTCAAACATAACTCTCTCTTTCTCCTTCTTTCTCCTGGGAGAACAGCTCTATTCTCCAAATGAAAGAGAAATAATAAAACACATCAGGAACAGCGGACCTCAGACCTAGCGTTTCTCTCCTTGTCTTGGAATGTTATTTCCATATAGAAATCTGCTCTAATGGGACACTTGTAAATGGCAGGGAATTTAGCCCTTGTGGAGTCCTCTTCAGAAATTGGATTTTTGCTTAAGCAAACAGCAAACCATGCAGCGGGGGAAAAGCTATTTATTTGGCTGTCTGTTGAAGAGCCTTACAAAAATACAATTCAGTCTGCTCTGACCACTGAGTCCATCGGTATACATTGGAAAACAAAATCCAGTTACTTGTGTCAAGTATCAGACGAGCTCTTTCATGTAACAGTTAATCTCAAATACACTTTAATGATATTTTTCTTGATTACCCTTTTCTTAGACATAACAGCTTTTGCAGTTTACTTTCACATTAAGGAAGGGTAAAAGGCTTATACAAGATGCCAACTTCTACCCAGTCTTTTGAGAGATTATTTAGAATCTTTGCTGTTCAAAAACAAGCAAATTTGTACTAAGGAAAGTTAATCTCCAGTTTATGTCATTTAAAAATTTCATTTAAAACTCCTTATGACAACACATTTACCTTCTTAAATCACATTTAATTTCTAAAAGGTTCTTATGATTTATATGATAAATATTTCATAATCTTCTCATTTGCTTCATAATTTAAGTGTCAGACATCCTTCCACACACATCAATGCTTTTCTTCTTTAAGCAAGTACCTCCCCCACCAAAAAAATATTTTTCTAATGTCTCCAAAGTGTCCTTCTAAAGGATAAGAGGACATATCTCTACTGAAGGATCTTCTTTTAGGGATAAGAAAGTTAAAGGTAATTCTTAAGAGGTGACATCTACTAATTTAAGCTTTGTGAATATTCGCTTATACTTGCTGACATTTTGGTGTGTCCTTTGCAGCAGGTAGAGCTTCTTTCACTGTATTTCTCAGAAACAGCTTTTCTACGCTAAAATGATTTCCTCCCTTTTACCAACAATTTCTGTAGTTAAATATCAATGAAGAAAATGAATACTTCTCTCTGATTTTTTCTTCTCCTCACCTCCCAACCTATAAAAACTTGATATTTCACTGTAACCAGTATTCTGCACTCTGAAGGAAAGTATGGAGCAATGACAGCTTTCTAAGTCAAATATGTTTGTGATTTAGAGCCAGCTCTCTCCCATAAGTCCAAGAATGATTTGCTCAGGCAGAGATCTTTGTTAGTGAAACGTGTTAGAACCCAGAGCATTTAGAACTAGCGTGGCTGGGCATTTTCTAGGCATTGTGGTGGAGTTTCCCAGGCAAATATTTAATCAGACTCCTTTGTTTATATTATGTGCTAGACAAGTTTTAAGTACTCAGTATCACTGATGAGCATATAAATGATTGTATAGATATTTTGTAATAATTTATAATATTTATTCATTTTAAAAGTACATATTTCTTTTTCATTGAAGCGTTCATGTCTGTCCATAGTTAACATGCAAAAATCACAAAAGGTATGCATTAGAATGTACGTATATTTAACATTATAGCAAAAGCCGTAGTTTACATTGGTGGGGGCAGGGGGAATAGTTCAGTCTTCTTCTTTCTTTTCTCCGTAAGAAATAAATGATATCAAGCCTAAGCCTTCACATAATGAGTAAGAAATTTAAACAAATTATCTTAACTGACATTTCCAAATTATAAATATTCTGTTCTAAACTGTATGGAGTATAATAAGAAATGTTATCCTTGTTTTTTGTTTTTAAAGCTTTTTAAAAAATATATTTATTTTATTTTATTTATTTTTGGCTGTGTTGGGTCTTTGTTGCTGCACAGGGGCTTTCTCTAGTTGCAGTGAGCGGGGGCTACTCTTCCTTGCAGTGCGTGGGCTTCTCATTGCAGTGGCTTTTCTTGTTGTGGAGCATGGGCTGTAGGCACGCCGGCTTCAGTAGTTGTGACTCGTGGGCTCTAGAGCACAGGCTCAGTAGTTGTAGCTCACGGGCTTAGCTGCTCCACTGCATGTGGAATCTTCCCAGACCAGGGCTCGAACCCGTGTCCCCTGCATTGGCAGGCAGATTCTTAACCACTGCGCCAACAGGGAAACGCTGTTATCCTTGTTTTTAAAGTTATAATTTTATTTCCGAGATATGATGTATAAGCAACAGTTGATTGCAGAAAAATTATATGTAACAAAGCAATAATACATGCATATTTGCTTAGAAATGCTTATTTGTAATTATTGGACTTTTGTTCATAGTAGAGATATTGAAAAATATAAAACATTATAAGGAAGAAAATTAAAATTATATATAATCCTGTTTCACTAATCATCAAAAATATGCTAATTAAAACTACAAAAAAATATTACTACATGCCCACCAGAATGGATGAAATAAAAAAAAAAAAAGACAGAGAATAATGTAAAATGTTGACCAGGATGTGGCAAAACAGGAATCCTGCTGGTGGTAGTGTAAATCGGTAAAAAAAAAAAACACTTTGAAAACTCTTTTGCAGTGCTTAATAAAGTTGATCATAGTCATGCTCTATGACTCCATTCCTAAGACTCTAACCAACAGAAATGCATATATACATGCTCTGGAAGAGAAGAAGATTGAGGATCTTGATAGCAGCCCTATTTGTAATAACAAATACTGGAAACTATGCAAATACTTATCAAAAGTAGAACTGATATAAATATATTGTGTGTGGTGTATTCATAGGATGAAATGCAATAAAGTGATAAAAATAAATGAATTGCAGTTCCGTACAACAACATGGATACATTTCATGTACATGATTTTCAGCCAAAGAAGCCAGACATAAGAGTACATATCACATTATTACATTTATATAAAATTTGAAAGCAATGAACACTAATCATGGTATTAGAAGTAAGGATAGAAACTTCCTTTTTTCTTATGTAGGGACTGAAAGGGCACAGTTGGTTTCAGAGGGTTTATCAAACTTTATGCTTAGGATTTGGGCATTTTCTTAATGTATGATAATAATTTTGCAAAAGAAAATCACATATACTCAAACAAAAAAACATGCATTAGTGTGTTTATTTGCAGCTATTTAAAATGCTTAAAAATTGAATTTTTAACATAAAAATTGGAATCGTAACATAAATTTTATTTTTTAATTTAATAATGTAATGTGTATTTATCTTTCTTTTTTTTAAGAACATGATTTTTAATAGTTACATGGCATCCAGTTATGTAAATAAAAGCCAACAAATTTAAAATAATTTCTCTTGGATAGTTTGCTGTGGTATAAATAATGCTGCAACAAACATCCTTCTATATTGATGATTTTCTTCAGGATTAAATCTAAGTAGTATGATAATTGAGTCAAAAAATATGACCATATTTGGGGCCTTTGATACATTTATCAAATTGCTTTAAAAATATTCTGTCAGTTTATACTCCCATCAACTGATGGGAACAAGATTATAAAGTTTAACAATCTTTGCCAAATGGGCAAAATAATCTCATTATTATTTTAATTTGAATAATGTTTACTTTCATGTAGTTTAACTTTTTAATAAGCTTCAGTAGATAACTATATTGTTTAATGTAGCCAATTTCCATGCATGATCCATTTCCATTTTAGCTGGGGGATGTTTTTCTCTTTTTTGCTTACGCTTTTTCTTTTCTTGATTTCAAAACATTCTTTATTAATCATAATAGCACTTTATTTATTGCACATATTCTTTATTGCCCTTACTTCTTGGTAATTTTTTTAAGAAGAGTTTAAAATGTATATATGTATCTTACTGAATTTTTTCTTTAAAACTTCTTGAATTTATTTTTACAGTATGTGCAGTAGTTTTATCTGTTACAGTTATTTCCCAATTACATGTTACTTAAATTAAAGTATACATTCTTGACACATAGTTGTCACACTGTAATGGGTTATTGAATGAAAGAATTGAATCTTTTAAATAATGAACTAAGAGCCTCTCATCAGAATTTTATACAGGAGCAAATACAATTCCTAATCAGATATATAGAAGCTGGGTTTGAATGGACATTTGATAATGATTAATTTTAATAAATTTTGAAATTATATTTAAGGCTTAGAAGCAAATTTTAGCATTTATCTAGTTAAATCAATCAAAAGATGATTGAATTCGCTATGTAGTATTTTTCAGTTTGTCTTTGCTTGCATTTGGAACATGTGACTCAGAATGGTAAATAATACTTCAAGTATGGTCTCTTTCTTTAGACATGTCTAGATCCTACTTTCAAACAATGCTGTCAAGAATTCGTGACTTTCCACTTCCTAGTTAGGCTTTCCTTTGTGTTGGCTTGATTCTCAGGCAAGTTGTTCCCATAGGTTACTAAGATAGCTGGCAGAAGCTCCAGGCAGCTCCAAGCTACAGCTGAGCAACCTTAGTAGAAAGACAGTCTTCTTCTTAATAATTCTAGTAAAAGTCTTGGAAATGGTTTGATTCACTCAGCCTGTATTACTTTCCTATGTCTGAACCAGTCCTGTGGCTACAGGGATGCAGATTTCTCATTGCCCACACCTAAATCACATGCCAACACCCAGAAATCTGGAAATGGGATCTGACATTAAGAGTCAGTTACTGGCCTGAGAGTTGAGCAAACTGGTTCTTTAATGGAAACCACGTTGCTGTTACATGAAGAGTAAATGGATTTAGGCATGCAAAAAAGAAAGATGTTATATATATTTTATATACATATATTTAAACTATAATTTATATATATGAAATTATAATTATGCAATTATATATAAAATACATTATAAATATATTTATATTTGTATAAAATATTTTTAAGGTAACCCAAGCCTCATCTACTCTTTACTTTTACAGTTGCTTATTAGATAAATCAAAATGCAGGAATTACATTTACTGATAAAGTATCATCATTAGATTTGGTCTATCATTCTTAATATTTTAGATCTTTATGGTTCATATCTTCCAAATTAGGGTCATATGCAAATTTAGATAATCAGCATTAGATTAATGTCCCTGTGCAGGTCATCCAGAAAATGGTGAATGGTACAAGGTTAAGTTCATACAAACTTAGACATAGAGCTGTACACCACATCGCTAGAGATTTTCTGCAGGTTGTCACCTATTCTTTCATCAGGACTTCAGGATAAGGATTTAGTACCAGTTGTAAATACATCTAATTATATCATTATTAAATCATGCTTCTTCATCATGTCCTGTAAGGATATCATGAAATACGTTGTTAAATGCCTTCTCAACTCCAGATATACTGTGTTTACATAGTCTTCTGTCAGTCTACTTTCATTACCTAAAAATACACTAAGCCAGTCGTGATGCAAGCATTCTGGTATTGAATACTTTTCCTTACTTTTCTAAATACTCATACATCATGCTTTTTGACATTTTCACAGAGTCAGTTACAAGCTCTCTGGCCCACAGTTTATTTAATTTAGCTTATTAATGTGTTAGAAAAAAAATCCTTGTATAAAATTCCTTAAATATTGCCTGTCTGCCAAAAAATCACATTTCTGAGTTCTTTCAGGACCGTGGAATGCAACTCATCTGTATCTGAACCCATTTTAGATAGGCTTTTAAGAATAATTTATTCACTTAATTGGCCTTTAATTATCATTCTACATTTTCTAGTTTGAAGATCATTTTCTTGACAAATAATATTGAGCAAAAATAGTATTTGACTGTATTATACCATATACCCTTCATCAAACATCAGTTCTTTGCCTGGTTAGTGCTTCTATTTTAAATATTACAACATTTCTGATCGTTACTTTTAGCATTATTCACCAGCTTAATTCATTTTAAGCTTTTGTTTTCCTATTACCATTTTTACAATCTAGTCAGCCATTTCTCTTCATCCCTGAAGTTTCTAATCCTTTTGTATCCTGTTGTGAAATTCTTTTTCACTGAATTCCTGATTTCTTCCTCATTAGGACTTCTCCTAATTGTACTGTCAGATGTTAATTTTGTAAGTCTCTGAAAACTCATGCAGTGACTTTCCCAACTCAAACAATAGGTTATCGCCACATTTTTTCTGTGATTTTAAAAAATCAGATTTAAGCACATTTAACTATCCCCCAGATTCCCTTACTTGAATATTATAACCTTAAGGTAACAAGTTCATTTGGCAGTGTAGACTAGAGAAAAAACTTATTAGTGTAGTGTTTCAAGACCTAAATTCAAATTCCTGGTGGGTTCCGTGTTAGCTCTATATTCAGGGACATATCACTGAATAACTCTGGGTCTCATTTTTTTCTCAGTTGTAAGTTAGAATTAAAATTAAATCATGTAAATAATATAGTATGACAAAGATTCTGTGAGTATAAAAATAAGACAGAACAAAAATGATGTAGAAAGGGAATGAGAGAGAGAGAGAACGCTGTTTCATTTACTTCCCAAGCTAGTTCTGCATTGCTTAGACTAGAAGTTAACTGATCACTTTCTCTTTATCCTAAAAGGTAGAGTGGTTGGCAAGTAGATAGTTTATTATTAAATGCTACTTTATTAACACATTTTTGACCAGGGATGTATTACAGCCACAGGCGTTAGTTTCTGCAAAAATCCCCCTGTCAATAATGTGTTAAGTTTAAGGTGTCTTTATTTTTCTGATTACCAAAGTAACATTCTCATGTTACAAAATAAATTTAGACATTTCAGAAATACAGTACAGAAATTCAGAAGCCTCTATAATCTCACTACCTGAGACAATCATTGCTAATTACTCCTGACAATTCCCGTGTATATTTTGGTATATTTTTACCCTATATGTTCACTAATAAACATACTTTTATAAAAATGAGACGAGGTTTAGCAATGTGCTTATTTGGTTTACTTAATACACCTTGCATATTTTTCCATATCATTAATTGTTGATATGTTCATTCTCTTAAACGGGATTTTCTGCTGCTAGTGGAATGAAAAATGTGTAAAAGATATCTGGAAAGTTGGAGTGTTCTATTCCACTGGCTCCTGCCACATACCAATTTAATGGAGTGTCCTATAGAATATTCCCAGATAAATATAATTTCTGGTTCGCTATTCTTTATTCTGATCTTTCTTTTTTGGTTGGACCACATGAAGTTGCTAATAGTCAGCAATTTTGGATCCACTACACAGCAGTTTCTTAAATTTGAAACTAATATTCCTAACCTTAGATCCCATTTATGACTCCCTAAGACATTGCTCATCCAGTCTCCAGTGTCTGATTGCAATGTGGTAGGATAGGGTGCAAGAAGAGAGGGCGCTCAGACCTGGTGCTAAAACAAAGTTATCTCATGGAAAATGACTGAGTCCATTTATCCCCAAATTGAGATAATTTCTCCCTCACCAGTTATATCACTTCATGAAATTCAAAGTTAGGAAGATATATTCTTTTTTCTCTCTCCTGCTCTGCCCCTGACCTCCTACAATAAGCTGATTTTTTACTTCAACAAGCCATGCAACTTCAAAGTCTAAAGCCACTGGTCTCAGAGGCTCTGTTCAGTCTCACAGGTCACAGATCCTTCCACCCTGTCCAAGCTTGTACAGATCAGCTTCTTTGTAGGATTCCATTGCTTTGATCTTTGATAGAATACTGGCCAGATCAGGATTTTCAGGGAGGCAGATTTGAAAGCATTTTGCTGTGGGGAGAAAATTTGGCAAGCTATTCTTTAAAATTTTGTTACAATAGAAGGACATATCCACTATTGATAGAGTATTATGTAGTATATTGTTGGCCTTAATAAATGTCATCTAGATTATAATTTAATAATAATGTACATACTGAAAGTGAGGGGATGGAAAAAGATAGTCCATGCAAATGGAAATCAAAAGAAAGCTGGAGTGGCAATTCTCATATCAGACCAAATAGACTTTAAAATAAAGACTATTACAAGAGACAGAGACACTACGTAATGATCAAAGGATCAATCCAAGAAGATATAACAATTGTAAACATTTATGCACCCAGCATAGGAACACCTCAATACATAAGGCAAATGCTAACAGCCATGAAAGGGGAAGTCGACAGTAACACAATAGTAGTAGGGGGCTTTACACCCCACTTTCACCAATGGACAGATCATCCAAAATGAAAATAAATAAGGAAACACAAGCTTTAAATGATACATGAAACAAGATGGACTTAATTGATATTTATAGGACATTCCATCCAAAAACAGCAGATTACACTTTCTTCCCAAGCACTCATGGAACATTCTCCAGGATAGATCATATCTTGGGTCACAAATCAAGCCTTGGTAAATTTAAGAAAATTGACATTGCATCAAGTATCTTTTCTGACCACACACTATGAGACTAGATATCAATTAAGGAAAAAAAAAATCTGTAAAAAATACAAACACATGGAGGCTAAAAAATACACTACTAAATAACCAAGAGATCACTGAAGAAATAGAAGAGGAAATCAAAAAATACCTAGTAACAAATGACAATGAAAACATAACAACCCAAAACCTATGGGATGCAGCAAAAGCAGTTCTAAGAGGGAAGTTTATAGCAATACAGTCCTGCCTCAAGAAACAAGAAACATCTCAAATAAACAACCTAACCTTACACCTGAAGCAATTAGAGAAAGAAGAACAGAAAAACCCCAAAGTTAGCAGAAGGAAAGAAATAAAGATCAGATCAGAGATAAATGAAAAAGAAATGAATGAAACAATAGCAAAGATCAATAAAACTAAAAGCTGTTTCTTTGAGAAGATAAAAAAAAAAAAAAAAAAGATAAACCATTAGCCAGACTCATCAAGAAAAAAAGGGAGAAGACTCAAATCAATAGAATTAGAAATGAAAAAGAAGTAACAACTGACACTGCCGAAATACAAAGGATCATGAGAGATTACTACAGGCAGCTATATGCCAATAAAATGGACAACCTGGAAGAAATGGACAAATTCTTAGAAAAGCACAACCTTCCAAGACTGAACCAGGAGGAAATAGAAAATATGAACAGACCAATCCCAAGCACTGAAATTGAGACTGTGATTAAAAATCTGCCAACAAACAAAAGCCGAGGATCAGATGGCTTCACAGGTGAATTCCATCAAATATTTAGAGAAGACATAACACCTATGCTGCTCAAACTCTTCCAAAATATAGCAGAGGGAGGAACACTCCCAAAATCATTCTATGAGGCCACCATCACCCTGATACCAAAACCAGACAAAGATGCCACAAAAAAAGAATACTACAGGCCAATATTACTGATGAACATAGATGCAGAAATCCTCGACAAAATACTAGCAAACAGAATCCAGCAGTACATTAAAAGGATCATACACCATGAACAAGTGGGGTTTATCCCAGGAATGCAAGGATTCTTCAATATACGCAAATCAATCAATGTGATACACCATATTAACAAATTGAAAGATAAAAACCATATGATCATCTCAATAGATGCAGAAAAAGCTTTCGACCAAATTCAACACTGTGTTATGATAAAAACCCTCCAGAAAGTAGGCATAGAGGGAACTTACCTCAACATAATAAAGGCTATATATGCCAAACCCACAGCCAACTCATTCTCAATGTTGAAAACTGAAACCATTTTCACTAAGATCAGAAATAAGACAAGGTTGCCCACTCTCACCACTATTATTCAACCTAGTTTTGGAAGTTTTAGTTACAGCAATTTGAGAAGAGAATGAAATAAAAGGAATCTGAACTGGAAAAGAAGAAGTAGAACTATCACTGTTTGCAGATGACATAATACTACACATAGAGAATCCTGAAGATGCTACTAGAAAACTACTAGAGCTAATCAACAAATTTGGTAAAGTAGCAGGATACAAAATTAATGCACAGAAATCCCTTGCATTTCTATACACTAATGATGAGAAATCTAAAAGAGAAATTAAGGAAACACTCCCATTTATCACTGCAACAACAAGAATAAAATACCTAGGAATAAACCTACCTAAGGGGACCAAAGAGCTATATTCAGAAAACTATAAGACATTGATGAAAGCAATTAAAGATGATACAAACAGATCGAGAGATATACCATGTTCTTGGATTGGAAGAATCAACATTGTGGAAATGACTCTACTACCCAAAGTAATATACAGATTCAATGCAATCCCTATCAAACTACCAATGGCATTTTTCACAGAACTAGAACAAAAAATTTCACAATTTGTATGGAAACACAAAAGACCCCGAATAGCCAAAGCAATCTTGAGAACGAAAAACGGAGGTGGAGAAATCAGGCTCCCTGCTTTCAGACTATACTACCAAGGTACAGTAATCAGGACAGTATGGTACTGGCACAAAAACAGAAATATAGATCATTGGAGCAGCATAGAAAGCCCAGAGATAAAACCACACACATATGTTCACCTTATCTTTGATAAAGGAGGCAAGAATATATAATGGAGAAGACAGTCTCTTCAATAAGTGGTGCTGGGAAAACTGGACAGCTACATGTAAAAGAATGAAATTAGAACACTCCCTAACACCATACACAAAAATAAACTCAAAATGAATTAAAGACCTAAATGTAAGGCCAGATACTCTAAAACTCTTAGAGGAAAACATAGGCAGAACACTCCATGACATAAATCACAGCAGGATGCTTTTGACCCACCTTCTAGAGAAATGGAAATAAAAACAAAAATAAACAACTGAGACCTAATGAAACTTAAAAGCTTTTGCACAGCAAAGGAGACCATAAAAAAGATGAAAAGACAACCCTCAGAATGGGAGAAAATATTTGCAAATGAAGCAACTGACAAAGGATTAATCTCCAAAATATACAAGCAGCTCATGCAGCTCAATGTCAAAAAAACAAACAACCCAATCCAAAAATGGACAGAGGACCTAAATAGACATTTCTCTAGAGAAGATATACAGATTGCCAACAAACACATGAAAGGATGCTCAGCATCACTAATCATGAGAGAAATACAAATCAAAACTACAATGAGGTATCACCTCACACCAGTCAGAATGTGCATCATCAAAAAATATACAAACAATAAATACTGGAGAGAGTGTGGGGAAAAGGGAACCCTCTTGCACTGTTGGTGGGAATATAAATTGATACAGCCACTGTGGAGAACAGAATGGAGGTTCCTTAAAAAAACTAAAAATAGAACTACCATATAGCCCAGCAATCCCACTACTGGGCATATTCCCTGAGAAAACCATAATTCAAAAAGAGTCATGTACCACAGTGTTCATTTTAGCTCTATTTACAATAGCCAGGACGTGGAAGCAACCTAAGTGTCCATTGATAGATGAATGGATAAAGAAGAAGTAGCACCTATATACAGTGGAATATTACTCAGCCATAAAAAGAAATGAAATTGAGTTATTTGTAGTGAGGTGGATGGACCTAGAGTCTGTCATACAGAGTTAAGGATGTCAGAAAGAGATAAACAAATACCATATGCTAACACATATATATGGAATCTTAAAAAGAAAAAAGTTAGGTCTGAAGAACCTAGGGGCAGGACAGGAATGAAGACACAGATGTAGAGAATGGACTTGAGGACACCGGGAGGGGGAAGGGTAAGCTGGGACGAAGTGAGAGAGTGGCATGGACATATATACACTACCAAATGTAAAATAGATAGCTAGTGGGAAGCAGCCGCATAGCACAGGGAGATCAGCTTGATGCTTTGTGTCCACCTAGAGGGCTGGGATAGGGAGGGTGGGAGGGAGACGCAAGAGGGAGGAGATATGGGGATATATGTATATGTATAGCTGATTCACTTTGTTATACAGCAGAAACTAACACACCGTTTTAAAGCAATTATACTTCAATAAAGATGTTAAAAAAATAATGAAAGTGATTTCTGTATATTTACAGAGGAAAATATGGTATAGATCATCATGCCATGCTATGTCAAGTGTTACTTGACATAGAAACAGTGTTACCCAATACTTCCTGACTGAGTGGAATAACTATTACTTATCTTTATTAAATCACATCAATACTCCAGTGTCCTATATGTGTAGTTTATAGTAAAAAATAGATTTAGCCTTTCTAGAATACATTTGTTTACTTCAGTCAAAAAAAGAAATTGACATTTTTTTTTTACTTTAAGTTGCATTTCTTCTTGTATAATTCTAGTGTTGTTATATTTTATTTTAATTTCCTCTCGGTCTTTTGATTTGTTTTTAGTAGAGCAGAAAACTTGCTTCTTTGTATCTTATGCTAGTTTGAAAAACATAAAGAAAAAATCATTTCATTCATTTTTCATTGTTTTATATTAAGCATCCCCTTGTGGATTTGGATTTTGTATTTCAAAACAGATTTGTGGAATGAGAATAATGACAAAAATCTTGTTTCATTTCTAACTGTCCTTAAATCACTTATATTTCTGCCTTAAACATTTGTTTCAGTGGTAGGAAACCATGACATGCTTTATACTTTGTAGTTAAAGCAGAATATATTTTAATGGTTGGGGTGAAGAAATCTCTCCAAAGACTTCTGTCCAATTGTGGTATTTAAGTGTCAATTCAATTAGAGTTAAGTGAATATTCATGAAGAAAGAAAATGGACTTTATAAATTTAACAGAGAGGCAGGTGATGATTAATTCTTTGACTTCTTTCTCTCTTGCTTAATATCGAAATGACTCAAGTGCATTATAGAAGAAGGAGCAGTCCATTGGAATTCCCTTTATGGAAGGTGTGGAGAAAAGGTAGTATTCTCTAACCACTAGAGTCCAAAATCATGATTTGGGCTGTTTTACTTAGCATCCACTGGTGGTCTGGGGGGAATAAATCACAGATGGTCACTGAGAATGCCTATTAATTTGAGGGCTGAATTTGTGAATAGCTGATATTATCCTATTACCCATAATATTGAAAGTGAGAACACCTTTATAAATGTTTAAAGTATTTATGGAGAAATCTCAATTTAAGTATCAATATAAAACTTAATAAATGAAGTCTTCCTAATGTGGAGAGGTATATTTCTTTTCTCTTTCAACTAGTTTCCCTGGTGCTTTCCCGTGGAAATAGGATCATCTTATATATTATACCTTAGCCTGTATGGCTGTAGTCCCTTAAATATCAAACTGCATCATATGCTTCGTGAAAAAAAAAGCCAGAGGTTTCTAGATAATAAGATGCTCCGTCAAATTGCCTCAAGTCACTGTTTCTCCAAACATGTTCAAACCCTTATGAAAGGGCAAGTTCATATGCACACCTTTATGAAAGGGCAAACTGTGTTCTTTTAGTTTTTGTTTTTTAATTGAGGTAACACTGGTTTGCAACATTAATAAGTTTCATGTGTACAACTTTGTATTTTGACTTCTATATAGACTACAGCATGCTCACCACCAAAAGTTTAGTTTTTGTCTGTCACCAAACATTTGACCCCCTTTACCAGTTTTGCCCTCCCTGCCCCTTCCCCTCTGCTAACCACTACTGTGTTCTCTGTATCTATGTGTTTGTTGGTTCATTTATGTATGTATGTTTGTTTGTTTTTATATTCCACATATAAGTGAAATCATACAGTATTTGTCTTTTTCTGTCTGACTTATTTGACTTAGTATAATATCCTCAAGGTCCATCCATGTTGTCACAAATGACAAGAAGTCATCATTTTATTTTATAGCTGAGTAGCAGTGTTCTTTTAGATTTTTGAGGGGTTGGCTGTTAGATTTGACCTAATGACTGTAACAATGTGTACTTGTGAAATACTTAATATATACTATGCCCCTTTCCTAAGTGTGAGACATCTATCATCTCATTTAATCCTTACAGTAACTTTATACAGTTGTTATTTTATATTCACATTTTCCAACTAAGAGACTAAAATATAAAAAGAAAATAAAACATTTCCAAAGATCATAAGACTAGTTCACAGTGGATCTAAGATTCATATCCAGGAAATGTGATTCTAGATCCTGGATTCTTAACTACTGTATAAAAAGAGGTCTTCCCAGACCACTGCATATAAAATAGTAATCACTCCCTCCACACCACTAATATCAAATTGGCATTCTATATCCTCTTATCCTGTCTTTTTTCTCTACAGCTCTTATGATCTCCTGCATATATTATATATATTTAATAGTTTGTTTATTTTAGCCTCCCTCTACTTGAGTATGGGTCCTTGTGGGTAGGGACATTGTCTCTTTGGTTCTTGGTTATATCCCAGGATCCTAGAACAATGTCTGACTGAAGTAGCTCTCCGCTCTCACCCAAATAGTTAAGTACATAAGGAATGTCAATCTTTGGGAATTTCCAGCTGGAGTGAAACTGAGATGATTCAAGGAGAATTCAAGGCTCTCACAGTTGGGGGGCATAGATAAAGAGATGATTAAATGATAGGAGATGAGAGGAATTCCAGGAATAATATCATATGCATGGCCAGAAAGTGGGATCAAACCAAATAAGGGCATGGATCCTGAGCTGGAACTAAGAAGTGTGAGTGATACCTGGTGTGGCAGGCTAGAATTATGCTTCTTTGGCAAGCAATATAGATGTTCTAGGAAATCCCTTTGCTTGCACAAGATCTGAAGTTAATGATACCCTTTATCCTAGGTCTTTGCAATCTGTTTGGCTAGCTCTAAGCTAGACAAATTCTTCTCCATCCTGAAGAGCTCCCTCTTAACAAAGGCTGTACCTTCAGTAATAAGGACCTCTTGTTTTACACTGGAAAAATCAGAGATTCAACCTTCAGTATTCTCTGGTTCTTCTTGTTGAAGTCCTCCTTTGCCAAGGGTTTGACATGATTCCAGGAATAGATTTGGGTCACTCTCATTCTTTCTTTGATAAACAACCTATTATTTCATCTCTACAAAGCAAGGTAGAAAGTATCTGTGGTAACAGACCATTAGGCTACAATCTTTGTCTGAGGCTATAGATTGAAAGACCGATCACTTTTCAATTAATATACTTTCCATAGTTTCTATTCAGGACATTGATAGGCATTTGAACAAGGACACAAGAGACTATCTTGGTCTCTGTCCTCAATATTTTAAATTTTCAAAGAAAGTATAAATTTTAAAAGAAAGTATAGGCAATATGTAAGTTAGTAACTCCATAATGGAATAGAACATAATTACTCTAGCAATACTCAGTATAAAAAATTTGTTTTGGCTGGAGCATCCTCCCAAGGAGATAAATGGCTAGAGTTTGATCTAGGCCTTTAAAAATGGGTTAGAAATCAATAGGTAGAGAATCAGAAGGAAGGTATTCCAAGTGAGAGAGAGCAAGAACATAGTGTGAGCATGTGGACATTTACTGGCATTACTTATTAATATCTGGCTTTGTTTTAGACTGTAACTACATAAAGGCATGGTCCCTTTTTGTTTTTATACCACTAAACTGGTACTGTAAATATTGCACAAATTAAGCACTCAATAAATAACCGTTGAAATAATTAACAATGAAATGAATGTTTGAAAAGCATAAGAAATATTTCAGAATATTGAATACACCAGTTTGACTGGAAAAGAGATAATAATTTATAATAATAACTTTTGTTGAGCCCTTATTGTGTGTCATGCACTAATCTAAACACTTTGCATTTAACTCTTTTAACTCTCAGAAAATCCCTCTATGGTAGGTACTTTTATCATCTCTATTTTATAGGTGAGGAAAGTGAAACAGAAAAGTGAAGTAAGTTACCCAGTGTCACACAGCAATTACTGGTAAATAGGTAATTCCAGCCACTCTGTCTATGCAGTCTGTGCTTTTAACCCTATGCTGTACCTTCTCTTTAAGTTAAAGTTGTAAACATGAATTGGAAATACTTTTTTCTGAAGGTCATTGAATGCCAAGTTAAGATAAATTGTGCAGTTATACCTAGAAACAAATGACAATGGAGACACGACAACCCAAAACCTATGGGATGCAGCAAAAGCAGTTCTAAGAGGGAAATTTATAGCAATACAATCCTACCTTAAGAAACAGGAAACATCTCGAATGAACAACCTAACCTTGCACCTAAAGCAATTGGAGAAAGAAGAACAAAAAACCACCAAAGTTAGCAGAAGGAAAGAAATCATAAAAATCAGATCAGAAATAAATGAAAAAGAAATGAAGGAAACGATAGCAAATATCAATAAAACTAAAAGCTGGTTCTTTGAGAAGATAAACAAAATTGATAAACCATTAGCCAGACTCATCAAGAAAAAAAAGGGAGAAGACTCAAATCAATAGAATTAGAAATGAAAAAGGAGAAGTAACAACTGACACTGCAGAAATACAAAAGATCATGAGAGATTACTACAAGCAACTCTATGCCAATAAAATGGACAACCTGGAAGAAATGGACAAATTCTTAGAAATGCACAACCTGCCAAGACTGAACCAGGAAGAAATAGAAAATATGAACAGACCAATCACAAGCACTGAAATTGAACTGTGATTAAAAATCTTCCAACAAACAAAAGCCAAACAAAATTTGGCTTCACAGGCAAATTCTATCAAACATTTAGAGAAGAGCTAACACCTATCCTTCTCAAACTCTTCCAAAATATAGCAGAGGGAGGAACACTCCCAAACTCATTCTACAAGGCCACCATCACCCTGATACCAAAACCAGACAAGGATGTCACAAAGAAAGAAAACTACAGGCCAGTATCACTGATGAACATAGATGCAAAAATCCTCAACAAAATACTAGCAAACAGAATCCAACAGCATATTAAAAGGATCACACACCATGATCAAGTGGGGTTTATTCCAGGAATGCAAGGATTCTTCAAAATATGCAAATCAATCGTGATACACCATATTAACAAATTGAAGGATAAAAACCATATGATCGTCTCAATAGATGCAGAGAAAGCTTTTGACAAAATTCAACACCCATTTATGATAAAAACCCTGCAGCAAGTAGGCATAGAGGGAACTTTCCTCAACATAATAAAGGTCATATATGGCAAACCCACAGCCAACATCGTTCTCAATGGTGAAAAACTGAAAGCATTTCCACTAAGATCAGAAACAAGACAAGGTTGCCCACTCTCACCACTCTTATTTAACATAGTTTTGGAAGTTTTATCCACAGCAGTCAGAGAAGAAAAGGAAATAAAAGGAATCCAAATCAGAAAAGAAGAAGTAAAGCTGTCACTGTTTGCAGATGACATGATACTATACATAGAGAATCCTAAAGATGCTACCAGAAAACTACTAGCGCTAATCAATGAATTTGGTAAAGTAGCAGGATACAAAATTAATGCACAGAAATCTCTTGCATTCCTATACACTAATGATGAAAAATCTGAAAATGAAATCAAGAAAACACTCCCATTTACCATTGCAACAAAAAGAATAAAATATCTAGGAATAAACCTACCTAAGGAGACAAAAGACCTGTATGCAGAAAACTATAAGACACTGATGAAAGAAATTAAAGATGATACAAATAGATGGAGAGATATACCATGTTCTTGGATTGGAAGAATCAACATTGTGAAAATGACTGTACTACCCAAAGCAATCTACAGATTCAATGCAATCCCTATCAAACTACCACTGGCATTTTTCACAGAACTAGAACAAAAATTTTCACAATTTGTATGGAAACACAAAAGACCCCGAATAGCCAAAGCAATCTTGGGAACGAAAAACGGAGCTGGAGGAATCAGGCTCCCTGACTTCAGACTATACTACAAAGCTACACTAATCAAGACAGTATGGTACTGGCACAAAAACAGAAAGATAGATTAATGGAACAGGATACAAAGCCCAAAGATAAACCCACGCACATATGGTCACCTTATCTTTGATAAAGGAGGCAGGAATGTACAGTGGAGAAAAGACAGCCTCTTCAATAAGTGGTGCTGGGAAAACTGGACAGGTACATGTAGAAGTATGAGATTAGATCACTCCCTAACACCATACACAAAAATAAGCTCAAAATGGATTAAAGACCTAAATGTAAGGCCAGAAACTATTAAACTCTTAGAGGAAAACATAGGCAGAACACTCTATGACATAAATCACAGCAAGATCCTTTCTGACCCACCTCCTAGAGAAATGGAAATAAAAACAAAAATAAACAAATGGGACCTAATGAAATTTAAAAGCTTTTGCACAGCAAAGGAAACCATAAACAAGACCAAAAGACAACCCTCAGAATGGGAGAAAATATTTGCAAATGAAGCAACTGACAAAGGATTAATCTCCAAAATTTATAAGCAGCTCATGCAGCTCAATGTCAAAAAAACAAACAACCCAATCCAAAAATGGGCAGAAGACCTAAACAGACATTTCTCCAAAGAAGATATACAGACTGACAACAAACACATGAAAGAATGCTCAACATCATTAATCATTAGAGAAATGCAAATCAAAACTACAATGAGATATCATCTCACACCGGTCAGAATAGCCATCATCAAAATATCTAGAAACAATAAATGCTGAAGAGAGTGTGGAGAAAAGGGAACACTTGCACTGCTGGTGGTAATGTGAATTGGTTCAGCCACTATGGAGAACAGTATGGAGGTTCCTTAAAACACTGCAAATAGAACTATCATATGACCCAGCAATCCCTCTACTGGGCATATACCCTGATAAAACCGTAATTCAAAAAGAGTCATGTACCAAAATGTTCATTGCAGCTCTATTTACAATAGCCCGAAGATAGAAACAACCTAAGTGTCCATCATCGGATGAATGGATAAAGAAGATGTGGCACATATATACAATGGAATATTACTCAGCCATAAAAAGAAACAAAACTGAGCTATTTGTAATGAGGTGGATGGACCTAGAGTCTGTCATACAGAGTGAAGTAAATCAGAAAGAGAAAGACAAATACCATATGCTAACACATAGATATGGAATTTAAGAAAAAAAAATGTCATGAAGAACCTAGGGGTAAGACAGGACTAAAGACACAGACCTACTAGGGAATGGACTTGAGGATATGGGGAGGGGGAAGGGTAAGCTGTGACAAAGCAAGAGAGTGGCATGGACATATATACACTAACAAACAGAATAGATAGCTAGTGGGAAGCAGCCGCATAGCACAGGGAGATGAGCTCGGTGCTTTGTGACCACCTAGAGGGGTGGGATAGGGAGGGTGGGAGGGAGGGAGACGCAAGAGGGAGGAGATACGGGGACATATGTATATGTACAAGTGATTCACTTTGTTATAAAGCAGAAAGTAACACACCATTGTAAACCAATTATACTCCAATAAAGATGAAAAAATTGTGAAGTTATTTGGTTTTTGTTTATTATATTCCTTTTTAATCTTATTTTTCAGCTTTATTTGGCTATAATTGACAGATAGAAATTGTATGTACTTAAGATATACAACTTGATGTTTTGATATGTGTACACTGTGAAATGATCACCATATTAAGCCAGTTAACACATCCAGAACCTCACATAGTTATCTTTTTGTGTGTGTGTGGAGATGCGTTTTTTTTTTTTTTTTTTTTTTTTTTTTAATTTGTTTGTTTCCTGTTTTTACTGTAGGGGATTCTATAAAAGGGTGAGATTGAAAGGCATCTTGCAGCAGCATGTACAGTGGGTCGGGGGAAAGGAATGGAACCTTGATTTCACAAGCATCACGGTAGTTAAGTGTACGAACCCAGATGATGGCAGTAACTGGAAATCATGAAGGAATGTGTGATGTGATAAAAATTGGAAGAATATGATTCCAAATAATTCTTCTTCTCAGAATTGATTGTCAGGGAAAATGATGACACTCTTCTGATCTGGAGAATGTATTTCTTGGGGCCAGTTTTAGGAGAAATATTATAGGTAGACTAGACATTTGAGTCTGCAGTAACTTCATAAAATCTAAACAGATGTGAATAGCAGGTAGAGCATAAAGTGAAGATTATTCCCATGGTTAAAAGGGAAATTCCTGTTCCTTCAGGGAACCTAATTCTTATTTTAGGAAACTTATAATTAGACCCCAGACACAGTAAATGCAGATTAACTAAACATTTGTTTGTGGAGAGAAAAAAAAAAATATTCTAGGAGGAAATTCTGGATGTTGAACCATAATTAAAAAAACTGCAATCCACCTTAGAGATAATCTGGTCCACAAAGCAGATTTTGCTAATGAGATTCTGGAGATCTAAAAGGGTTAAGGAACATTTAATGAAAGACAACATTAGTATTAGAGTGAGAGAAGAAGTCAGTCTCATCCTCCAGGTTACTGGTAGTTACACTGGAAAGCCAAGTACAGTAAGTCCCCTACATACAAACCTTCAGGTTGTGAACTTTCAAAGATGCAAACGTGCATGCCAGCCCTTGTATGCCAGCTGTTGTACTGTACTACTGTACTTTTCAAGGTACTACTATACTGTAAGATTAAAAATGTTTATTTTTTGTGTTTGTTTTTTATGTACATATTACTTGTGTGAAAAGTATTATAAACCCATTACAGTACAGTACTATATAGCCGATTGTGTTAGTTGGGTACTTAGGCTAACTTTGTTGGACTTATAAACAAATTGGCCTTATGAATGCACTCTTGGAACAGAACTCATTCGTATGTAGGGGACTTACTGTACACTGATGTCATCTTTCAACCAACCTCCTACCTTCTCTTCCTACCTATAGTAGGTGCTGTTGTGCCCTTCCTACATCCTCTTTGCTTGACAGTACAACTTTCCCCAAGCTGATGTGGTTATTGATACTAAATGGCTAATAGAAACACTTTTCTCTGGAGCATTGCCCTTGCCCGATGGGAGTCACTACACACAGAGATATCTGCAAGTATATTCCCCTGCCCACCCCGCTACCATGGCACACAATAGTCAATATGACTGATAATGCCGGGCCCCCTCCTGTCAAGGTGGAATAACTCTGTGGTATTCCTCGTGCTCCAGAGCTCCCTGGGGGATCACTCTGAGGTGAGATTTTCATAGCTGCCACATCTTTACTTGGCTTTATCCCATGGTTTTTACTGCTCCTCTCATTTCCCTATCAGTCTGTGATTGATGGTTTTATTCTGAGGGCACTCCTTCAGTAAATCACCTGTACAAGCCTCGTGTCTCAGACTCTACTTCTCAGGAACCCTGCCTAAGACAGTAACCAATCCTGACACTCAAAGCATCACTCATAGCTGCTGAATTCTAACACAGAACTGTTTGGTGATGCGATTTGTGCTGTTTTTGTTGGGAGTCTGAGCAGCTGATCATGGAGTCTCCAGAAGCAGCTTGGCTAAAGAGTTGACTGAGAGCTTGGAGTCAGATGGGAGTCAATCCGGGTTTACGTTCCATTGTGGGACAGGTTGACTCTGTGTTTAAAATAATCTACTTGCCTGATGGAATTTGTCTGAGAGTAATTAATAGAAAGAAAAAAACCATAGTTTAGCCATAGTGACTTTGAGTGAATAATTAATAGTAACAAAAAATAACATTTCTATCTAGATTATATTAACAGCAAAATAACTGTAGTATATTTACTTAACATTAAAAAATAATTCAAATCAATAATCTAACCCTCTAAATTCTAGTTGATAATTTTACTCTTAAGCTATCATTCTATATAGAATAGGGAGATTTGACAGAGTGGGGAACAACGGAAAAAAATCACTCACCCCACAAAAACCATTTTTGCTTGCCTGTGATGGGTGAGTAGGTTAGTATTTTCAAGCATAGCTTAAGTATAACTTTTCCAAAAGCAGCTCAATTGAGAACTGAAACATTTCTAATTTCAGAGACCAGATTTTGTAAATGCTAGTGCGTGTTATTTTGCTTATTTGTTTGATTTTTCCCAATCTACTGAGTAAGAAATTTTTATCCACAACCAATGGGTATTTTTGTGTTTAAGATTCAGAGATGAGAAAACAAAAGAATTGGCAGTAAGTGACCTAAAATGTTAACCTCTGATTTGTATATTGGTGCTACCATGGTGATTTTTAGAGTCATGAATATTTTCTAGCTTGAACTGAGATGAACAAATATTTTTTAAAAAGAAAGAAATGAAAGGAAAAAAGGGGAAGAAAAAAAGGAGAAAAAACACTGTCAATGAATATGATATAAGCACCCTTCTGGTCAGAAGATTGAATAAAATATATTTAGAAAATGTATCTTCTAATCAGCTTTCCTGGGTGATTTATTTTTAGTCACCCCTATGCTTCTACTACATGGTACCTGGTACCTGATCAATTATTAGTTTGAGCATGGAGTGCTGCTTTTTAGAGAGCTACCAACCCCCTTGAAGTAAATTGTATCCTGTGGCTAAAATTTGACATGGTTCAGGGAACACATACATCATATATTCTTCAGCGGTGGGTTGCTATTTCTCAGACCCCTCAGAGGCATTTACATTCTCAGTGTTTGAGCCAAACTTTTCAGGGCTTGGATTTTTTGAACACTTCAAATGCTCTGTATTGTTATCAGACCAGTGGTGAAGCTGATCTCAAAGTCCACTATTAAAACTCCCCTCAAGGACATTTTCATTAGAACTTTGTACATGGGCAGTTCAAAAGATCCAGCTATTGATTTTTGTTCAGAAGTCCTGTCTCCACTTTCGTATTACGCAACTTTTTTGACAGAGTTTCAAAAAACCACAAACTGTGGTCTGCCTGTGATTCCAGCCCGGATTTTGTGCTGCTCATTTGATTTCCTCAGGCCACATCCTTCTCGTGTCCTTGTCAACATTGCAAGGAGAAGAGCTGTCTTAGAAGATTTGCTAAAAAGCAGAAGCAATTTCACAGCCGTAGAAGAAAAACATCTGACCTTTCAATGCACACAAAAAAATCTCACTTAAGTAAATAACCTTTTGAGCTGTAAAATTTTGTTGTGGCATTCATTTATCAGACACATAGATAATCAGAGTGTTTATCTCTTTTCACCATTTAAAATTTCATAAAAGAAGTCAGGAACCAATGTGAGTAAATTGTAGCAAAGAGCCTCTAGCATATGCGCTCAGCACATATTTAATGGAATTATCTATTGGAGAGTAGGTGGCAGAGGCAGCTGAGGAATTAATTATTGGGTTAGATATTTTATATCTATCTGCCAGTGCCATGTGAAATAAGACTTGTCTCCATATTACTTCTGTCACTTTGTGTGGCCTTTCAAAAGTGGCAGTTCCTCAAAAAAGAGAATTGGATCATGTGTTTGGTCCTGAGCTACACTGTGAACATTTTCATGGCCCACCAGTTCATTTTGAATAGAACAGTTTTGGTAGAGTGTGTGGAGTTCAGCTGTGAGACAGCTAAGTGGAAGCAGGGAAACAGTAGGGACCTCACTGGTTTCAAATGTGCAGATATTGTACAAATAGAGCTTTATATATCAGAATAAAGAACAAACTCCATAGGAAAATCTATGGAGTTCTTTTTTCACACATATGAGTCTTCTAGTAATATTACTATTACTCATTATTAGAGTGAGCTTTTTACTAAGTGGTTACTATTGCTAGGCATTGTATGATTGACTTCACCTACACTATCAGATTAGTTCTCATAATGACCCCTTGAAATAGGTGGTATTAATATCCCATTTTATGGACGGGGAAACAATGGCTGAGAGAAAGTAGGAAAATTGTTCAAAGTCTATAACTAGTAAATGTTGAATGTAAGACAAGGTGAAAGTTTTGCTCTGTTTGTGCCATTAAAAAGAATGAGCCAGAAGTTATGAGATCCAAAGATTGACCCAGCACAGAGAGCGCTGGAATTCCAACTCCATGAGATCCTTGTTATAATATTGCATCCCACTAGGGGGCAACATAGACTTTCCATCTACTTGAGCCCCTTTGTTCCCAAAATGTCTAAAAGACCCATGGAACAGCAACAAAAAAAAAAGACCAGTAAAAGCACATAAACCAAACACTTCAGTATTTAAAGCAGAAATAATACTTTATTAAAATGTCAGTTGTCCCTTATTAGTGATAAAAAAGTCACCTTATTTATCAAAGAAAAATAGACTCTTATTGATTTGAGTACTTTAATTAACTGCTTTATCTTTTTCTTTCCTGACCCCACTTCCCTCCAAACTCAACTTGCAGTCTACCGTACAGTACAATGACAACCAGACAGTGAAACATGGTCTCATCTGGGTTTTCTTGTCAACCTTTTCAAGGAAGGATTGGGAGTACAGTAGGTTTACCTCACACAAAGCATTGTATCCAAGGCCAGTTTTAAAATGTCAGACAGTGAAGAGTTCCATGCTGCCACCATTCAGGATGCTAGTGGACACTGGTGAACACTCAGATGTGTCTCTTTTAGATCAAATGTAGGAAACGTACTGTTCCTATAAAAAGCTGTTAGCAAGTTCATGAACCTGACGGCACAGGGCAACAGCTTCCTATTGTAGGAAGAAATGAAAGCATATGATACTTGGTTTTCCTGATACTTCTCTCTTATTTGATCCTTTTGAATTTATTTTCATACTCCCCCTGCTGGACTTAATCAGGCCTAAACAAATGAGTTTGGGTGGTTGAAGCCTGTTGACCCGTGGATGACACGTTTCATATCAAGTTGCCCAGGAGTTCTATTCCTTTATGCCTTGTTGAGTAGAAATCAGTCATTTGAGGCCAACCACCATCTCACCCTTTTGTTATTTATTGTATGCTGAAACTTATAAAAGAAGGGCTAAATTCCGTACTGCGTGATTAAGCTGTTTCAGTTCTAATAAAATGTCAGAAACAAATGAAGTGCTCCTGTAAAATACTACAACCAGAGTCAGATTCAAGAAATTTGGGAAACAATCAGTTTTGTTGACTTTGAGGAACCAAAAATTTACAGAGTATATGAGAGAGAGAATCATGTGGTAATTGAAGAAAAACAGTATCTAGCATACTTATCTTTTATACTGCCTTAAAATACATACATATATACATATAGATATATTTTCAATATCGAAAATAAACACAGAAATAGAGATCTCTTCATTCTTGAATTATTACAATTACTAGCTATTTATTGAGTAGCCTCTGGGAGTCAGGCTCTAAACTATGCTCTTTGTAAATAGATGCAAATCTGTAAATAGAAATTGGGAAGTTTTTTTTGATGTCAAAGTTCTTGGACGTCTCTTGCCCCAGATCAAGAATTGAATTATGAACAAGTTACATGTAAATTACAGGAGTCTTTTTTCATGGTAGCATTTCAGTCCTTCTAGTTCCTACAGCTTCCTGGCAGGATGACAAAAAGAGGATTGGGAGAGGGAAAGTCATCAGCCTGCCTCTGCTATTTTTACTCCTTATTTGGAACATTGCCCTTGAAAGTCTCTTATCTTATCCTTCTGAGTCTGTGGCGCTATGTGACGTGTATATACTCACACAATTACTGATGGGTTTCAGCCTATTGTGCTCCTCAGGTGTTTTGGAGTGTCTTCATTTAGCTTCAGTGAATGTGTCCAATGCCAGAATCCCATAGATCCTAAATATCAACTAGTAAGAAGAACAAGATAAAATATTATGAGACAAATAGACTGCAGTTTATCCAGGTTGTTCTGTTTTAAAAATTAGAAATACAGAAAGATAGAGAGATTAACACGTTGAGAAGAAGGAGAAATATGATATTAATAGAAAAAACTTAGACTTCACGCCACTCTATTAAATAGGTCCAGATTAGCTGTCTCCATTTTTCCTGACAACAAGCTCAACACAGTGCCTCATGTAATCTTGAAGCACATTCTACAGGATTCATATTAATCGCATTATCAATCTCTATCCTCTTAAGAGTGCCTCAAAGAGATCCTTCCTGGCCATCCTTTTGAAAGACCACCACTTTCATTTTTTTTAATGTTTTAAAATTATTTTACATGATTTTTTTAAAAAGTGCTTAGAGTAGTTCTGAAATACAGTAGGGTTCTTTGCTCACTTTTTTTGTTTTGTTGGATAAGTTCTACCTTTTTTTCCCCTTTTTATTTTTCCCAGTTTTACTGATATGTAATTAACATGTAACATTGTATTAGTTTAGGTGTGTAAAGTAATGATTTGATGTATGCATATATTGTGAAACGAGTACCACCATAAGTTTAGTTAACATCCATGACCTCACATGGTTACAATTATTTTTTTCTGTGGTAAGAACTTGTAAGATCTACTCTTTTAGTAACTTTCAAATATACTATACAGCATTATTAGCTATAGTCAACATGCTGTACATTACATTCACAGAATTTATTAATCCTGAAACTGAAAGTTTATACCTTTTGACTGCCTTCACTCATTTCTCTCATCCCCACCTCTCACCTGTTGCAAGCACCAATCTGTTCTTTGTTTCTATGAGCTCTTTTTGTTTTTTTAAGATTCCACATATAAGTGAGATCATACAGTATTTGTCTTTCTCTATTTTATTTCACTTAGTGTAATGTGCTCAAAGTCCATCCATGTTGTCATAAACGTCAAGATTTCCTTCTTTTTTAAGGGCTGATTAATACTGTGTATACATATATACTGCGTTTTCTTTATCCATTCATTTGTGGTTGAACATTTAGGTTGTTTCCATGTTTTGGTTGTTGTAAATAATGTTACAGTGAACTTGGGGTTGCAGATATCTCTCAGAAACAGTGATTTTTGTTTCCTTCAGGTATATACCTGAAGTGGGATTGCTGTATCATATAGTAGTTTTTAATTTTTTGAAGAGTGTCCATACTGTTTTCCACAGTTGCTGCACCAATTTACATTCCCACCAGCAGTGCACAAGCGTTCCTTTTTTTCCACATCCTCGTCAACACTTGTTATCTTTTGTCTTTTTGCTAATAGCCATTTTAAGAGGCGTGAAGTGTTAGCTCAGTGTGGTTTTGATTTGTATTTCCTTGATGATTAGTGATATTGGGCACCTTTTCATGTACCCGTTGTTCATTTGCATGTCTTCTTTGGGAAAAAAAAAGTCTATTCAGTTTCTCTATTTTTTTTTAAGGTTTGCCCCTTTAAAATAGGTGTTCTGAGCACCTGGAAGTGTACCAGACATGTATTTGGTATTGACTAAATATTTATTAAATCCATTGCAGTCCCATTATTTGGGACAATAGAAGAACAGCAGGAAGATCATTTTGTGCAAGTCTAGATATTCACATCTAATATACTGTAAAAGAAAAGGTCAGCCCCTTTGCAAAAAAGAATAGGGAATCTTATGACTTTACATGCCTCTGAAGCAATAATGGTAATATTAAAGATTTAATGAACCCTTAACAATGTGCCAGATACTATGTGAAACATTTTAAGATATTTGTTGGAGTACTCGCAAAAACATTTGTTTTAATCAGTATAGGAGACTAAATCTTAGGAAGGTGAAGTTACTTACCTAAAATCACTTGGGTAGCAAGTGGAATTGAGTCAGTGCACCAACCTAGATCTCCTAAGTTACTCTCTTTATCGCCTCTCTATGATCCTGCAGGATTCCCTTTCAAGTTAGATTATTTAAAATCATGCGTATCCCATCTTTGCCACTCACAATCAGTCACAAAGTTCTATATAATCTGTTTCAGAAATTGCTCACCAATTTATTCTGCATTTTGTACCCTTATGGTATACCGTTTATAATCTAAGCCCTCCATAATTCTCATCTGTGTTATTTTGATAGTTTCATATGGTACTCCTAACATAAAACCTAACATAAAACTCTCCTATCTCCCAGTTCAGTGTTGTTTTGTTTTGTTTTTGCTTTCATAGTATTCCCAAAATTTACATTTCTTCAAAATATGCCCCCACCCAAATTACCTCTTCAAATTTATTTCTTCCAACACGACATCATAAATCCTAGACTTTGGCCACAGGGAACTTTTCATAGTTTATCCACGTTCCTCATATGAATCGTTCATCTTCGGCTGTGTGCTTCTCATGAATTGCCTCTTTGCCTTAAATGCCCTTGCATACTTTCTCTACTTTGCAGTGCTCTATTTATCCATCAAGAACATGTTCAAATATGAAGCTTTCACTAGTTTTTCCAAGGCAGCATTATTCCTATAGTCCCACAGCACTTTTCACACAATAACCCTAATATATCATCAGTAGAATTTACATATTTGTCTCCTGTTTTAGAAGTCATGTTTTATTCATCTTGTATCTCTATTAAATATCACATTCCTAGCCACATAGTCTATGTTTATAAACATTTTAGGAAAGAACAAATGAGGGTAAATATTTAGTCAAATATTTAGTTAGTCTCAAATCCTTTACAGAAAAAAAAAAAAAAAAAGGTTAGTGGCAGAAACTCTTTACCAAGAAAAATTTTACATTTAAAGTTCAGTATTAAAAAAAAAAAAAAGGTGAAAACATACTAGGAAGAGTGAACAGCCCACCTAATTCCTCTCACACCATAGAGTAGCCTGCAAATAACCCTAAGATTCTATGCAACGTCATGTAAAAAGCACAGGCACATGATGTCAAGAAACTTGTGTGAATTTTCGTTTTTTGTTATTATTTTGGCAGCTCATATTTGAAAGCCAGTTCACTTAAAAGAAATACTTGCATTCTAATATGCATTCATGTGATATTCTTCTTAATTTGCATTTCTCTAAAATGTTTTCATTACTGACTTTATTATCTACTTCTGTGTGGACATTTTATCTGAGAATTCCAAATAATGTACCTGAGAAAATACTAAAACAATGTTGAAAGGGTCTTTCTAACATGTACTTGGATCCAACTAAGAAAGCTGACAGCAATTTGGGAAAGATTCTCTGAAATAAAGAAACCAACTCTGGTGAACTAAGAAAAAAAAGTGTTTGCCTTTATCTTAGTAACTTACTGGTTCAAATGCAAAGAGTCATATAGGGACTGTGATTATCTTCATTAAACCTATTTGAGTTTTAATTAAGTCTTTCACTTAAAAAGCAGCTGTTGGAATTAAAATACTTCAAGAAAGTTATTTTAAATATGTAAAAATATTTTGTCACTTATCAATATATGTGTGTTTTCATCCTCTTATTAATGAAATTAAAAACTATGATATATTAAATATGAACGAGGCACTAGGTATCCACTATTGCAGGTACTTTGGGTTACTATGATGAGCAAGAAAGATATCTTCCTGTCTTCAGAATGCTTAGAATCTGTTATAGAAGACTGATATTAAACATGCAACATCTAGTAACACCAAAGAGAAGTACTGTGGAAATACCTAATTGCAGGAGCCCCCTGTGGTGTGGAGAGTCTCAGGGATGGACTCCCTAAGGAAGTGAAATTTTAGGTTGAGGCTTAGAGAAAAATTGCAAGTTAGACTAACTAAGAAAGGGGTCTGGGAGTGCTCCAGGGAGACGGGAGACCAGGTGACAATTCATGACTACATGGATTTGTAACTACTTTAAATTTATGCAAGATTTCATTAGCTAGAAGTTAAAAATCATCTTAAATATAGGAAAAAATTGCACAAACTTGCTTACTGAACCATCTTTTTTAATAATAAAATGTTGTAAGCCATCTGTATGTCCAACGCTATGAAATAGACTAGAAAACCTGGGTATTCCCTTGCGATGTTTAGACCTTTTTAACCATTCAAATACTAATTGCATTGAGGATTGTGATGCAACATGGAAAACACATAATTCATAATATTATGTGGAAATATAGGACGTTATTATATAAGTCCCTCATGATTGTTTGAAAAATGGATATGAAAGACACTGGAAAATATATTAAAATTGTGTTTGTATTAAAAATATGGGTTCCTAGGCCAAAAAGATTTATTTTCCAACTTCGTGCGTATAGTCATATAACTTTAAAAATTAACAAAAGAAAACACTGGATAGAGGAAGTTCTGTTTTAAAATTTACTACAACCAAGCAGAGTAAATCTCATTTTGAAATGTATAGCATGAAGAAATTTTTCAGAAACAAAGAATTCCAGCTCCAGTAAAAAGAGTAAAAATGATTTATCATGTTCTTTTTAATGAAGCCAAATAATGGCATGTATTCTATTTTATTGATTTAATAGAGCATCTCACAGAATGGTAGAGCTGGAAGGTTACTTTATGTTAATCTCACTCTATTTCCTCTCTTTGTAGATGAGGAAACTGAGAAGGGTCATATATGCATATTGAGCAGGCATTATGAACTTGTGTATTGTGTTATCGATGAGCCAGACACATTAAACAAGGAATACAAAACTGTAAACTCAGTCTCCTGTCCTCTTTGAGTTTAAAATTTGTAACAAGAGGGAAGATATAACGAGTATCTCCTAACTCTCGTTTCCTAGGCTCTTTCCACTTTCATTTCCATCATGGTTGTAAAAGTGCACAAGAGTTTTTAGAAAGCAAACCACACATTTTCTATTTGTCTAACTACCATTTCTCTCATCATAGGAAAAACTGACAATCTGTGCAGAGTGTTACAGATTCCTCACTGCCGCAATAACAAATGGCTCTAAAAAATGCCATACTAGTATTCTTCCTGCTCCCCTTGTTGGGAACAAAACCGATACAGAAGGTTTGGGCTGTGAGTCAAGAAAGCAGATAAACAAACCAAACTAACAGTTGGGAGTAGGATTAGAGAAAATGTTCTCCTGAGATTTCTATTGTTAGAAGAATGGCTAAGGCTGCTAACAATAAAGCCAAATAAAGCAGTACACACACATGAAAAGACAAACTCTAAACTTGTTGCCAGCAAATAGGGCAAGAGACAAAATTGGGTTCAGCAGGAATGGACAGTGGTGGGGTTTTTGTTGTTGTTGTAGTTTTTTCCCTTGAAAAGTATTGGCTCAGCTTGTATTTTTTTCTTATTTTCGTCTTGTAAAGTTATATGCTAATTCGGTTTACAGAGTCATTATTTATTCATAGTTTTCACTAGACATATAGTTGTTGTTTATGGAGTCACGTATTGTTCAGACACAATTTTTTCCTACCGTTGGCTCATTTTGAGGCAGGTTAAATGAAGTGGGAAGTTACCATTTACTGGTGAGATCAATAAATCTGAGAACCAAAAGATAATTTGAGCTCAATGAACATTTTCTGCAAAATCTCTCTTAGAGGATAGAGTAATTGTTGATATGTTTTTCCAGATATGTTTGAGTATTGACTAAAAATTACTCAGTTCAAATAGGTAGGCGAATGTACAAAAATCAGTCAAATCAGATATCTGAAACCTTGTAAATATCAGTACCGTCACCTGCTAGATTAGCATGTAAACCATGCTTTGCAAAAGATGAGATTCTGAATCATTGAAGACCTTTGTTTCCCATTTTGTCAAATGGTGATACTGGGTTAGATTATCTACAAGGTCTTTTCCACCCCTAAATTTTGTAACTTTCTAATTAAAACGTATTTTTGACTACTGCTAGGGTAAGAACATGTTTTGAACAGAGAAATTGGATTTCCCACAACAGAATTTGACATCTGCCTTGATGGCTAGCCTTACACACTGGACCATACTGCTAAATTTATAATTTATAATATTATATTTCATGCTAAAACACATTATTTCTAATTTAATCTTGTAGTTCACATCTGTTTTAATGTTTGCAAATACATATTCATAAGATATCTTTGCCTTCTCTTCTCAAAAAAGGCAATTCAGCCAAATATCAGTTAAAATATAATTGAAAACAACAATTGGGAAAAACACATATTCTGATTCTTTAGTGAAATGCTCTATAGAGTCATAAGTTTATGTCAGAATGCTTAATATTTTAACCAAATGTGATTTTAAACTTCAGAATAATACCTTTCTACTACAGTTTACAAGGAGTTAAAGAAGTCCTAGACTCTAATTTATAGCCTGGGTTCTGGGTTCTAAAAAGCTTCTAGAAAATACTCAAGACTGGCTGTAAAACTGCCCCAAGGGTTTTAATTTCTGGCCTTATAAAGTCTAAATAGCATCTTTGCCTTCCATGTCCTTTTATTTTCTAAAAGGAAAAAGAAGTTTTGCAGATTTCAGGGAATAGAGAAACACCAATAAAAGGAAAATAGTTGGCAATGTTAAATCTCACCAGAAAGCCAAATATTTGCCCTTTTCACTAGGACACTTTGTCAGAGGGATGAGTGGAGTAAATCAGGCATTAGGCTCTGAGAAGTGAATCTTTGTTTTTACGTAGGTAGCCAGAAAGCCAGCTTGTTGGTAGAAAAATATATAAAATGACTTAGTAGCTTAATGGATTATGGATCATGTGTGTGTGTTGTGCATGTGACTTTTCTTCTCTCAGTAATGTGGCAACCTGTACTTTTGAACTGAAAGGGAATTCCAAGTTGTTAATACCTGGTGGAATGTTTAAATTGTGAAAGGAACAGACATAAGAGGAGAGTTAAGGTTTAAACTGCATATTTCAGGCTTTTATCCTGAAAAGGATTTTATCCAGATCCTTCACCTTTCTACAGTGTAACTTTCAAAGTGTCAATATAATTAATGCTTCTCCTAAATAATGTTCTTATTGTTGCCTAAATTACCATCCATTTGCCACTTAAGTCTTAGACATGATTCCTTGATCTCCTAATTGTCTTATCCTTTTTCTGATTTTTCTTCACATCAAGGGGGAAGTTGGTTCAGTTTTATAGACTCCCCCTTGCTTGTCAGAGTTATACCTGATCAGCATTTCTTGATGTAGTCTCCTCAGTAAAATTGTTAAATTTACTCATCTCCTTTTTATTATATAGATCTATCACCTGTTTTAATTTAACAAGATGAAAATGTGCCTCTTTCTCATCTTTAAAAATATTATTTATTAATCCAAGTCCAAGTACGTCACACTTTTTTTATCAGCCAGTGTGTGAAGCACCTGAATTAATTCTAATGGGTTAAGGTGTAATCCTTTTGAAAATTAACATCTACTTCATAGCAAAAAGCAAGGTAATGTGTTTCATAATAAGCCACTGAACAATCCAACATTAATGGAAGTGGAACTCTCTGATACTACTATGATATGTAATTCTTTAGTATGATCATTTTTATTCATTATATTTTATTTGTTTACAGGCTGGAAAGTTTTAAAGACATTTTCTTTATTCCTTTTCTTCTGATATTTCCTGATAATATGCTTCAGCATAAATCCTTTCAATTCAGTCTGGAAGTTTATATCCTTTGCTTCTGACAAATTATAATTTATTACTATTATCTGTTAATTTACTTCATTCTCATTCTAATAGTAATCCCTTTTAATTGGACATTGGCCCTCCTTGTTAATCTTCTCATTTCATAGTTTTTTGTTTTTGTTTTTGTTTTTTGCGGTATGCAGGCCTCTCACCATTGTAGCCTCCCCCGTTGCAGAGCACAGGCTCCAGACGTGCAGGCTCAGCGGCCATGGCTCATGGGCCCAGCCGCTCCGCGGCATGTGGGATCTTCCCGGACCAGGGCACGAACCCCTGTCCCCTGCATCGGCAGGCGGACTCTCAACATAGTTTTTCTAATGGGATTTTTTGGCTCTCTTTTATGTTCTACCTCTTTGTCTTTAAGTTCTATTTTGGGGGAGATTTCCTCCATTTTGCTTCTAAGCCTTTAATCTACTTTTTATTATATTTATGCTATTATTTTTATTTATACAAACTCTTCCTTGTAGTCAGAATGTTCTTCTTTTAGATTTGTTTTTGTTGTCATTCATATGCAACATTTTTTGTGTGTGTTTCTCTGAGTAAACTTGTTTTGAAGTATTTAGCTTTCCCTACATTATTTCTTGCCTCCAGTGTCTTTGAATTAGCTTATTTTTCCTTTTTTTTTTTTTCAAATAGGAGATTTTGAATTTTGATTATTGACTTTACTCACATTTAACAGTGAGAAACTATGTAAAAGGTTGAATGTTCTATGTGCAGGAACAAGCCTTGTTTACTGGTGTGGAGTCATAGTGGGGACATGACCACTTTCTTGGGAGTCATTCAAGCTTTGGTATCTGAAAATCTTGTATATGGGGCTTCTCAGCTTCCAAAGAGAGGAGTAATACAGTATTCTTCCTTGAGGGTAGGGGAGATGTGAATGCCAGTGTTCTGAGAGTCCCCTGTGTTTTAGAGGGCCTTCTTTGGTAGAAGTTTCCCTCTCATGCCTTGGACTGCCTGGGGCCAGTAGAACCATCCAGGAAGCTTTGAGGATGGGGAGAGTCCTGAGACTGGACTCTAGATCTATATTCCATTTCTTCACTTTGGGGCACTTTCCTCACCCATTCATGTGAGGTCAACCAGATACCCTGAGAAAATCCAGGACTGAAACGTCTGGGTCATCCCAGGTCTCCATGGCTCACCCCAATTCCAGAACAGCAGTCTGGCAAGTGAATCACTCCCACTGACCAGCAAGATATTTCTTTTATAAAATTGTGTGATTTTGGGCCATCAGAATTGTACCAAAATATTCACTTATGGTGACTCTTACTCATATCAGACACAGGATGAGATCAGATCTCTTGGCTATCAATGGTTTATCACTGACCTGTGAAGTGGAGCCTGTGTGTGAGGCCATGTGTTACCTGTTGTCATCCGTGTTCCCCCCACAATGCTCCCTCTGTTCTACAGCCTCCAGTGATGGTAAGGTGGCAGTAGGTAGTCTTTACTTCATTCATACTTTGTCAGTGTTCTCAGTCCACTGCAGAACCTACACCAAATGTCTGGTGATCTTTCTAGTGCCTGTGTCTGTCTCCTCCTAAAATGTTCAAGGCCTTTGTTTTGCAATTCTGATTTCTTGCCTCTGTCTTACATGGTGAGGTTCTAGTCCCCTAGTTTGGTGTTCAGCCATGTTGGACAAAGGATGGACATTCCTTGTGTTAATGGCTCCTCTCACTCTGCCCATCGGCCCCTTCCCTGTCCTTCCTAGTGGTTGAGGTGGTATGGTAATGTTAGCACCATGAACACAGTGATTATAGCCTATAGAGCCCAAATGAAAACATAGTTGAAAAGTGTGTTTTGTTATCTTTATGCTAAAATTCTAAAATGATGAGAAAAATTATCATTCACGCATTCCAGTGTGCTCTGGTCAGACTTGTACTTATGTTCTTCATCAACAAAGCATAGTTATAGCCTTTGAGAGAGTCAATAGAATCCATTACTCCCGAGCAACATAGTGAATGATGCAGTGCCATGAGAAATGATTTAACCTTAATTAAATAAATGGTAGTAGGTAACTACAGAGGTGAGAAGATTTATATTGTTTTAATATAAAAAGAACAGCATTGCTACCTTTTTCTCTCAGTAAAATATATGAATTACCCAGAAATGATATATTTGACAATCTAGAACATGAATATATGATTCTGAAGTTGAAGATGAAAAGATAGTACCTTTAGACTATGAAGAATCTTCACGTGCACTGAATGGATAATAAACAAATATGTACATACATTACTCCGTTGTTCAAAGTGTTAATCGATAAATCGTATGCCTTACATGAGCTCATGCAGCTCTATTAAAATATTGTCCAGGCCCCACACTCTAATGGTTGTCCCTTCAGCCAGTGTACCCTCATATGAGGGTACAAAAACCTACCTCCTTTCCTGAAGGGGAGAAAACTCAGTGATGCCATTCACACTCTACAGCTTCCCATGGGATCAGTCTGAGATTAGATTTCAGCAACACCACATTTTGTTCAGCTTCCTCCTCTATTCTATCCTGCTTCCCTCATTTCCTTATAGACTTCTACTGAAAACAATCCTCAATAAATCACGTGCATAAGAATTCTCATCTTAAGCTATTTTTCTTAAAATCCATCCCTACCTAAGGCAGCGTCTAACGACTCTTTTATTCAGACATTCAACCAGTCCCTTTATTTTCATCTCTACGCCACACTTTTGCCTTAAGCTTTAGCGCCTTGAATCCCGAAGCTTGTCATAGTTCTCCAGCACACTTAGCCCACTTCTTGTTAGCTCTTACCACTCTCTCGACTCACTTGCAGGAAATTAATTTTTAACTTTCTTCACTCTACTAAGTCAGATGTCAATCCATTTTGTGTCTTCCAAAATTGGTCTAGCTTGTATCAACTGGTTTTGCCTCCTCTCACATTATTTTTGTGTTTTTTTTTTTAAAAATTCCCTTATTGTAATTTTACTTCTATTTTGGAGGGAAGGGAGAAAAGGCATTTGTTCAATCTACTTACTTAAAAAAAAAAAAGGAAGTCCTTAAAGGTATGACACATCATAGGTGCAGGTAGGACAGGAAGCTGAATTGACTGCATTATATCTTACATTAGTAATTAAACAGAGGCCCATATTGTGACAATGAGGCAGGTATCCATGTTACCATTAGAGAGTGTGGGGAAGGCATACTGGGAATGGGATGATATGGATGAAAATGGAGTTTTCTAAATTTTCATCTGGAAGTTTTGTACCCCAATTCTAACACTAGTCTTGAAATCAACACATTTGCAGCAAATAAGATAAACCACAAACAAAGTGACCAAATTTTAAGCCGCCACTTATTTCACCGTGATGATTTCCAACTGCACAGTAACTATATCTGGAGTATTTGCTTGAGAGTTAAGGATAGATTAGGAATTGGCAATTGTAGACAGAATACAGGCAAATCCTCCTAAAAGACTAAAAAGCCAACTCTGATCTAGTAAAACTCAGACAAGACAAATATCATCTGCCCCTACCATAATCACCTGCCAAAAAGCAAAACTAAGTCCCTGGAGGAAGATATCCAGAATCTCAGATTATTTCTGTAGTACTTCTGAAAAAGGAAAACATGACACTTGGAATTTTAATTCAGTCACCTTTAGTAAATGCACCCCTTTCCTAATCCTTGTCCCCATACATTCTTCCCACTTTGAAGAAGAGCAAAATTAATTCCCAGTCATAGCAGGGGTGTTGATGAAGTGTTTTCACACTCCTTACCTTGCCAGATAGCTACCGTTTTCCAGCATTGGATAATCTCCCCTTTTTTGTCCCACCCTGATGCAGACAACCAGTATACACATCCTCTGTTCTCTCTTGTCTCTTTTCGTCTTTAAAAAGCCACTGATAATTGCATTTACATTAAATTTTCACTTCTCCAATGGGACATTTAATTTTGTAGATAAAACAAATCTTTAAAAATGTATGAGTGAGGATCTGATTTTGAATTCTTATCTATTAGTCTGCTAGCGAGGGAGGTCTTCCCACTGCCCCTGAAATTTACTTTAGACCTTATTTTATTTAATATTATTAATATTCATAATAAATAGTTTCATCATTCATGAAATTTGCTTAAATATCCTGTGCTACTTAGTAAAAGCGAGAATTAACTTTAAACACAGGGTGTGATTCCATATCCTTAATTGCAGCTGACAGTTACGTTCTTTTAGCCTTTTGTGCTGTCCTACTTTGTCATCTTTAACTCTCATTTATTATTCAATTACTTCATCAGATAAGCCTTTTCTGATTTGAGACTGGATCCAATCTCATTCAATACTCTTATAGCACCTTGTAACTCTTTTTCATAATGCTTATCAGAATAGGACTTTTATATTTATTTGTGTGTTATTTCTATAATGTTATTTTTGTTAATGAGTTTTGTTTCTTAAACAGTGTTTATTTTGGCAGAGCACAGAGGATTTTTAGTGCAGTGAAAATACTCTGTATGGTACTATAATGATGGAGACATGTCAGTTTACATTTTTCCAAAGCCATAGCATGTAGATCACCAAGAATTAACTGTAATGTAAACTATGGACTTTGGGTGATACGATGTGTTGATGCAGGTTCATCTATGGTAACAAGTATCTCACTCCATTGGGGGAATGTTAGTAATGGGAGAAGTTCTGCATGCGTGGGGACTGAGGGTATGTAAGAAAGCTCTGTACCCTCCTCTCAAATTTTCTGTGAACCTGAAACTTCTCTTCAAAAAGGTCTTTTAAAAAAGACACACATGTCCACACAAAAACCTGGACACAGGTATTTATAGCAGCTTTATTCATAATTGCCAAAACTTGGAAGTAACCAAGATGTCCTTCAGTAGATAACTGGCAACTATTTGCACAGCGTTTTCATTTTATTAGGAATTACAAGTAATCTAGAGATCATTTAAAGTATACAGGAAGATGTATGTATGTTATACGCCAATACTATGCCATTTTATATAAGGCACTGGAACATTGGTGGATTTTGGCATCAGCATCCTGGACCAATCCCCCACAGATATAGAGTGATGAGAGTATTTTAAATGTTTAACAAATGAGGGGAAACCATGTCTAAATAATTGAAAGTATGAGATTCATGTCTCATCAAATACATATCCATACAGAGATAGAAATTATTAAAATGAACCAAATAGAAATCCTTGAGTTAAAAAGTACAATAACTGAAATTTTAAAACTCCCAATCACTGTATGAGTTTAAGTTGTGCAACATGATGGTTTGATTTACATATATTGTGAAATTATTACCACAAAGCTTTAGTTAACATCTATCATCTCATACAGGTACAATAAAAAGAAAAGAAAAAAAGGGCTTCCCTGGTGGTGCAGTGGTTGAGTCTGCCTGCCGATGCAGGGGACATGGGTTCGTGCCCCAGTCCGGGAAGATCCCACATGCCACAGAGCGGCTAGGCCCATGAGCCATGGCCACTGAGCCTGCGCGTCCAGAGCCTGTGCTCCGCAACGGGAGAGGCCACAACAGTGAGAGGCCCGCGTACCGCAAAAAAACGAAAGGAAAAAGAAAATCTCCTTGGGATGAGAACTCTTAGAATCTACTGTCTTAATAATGAGATAAACAATATATTTGGTCAGTTAGAAGACAACATTAGCAACCATGAAGACAGGTCCATTGAGATTGTTTAGTTTAAGTTACAGAAAGGAAAAAGAATGAAGAAAAAGGAACAATGCCTTAGAAACTTAGGACATCATAAAGTATACAAACATACGCAGAGAGGCAGTTCCAAGAGGAGAGAAAGAGGAAGGGGCAGAAAGGATCTTTGAAGAAATAATGGCCAAAGATTGCTCACATTTTTTGGAAAAAATCTGCACGGCCAAGAAGCTCAACAAAATCCAATCAATCAGGATAAACAGAAAAAATTTATACCATGTCTCATCATAATCAAACTATCAAAATCCACAGACAGAATCTTGAAAGCAGCAAGAGAAGTGACTCATCATATCCAAGGGCTCCTCAATAAGATTAACAACTGATTGCCAGTCAGAAACCATGGAGCCCAGAGGTAGTGAGATGACATAATCAGTGTGCTAAAGGAAAAAGATGGTCAACAAGGAATTCAGTATCCAGCAAAACTGTCCTTCAAAAAAATACAAGACTTTTTTAAAATAAATAAGACATTGCCAGAAAAACAAATCTGAGAAACATTTTTTTCCCAGCTGACTTGCCCTGCAAGGAATACTAAAGAGAATTCTGCAGGCTGAAATGGAAAGACAGTAGACAGTTACTAAAATCCACATAAAAAATAGACCACATATATAAATATACAACACAGTATAAATGTATCTTTTGTTTGTAATGCTTTTCTTTATGACATAGGAGACACTTGCATGCAACAATAATTTCGAATCCACGTTCATGGGAACACAACATGTAATATGTAATTTGTGTGACAGTAACAACACAAAGAACAGGGGAGGGGATGGAGCTATAAAGGACCAAAGTTTCTGTCCTTGGTTTTGGTTTTGACCTATTTAAATTAAGTTGGTGTTAATCTGAACTAGAATGTTATAAATTAAGACGTTAATTATAATCCTCAGGGCAACCACTAAAAAAACAATTAAAAATTTATGTTAAAAGAATCAACAAAGGAATTAAAGTGGTACACCACAAAATGTCTTTTTAACACAAAAGAGTAGAGGAATAAAGAAACTAAAAGTTATAGGACATATATAAAATAAATAGCAAAATGACAGACATAAATTCTACCTTATCAGTAATTGCATTAAATATATGTGAATTAAACACTAATTTGATTTAATTAAGAAGAACTCCTATTAAAGGGCAGATATTAGCCAAATGGATAAACATAACATGATCCAACTATATGCTGTCTATAAGAAATGTGCTTTAGATCAAAGACAAATGGAATTTCCTCAAAAAATTAATAATAGAACTACCATATTATCCCGCAGTTCCACTTCTGGGAATATATATTTAAAAATGGAAATACTAATTTTAAAAGATATTTACACTCCCATGTTCATAGCAGCATAATTTACAATAGCCAAGACAATGGATGAATGGGTAAAGTTGTGATATATACATATTCATATATTCATATATATGAATATTTATTATTCAGCTATTAAAAAAATAAGGAAATCCTACCATTTGAAACAACATGCGTGGACCTTAAAGGCATTATGCTAAGTAAAATAAGTCACACAGAGGAAAGACAAATACTGTATGATCTCACTTATATGTGGAATCTAAAAAACAAACTCACCGAAAAAGAGTTTGCATTTGTGGTTACTAGAGGTAGGGGGTTGGGGGAAGGGGAATCAGAGGATGGTGGTCAAAAGGTACAAACTTCCAGCTGTAAAATAAATAAGTACTAACACTGTAATGTACAACATGATGACTATAGTGAACACTGTTCTGTGATATACAGGAAAGTTATTAAGAGAGAAAATTCTAAGAGTTCTCATCACGAGGAGATTTTTTTCTTTTATTTTTATCTATATGAGATGATAGATGTTAACTAAAGCTATTGTGGTAATAATTTCACAATATACTTAAATCAAACCATCATGCTGCACAACTTAAACTGATACAGTGATGTATGTCAATTATTTCTCAATAAAGCTTAAGAAAAAGACACAAGTAGGTTGATAATAAAAGGATAGTAAAAGATACACCAGAAGAAACCAAGAGAGGGCTGGATATAATAATATCAAACAAGATAGCTTTTAAGACAAAATTCGTTGCTAGAGAAAAATGAGCACATTTATAATGAAAAAGGATCAATCCAGCCAGAAGATAAAACATAAATATATATGTACCTGACAACAGAGACCCTAAATACATAAAACAGGAGTATGAAGAGTTGAAGGGTGGAATAGATAATTCAACAGTAATCATTTGAAACTTGAAAAACTCCACATTTAATAATAGATAGAACAATTAGACAGAATATCAACAAAGACATAAAATACTTAAATAGCACTATAAACCAACTAGACCTAACAGATACCTAGAATACTTTTCCCAGCTACAATATTATACGTTTTCTTCTCAAGGACACATGGCATATTCTCAAGGACAGACTGTATGCTGGGCCATAATACAAGTTTTGGTAAATTCAAAAAGGATTGAAATCACTCAAAGTATATTCCCTTACCACAGGGGAATTAAATTAGAAGTCATAATGGAAGAAAACTTGGGAAATGTGGAAATTGATGCATTTCTAAATAAACAATGTGTCAAGAAAAAAATAACTAGGAGAATTAGAAAATATATTGGGATGAGTGAAAACAAAAGCTTCAGTATCTGAACCACTTGTGCATCTGTTTTTATTGTCTATATTCTTCTTTTAATTATCAAACATATTTTCTTCCTGCTTTGAGTGCCTGTTAATTATATACCAGAGCTTCTGAGTAGTGAAAAAGGAGAGTATTCTGGTGATTTCATCTAGTTCCATAGAGTTTTCTTTTTAATCTGTTAAGTAGAAGAGAGAATGATGACCTCAATTCAATCAGGAATTAAGCTGGTTGGGGCCAGGTTGCAGTTTTAGTAAGACTCACTTTATCTCAGTTTTACTTTTGATTAGGAATTAGACCTATTGGGCTTTTATTTGAGAGCCTGGTTGGTATATGTCTTTTCAGCCATGAAATCCTGTGGAAAATTCCTTTCTTACTTCAGAAATTCCTAGCCCATCTTTCTATGGTTATACAAAACAGAACTTTAAAATCGAATAAATATCTTAAGGGAAAGACTATATACTTGAGGTAGACCCTTTCTCTCTAGCAGATTTGTTTTATAAACACTATGAGGAAGAAGGAGATTTTATTTTGCCTTTTAGATTTCTTTATTGTGTACCTGTTTCCTCAGACTCCTGCACAGCCCTAACTCAGCAAATGCCCCTTAGAGGAATCTGGCCATACTTTTAAGACCACTGGAATCTTTAAATGTTTTTGTTCCATCACGTGTACCCATTAGAAAGTTTGTGGGTTTCCTTTCTCCCCCTGCAAAGGCCCTCTGGCTGTGATTGTTCTGATCTTCCATCCATGTCCATAATTAGCAAATGTCCCCTTGAAGAAAATTGTTTCTTCTCTTAAAGATTATAGTTCATCTAGTCCTCTTTGCTTCCACACATCTCTGAGGTTTTTAACAATATGATTTTTAAAATTTTATCTAGATCTTTTCTAGTTGTTTCAGCAGAAGTCTTCCATAACCTATTGGAAAGTGAAAGTTGCATTTCCTGTGTTTTAGGAGCAATTGCTTTCCCTCTTAAACAGTGTTTCAGAAGTGAAAATGCTTATTTTAAGACTGGTAAGGAAGACCTTACTAAGAAAGTGACCTTTAGCAGAGTTGAAAAAAATGAGGGAATGAACTGGGCTGCTACCTGAGAAAGGAAACTTGCAGATAGAAGGATCAGCAAGTGTGGATTTCTGGTGTGGGAGTGGTCCTAGAATTGTAGGAATAGCCAGAGGAGAGTGTGGCTTGAGCAGAGTGATTAAAGGGCAAAATATTAAGGTATGTATGGTCAGACATGATAGTAATGATAATAAAGTTAGTATTGGATAACACAGTCTCATAGATCTCAGGAATGCCAGAGTCCCAAGACTTTCTGAAATAAACCTAATCTAACCTGTCCATTTTACAGCACTGTAATATAGGAACAGAGAGGAAAAAACTGTCATACAGTTTTGTTTTTTCAAGTTTTCTTTACCTAAGATGTTTCAGATATGACTAACTCCACTTCTGCATAGAATCCCCACACAAAATCACCTATCCTCTTTAGTTTAGTAAGGAACCTCCTTTGACTATTCAGAAACAAATTTATCTGACCATCTAGCTACAAAATATATTTGCTTTGTGTACTTTATTTTAATTTTTAGTACAATGGCCATTTTCAGCAAGAGCAAAACCATATAATGTGCACAGTCTAATGAGCACTGATAAATATTACATTCCCTTGCAGTGAACAAAATCTTGCCCCCTGCTGTTTCCTTAATAGCTTACATTAACAGGCCATGATTGCTGGAGTTTCATTGCTCTTCATCAAAGAAATGGCTGTGATCATCTTTTTCCCACACTCTGCATCCATTCATCACAGAGACTCTGAGCTGTAAATATAAACCATTTCTATTACTAATGGCATAGTCTGTCTCATATTAACTGTCTTCCAATTTAGCAATGCATCTCAAAGTCTTTTTTTACTGAGATCATTTGTTATCCTATTATGTACTATGCCAGTCTCTACAGTATACTGTTTACATGCTTTAATTCTTTATTTAATTTTCACAACCAATCTACAGGTTACCCATTGTCATACTAATTTTGCAAATGAAAAATGTAAGGTCTTAGAGACTTTGTTTGCTAGAAAGTGGCAGAGCAAAGATTTTAATCTAATTCTTTCTCCAAACCCGCACTCTTTCCAGTCCTCCATATTGCCTTCTTTTTGTTCAATTCTCAAGACTTTCTTCTCTTTGGGGGGAATTCTTTTGAATAGGAAAAGTCAATTATAAAGTATACCATTCACCCACATCCTGTAATTCTGAGTCATATTATTACTTTACGGAAAATGTTTGTGGAATTCTAGTTTGGGCCACTAGACCCAAGAGGCTAAGGGGAAAGGGGGGATCATATTCAAAAAGGGATTGATATTGATGTTGGTGCAAAAAACTAAAATAATGACTATACTACGTCAATCAAACTTTTCTTCAAAATTTTATTATGAAAAATTTTAATTATACAAAAATGTTAAAGAATAGGATAATAAACATCCATATACCTACCAGCTAGACTAAACAGTTGTCATATTAATTTTATGTATTGATCTAGCTATGATTTGTGTACCGTATGCTTTTTCTTCTGAACCACTGAAATTGTCACAGTTATAATAGAACTTCACTCTTACATATTCCATCATGTTTCTCTTAAAAGTTCATTTTTCTATACAAGTGCAATGGCATTATTATACCAAAAATAGTAATATCACTTAAAATAACTAATATTATCTAAAATCTAGTCCACATCAAATTTCCAAAATGTCCCTAAGAATTATTTTTGTTTGCTCTGCTAAACCAAGATATAAACAAGTTTTGCTCCTTTATGTAACATCTCATTAGGCTCTTCTAATCTCTGCAGTCTATCTCCCCACCCACCCTTTTTTGTCATTGTTTCCCATGACACTGACTTTAAAAAATATATATACCAGAAAAGTTTCCTTTTAAAATACCCTGCATTTGAGATATTCCTAATTGTCTACTATACAATTGAGCCTGTGCCTTGTCTCCTGTATTTCCCATAGCCTGAAAGTTAAATCTAAAGATTGAATAGATTCAGGCTAACATCCTTTTGGTGTGATGCTATTTACTTCATATTGCATCTCATTGGGCTGCAAACAATGTCAGGTTTTCTCACAGTTTGACAATAAAGGTGATTACTTGGTTCAGGGGGCAACTATCAGAACTCTTCAGGTATTTTTTTTCCCCTTAGAAGTAAGCTTTATGGTTAATAGTTGGCAACAACTAGTGCTTTCAACATTTATTAATCCTTTCTTGAAACAAAAATTTTACTGGGAGTTGCAAAAAGTGATTTTCTAATTCCAACTTCTGTAATTCAAAGAAGGATGAACTACCATATCTCTTCAAAAGACAGAAGGTAAATGCCTCATTCTTATCCTTTAATTACCAATTTTTTTAGTAAGTTTGTAACAGTACCTCCAATGGTGGCAAATAAATTCATCTCCATTTTTTCCCTGTTTCCCCTCCCGCATCTTTACCACTGTGAACTAAAGGGTTTTTATTTATTACACGTTACAGTTTCTTTTTTCTTTTGTTTTTAAATTGAAGTATAGTTGATATACAATATTATAGTAGTTTCAGCATAGTGGACAGCATAGTGATCCAACAAACGAATACATTATGAAATGATCACAAGTCCAGTAACCATCTGTCACCATACAAAATGATTACAGTATTATTGACTATATTCCTTATGCTATATATTACATCCCATGACATATTTATTTTATAACTGGAAGTCTGTGCTTCTTAATTCCCTTCACCTTCCTCCCCTCTGGCATCCACCAGTTTGCTCTCTATATCTATAATTCTGTTTCTGTTTTGTTTCTATTTTTTTTCTTTTTTTTTGTGGTACATGGGCCTCTCACCGCTGTGGCCTCTCCCGTCACAGAGCACAGGCTCCGGACGCGCAGGCTCAGCGGCCATGGCTCGCAGGCCCAGCCACTCCGCGGCATGCGGGATCCTCCCGGACCGGGGCACAAACCCGCGTCCCCTGCATCGGCAGGCAGACTCTCAACCACTGCGCCACCAGGGAAGCCCCTGTTTTGTTTCTTTGTTTTTTAGATTCCATGTATAAGTGAGATCATATAGTATTTGTCTTTCGCTCTCTGACTTATTTCACTTAGCACAATACTAGATCCATCCATGTTGTTACAAATGACAAAATTTCATTCATTTTATGGCTGAGTAATATTACTTTACACACACACACACCGCATCTTCTTTATTCATTCATATATCAGTGGACATTAAGGTTGCTTCCATATGTTGGCTATGATAATTAATGCTTCAGTGAACATAGGGGGTACATATATCTTTTCAAATGAGTGTTTTTGGTTTCTTTGGGTAAGTATCCAGAAGTGGAATTGCTGGATTATATGGTAGTGCTATTTTTAAATTTTTGTGCAGACTCCATAACATTTTCCACAGTGACTGCACAAATTTACATTCCTACCAACAGTGTACAAAGGTTCCCTTTTCTCCACATCCTCATTAACACTTGTTATTTCTTATATTTTTAATGATAGCCATAGTAACAGGTGTGAGATGATAGCTCATTGTGGTTTTGATTTATATTTTCTTGATGATTGGTGATGTTGAGAATCTTTTCATGTGTCTGTTAGCGATCCATATGTAATCTTTGGAGAAATGTCTATTCAGGTCCTCTGCCCTTTTTAAAGTATGATCATTTTTTGTTTTTGTTTATTTTTTTATATTGAGTTGTGTGATTTTTGGGGGTGTAATTTGGATATTAACCCCTTATCATATATGTCATTTGCAAATATTTTCACCCATTCAGTAGGTTGCCTTTTTGTTTTGTTGATGGTTTCCTTTACTGCATAAAAGGTTTCAGTTTGATGTCATCCCATTTTTTATTTTTTTCTTTTGTTGCCCTTACCTGAGGTGACAGATTCAAAACAAAATTTTGCTGAGATTGATGTCAGAGTACATACTGCCTATGTTTTCTTCTAGGAGTTTAATGGTTTCAGATCTTGCATTTAAGTCTTTAATCCATTTTGAGTTTATTTTTATATATGGTGTAAGAAAATGGTTCAGTTTCATTCTCCTGCATGTAGCTGTTCAGTTTTCCCAACACCATTTATTAAAGAGGCTGTCTTTGCCCTATTGTATATTCTTTCCTCCTTCATCATAGATTGTTTAACCATATAAGTGTGGGCTTATTTCTGGGCTCTTTATTCTGTTCCATTGATCTATGTATATGTTTTTATGCCCGTACCATACTGTTTTGATTATTATAGCTTTGTAGTATAGTTTGAAATCAGGGAGTGTGATATGTCCAGCTTTGTTCTTCTTTCTCAAGATTTGGCTATTTGAGGTCTTTTGTGGTTCCATTCAAATTTTAGGATTATTTGTTCTTGTTCTGTGAAAAATGCCATTGATATTTTGATAGGGATTGCATTGAATACATAGATTGCTTTGGGTGGTATGGATATTTTTTTTTCTTTTTTGCGGTACGCGGGCCTCTTACCACTGCAGCCTCTCCCGTTGCAGAGCACAGGCTCTGGATACGCAGGCCCAGCGGCCATGGCTCACGGGCACAGCTGCTCTGCGGCATGCGGGATCCTCCCGGACCGGGGCACGAACCCGTGTCCCCTGCATCAGCAGGCAGATTCTCAACCACTGCGCCACCAGGGAAGCCCCAGTATGGATATTTTAACAGTATTAATTCTTCCAAACAATGAACATGGAATATCTTTCCATTTCTTTGAAATCTGAAAATCTTTCGTCAATATTTTATAGTTTCAGAGCACAGATCTTTCACCTCCTTGGTTAAATTTATCCCTAGATATTTTATTCTTTTTGATGAAATTGTAAATGACATTGTTTTCTTAATTTCTCTTTCTGATAGATTGTTATTAGTGTATAGAAATGATACAGATTTCTGTGTATTAATTTTGTATCCGGACATTTTATTGAATTCACTCATTAGAGCTAATAGATTTTGGTGGAGTCTATAGGGTTTTCTGTGTATTTTATCATGTCATCTAGAAACAGTGACAGTTATATTTCCTCCTTTCCAATTCAGATGTCTTTTAATGTTACTTGCCTTACTGCTGTGACCAAGACTTATAATACTGTGTTGAATAAAATTGTTGAAAGTGGCACCTTCCTGATCCTAGAAAAAATGCTTTCAACTTTTTACCATTGAGTATGATGTTGGCTGTGGATTTCCCATATATGGTGAGGTATGTTCCCTCTATGCCCAGTTTGTTGAGAGATTTTATCATAAGTGGATATTAAATTTTGTCAAAAACTATTTTCTGCTTCTGTTGAGATGATCATATGATGTTTATCCTTCATTTTGTTAATGTGGTGTATCACATTGATTGATTCATGGATGTTGAACCATCATTGCATCCCTGGGATAAATCCCACTGGATCTTGGTGTATAATCCTTTTAATGCATTGTTGAATTCAGTTTGCTCATATTTTGTAGATTTTTGCATCTATGTTCATCAGTGGTATCGTCCTGTACTTTTCTATTTTGTGGTGTCTTTGACTCATTTCCATTTCAGGGTGATGCTGGTGTTGCAAAATGAGTTTGGAAGTATTCCTCCCTCTTCAATTTTTTGGAACAGTTTGAGAAGAGTAGGTGTTAACTCTTCTCTGAATGTTTGGTGTAATTCATTTGTGCAAATGTCTGGTCCTGGACTTTTTTTTGATGGGAGTTTTTATATTACTGATTCACTTTCATTACTAATAATTGGTCTGTTCATATTTTCTATTTCTTCCTGATTCAGTTTTGGGAGATTGTATATTTCTAAGAATTTATCCATTTCTTCTAGGTTGTCCATTTTATTGGCATATAATTGTAGTAATCTCTTTTGATCCTTTGTATTTCTGTCTTATCATTTTGAACTTCTCTTTAATTTCTGATTTTATCCAGGTCCTCTCTCTTTTTGTCTGCCTGAAAGTTTATCAATTTTGTTTATCTTTTCAAAGAACCAGCTCTTAGTTTCATTGATTTTTTTCTTTTATTTTTTAGTCTCTATTTCATTTATTCATTCTCTGATCTTTATTGCTTCTTTCTTTCTACTAACTTTGGGTTTTCTTTGTCCTTCTTTTTCTAGTTCCTTTAGGTATAAGGTTGTATATTTAAGATTTTTCTTGTTTCCTGAGGAAGGCTTTTATTGCTATTAATGTCCTTCATAGACCTGTCCTTGCTGGTCCCACAGGTTTTTAATTGTTTTGTTTTCATTTTCAGTTGTCTCCAGGTATATTTTGATTTCCCCTTTGATTTCTTCAGTGACCAATTGGTTTTTGTGGCATGTTGTTTAGATTTCATGTGTTTGTATGTTTTTTCCAGGTTTTTGTTGTTGTTGTTGATTTCTTGTCTCACACTGTTGTAGACAAAAAAGATGGTTGATAAATTTCAGTCTTTTAAATTTATTTAGACTTGTGTTGTGGCCTAGCATGTGATCTATCCTGGAGAATGTTTCATATGCACTTGAAAATAATGGCTACCCTGCTCTTTTGGAGTGAAATCCCCTGTGCATATCTGTTAGGTACATCTGATCTAATGTGTCATTTAAGGCGAGTGTTTCCTTTTTTATTTTGTCTGGATGATCTGTCCATTGACGTAAGTAGGGTGTTAAATTCCCCTACTATTATTGTATTACAGTCAATTTCTCCCTATATGTTTGTTAATATTTGCTTTATATAGTTAGGCATACCTATGTTGGGTGTTTGGTGTACATATACTTACAATTGTTATGTTTTCTTGTTAAATTGGTCACTTTATCAATGTAAAGTCCCTCTTTGTCTCTTGTTACAGTCTTTGTATTAACATCTGTATAGTTTGATATAAGTATTGCTACCCCAGATTTCTTTCATTTCCATTTTCATGGAATACCTTTTTCTATCACCTCCCTTTCAGTCTGTGTATGTCTTTCAATCTGAAGTGAGTCTCTTGTAGGCAGCATATAGATGTTTCTTGTTTTTTATCCATTCATCTACCATATATCTTGATTGGAGCATTTAGTTCATTTACATTTAAAATAAATATTGATTGGTAGGTACTTACTGTCATTTTGCTAATTGTTTTTGTAGCTCTTTTATGTTCCTTTTACTTTTGCTCTCTTCCCTTGTGATATGATGACTATTTTTTAGTGTTAAGTTTGGATTCCTTTCTTTTTTGTGTGTGCATCTAATGCAGGTTTTTTATTTGTGATTACCATGTTTTATACACACACACATGATTATTTTAAGCTTATGATCTCTTAAGTCTGACCACCTGCTAACCAGAGTACATTTTTGCTTTCCCCACTCCATGTTTAATGTCTTTATGTCTTATTTTACATCCATTTTGTTTTGTGTATCCCTTAATTACTTATTATGGCTATAGTTGATTTTTACTACTTTTGTCTTAACATTCCTACTAGCTTTATAAGTAGTTGATCCACTACCGTTACTGTATGTTTGCCTTTACCAGAGAAATTTTGCTTTCATAATTTTCATGTATTTAGTTGTGGCCTTTTCTTTTCTGCTTAGTCTCCTAAACATTTCTTGTAATGCTGGTTTAGTGGTGCTTAATTCTTTTAGCTTTTGCTCATCTGTAAAATTTTTTTACTCTCCTTGAAATCTGATCAACAGCCTGTTGGGTAGAGTTGGTTGTAAGTTTTTACTTTCATCACTTTGAATATATTGTGCCACTCCCTTCTGGCCTGTGAAGCTTCTGCTGGCAAGTCAGCTGATAGTATTATGGGTGTTCCTTTGTATATAACTAGTTGCTTTTGTGGCTTTTTAGATTCTCTCTTAATGTTTAATCTTTGCCACTTTAATTATAATGTTCTTTGGTATGAACCTTTTTAAGATCCTGTTGTTTGGGACTCTCTGTGCCTCCTGGACCTGGATTCTTATTTCCTTCCCTAGGTTAGGGAAGTTTTTGGCTATTCTTTCTTCAGATACGTTTTCTGCCGCTTTCTTTTTCTCTTCTTCTTCTGAGACCCCTACAGTGTGAATGTTATTACACTTGATGTTGTATCAGAGGTCTCTTAAACTATCCTAATTTAATTTTTTTCTTGTTTTTGTTCAGCTTGGGTTTTTCCACTACTCTGTATCCCAGTTCACTGATCCATTCCTCTGTGCCATCTAATCTACTGTTGATTCCATCTAGTGTATTTTTTATTTCAGTTACTTTACTGTTCAGCTCTGGTTGGTTATTTACATATTTTCTAACTCTGTTGAAATTCTCACTGTGTTCTTTCATTTTTCTCCTAAGTTTCATGGACATCTTTATCATTACCTTGAAATCTTTATCAGGTTAGATTGCTTATCTCTGCCTTGCTTATTTTCTGAAGTTTTGTCTTGTTTCTTTATTTGGAGCATATTTCTCTAATTTTGGACATTTTCTGTGTTTTTTTCTATGTGTTATATAGGTTTGTTAAGTAGTCTGATCTTGGAGAAATAGCCTTACATGGAGACATCCTATGGCATTCAGCAGCATGCTCCCCTCTCGTCACCAGAGCTATGTGCTATAGGCATGCCACCTGTGTGGGCCACATGCACCCTTCTATTGTGGCAGGCCCTACTACAGTGGGTACACTGGAAGGCAGGGCTGGCCTTGTTGCCCAGTTAGCTGCTAGGCCATGTCTCATGGCTGTGGGCCTGCTGGAGAGCGAGGTTGGCTTCCTGTGTGGATGGCTGTGTGATTTGGGGGTGCACAGGACTGGTGTCAGCCTGCTGGTAGGTGGCGCTTCATGACTGCATGGCTGCCTCTGTGGCCTGGGGCTACTTGGAGTTGGTGCAAGCTTGCTCGAGAGCAGGGCCATTACTTCATGCAGCTAGATGTACAGCCTGGGTAGGCTTGAGGCTGGTGGGCAGGGTCAGGTTCCTGTATCTAATAGCTAGAGGGAGATTCCAAAAAGACACTTGACAGTACTGGTGTTATTGCAATACAACAAGCTCCCCAAAATGCCTGCTGCCAGCATCTCCATCCCTAGGAAAAGTCTCAGTTACTTCCTGCCCCTTTGAGAGGTTCTCCAAGATCAGCAAGTGGTTCCAACCCAGGCTCCTTTCAAACTCCTACCTCTGTTCTAGGACTCAGAGCATGTAAGATTTTGCATGTGCCCTTTAAGAGTGGAGATTCTGTTTCCTATAGCCCTCTGGCTCTCCTGAACATAAGCCCTGCTGGTTTTCAAAGCCAGACATTCTGGGGGCTCATTTTCCCTGTGCAGAGCCCCAGACTGGGACACCCAATGTGGAGCTGTGACCCCCTTTTTCCTTCAGGAGGGACTTTATGATTGTGATATTTCTCCCATCTGTGCATTGCTGACCTAGAGGTGTGTGTCCTGACTGTTCCACATCTCCATCCCTTCTACCTGTCTTCTTGTGGTTCCTTCTTTATGTCTTTAGTGTGGAAAATCTTTTCTGCTAGTCTTCAGATTGTTCTCATAGTTGCTCTCTAAGTATTTATAATTTTGGTGTGTCCATGGGAAGAGATGAGTTGAGGGTCTCCCTAGTCTGCCATCTTGGCAAACTCTGATGTTCATAATTTTGATATATCTGGTATGGTCGTTTTCTGTCTAAAGAAGTCCTTTTAACATTTTTAAGGCCAGTTTAGTGGCAATAGCTCCTTTAACTTTTACTTTTTTGGGAAATTCTTTTTCTCTCCTTCTCTTTGAATGATAACCTTGATGTATAGAGTGTTCTTGCTTGTGTTTTTCTTTCAGTACTTTGAATGTGTTGTGCCACTCCCTTTGGGCCTACAAAGTTTCTGCTGAAAAGGCAGCTGATAGTCTTATGGGGGCTCCCCTATACCTAACTAGTTGTTTCCCTGTCACTGCTTTTAAAATTCTCTCTTTATCTTTAACTTTTGACATTTTAATTGTAATGTGTCTTAGTGTGGATCTATTTGAGTTCATCTTGTTTGGGATTCTCTGTGGTCCTGGACTTGAATGTCTATATCCTTTGCCAGGTTAGGAAAGTTTTCAGCTATTATTTCTTCAAATAGTTTTTCTGTCCTGTTCTCTCTCTCTTCTCCTTCTGGGACTCCTATAGTGTGAATGTCAGTATGCTTTATGTTGTCCCAGAAGTCCCCTAAACCATCCTTAGTTTTTGTTTCTTTTTTTCTTTTTGCTGTTCTGATTGTGTGATTCCACTAGCCAGTCTTCCAGAACACCAGTTCTTTCTTCTGCATTATCTAATCTTGTGTTGGTTTCCCTTAGTGTATTTTTCATTTCTGTTATTGTATTCTTCATCTCTGATTGATTCTTTTTTATATTCCCTATGTAATTGTTGAAATTTTCACTGTGCTTCTCCATACTTCTGAGTTTAGTATATATCTTTATGACCATTATTTTGATCTCCTTATCTGCAAGGTTGTTTATTTCCATTTTGTTTAGTTCTTTTTATGACATTTTGTCTTCTTTTTTGTTTTGGAACATATTTCTTTGTCTCCTCATTTTATCTATCCCCATGTGCTTGTTTCTATTTTTATGTAGATCAGCTATGCCTCCTGGTCTTGAAGGAGTGATTTTGTGTGGAAGATGACCTATTGGGCTCACTAGCATGGTCCCCCTGATCACCAGAGTCAGATGCTCTAGGAGTGTCCTCTGTGTGCCCTCCTGTTGTGGTTGGGCCATGCTTGCTCCAGATGTACTAGTGTGTGGGGCTGGCCCCTATGGCAGGAGCCACTTTAGGGGTATGCCAGTTCTGGCCAAGGGTGTTCACTGTGTCTGGAAGTGTGGGGAGTCACTTTGGAAGGGTTCTGGTACCATCTGAGGGCACTCACCAGAACTGGCAGGGTGGGAGGGTGTTTTGGAGGAGCTCCATTGCTGGCTATGGGGCTATTTTTGAGATGCACTGACTCTGTTGGGTCTGCAGCTAACTCTGGTCAGGATGAGTGGTGCTATTAGCCATTAGGTTGGGTGGAGAGAGTCAGAAATGGTGCTTGCCAGCAGCGGAATGGCTAGGTAGAAGGTGAATCACAAAAAACAAACAAGCAAACAAAACAAAAAAACTGCTGCCCACCAGTTCCTCTGTACCCAGAGAAATTTCCGACAGATCCCTACCCCTCAACTACATGCTCTAAAATTAGTCAGTAAGTTTCCTTCATATATGACCCAGGTGCTTTTCAGACTGCTGCCTTTGTGCTAGGACTCAGAGTGAGGGCATTTTTGTGCATGTCCTTAAGAGCAGAGACTCAGTCTATAGCAATCTGGCTTTCTAAGACATAAGCCCTCCTAGTTTTCAAAGCCAGAGGTTACAGGGGCTCATCTTCTTGGTTCAGGTTCCCCAGACTGGGGAGCCCATTCTGGGATTTGGAGCCTTGGTCCTAAGGAGAAGACTCTGAGGCTACGATATTCCTCCTACCTATGAGTCACAGAGCTGGGGCTGTGGGTAACTTCCAGACTGCATCTATACCCCTCCTACCCATCTCAATGTGGCTTTTCCTTTTTATGTTTACTTGTGGATAATCTTTTCTGCTAGTCTTCAGGTTGTTCTCAGAAATTGTTTCTCTATATGTAGTTATAATTGTAGTGTGTCTGTAGGAGGAGACAAGACCAGGATCTTTCTTACTCCACCATCTTGCCCTACCCTCTGTCATAGTCAGCTTCTGAAGTTCACTTTCCCTAAGTCACAATTGGAATAAAACATTTCTCCAAGAAGACTTAGTTCCTCTTACTTATGTGTGGTATGTGGAAAGCAAGATCTGGGCACTAGGTGTACTCACTGATACTGAGTTATCATTGCTCTGGGCTTTCTCGATTAATAGGAGGAGAAATGAAATCTATTGCCACCTCTAAGCTTATCTTTATCTATGTATAGATCATTTAATGAGAAAAAAGTTTTTAATTTTGATAAGATCTAATTTAAGGTTTTGTTTTCTCTGTCCTGTCTAAAAAATTTTATTACTCTCAAGTCATGCTGATATTCTCCAGTATATTCTCCAATAGATTTATAATTTTAGCTCTTATGTTTAAGTCTATAAATCCATCTCTAATTAATTCATTTTGTATATGGAGTGAAGTGGAGGTT